>NC_134551.1:14125188-14754840 GCF_025594145.1 Primulina tabacum | reverse complement strand
CAACTCTGAATCTGTATCAACCCAATTGATTACTCTGTTGAAATATTTTCTCACTCTCATTGTATACATTCATAGCATTCAAGGCTATACTTCGAGCTTACAAGAACAAACAATTATCGTTATATAATTTGATATGAAGAGATCATTTGTGCTAAGTTATTTATGTCCAGTTGAGTACTACAAATTGTTTTGTAACTAAGAGTTTTAGTTGACATTGTTAAGTCCAAAACTGAAGTGGGTCTGTACAACTTTTTGTATCGATCAAAGTCTTTTAGTGAATATCATGTCCTTGTGATAGAAGGGTGAAGTAGGAGTGTTTGAAATCTCTGAACATCCATAAATCTCATGTCTTCTTATTTCAGTTCTTATTATATCTATCATTCAGTTTATTTCCGCACTTTTATGTTAACTGATTGATATCGACTGACAAGATTCTCGAGTATCAGTTATCGCTAAACTGACTCATAAATCGAGAAAAATTTGTGAAAATTGTTAGTGTTTATTCAACCCCCTTCTAAACATTCTTTCTTCTTTAATCGATCCTATCATTATGTGTGAATTTGCATGTCTCTATGAAAAATATGATGTCCTCTTATTTATTTTCGTTTTTATAGCATGTACATGTTAAAACCTGGGTTTTCATGCTTTTTAAATCATATTATTGATGCACAAAGGGGCTGCAAGGTTAGGGAAATTAAAAGGGACATTTTTCATTAGGTTTAAGCACTCTTAGATGCACAATTAAGGTCTGGAAAAGGAGGAGGAAAAAAGGGTGCACAAATTCGATTCTAAAGGGGACTAGGGTTTCAGGTTTGGTTTCTTGGAAGGGACAGGCTTTGAGCCACGTTTGGATCACGTCCAGAGGTCTTAAGAGGGTCTAGTCATGGTCCTAGATGGGTGGTACTGTACCTGGTTTGATGGGAAAGGCCGGGGCCAAGTTCCTTGGGCGCGCAAGTCGTGTAGGTCGCGGGTGGAGGGCTGCTCGTGCATGACTCGCTAGGGCTGGTCCAAGTGGGTCCTAAGGGGCTCGTTCTAGGTCCTAGGAGGGTTGGTCAGGGTCTGGTCCACTTGGTTAGGGTCTAGGATCGAAGGAACTCTTGAATTGTTAAGTCTATGGTTTCGCTTATAAGGGCAGAAAATTCAGTAGGCTGTCTAGGATTTTCTATTGGTTTTAAATGGTTTGAATTGGGTTGAAAAATGGTTGGTTAGGTGTTAATAAGATATTGTAAATTTTTGGTACAGTTTGGTTAATTTTCGAGTTGATTTAATATAAAACCGGGAATTCAGTTCAAGTTTTAAAACGAATTATGAATTTAGTCCAGGAGCTTAAGTTTACGAATAAAAAATATTTATGGGTGAATTTTAAGGTGTTACGATAAGTTTGGATGGATTCGGGTCATCGTTTTAAGGTCCAAGGGTAAATTGAGAAGGTTAGGGTTTCAGGGTCAAAACGGTCATTTTACACCTGAAAAATGTTACATGTTCTGGCAGTTCCCTGAATGTTGTAATCAATGTAAAAATTCTTATTTTGAAAGATTATGGAGTTTTATGATGGAAAACGATAAATGCTAAAAGATGTGTTGAATGTTTGGTTTAAAAGAAAAATGATATATATTCATGAATTTTTATAAGTGATGGTTATGATAAAAAAGTTTTGGAGGATGTGATTTATTTGTAACTATTACAAATATGAATATGAATGGATATGATGACATGTAAGGCCAAGACTCAATTGACGGGTTAGAGTGTTGCTAATGTCCTCGTTGCTGGTACCATGGTAATCCGTAAGATTGATCAATCGACCAACAACTAATACAAAAGTCACAATTAATTATATGAATTCAATTATTGGGAAACATATATGTATATGATGAAAGAAAAAGATTTAAAGTTTATGCAGATTCATGAAAAACTATTTTAATAAAAGTAATTTTCACTAATGCATGTGGATGTTTACATATTACTTGTTATCACGGTTAAGGTTTGTTGAGTCATTAGATTCACTAGGTGTGAATGATGCAGGTGAGGATATTTATGATGATATTGGAGGACTCGATGGTTGAACTGGCTGGTGGTTGTGGTTTTATACGTATTATTCGTTATCAAGAATATGATGTGTTGAGTATTTAGACTCACTAGGTGTGTATGATGCAGGTAATTTTAATAATTATGACATTGGAGGTCTTGATGGGTGACTTTGCTGGACTGTCGGTGCACATAACCCGAGGATCAGAGCTTATATTTTCCTCATTTAAGTTTGGATTTACGAATAAGATTTTACGACTATTTATTTATATTTTTGAGAGATTTTTGAGAGGTTTAGTATGAGCTACACTTTTCATATTTATTGATTTTTTTAGGCTTGGTAAAACGTTTAACGATTTCATGTTTGACTATTTCCCTTGGATTTTCAAATACTAGTTGGATGTTTTATTTTTAAAATGGTGCAAAAGTATTTTATGTATACATAAGTGGCGTGTTTGTTACCAGATTCGTCGTTCTTCATCTTCGTGATCAATCCTTGCACTCTAGATCGTCTCCAAGTGTGTGATCTTCTTCTCTCACGGTGTTCTCTTCCAAAAACAGTTGTCCCCCTTTCTGAACCCTATGCTTCTTGTTATACTTTCGTCTGGGCCGTAATTTGGAAGTCCATTTATTTTCTCGCAGGTGCTAGCGTTGTGGCACTGCTTGGGTAGTGCCTAGCCGCCCGCAAGGTCAAGGTCTGGCGCCGCAGCGCTGATGGTGTAGCGCCTAGGTCCTTGGTGCTCGGCAGTGAAGGTGTCGCGGTGCTTTTCCATTAGCGCCTAGGCGCTGCTCGTTTGGTGGGTCAAGCGCTGCGACGCTTCTTTGTGCCACCTGTTTTCCTCATTGAATCTTTAACGCTGCGGCTCTTGTTCCTTGGCACTGTGGAACTAGTCCGTCAACCGTTCAACATCAGATTTTGTTTTTAATCGCCATCAATCATCCAACAGTCGTTTATCTCCTACACGATACAAAAACAACAAATACCACGCATAATTCTGTCCGAAACTAATATAACTCAAATGGATTCTCATAAAAATTAATTGCAATTATTGAACATATAAAGCCTCCCAAACTTGAACTTTTGCTAGTCTTTAGCAAAACAAAAACAAAAATAAGAATAAGAATAAGAACTCAATCAAGAATTAATGCTAACAACTATAAGTCATGGATATGCAAACACTGTCCTTGGCCTCCGACTTATCCATTTTCATGTAATTCACAATTACTCAAGAGTCACGTGCGTGTGTGATATATCAATGTTCATTTACCTAGTCGAATGCTCCAATAGGTTCACAACATTCATTCGGCTTATAAACTCAAGAAAATTTTCAACTCAGTTCAACACACACTTCATTAAAATGTGATCATTTGGCTCATAAGATATTGAACACAAGTATACCAAAAATTATGTTACACAGTGAGATGCTTACATGCAAGTGGTTAAAGTCCATACTTGCTAACCATGTTTCTCAGGTATCCATAAGCTTGACTTGAACAACTTTTCTCAACTAGTATAATAGATAAATGTGACAAGGTTAATAGGTCTGGTAGGCTTATAAAGTTAGGCTACGACTCATGATAACAATAAAGGGTATGAAAATCAAAATTTGAGAGAAATATTTGAATTCATCATTTTTACTCATTTTTATTCTCATTTCATTCACCAATCTCTTCTTGTTTTCTTATCATTCACATCCTACATTTCCCATATTTTTATTTTTCACCACTTTTGATTCATTCTTTTCATTGTTTTTCTTCTTTTTGTTTCTTTTTCAACTCCTTTATACACATTTTTTTCCTCAAGGAGTGGTTGAATCATTTCAACACCAATGAACTTATTTCTCTTAAAGTTAGGTTAGACAGTAAGTATATAAGCTTCATTTGGTAGTTGTTGTGGGAAATAGAACAAGTGGGGCTAATTGTATGTCATTGACACGCTCCACTTGATTTTTAGTAGTCTCAAAATGGGATACTAGGTATATTTGATTTTCATTTGGTAGGCTCGAAAAGCTCAAACAGTTCCAAAGATTGCCTAAATCATTCTTATGTCACATATTATCCGTATTTTGTCTCGAAAAGAGTTCAAGCAAGTTCTAGATTAACCTCAACCCATTATTTATCTCATACAAACCAATCACATGCACTGTTCAACCAAAATGATATCTGAGGTAGGTACACCAAAAAAATTAAAGCGCCTAAATCAACTGGAGACTTAATGGGCTAACAATCGATAATAAACAATGAAACATGCCCAAAGATAATGAAAAATTTGCCTAGATCATTTCTGTGTTTGCAAAATTTTCAATCAATTTCATGCGCAAATCACTAAAAATCAAGATCTTCGTTGTCTAATTAGCATCACAGATATGTAAATTATCTCTAAGCATCGATAGTATCAACAAACATGACAGTGCAAAAGATGTGACTCCCAATTTATCATGAACACATATATGCTTTAGAACCGCAATTTTATTCTCATCATGGGCCACACAATGACAGATACAGGACTCTTTTCTAACGATTCAAGAATGCAATAATTAAAATGACTCAACTCATTAATTTTTCTTTTTCTTTTTTTACCATAAGGAATTGACTAGACTCCCTACGAAATTAAAAGACCTTAACTACTGTGTAGGAAATAACTGATCATGCAGTCCCCAAAACGAATTAATAGCTCAAACAAGCAAAGCAAATTCACAACCCCCCAACTTAAGTACGTGCATTGGCCCAAATGTACAGTAATAAACCAAGAAAAACATGGGATCACCTACCTCATACAACAAGCATCAGGACTCGCTTTCCTCACCTGACAGCTCAACCTCCTCATCCTCATCATACTCGGCATCATCCTCGATGGGTCGGTGTGAAAATTCTGGCGGCGGCGTGAATGGCTCGTCAGAGGCACTGGTCGCAAAGAAGCGTTGTGCAAGCACACGTGTAAAATCGTGCATGTAATCCATGTGCTCGCAGGTGATTTTCCACTGTATCCTCATCATACGCTCTAGATCATCGAGACGCTCGTGGGTGGTCTGTCCTCTTCCGGTACCTTCCTGCCATGCGTGTGGTGCACGTGGGACGGGCTGTGGCTGTGCTTCAATCCATGAAGTCTCGCCCAGACACTAGTAATATGCCTCCGTCTCTTATCCCTCGGGAGGTCCTCAACCAGTGAGATATCACCTTTCATCCGCAACATTCACTCACTATCATCCCATGTAACCCCTACTATGTGACAGAAATCCATGATGATCGAAGAATGGGGCATGCTAATTGTGGAAGTGCCTCGGCCAGCCTGCAAGATCGAATTAATAATCATCTGGCCTGCATCCACTGTCTTGCAGGTGATGATACAGTAAACTAAAGCTGCCTTCATCTTCGTCACATCCGACACATGCCCAGATGGCATCAACTGTGAGGCTACAAAATGATACCAGCTATATATCTCCCTCTTCATGGATGTCGTTGGGAATGTGACCGGGGCTCTTTGATTATTGAGCTTCCAAATTGTGCTCGGCTCACGAAATACAGTAATGATCGACTCATAGGGGTAGTCCTGTCTCATAAATGTCGTGTACTAGTCGGTGTCATAGTTGGGCATTGAGTACAATGAGTTGATCGTCTCACTGTCGAAGGCAACAATCCGCACCCTGATCTCACACGATAGTCCTCGTGTTTTACCTTCAAATTTGCGTATAATTCCCTAAGTAGGGACATCACAACATCTGCAGGGGGCTTCACAAATTCATCCCAATGTATCCCCCGAGTACGAACCAATGTATCACAGTTCGGGTAACTCTGATCCATCCCCGTCTCCCTCTGCATATTTTTTTTTTCTATCAATTTAGTATAATTCTCAGCGGCAACAGCATCCCAGAACCTTCGTCTATCAAAACTGGCTGAAGACGACTCACCATCCAAGACTGACTATGCTTACTCTTCTTTTTCGACGGCATGCTTAAACTCAAATAACAGTTCACTTGATAGTATTTTTCCCTAAAACAATGCCTCACAACAAAGATATTCCAACAATATAGCCACCAAAATAACAAATTAATCTATCGAGCAGTTGTTCCCTATAACATGCAATACCCCAATCCAACAATCTTCAAGAACAAACTCACTCAAACAATTTATCGAACATCTTATGTGCACAAACTCAAGAACTATATTCCTTCAAATTTGAACATGAAATTCGAGATTCTTGACACCAAATATTATTATCCTTGTGATAGGAATGAAATTTTATTGCACTTAGTCTGGGGTCGACTCGTTTTTGAAACTCTTGTTTAATTCTTTACGCCAAAGGAGACCTAATGTGAAGATGAATTTGTCTTGAGAGAGATTTGTGTTGTGTATTGTGTTAGTTTCCAAGAAGAATTTTGTGGAGAAAGACGTTTTTTCTCGGTGGTGGAGTGGAGGGAGGAGCTGCGGCGCTTGCTGAGTGTTGTGTTAGGGAAGAATGAAAAAAATTCGGAGGCCCTTTTTTTATATGTCTCGACCTAGCTTCGCAGCCCTAAATATTTGGAATTCTAGCGCTGCAGCGCTTAAAAACAGCGCCGCGGCGCTAACTCTTCGGCACTACAGCATAGCAGCGCTCGCTTGTAAGCACCTAGGCGCTAGGTCCTCGTGTAGTTGAGCGCTGCAGCGTGGATTGCATCGCACCTAGGTGCTATTTCCTCGCACGAATGGGCGCTGCGGCGTATGTGGCGCCGAGGCGCTTGTACTTCTGAAATTACGACATTTGAGCTCATTTCCACGACGCTTTTCAACCTTACCTAAAGGTGTCAATTCGGTGGGTCGGGTCGGGTCGGGTTGATGCATAATACTATTTACAAAATTGTTCGACTTGAACCTAGCCAGAAAACTCTCAACCCGAACATGAATCCGACTTACCCAATATTTTAATTTTTTTTAAAATTAAATAAAATTCAAAAAAAAATATTTGAATTTAAACACAAAATAACAAAATCTCTCTTATATATATGATTTAAATATAAAATTTTAATTTTAGAAAAATAAAGTATATTTACTAAATTAAATAAAAAATTGTCTAAAAAATAAAAAATGTACAAAATAAATATTAAATTATGAAAATTATTAATATAAATATATAATAAATATTTTTTTCCAGAAATACAATATATTAAAATTTAGGCAATATTTGTTAATTATATTTTTTAAAAAAATTAAAATTCTGAATCCGACACAACCCGATAATTTTTTTCGGGTCAGCTATCAGGTCTAACCAAAACTGACCAGAACTTGAAAACTTCAAACCCAAACTTTATTTTTTCGGGTTGAACCGTGTCGGGTTGGTGGGTCAGATATGATTTTGACACCTCTAACCTTACCTACGTGAAAAAAACACGAATCAATGTCTAATCTTCACATGAATAATTCAGAAAAATAAAAAACGCAAAAACAATTATAATACTGAAAATTTAAAAAAAATAACCAAAGCATAAAAAAATACTGATTGGGTTGTCTCCCAATAAGCACTTAATTTAACGTCGTCAGCTCGATTGTCACAAGTCCTGTTCAAGGTGGGTCATGTGATCTCTTGGATGCCTTAATATCCACCCTCTGACCTTCGACCTCCATAGTCAATTTTTCTCGTTTCATGTCAATGACGGCTCCAGCAGTAGCCAAGAATGGTCGTCCTAGAATGACATGATTATTCTGACTGTTCTCCACGTCGAGCACAACGAAATCTGCTGGAAGCCTCAGTTTATTAATCTAAATTTTAGCATCTTCCACAAAACCCAACAGTACCTTGACCGATTTATCTGCTAGCAGCAAGATTAGTTATCTGGGCTTCATCCAGCTCAGTCCAAGTTTCTTGTAGAGAGAACTTGGCATTATATTCACGCTCGCTCCTGAATCACAAATCACTTTTCCCACTATTTGGCTCCCTATTGCACATGGTACAACGAATTCTCCGTGGTCTTGTAGCTTCTGTGGAAGATTTCTTTGTATCCCCTTATTGCCTCCTTCAGTAAGTTCTATTTCCTTCTGATCGGTAGATTGAATGTTAGTGTGTAGGTTCTTGAGATCTTCAAGACCTTTTTTCTTTTGAAACTCAGCATTCAATTATGTAAATCTCTGGGTAGGGAATTATATAAATATCAATGAACTGATCCAAATCGTAACTCTTACCTTCCTTAACTCAGATGCCTTTGCTTAGAGTTGTCTTTTCATCCCGGATGGGTGTGGGACCAATCTTTTCCTCTGCTCCATCTACCATTCCAATCTTCTCATGATGTATGAAAATGGCATTCGTTTCTCTTAGATTTGGGTCTGCAATCATTGGTACCGCGTCTAACAATTGAGACGTGAGTTGCCTCGTTATCTGTCCAACTTGTGACTCAAGGATTTTCAAGGAGCCACCAAGATTCGCCATGTGTGTCTCTAGGTTTTCAATCCTAGACTCTGTCCTAGCCATCCTCTTACCAGATTCAACAACAAATGTCCCAATAAATCCTCAAATGATGGCTTCACTCCTCCATTTGATGTATTGAACCCCAGTGGAGGATTCAACACATTCTTATTAATTGCATAAGAAAAGTTCTCATGGTTTCTTAATCCAGAATGATAAGTATTAGGGAGAGGGTTACCTCGATATCCTCCATAGCCACAAAAATTCTTGTTGTTGATGTATTGAGCTTCTTCGTAAATATTTGATTCTTCAAAAACAACCTATTCCCCTTCACCCTCTGATGTGTTCACCTTATTAATAGCAGCTATATGTGTAGTCAGTGCAGATACTTGCGCAGTCAATTATGTAATAGGATCCGCAGAATAAACTCCATTTGTCCTCTTTACTCTTGACCTCTCAGACGACCATTGGTAGCTATTAATAGTCATCTGCTCGAGCAAGTCATAAGCTTGGTAAAGCGATTTAGCAAAGATCGTGCCACCAGTCGCTGCATCCACGCTTCCTCATGTCTGTCCATTCAGACCGTTGTATAATAATTAAATTTTTGCCCAGTCTTCAAACTCATGATTTAGGCACCTACTCAACAACTCCTTATACCTTTCCCACGCCTCATACAACTGCTCAAAGTTAGTCTGCCGAAAAGTGTTGATCGCAATCTTCAAATATGCAGACATCGCAGGGGAAGATACTCCCCAAGGGAAGCGACTAAAGCCATCCTCTTGCTTGGTCCCTGAGAGAAAACGGAAACAAACTCAGTCTAATAATATCATTAGGTACATTATAAATCTTTACCGTGTCTGTAATCTCCAGGAAATTCCACAAATGAACGTGGGGATCAGCAGTGGCAGTTCCCACAAATTGGTTTTGCTGAACCATATTTATCAGTGCAGGTTGTTGGAAACTTAATTTCGGTTGCTTGACAAAAAAAGTAATTAATTGGACTAATTGATCAAGTAAATTGTAGTAACTGAACTACACAAATCAACTGACAGTTACCTAACTGAAGATTATTGCACAGTTTATCGAAGGCAACTGAAACCAGCTGAACTGAACTATCGAGACAATTGACTGATCAGTTGGAAACTGATCAGTTGACATTTTCAGTTGTGAGCTTATCAGTTGATCATTCAGCTATACACGTCATCAGTTGAAAAGGACATGCAACCGACAACAGTACAAAGCAGACTGCAACTCGTAGTGGAACGTCGCATTTCAGAGCTTAAAATATACGATTGTCAGAAGAATATTGACGTGGCAATCAACAGATATATTTATTCAAATTATATTTAATGTTACCGTTGAAGAGAAGCCTACAACTAGGTGAGAAGAGCAGTTGAGCAAGCACCAAATCGATCTATCTATTCTCAAGCTTGCTGTTACCCTACTGAATTCATAGCTCTCACTAAAAGATCAAAAGCTCACACTTATCTGATTTATCTGTAGCATTTAAGGCTACCCTTCGAGCTTACAAGCACAAATTGTTTTATTGTTTACTTGATCTTATCTAGATCAGTTGTGCTAAGTTCAGTCAAAAAACTATGAGATATTTAGTAAACTAAGAGTTTCAGTTTTGGCAGTGTTAAGTCCAAGCTGAAGTGGGTCTGTACAATTTTTGTATCGATTAAAGTCTTTTAGTGCATATCCTATCCTTGTGATAGAAGGGGTGACGTAGGAGTTATTTCATTCTCCGAACATCCATTAATCTTCGGGTTATTACCTCAGTTATTTATTCTATCTTGCAGTCAGTTTATTTCCGCAACTGTTATCTTTTATTAGAAATTATATAGTGGAATGGTGTAAGTGTTGACGTATGATGCGATCCGGGTGAAAAGGATGAGCCGGGTCGAGTGCTCCACCGGATCAAATCAATAATGTTGTTCACGAAAATGAGCAAAGTGTTCGGAACAGAAGCTTTCTTCCTTAGGCAGCCGAAGAGATCTGCAGAAAGTAACCACGTGAATGGGCGCCGAAGGGGTGTCCGACGTGACCACTCTGATGCTTAAGTTAGTGGAGGACCCAAGCTATAAACCAATATAACCAGATGATAATTGTGAGATTGGTGTGGAAGGTAAGTAGTAAATGCACAATAAATAAGTGTATTCAATATCTGAATAGATAGTAAATGCAAGGAGAGAAACCTGTTATTTATAGTAGAGGATGTAATGATGACCTCGTTTTTTGTGTTGCTCATTAATTATAGTAGGACGGCTGATTATACCCTATTATTCTGACATGTCAAATCTCATACTAGTCACATCCAGCCTACCTGATTTTTTCAACCACCTGTATTGGTGTCAGAGATAGGTCGGCCGCACACACCCTACTTTGTCGGCTTAATTAAATGTGGCACGCATATCGAAGCGACTCGGATAGAATGCCTCCCGGGAATTCACATGAGAGCTCGGGCATCCATTAGATCGAGGAGATTACGTCCCGGGTGTTCAACGGCTCGGCCCTGCGATGGGCCTCTTCAAAAATTCTCCCTGTCAAGTTACTTCTCCGCGGTTCCGGGTCCTCCGAGATCCGAGCTTCCTTTGTCGGCCTGTCCTGCTACCTTAGGTCGCCCATGACCCGAGGATAATCCATCTTCTTGACCCGGGCACTATCCATGGCCCGGGACATCCCGGGCATTATCCGTGGCCCGGTACATTCTGGGGTATCATCACTCCCTTCTTAAATAGTCGGGCTACAGTCCTACTCGCTGTCCCGATTATTCTTGTGTGCCCGGTCAGGGAAAATAATTTGTCGTTTAGTCTCCCTGAGATGATAGGAATGATGTCACTCTATCGGTGCTCACGTAAGCCCTAGAATTAAAATCTTGTCAGAGATTTTTCGTTTTTCGAGCAGATAAATCATCATGGCGCCTAGAATCCCGCGCCTGTCTTTTCAAATATCCCGCTCGATTTCCCATGTCAATCTAACCGTCCGATTCATTTTAGATCAACGGCGCAGATAAACTTCCTCCTCTTATATATAGTAGCTTATTGGTTGTTAAAAAATCATTTGCAAATTCAAACTCGTAGTCAAGCTCTTGCAAATTTCTCTCGAGCTTTCCGACGCATAAATCATAACTTCGACGATTTCTACATTTACCAGCCACCGGTCACCATCTTCACTTCTCTTTCCATTAAATCTCTTCTTCTCTACTAACTTTATTTCTCCTTAGTTATGTCAAACTCCACCTCCTCCACGTCTGGTAAGAATGTCAGGGGACGGTCGGAGGATAACTCCTCGAACCCTTCTCAACATTATGTTCATATTCCCGTAGGTATCCACATTCCTTCTTCCCGACTCGTTTCTAAAAAAAAAACCAAATCCTCTTCCTACCAACCTATCGGTGCCCGGGGCAAGGAGAAAAGCAAAGTAACAGGGCTTTTGTGGTTCTCTACAGTGACCTCCACCCTTCGCTCTGGGGATTCTGATGAGATTAGGTCTCTAGGATCGATCCCTTTCTCATACAAAATTAAAATTCCCGGGCCAAACGATCACCCGGACACCACAACTTCCGGCTTCCAGAACTTCTTCCTAGAACAACTTAAGAGTGGTCTTCGCTTCCCAATACACCATTTCTTCGAGGGAATTACCCGCTTTTTTGGGCTCCCGATTAACCACCTCCACCCCAATGTCTTTAGGATCATGGCTGCCACCTTCGTTCTTTTTCGTATGAAGAACATCCCCATCAACTCTTCTATTTTTCATTTTTTTTATTCTTGTCGATTTAATGACGTGGTCTTCTCTTTCATGGCCCGAATGCACTACCGATTTTTGGCCCACATCCCTTCTTTCCTGAAGGGGTGGAAAACAAAGTTTTTCTTTTTGCTACTTCCCAGTCCTTTTACTTGTCTAACATGCTTTTTGCCTGCAATGCCCGAGCAACCTGAACTCCCTCAGGATTTTAAACTTCTTCCGCCTTTTGCTTATGCTCGGGATGCCTTAGAAGGCCAGTCCTTTCTATCCTCAGTGCTGATCGGGGGAGGGGGCAACCTGGTTCACTACGGGATAGGGCCCCGCCCCCAAGACCTTGTAGACCAGGTCATAGATGCATTTGGTCAAGCTGAGTCACAAGTCAGTAAATTACTTTCCCCTCTGTCTTTTTAATCTGCATTTTATTCTTCTAACTCCCAACTTTGGTGCAGTTGAAGAACACATGATTAAGGCCAGTCTACTTGAAGCGGCAGCTAAGAAGAAAGCCAAGCAGCAACAAGCTCGGGCAGAGAAGAGGGCCCGGGAGGCCCAAGAGCAAGAAGAGCGAAAAGCCCGGGCGGAGGCTGAAGCCCGAGAAACAGAGGAGCGCCGTGTCCGGGCAGAGATCGAGGCCCGAGAAGAAGCGATGTCTACCTGGGAGGAGACCACCTCTCTGGTTGTTGAAGAGGACCCGACACCTCTAAACCATCGAAAGAGGAAAGATATGACGGAGCCGGTCCTTGAGACAGTTATCGTGGAGCAGGAGGAGGAGCCTTAAGAAATTGTCCGAGCACATCCTCCTCCCGGTTCATCTACTGGCCATACTTCTCAGGGTGGAAGATCCCTGAGTTGGCCAAACATTTTTGGTGAGGATATCAACACAGACCTAACCAGGATGATATGGGGTCTTCTCCGTCCAGACGAGGTGGAGCATCTTAGTAGACTCCACCCCAACCAAAAGCTATGGGAAGGAGTTGCTCGGTCCTTTTCTGTAATTTCCTTCGCTTTCACCTTTTTGTTTAATTATATATTATTTTTGACCCTCTCGGTTTGCAGGGCTTGCAGATGCTTGTATCGGCTTTCGAGCAAGTGGCCAATGCTGCGAGAAGAGCTAATATACAGGCTACCTCTGCCCGGAAAACGCATGATAAGCTTCGGGAGGAAGTGAAGAAAATGAAGGACCTCCACGAACATATTTTGGCCCGGGATAAGGCTGGTTGGAAACAGCAAATGGACCTGATTCAAGCAGATCTTGCTAGAGCCCGGGCAGAATTGGAGTCATCCCGGAAGGAGCATGACTGCAGTTTGGAGAATGTTCATTTGGAGATGCAAGCGGCTAAGGAAGAGACGGAATCCTCCCGAGCCCGAGCTGATGAGGCGACTGCTGCCTTGGAACTCCTGAAGACTGCCCAAGACGAGAAGATGGCCCAATTTTTCAAGTCCCGGGAGTTCAAGAAGATGGTGGCTGATAAGGCTTTCCACTACTTCGACCTGGGCTTCAACAAATTCCTAGAGCTGTTCCAGGAGGCGGGCCTCGTTTCCTCGGATCGGGAGGAATTTCCTGATTTGGTCAAGGCTGCTGCATCCCTCCCGGAGGATGAGGAGGAAGAGGAAGATCCCAAAGTATATTAGGATTCTTTTTTTATATATATATGTTTCCGGGCTTCTGAGCTCCTTGTAACTTTTCCCCTTTTGAATGAAATATATTTCCTTTACTTCTCTTGTATTTGATTAAATGAGTAATCTTCAAACCTTTCTAGAGAAAAGAGACCTTAAACATATATTCAGATTCATGGGTGTGGGAACCCGAACCTAATTCGTCTTCTTAATCATCATTAGGATCAATTAATTAATCAGTGTCTAAATTTTTTTAAAAAAATTACATAAGTGCGGAACATATAATAATCAGTCTTATATAAACATCGAAAGTAAAGTACAAGTCTCGTACCAAATACATTTATCTCAAACCAACGTTCAACCACTATACATCAAGTGCTGAAACCAATCTACTTTTAAGTCCGGATCTCCACGCTAATTTTGATCTCTCATCCTCTTCATGACCCTGATCCTGTCCCACCTATTGTCATGCACACATACAAACACAACAACAGCCGGATAACTCCGGTGAGAAATATATTCCCAGTATAAACAACGTATACATGCAATCATATAAACAGATATAAAAGCATGAAACATATATCAATAACATGTATCATAATCTGAAAGACATGAATCGATATAAAACTGTAAATAAACTCTGGACTCATCATCTCAGACTCGACTCATCTCTAATCTAATGATCCCGGTTCCTGAACATTGGCATACTATATCGAATCTCAGCAATAGAAGTCGATATGCTCCTAAGCAACATCGATATAAACCAAACATCCAGTGTCTTGGCACATCCGCCAAAGACTTGGCACCTCCGCCAATGACTAGGCACATCCGCCCATGACTCAGTATATGCTTTGCTATAAATAAATAGACTAAGCATATCAATCTCATGAATTGCAAACATCAATGCAATAAGGTAAAGTATGTGGTTTTGGGAAACTCAAGTCAGCTCTAACTCGAGTTGTATCTTCCCGGTTCATCATTGATTTATACCTTTCTCTGTCGATCCGACGAAATCGAAGTCTCGAATTCGAATCTGTCAATACTCAATCTGGAAATGGCAATATTGAGGAGTAAAATATCAATATACAACCCAATCAATACTGAATATAATCAGAACTAAATCAAATTCTGTTTCAACGGCATAACGGCTCAATCTCAATATACCCATCAATACAAATGAACATATATCAATCTCAACAACTCATAATCGATAACCAACTCAATCTGATATCAAATCTGTATAATCTCAATCAAATTCAATCTGAAAAATCCTAGCAATTTTATATGGTATTCGTTCTTCAATCCGGTTTCGATTATACAATGACAAAAATCTCAGGAATAGATAATATCAGTCATATCAGGATTGCTCCCATATCATATTTTCAAATCATATCAAAATATAAGAAAACTTACGTCCAGATGAAGTTCTTGTCGAGAGCTACACGGAATAAAGTCAGATTGAAATTCTGACGGTTGGATTTTGCACAAACCCGATTCTAAAATATAAAGGTTTGAAGATTCTCGGAAGCTTTCCTCGGCCTTTTCTCTGAAATCCATCAGGAGAGTGAAGGAATTCATATATATATCTGCATGGCTTGGACCAAATGGCTTCAGCTTTGTGCAACACGTCTCGCGCATATGCGCGACCTCCCCCGGCGCATATGCGCGAGACCTACTGGTCTCGGCATTCTTTGTTGTACATGCTCGCGCATATGCGCGTCCTCTCCCAGCGCATATGCGCGAGGTTCTCTGCCATACTCGTGCATATGCACGGGTCCTGGTCGCGCATATGCGCGAAGTTCTCTGCCTACCTCGCGCATATGCGCCTTGCTCGATCGCGCATATGCGCGAGAAGTTCAGTCCTCGAACAAAATTCAAGTATTTTTTGTCTTTCCGGTCTGATCCTTTCCGTCTATAATCACATCAATTATCAATAAATCATTTCAGATTACAATAATCAAAATCTCGGGCATTACATTTCTCCCCCTCTATGATCTGATTTCGTCCCCGAAATCACAGGCAATCAAATCAGATACAATAAGAAATGGAGAATAGAAGTTAAACAGTAGACTCACATCAGTGAAATAACTCCGGGAATTTCTGTCTCATATCTGATTCAGTCTCCCAGGTAGCTTCTTCAAAGTCATGACGAATCCACTGAACTTTCACAACCGGAATAGTCTTCGTTCTGAGTTGCTTTTCTTTACGATCAAGAATCTGGATCGGCTTCTCAAAATAACTCAGTGTCTCATCAAGTTCTGCATCTTCTGGTTGAAGAATATGAGATGCATCAGGAAAATATTTCCGCAATAAAGATACATGAATGACATCTTGTATTCCAGATAGAGAAGGCGGTAAGGCGAGTCGATAGGCACGATCTCCTATTTTCTCGAGAATCTCATAAGGCCCAATATAACGTGGAGACAACTTTCCTTTCTAGCCAAATCTGACAATGCCTCTGAAAGGAGAAATCTTCAGGAATACTCTGTCTCCTGCCTCAAATACCAACGGTCGGCGACGAACATTGGCATATTTGGCATGTCTGTCTTGCGCTGTTCTCATTCTCTTCTGAATCAGTTTCACTTTCTCTGTCATTTCTCGAATCATATCAGGCCCAATCTCAGGTACCTCGGAAATATCATCCCAATAAAGAGGGGATCTGCACTTTTTGTCGTACATTGCTTCAAACGGAGCCATCTATATACTCGTCTGATAGCTGTTGTTGTACGAAAATTCACAAAGTGGCAAAGATTCTTGCCAACTAGTGCCAAAATCTAGCACTACAGCTCTCAGCATATCCTCCAATATCTGGATAGTCCGCTCTGACTGTCCGTCAGTCTATGGATGATAAGCGGTACTCAGATGTAACTTCGTACCTAGAGCTTGCAGCAAACTGTGCCAAAAGTGCGAAGTAAACCGAGGATCACTGTCTGAAACAATCGACTTCGGCACTCCATGCAATCTGACCACTTCTCTGACATAAATCTCTGTCATCTGGTCATGTCTGTACGTCATCTTGTACGGAATAAAACATGCAGATTTGGTCAATCTGTCAATCACGACCCAAATCGCATCACAACCTCGGGAGAAACATGGTAGCTTCGTCACAAAATCCATAGAAATGTGATTCCATTTCCATTCAGGAATAGACAAGTTGTGTAATAAACCTCCTGGTTTCTTTCTTTCGGCTTTCACCTGTTGGTAATTCAGACATTTTGATACAAAATCTACAATATCTGCTTTCATCTGTTTCCACCAAAACTGTCTTTTCAAATCATTATACATCTTTCTGCCACCAGGATGAATACTGAATCGACTACTGTGCGCTTCTGACAATATCTGTCGTTTCAAATCTGAAACATCTGGCACAACAAGACAATTATTCACATACAGTACATCATCACGTACCTGATACTCTGATTGATGCCCTGCTCTGACCATCGAAATCAAATTCTGAACATTCTGATCAATTTTTTGGGCTTCTTTAATTCTCAAAATCAACTCTGGTTCAAATTGAATAGCATAGAGTCTCAACGGTTTACAATCTGTCTCAAATGCTAATCCAGAAAGGCAGCAATCTTCAATCAAATTCGAAACACCAATCTTCGATAAGGACAAAGAACAAACCTTTCGACTCAGTGCATCAGCGGCTGCATTAAAATTCCCCGGATAGTATTTGATCTCACAATCAAAATCTTTCAATAAATCGAGCCATCTTCGTTGTCTCATATTCAATTCTGAATGTGAAAACAGATATTTCAGACTTTTGTGATCAGAATAAATCTCAAAATTCTCACCGTATAGATAGTGTCGCCATATCTTCAGTGCAAATACGATGGCTGCCAATTCAAGATCGTGAATTGGGTAGCGACACTCATGTGACTTCAATTGTCTTGAGGCATAGGCAATAACATGTCCTCACTGCATCAAAACACAACTCAATCCTCTGTGAGAAGCATCGCAATAAACAACAAAATCTCCAGTACCTGACGGGATAGTCAAGATCGGAGCACTGGTCAATCTCTTTTTCAACTCTAGAAAACTTGACTCACACTCTTCTGACCAAACAAATGGTGCATTCTTCTGAGTCAACTGAGTAATAGGCTTAGCAATGCTCGAAAAATCTTTAATGAATCGATGGTAATAACCTGCTAAACCCATAAAACTGCGTATCTCTGGTAGAGATGTCGGTCTAAACTAGTTAATCACTACCTCAACCTTGCTAGGATCAACAGAAAATACCATTTCCAGATATAATATGTCCCAAAAATACAACTTGTTTCAGCCAGAATTCACATTTAGACAGCTTTGCATATAATTTCTCATTCCTCAGAATTCTCAATACAGTTCTTAAATGCTCAGCTTGATCAATCATATTATTAGAATATATCAGAATATCATCGATAAATATAATCACGAAATCATCAAGATACTTCTGAAATACACGATTGATCAATCCCATAAATACAGCTGGAGCATTTGTTAAACCAAACGGCATGACAATAAACTCATAATGGCCATACCTGGTTCTAAAAGCTGTCTTCGATATATCAGAATCTCTGACTCTCAGCTGATGATTTCCAGATCTCAGATCGATCTTGGAATAAATAGAAAAACCCTGCAATTGATCAAATAAATCATCGATACGAGGCCAAGGGTATTTATTCTTTACCGTAGCCTTGTTCAATTGCCGGTAGTTTATTCAAAGTCTCATTGAACTGTCTTTCTTTCTGACAAACAATATTGGAGCACCTCAAGGAGAAACACTCGATCTGATGTAACCATTGGCCAGTAAATCTTATAAATAATCTTTCAATTCTTTCAATTCAATCGGTGCCATTCTGTACGGAGCTTTAGAAATCGGAACTGTACCTGGTACAAATTCAATGCTGAAGTCTATCTCTCTAACTGGAGGCAACCCTGGAATCTCATCTGGGAAGACATCAGCAAACTCACATACCACTGGCAAATCAGCTAATGGTGGGCTCGATTTCAGTATGTCAACTGAATACACAAGGAATCAATCTGCTTTTTTCTGTAATAATCGAGTCATAGATAATGCAGATATCAAAGGAATTCTAGATCTAGAACCCTTACTGTAAAATTTCCATTCATCGGCCATCTCAGGTCTGAATCTCACAATCTTCTGGAAACAATCTACGGTAGCTCTGTATTTGGTCAGCATATCGATACCAATAATGCGGTCAAAATCAGACAACCCAAGTACAATACAATCTCACTCAATCTCATGCTCGTCATACTGTAGCATACAATGTTTCACAGAATTCACTGATATAAAACCTCTCCCCAAAGGTGAAGAGAAAGATACTACAGCTTATAATGACTCAACAGGCAATGAATGAATCAATGCAAATTGCTCAGAAATAAATGTATGGGATGCACCCATATCAATCAATACGTAAGCAGGATAACCACATAAAGAACAGTTACCTGCAACAACATCATCTGGTGCTTCCTGAGCCTGTTCTTCAGTCAAAGCAAATACTCCGGCCTGCTGTCTCTGAGGATGGCTAACAGTCTGGCTTCCTCCAGGCCTGGGCTGTGACTGAGTAGTCGGTGGTGGCTGGAAAGAGTGAACATCTGATGATCGTCTATCAGTCTGAGCCACTGATCTAGATGATTCTGCTCCCTGGGATCTCTGGGAACTTCGTTGTGGACATACTCTAGCAAAATGTCCCTGCTGTCTGCAGATATTGCAACTACAAAATACTCCTTGGCATTGCTTTGTGGGATGTCTCCCTCCACAAGTTCTGCAATAGACCCCTGTACTACTCTGGCTCTGTCGTGAACCACTGGAGCTAGATGAACTACTGCCTGACTTCTTGAATTGTTTCCCTCGGGCTTTCAATAAATCTTTCTTTTCATTGCTGCTACTGCCACTCTCAAATCTGGGAGGTGGTTGTTAGAACTGAGGGGAAAATGGTTGTTGTTTATGTACTGGAGGAACATACGAAGCTCTTTTCTGCCTAATCAGGCCAGTTTCAGCTCCTTTGGCTCTGTTCAAGGCATCAGCAAAGTTATTTGGCCTCCTAGTGTTTACCAATGTAAAGATCTCGGGATTGAATCCATTGATAAACTGATCAGCAACAGCTTCATCATTCTCTGCCACATGTGGAGTAAATCTCAACAAGGTAGATAACTTGGCCACATATTCTTCAATTTTCAACTGACCTTGTCTCAGATTAGCAAACTCTTCTCCTTTATCTTTCCTGTACGATACTGGGAAAAATCTTTGATAAAATTCAGTCTTAAAGATTTTTCAAGTAATAACCGTACCTCGATGCTCCAAAGCCCTCTTTGTCGTGAGCCACCAATTCTTCGCAACATCATGCAACTGGTGCCCAATCAGTCTAAGTCTGCGCTCGTCTGTATAATCCATTGAATCAAACAGCATCTCTATATCATCGAGCCAACTCTCACACTCAACAGAATTCTCTGTGCCCTTCAAAGTCGGCGGTTTGAATGACTGAAAACTCTTCAGTAGTGTTTCCATCGGAGTTGCTGTGACATCCATCGGATTAGTCGAGGTACTACCCTGTTCTGGGATTCTTCGAGGTGGCATATCTGATTATAAAAGGATCAGTAACCAAATACAACAAATCTGTTTCAGTCCTCCTCTGATCATCTTACAGCTGATCAAGAATCGGTTCTGATTCACTCTCCACAACACATGTTTCCAATCAAATAAGATATTCAGGTAAACATGCATTTCAAAACAGTAAAACATGCAAGCATAGCAAAAGCAGTAAAGAAAACTCAATCTACGCTACTCACTAGCTTCTATCTCAATCTAAGGAACCTACTGCTCTAATACCACCTGCTGTGCGGAGCCGAACCTAATTCGTCTTCTTAATCATCATTAGGATAAATTAATTAATCAGGGTCTAAATTTTTTTTTTAAATTACATAAGTGCGGAACATATAATAATCAGTCTGATATAAACATCGAAAGTAAAGTACAAGTCTTGTACCAAATACATTTATCTCAAACCAAGGTTCAACCACTATACATCAAGTGCTGAAACCAATCTACTTCTAAGTCCGGATCTCCATGCTAACTTTGATCTCTCATGCTCTTCGTGACCCTGATCCTGTCCCACCTATTGTCATGCACACATACAAACACAACAACAGCCGGATAACTCCGGTGAGAAATATATTCCCAGTATAAACAACGTATACATGCAATCATATAAATAGATATAAAAGCATGAAACATATATCAATAACATGTATCATAATCTGAAAGACATGAATCGATATAAAACTATAAATAAACTTTGGACTCATCATCTCAAACTCGACTCATCTCTAATCTAGGGATCCCAAATCCTGGACATTGGCATACTATATCGAATCTTAGCAATAGAAGTCGATCTGCTCCTAAGCAACATCGATATAAACCAAACATCCAGTGTCTTGGCACATCCACCAAAGACTTGGCACCTCCGCCAATGACTAGGCACATCCGCCCATGACTCAATAAATGCTTTGCTATAAATCAATAGACTAAGCATATCAATCTCATGAATTGCAAACATCAATGCAATAAGGTAAAGTATGTGGTTTTGGGAAACTCAAGTTCGCCCTAACTCGAGTTGTATCTTCCCGGTTCATCATTGATTTATACCTTTCTCTGTCGATCCGACGAAGTCGAAGTCTCGAATTCGAATCTGTCAATAATCAATCTGGCAATGATAATATTGAGGAGTACAATATCAATATACAACCCAATCAATACTGGATATAATCAGAACTAAATCAAATTATGTTTCAACGGCAAAACGGCACAATCTCAATATACCCAACAATACAAATCAATAGATATCAATCTCAACAACTCATAATCGATAACCAACTCAATCGTATATCAAATCTCTATAATCTCAATCAAATTCAATCTGAAAAATCCTAACAATTTCATATGGTATCCGTTCTTCAATCCGATTTCGATTATACAATGACAACAATCTCAGGAATAGATAATATCAATCATATCAGGATTTCTCCCATATCATATTTTCAAATTATATCAAAACATAAGAAAACTTACGTCCAGTTGAAGTTCTTGTCGAGAGCAACACGGAAATAAAGTCGGATTGAAATTATGACGGTTGGATTTTGCACAAACCCGATTCCAAAATATAAAAGTTTGAAGATTCTCGGAAGCTTTCCTCGGCCTTTTCTCTGAAATCCTTCAGGAGATGAAGGAATTCATATATATATCTGCATGGCTAGGACCAAATGGCTTCAGCTTTGTCCAACACGTCTCGCGCATATGCGCGATCTCGCCCAGTTCATATGGGCGAGACCTACTGGTCTCGGCATTCTTCCTTGTACATGTGCGCGAGCTTCTCTGCCATACTTTCGCATATGCGCGGGTCCTGGTAGCGCATATGCGCGAGGTTCTCTGGCTACCTCGCGCATATGCGCCCTGCTCGGTCGCGCATATGCGCGAGGGGTTCAGTCCTCGCACAAAATTCAAGTCTTCTTTTGTCTTTTCGGTCTGATCCTTTCCATCTATAATCACATCAATTATCAATAAATCATTTCAGATAACAATAATCAAAATCTCGGGCATTACAATGGGCTTGGTAGGCCCGGAGTGCGAGTCCCCAGGACAAGGCACGGGTCCCTGGGCTTAGGAAATCACCCGGGTATGGGTCCCCGAGTTTAGTTGATGACAAGGATGCGGGTCCCCGGACCAAGGTACGGGTCCTTGGACTTAGCATATGACCGGGGTGCAGGTCCCCGGGCCAGGGTACGGGTCCCTGGACTTAGTATATGATCGAGGTGCGGATCCTCGGGCCAAGGTACGGGTCCTTGGACTTAGTAGGTGATTCAAGTGCGGGTCTCCGGGCCAAGGTACGGGTCCTTGGACTTTGTAGATGACCGAGGTGCGGGTCCCCGGGCCAAGGTACGGGTCCTTGGACTTAGTAGACATTTCCTTGAATATTTTCTTTATTTGATGCAAGTAACAGATAGAGAGACTTTTAAACATAATATTTCTTCAAATGAAATGCATTCCACGGTCTCTTAAGGTTGTGCCCTAGAGGATCTTCCACGTAGTAAGCTGCACCCGAGCTGACTAGCTGAATTACTTTGAAAGTTCCTTTCCATCGTGATTCTAATTTCCCCACATCTCGTATTGGCTTCACCTTTTTCATAACTAGATCTCCGACTAGGAAATCCCGTGCTCGAACGTGTTTATTGTCGAATTTCATTACTCGGCTTCGATAGGCTTCCATTCGAATGGCTGCCCGATCTCTCTTTTCTTCGACTAAATCAAGCTCAATTGCCCGGGTCTGATCATTGTTACTCGGATAAGATTCTATCAAAGTAGAAGATTTTCTGATCTCCACAGGTAAGACTGCTTCTGAACCGTATACTAAACTGTAAGGAGTTTCCAAGGTAACTGTTCGAGGTGTGGTCCAGTATGCCCACAATATACTTGGCAATTCTTCTACCCAATCTTTACCATTCCCATGAAGCTGGGCTTTTAGTGCTTGTACAATGATCCTGTTAGTTACCTCAGTTTGACCATTGGCTTGGGGGTAGGCCATTAAGGTGAAAGATTGAGTGATCTTCATTTCTTGACACCAAGATGTGATTTTCTTCCCCTGGAATTGTCTCCCATTGTCTGAAATTAATCTTCTCGGGATGCCAAATCTGCAAACAATATTTTTACATAGAAATTCCATCACCTCTTCCTCAGTAATTTTGGCCAAGGGTTCAGCCTCCACCCATTTAGAGAAATAATCTACAGCCACAAAAAGGAATTTTTTCTGTGCCCGGGCTATGGGAAATGGGCCACAATATCCATGCCCCATTGATCAAAAGGACATGATGCTGAGATTGGTTGCATACTCTTAGTTAAGTTATGTTGAAATGCGGAATGATACTGACAGCCTTTACAGGTTTGAACTAGTTGAGCAGCATCTTGATTCATCCGAGGCTACCAGAATCCGGCTAGTATTGTTTTCCAAGCCAGGGCAGTTCCATCGAGATGTTCGCCACAGCACCCCTCGTGAATTTACCGAAGGACATAGTCTACCTCGTTTTCTGATAAACACTTGAGCAAAGGGCCCTGATATGATCGTCTATACAAAACATCATTTAAAAGTACAAACCTGGGTGCTTGCTTTTTGATTTTTAGAGCTTGAGCTCGATCTTACGGAAGCTTAGCATGGACTATATACTCGATTAGAGGAGTCATCCATGAATTTTCCCGAGTAATCGGCATTTCTTCATCAACAGAGAGCACTAACCGAGTAAAATAAAGGACTTCCCGGGTGCTTATGTCTGACATAGAGGCGGCTAATTTGGCTAAGGTATCAGCCTCTCCATTCTCTTCCCTAGGAATTTTTTCGATGCTCCAGTCGGTTAGAGATGCTGCCCGAGCCGTGATGAGCCCCAGATATTTGAGCATTTTTTCATTCTTGGTCTCGTATGTTCCGTTTATTTGCTGGGCGACCAGTTGAGAATCAAAGTAAATAATGACACGGAAAGCACCGACTTCCCGGGCAGCTTGCAATCCTGCCAGATCGGCTTCATACTCAGCTTCATTATTGGTGACCCGAGAGTCGATTCTCAGGGCCATTTTAATCTTCTCTCCAGATGGAGCAACCAAAACCACTCCGACTCCACACCCTGACAAATTCGATGCACCATCAACAAAAACTCTTCATACTTCCTCTTCTCTTGGTTAAATCATTTCTATCAAGAAGTCTGTTAATGCCTGGGCTTTTATAGCAACTCAAAGTTTGTATTCGATGTCATACTCCCTGAGCTCTATTGTCCTCTTAGCCATTCTGCCCGATACTTCAGCTGTGTCATGATCCTCCCAAGCGGGGAGTTAGTGAGAACCACAATAGGATGTGAGAGAAAATAGGGTCTCAACTTCCGCGCATTTTCTACCAGGGCCAGGGCTATTTTTTCTACTTCGCTGTAATTCAACTCGGCTTCTCTGAGGGCACGACTGACATAATACACCAGTTTCTGGTCGGTTCCCTCCTCTCGGATAAATACAGAGCTGACAGCGTATTCTGTAGTGGACAAATAGACCCACAGCTTTTCCCTTGGCTTAGGCTTGCCAAGGACGGGTAGTTCGGATAATGCTTCTTCAAATCTTGAAAAGCCTGTTCGCACTTCTCATCCCATCCAAATTTCTGTGCCTTCCTCAAGACTTGAAAGAATGGGTAGCTCCTATGGGAAGACCGGGAAATGAATCGAGACAGGGCAGCGATTCTCCCTGTTAACTTCTGAACTTCCCGGACAGATTGAGGAGAAGGCATGTTGATTATTGCTTTAATCTTTTCGGGGTTTACTTCAATTCCTCTATCTGTTACCAGGAAACCCAAGAACTTTCCACTTTTTACCCCGAACACACATTTGGCCGGGTTGAGCTTCAATTCATATTGTTTCAGGGTGGCAAAGGTCTCGGTCAGATCAGCAACAAAGTAAGAAACTTCCCGGGTCTTAACCAAAATATCATCTACAAAACATCCACATTCCTGCCTATCTGCTTTTGAAAGACCTGATTCATCAGATGTTGGTATGTGGCCCCAGCATTCTTTAGTCCAAAGGGCATAACTACGTAGCAGAAAGTGCCTCCAGAGTGATAAAACTAACTTTATCTTGATCTTCCCGGGCTAAAGGGATTTGATGGTACCCCTGATAAGCATCCATGAAACTTAATAATTCGAACCTGGATGTTGAGTCCACCAGTTGATCCATCCGAGGAAGTGGATAACAATCTTTGGGACAAGCTTTGTTCAGATCTCGGAAATCTACGCACATTCTCCATTTCTCGGTAGCTTTAGGAATAAGGACCACATTCAAGAGCCAAATGGGGAATTGTACCTCCCGCATGTGGCCGGCCCGCAACAACTCTTCAACCTGTTCATCAATGACTTTGTCCTTATCAGGACCAAAATGCATTTTCTTCTGCTTCACAGGCCGGGATCCCGGGATAATATTCAAATTATGTTCAGCCACGAGGGGAGAGATCCCGACTAGTTCCTGTTGAGACCAAGCGAAAACATTGATGTAAGCTTTTAAACAGTTTAAGAGACTTACCCGGGTGGTAACTTCAAGGTCTCGGGCCACCCGAATATGTTTCCCTGGCTCAACTTCCATCATTTCTTGTTCTTCATCCACCACAAAATGCACTTCCCCCTTCTCCACTACTCCCCCTCATACTTCATCAACTCTTGCCTTTTCTCTCCCTCTTAGTTTTACTTTGATCAGCCCGAACGACATCCACATAGCATTTCCGAGAAGAAGGCTGATCTCCCCGAACTTCTCCTACCCGGGCTCCCACCGAAAGCTTGATTTTTTGGTGGTAGGTGGATGCCACGACCCTCAACCCATTCATAGCCGACCTCCCCAAAATGATGTTATACGATGATGGGGAGTCTACCACGGTGAAAGAGGTTATCACTGTCTTTTTAAGATCCTGGGAGCCCAAAGTTAGTGGCAAGACAATCTCTCCTTCCGGATAAACCACATGGCCAGAAAAGCCAAAGAGTGCAGTCTCCACAGCTTCTAAATGATAACCCTGTAAGTTCATCTGTACGAGGGCCTTTTTAAAGATTACATTAACAGAACTGTCCGAGTCAATAAAAACCCTCATGACATCATAGTTGACCACCCGGGCTTGGATGACTAGGACATCATTATGGGGAAGATTTACTCATTTCAAATCCTCCGGGTCAAAGCTGATCACCGCCTCATTCCTCCTCATCCCCTCCACTTCCATGCAATTCCTCCTACTCCTGGATTTCCTCGCACGGTTAGAGTCACGATCAGTGGATCCTTCAGAAATCATTTTTATTACTCCCCGAATCGGAGAAGGGTCTTTCTTCTCTGGTTGTTTATTTCGCTGCTCCCGAGAACCTCTTTCCTCTCTCCTGCTCCAACTCGGGACATCTGCCGATCTTCCCGAGTTGTCAGGCTCGGGGCGCCATGTTAACCAGGGTGGTTGCCTCGGCTCGCTATATGTACGAGGTGTTGGCACAGAATGCCGATGGGACTCATTTTTCAAAGTTCGACACTCATTAGTGTCATGGGAACATTCTTTGTGAAGGGTGCAAAACCCTTTCTTTTCTGGTCTTGGCAGTCGCGCCATTGAACTTGGACAAGGGGCCATATCCGAGCTACATACTTGAATTTCTCGATCCCGGGCAATTCAAAGGGACATGAGAGAACTGCCCTGAACCACCCTTCTTGTGAACTCTCTCCTCGAGCCTGACAACTCGGTCTCCCCTGGATCTTTTCAAGGCCTCTCTTTTTTGGTTCTGAGCTTCTTCCATATTGATGTATTTCTCTGCCCGGGATAAGAGATCTTCAAAGTCCCCGGGCAATTTTTTGGTCAGAGATCGAAAGAAATCTCCCTCCCACAACCCTTGCATAAAAGCAGTAGTTTTTTTCTCGGGGTCACATGTGGGGACATCCAAAGCTACTCGATTAAATCTCTTGATATACGCTCTTAAAGTTTCATCTTGGCCCTGCTTCACCTCAAACAGGCTGAAAGCAGTCTTCTTGTATTTCTTGTTGCTACTGAATTGATGCAAGAATACTTTTGGAAGTCTTCGAAGGATTGAATGGTTTGAGGTGCTAACCCCTCAAACCATCTTTGGGCCGAGTCGACCAGGGTGGTCAGAAATACTTTGCATTTGATTTGATCTCCATAACAATGTAGCATAGCCATATTTTCGAATCTGGCAAGATGCTCTTCAGGGTCAGAACTCCCATCATAGTCCTTAATCCTGGCTGATTTGAAGTGCCCGGGTAGTGGTTCACGGACAATGGCATCAGAGAATGGGCAACCTTTAGTAACAACTTGAGAGCTGTTCCTAGAGCCGACCTGTCGCTTTAACACTTTCACCTTCCTCCTCAACTCCTCCAAATCTTCTGCCACAGTAGGAGATTTAGAACCAGCACTCGACTCCCTTTCTTCTTCTCTTACCTCTTCCTCTCGATCCTCTTGCAGCTGCTCACGCTCCTGCTCTGGATGGTTGGAGTGATGAGTAGAAGCTTTCTTTCCCATGGTTGCCTTCACAGCATCAGTTATAATATTAGTCAATTCCCCAGGTGTTAAATTGATGGTAGGCTGGGGATCATTAGGTGGCGGGCCACCTGAACCAGAAAGGCAGGTGTTATTCTGTTCCTTGATCCGAGAAGTGTCTTGGTTCGCCCTCCTAATAGGAGCCATATCAACATCTTATAACTCAAATTCCCACAGACGGCGCCAATGATACGATCTGGGTGAAAAGGATGAGCCGAGGCTGGTGCTCCACCAAATCAAATTAATAATGTTGTTCAGGAAAATGAGCAAAGTGTTCGGATCAGAAGCTTTCTTCCTTAGGCAGGCGAGGAGAACTGAAGACAAGAAAGTAACCACGTTAATTGGCGCCGGAGGGGTGTCCGGTGTGATCACTCCGATGCTTAAGTCAGTGGAGGACCCAAGCTATAAACCAATGTAACAAGATGATGATTGTGAGATTGGTGTGGAAGGTGAGTAGTAAATGCACAATAAATGAGTGTATTCAATATCAGAATAGATAATAAATGCAAAGAGAGAACCTGGTATTTATAGTAGAGGATGTAATGATGACCTCATTTTTTTGTGTTGCTCATTAATTATAGTAGGGCGGCTAATTATACCATATTATTCTCACATGTCAAATCTCATACTAGTCACAGTCCAGCCTACCTGATTTTGTCAACCACTTGTATTGGTGTCAGAGATAGGTCGGCCGCATACACCCTACTTTGTCGACGTAATTAAATGTGGCACGCATATCGAAGCGGTTCGGGTAGAATGCCTCCCAGGAATTCACATGAGAGCTCGGGCATCCAATAGCTCGGGGAGATTACGTCCTGGGTACTCAACGGCCCGGCCCTCCGATGGGCCTCTTCACAGATTCTCCCTGTCAAGTTACTTCTCCGCGGTTCCGGGTCGTCCGAGATCCGAGCTTCCTTTGCCGCCATGTCCTGCTGCCTTGGGTCGCCCATGACCCGGGGATAATCCATCTTCTTAACCCGGGCACTATACATGGCCCGACACATCTCGGGCATTATCCGTGGCCCGAGACATCCCGGGGTATCAACGTATGTTTGAAATGTTCATTTAGTTGGGAAATATACATATTAATTGGGAATTCTATGAATTTGAAGATTAGGAACATCGTAGACACATCTCAATTATGGTTCTTCAAATTGGTTGTCAGTAGAATTTATTTCCTTGATGTTCACATGAAAATATGATACGTATTGATAATTATTTTGAGTTATATCTTCTTTCAAATTCTTTTATTTATTAACCTACTATATTAATGTGTTAAGTATAACTGAAAGAGTACGTATATGTATGCTTTGAAGTGAAAGAATCTATAAATTCAATGTGTCTCTCATGCGTTTGACAAAATGTTTATGAAGTTGATTGCTTGATGGTTATATGTTAAAATGTGGTAAATACCTAAAAGGATGGAAAAGCCACAAAGTATGAATGACAATTAATAACTAAAAGGGTGGGAAACCCGCAATATAATGTGTTGATAATGTGTTGGCCAACTAACATGTACAATAACTGAATGTGACTGAATAAGTACATGTATAATGAATGAACAAACATGGAACTATATATCAATGCTATAAAATGAAGTAAGCAAGTTGTAAAAACATCATTAGTATGTTGTTATTAGTATTTTTCAATGGATGATGATTATATCTATATTATACATATATATAATAGAAATGTTAAAGTATCCCATATCGAATCTTAAATTCTATTTTCTCGTCTATTTACTATGAAGACGAACAATCAAATAAACATTGTATTTATTCCTTTCAAATGAGGCTACTTCCTTTCAAGTTATGATATATATTTCGATAGTAAATGGGTTCCACTATCTGAATTTTATAAACACATTTTGTTTAGTTTCATGTGAAGCAGGTAAGAAAAGTTATAATGATTATGTGTTTGTCAAAGCAGTGTGAAGTCATAAGCCAATACGATGAGAAGAAAGGAATGGAAGTTGTTATATTATTTGCTCTTATAAAAGCTACATTTGTTTTATGAATATAGTTTTGGTAATGGATTAAAACACTATTTCATATGTGTACATGGTTGGTAAGGGTGGAGTAGTTATTGTTAGAGTAGATCTCCGTCGATCCAAGTGTTGGCCGATGGTTCAAATTGAAACTCTATGTATAAACAATCTTTATTTTAATTATATTTGAAATTATTGTTTTCGCACATCTTTATCTGTATACCCATGCTTGTTGCCTAGATAATCTAACGTCCGAAAAACCAACCTACGTAAACCGCATGCATGCAAATTATTTTAATTGCTTAATTGTTTTATTTAATTATTTTTAAATGCTTGCATGATATTTATTAAATGATTAAATGTATTATTGCATAATTAAATGATTATGTGATATGTTTTCATGAAATTAAGGATTTTACCCGAATTTTCGATAACAGTCAGGGGAAAGGAGACCGGGGACGACCAAGACAAGAATAATTATTTTTCATTAATTAATGGCAAGGCTTCCTAATATGATTTAAAAATGATTTAATTATTCTAGAAATTTTGCAGTTCGAATTACTTTACGAGTAGAGCTCGATTTTTTCCAGGAAGCCGGTTTTGGGCAAACAAGGAGTTTTAAAAGATCAAAAATATTATTTTATGGGAAAATGATTTTATAAATTTTTATTATTTAATTAAACAAGTGTTTTTAGGCCAAATTTAACTAAATTAAGTAGGCCCAATTACCCTTAATCTTGCAAGCCCAAAACTAAAGCCCATTAATATGTAATTAAATTTATAAATAACTAAACCTAGGTCTTTTAACCTCACAAATAACCACCAAACAGCCGTGAATCACCCTTGGACACACAGTTCAGATTTTTAAAATTTAGGAAGAAAGAAAAGCTTATGTTCTTCGTTATCCGGTCGTCCAACGCCTCACCCTCGCCGAAGAACGTATATTCGAGCGTTATAAACACAAAGGCACGTTTTTTAAACCCTTTTAAACATCATACAAATCATAATATTTGTGTGTTTATGCATGAAAAATATTGTTGCTCGATTATTTTAAGGTAGGATACGTTTTTTTCAAAGTTTTAATGATTTTATGTTTATTCGAAACACGTTGTGAATCCAAGGGGTTAAGCTGCCAATACATGATAAAAATATGAATGAAGTAGGGACAAAACATGATAAATTTGAAGGATAAAAAAAGCTGGAAACCGTGCGAATTTAGGGGGGTAAGAACCGTGAGTTTTTTAGTGCACTTCTCAGGCATGGTATTAAGGGTAGGGCTCGGTGGCTTTGCATGGGGCCTTGGGGCTTGGCCAGGGCTTGCTAGGTCTCGAGGAGGGTCAGGAGCGAGGGGCTGGTAGAGCCCTAGGGGGCTAGGACTCGCGCATCAACGCTGGAGAGGAGACCCCGCTGGATGGGACTCTTCTCGATGGAGTTCTGGTTTGGCCGAGAATTTCAGGGGCTGCAGCTCGGTGTGGGCTGGGCTAGGTGGTCTGGACGATGTCTTAGGATGGTCCAGGGAGGGTAAGGAAGGCATGGGTTCAGGGGTGGCTTGGTTCAACGAGGGCCGAGTAGAAACGTGAGAGAAGCATCAACTTGTGCGCGTAGCCTGTGCTTGCTTCAGGAGGCTCGTGTGCATGGTCAGGGGCTGGGCTAGGCTTGGTTAGGGTCTGGGCGTGGTCTAGGCATGGTGAGGGTTGTGTGGGCTCGGTGGTGGCTCGACTGGAAGGGGCCTAGACTACATAGGAGTCCTATTGCACCAAGGGAACTCACACACACACATGCAGTACATGATCACGTTTCAGGTGAGTTTGAGTGACTTAGGGGCTAGCTCTTTGGGCTGGGCTTGGTCAGTAGGGTGCCTAGGTGGGTTGAATAGAGTTTGGCTCAAGGTGTCTCGGACGTGGCTCGAGTAATTTGGGATATGGCTCGGTGTGTTCGTCTATGTGTCAATTTCGAAAATTTAAGGAAGAAATTTCGAACCATGGGTTCAACGGGGTGGCTCATGATTTGGAAGGGTAGAATAAATACTAAAAATGTTATTTTAAAATTTGAGATCAAATAATGAGTTTTAGAATTATCCAGGATTTAATCGCCGTAAGAAAAGCTAATTAAAGAATTAATTGAAAAGCCTAGTTTTAAGCGTTATAAAATTATGAAAAATAATATTTAAACTTAAATAAATATTTAGAATAATCCCATGCCATTAAAATAGAGAAAAAGATAAATTCTAGAATTATTACGTCCACGGGCAAAACGGTAATTTTACACTTAGGAAAATACGAAAACGATTGGCAGCATCCCGAAGGATCATAACATATGTTAAATGATATTATATGATTTAAAATGCTGATTTTGATGATAATATGTATTTTTATGATTTATGGTATATCTGTGCAACTTATACTGTTTAAAATGCCATTTTTGGGAAAGCTGTCTTATTTTATGATTTTTAAAGAAAAAGAAAAATATTTTGATGGATGTGAATTTGACTATAACAAAAAATATGATATATGATATATGATTTTTTGGGGAGGACGTGAGGGCCAAGACCGTAGAGGGAGCCCGTTTACAGGCCAAGGCCCTAGAAGGACCCCGACGATCGTATTTCCACGGTGGAGCCTAGTGCACACCCCCATGGACCATGTGGAGCTGAAGACTGATCATTCGACCAAAAGATAAAAGCTAGTCACTTTCAAGGATCAAACTTCACCCAAAATGATGTATGATTGAAAGCTTATGATAAAAATGATTATTATGATATATTATTTATGATGAGGATTAAAGCTATTTTTAAAATTATTTATTTATGCTCAAAGCTTATTTTAAATGATTTTTGGAAGGATTTATTTATGCTTAACATTATTTAAAAAGGATTTTACGATTTATGATTTAATTATGCTAAAATGATTTTAAAATGATTTATTTATGTTCAAAAGATTATTTTAAATAAAAATATGATTTTAATGCATGTGAATGTATATTTATTATTTGCAATCCATGTTTAGAACGTGTTGAGTTTTTAGACTCACTATGTTTGTATGATGCAGGTTTGGATGATTTATGGGAGGTGCTGATGCTTGAGTGGATCGAGTGCATCAGTACACACCCGAGGGATTTTATGTTTCCACACTAGCTAGATAGATACATGATTTAAAGATTATGTTAATGATTTTTATTAGAGATATTTTTATGCTTAACTTTATTGTTAGCCGATATTTTAAATGCTGATTTAGGAATTTTGGTTAGTCGATTAATTAGGATTTTATGCACTTGAGATTTAAATTGTTAAATTATTATCATTCATGATTATGTTAAATTATTTTATTTAGTAATTTAGAGTTTATGATTTAAGATTAGAAAAAAAATCGAGGTCGTTTCAGATAAAATCCTTGAATATACAAATACTAGAAAGAGTATGAGATGTTCATATGATGAGTATCATGAAGCTCATATTTGGAATACTGTATATTCTAAACAGTTCCTAGTCGATTCAGCCTCCGCTAAGAATGATAAAGGCCGCTCGAGTTTGAGACTTGTATATGCATTGTGAGTACCATGTTTCATTGGTAGAGGACATTGTGATGTCCGAGCATGCAGATAGGTGCTCCTTGTAGAGTGCACTGAACAATCCTCCATAAAGGACTTTTCAAGTGGTTCTCACTTATCGAGTTGAAATGTCCTAGTTTATGGTTGTACACCATTAGTACAACACTGTGACTATATATGCTAGCATTGCACTTTGACTTGTTTACCGACTCATATGGGGTCATCAGGTGGCAAGGTTGGGTATTCTGTCCAAACATATAGGATTCTATGCAATGTAGTCGGGGATTCACCCCTTACCTTCGGGTATGGATATCCTATGTGATCTCATGTGTATGTAGTTTGAAATCTCTGATCAGAGTGTTTGTGGTAATTAAGAAAGGGGTTTCTTAGATTACACCATCGATGCAACTACGACATGACACATAGTATCGATTCTTTGATAGGTTTCGATATATCAATAGTTGTCGAATCGGTCGGGATATATGAGATGAAGGGACCGTACTGTACGCTAACCATAATAGATTGGTTATTCCAGGTACTATCATTTGATACATTAGGAATCATGTAAGCGATGTTGTTAGACGTTTAACATGATTGGTTGGGTACTATTAGACTTGAGTTTTGACATTCTTATTATCAAGAAGTTGATAAATAAGAATGGAGTAACTGGGGTATGCTCATATAAGAACATGTTTAGTCCCGAATCAAGGAGTAAAATAGTTCAATGTTTTGAACGGCTTATAAAAGATTTATACGCGCAAAGAAAAATAGAAGTATGACTTCTATAAGAGAATTATGGGGAATGTAATTTTTAGTTTATGGAAATGTTCTTAAATTAAAAGATGACTCAAATAAATAATATATTTGAAAATTGTGATTTTCATAAACATTATTGTGGACTAAATTAAATTAATTCAAGTGTTGAATTAATTAAACACTAATGGACCTAGTAGAGTCCAAATAATTAAATTAATTCAAGTGTTGAATTAATTAAATAGCATTGGGTCTTGTAGAGCCCAAGTAGAAATAATTATTCAACTAGTTGGTTTGAGTAAATTCAAGTAAGGTTTTATTGGTCTCAAATTTGTTTGAGACATTTAAATTAAAGTTCATAGTCTTTGTAATTGTTACAGACCCAAATAATATTGCATGCTTGGGAGGTGAAGGGTTGTAGGTAACTTTTTGAGTTAATGGCATGCATTCCTTTGGATACATTTTAACTTTTAACAAAACCAAGAAAATCCTTCTCTCCTACACAAGTGCAATGGCTGAAACATTCATTCCAATTTTTTCCCAAGTTTGCTTCTTCGTTTTATTGAGGATTGAACAAACTTCTCAAAGAAAAATGTTCTAATTTTCTAGTGCCAAAATAGAGTGGATCTACCTTGTTAGTGGTGGACCTAATTTGAAGGAAAGAAGGAATTTGAGCAAGGAGTGCTCAAGGAAAGCTTGTAGATTTTCTACCTTCAAGAGCTAACTTGTTTACAACTTAGTTGGAGCCAATAATCAATCTTTGTGATTGATAGGTAAAACATCTAAATACCCAATGTATGTTTTGTGTTTTTCGTATTTGCTACATACTAAGTGACGGGTGATTAGGTTTTGCTCTTGTAAATTATTTTTAGAACTTCCATTCCGCATTTCGGGCACCTTAATCGATCCCCTTTCAAGTGGTATCAGAGCTATGGTTACATTTTTTGTGTAGCAAATACATGATATTATATTCATGAGGTCAATTTCTAACCATATGAGATAATCGTCGCAACAAATCAAAGGCCAAATGGGGGCTACTTTTCGGCCCCATGTTTCTGCCCATTTCGGGCAGCAAGGGCAGCCAACGAAACCCCCTCTCATTAAAAAAATATTAATTGGTGCATGTTGGCCGGAATCCGGCAACGGAGCTCTGGCAACAGCGATGACGACTAGGGTTTCCAAAAGTGTTTTGGAATATCAAAGTGTCATGGGCCTTGAGTTGTTGGGCCATTAGATGGTCAACATAATTTGTAAAAGCCCTAAAACTTCTTGCTTGAAAATTTGCGGAAAACTAAAAATTTTCTTTTTAAAAGAACTTAAGTAGCCTCATTCATAAAATCACTGGTGAAACAAGTTCAATATTTCAAAATATTGGAGCGGAAAAAAATAAAGTTTTCCAAAAATCACAATTTAACAAAAATATCCAACGACTGATAAAATGTTTGCGGAATAAAATAACAACTGTTGCTCTGAGGTCCTCGGGCGCCACTACTGCCGACCCAAGCTGGCTCACTGGTCCCCGCCCTCGGCCCTGGCCTCATCAGTACCTACAACAATCAAGTCTAGTGAGCCTAAAGACTCAGCATGCATATATCGCAGGTAAAGAGTAAAAATCTGAATTTAAAATATGCATGAGATAACATATCCTGTCCTGAGGCATGCTGAAAATAATCTGTACTGAGCAATTATAATACGTGCATAACTGAACTGATAATCACAGAAAAAAAATGTTTGCTCCTTGAAGCTTGTACTGAAATAACTGGTAAAATTTTCTGTTGAGATTATGTTTTACGCCTGTGACCCCTGCACTAAGCTGAACTGATCGGTAACTGGCTACCGGGGAGGCTGAAACTGAACTGTGCTGGCCGATCACTGGCGACCGGGTGGTACCAAACTGAACTGAGCGGTCACTGGCGACCGTATAAAATAACACTCCCACATAGTGAATGAACAACAAGCCATATCGCATAAATCTCAAAAATAATCATTTTCTATTTAATGCACGTAAAATAATTAACGGGCATAATGAAAATGTCCCGTAATTTTACCAACTGGATTGGATTGGATCGTCCCCAGGCTCGCTGCAACCTAACTGTGCTATGAAAAATATGCAATAGCTTAAACTTGACCAACTATGCAATTTAGTTCAAAAGATGTGACTATGACGCCTAATGACTTCGCATTTAATCATGACTCCGAGCCAACCTGAACCGACACCGAAACGACATATAGTCATGATTAAAATACGCTGAAAAATCATAAAATAATGCTCCTAAAATGATAGGGTCGAAATCTAGGTGGAATGGAGGCCAAAACACGAAACGCTCTTTCGAGAGTCAATTTGGCACATCGCACCGTAAATTCTCGTACGACCTCAAAAATGATCCGAATCACGAACGGTCAAAAACATGACCTTTCCAACTCAAAGGGGCACTGTCCAGTCCAAGGCCATGGGCTAAAATCCAACCAAGAACTCGAACAAGCCACCGAATCAACACAGCAACTTGCTGTAAAATTCCAGCAACTGTACAATCGTGTAACTTGTGTTGTTTTCGAGACTACCGGCCATTGGGGCGTGAACCACCGACCAGAGACTCTTACCAATATCCCAAGGAGTGATTTGAACCATGGCTAAGGGCCCTAGGCCAGCCACAACCCGCATCACACCATAACTCAACCGAAACTCCAACCGAGAACCAACGTGCATGCGTGTGTAGTGTTTTGCTTTGACCGATGTCTTGCGTCGTTCCAGTGGCCATTTGATTGACCATGGCACGATCTAGACATCTAAGAGCATGGTATGAACCGTAGCTATGGGCCATAGGCAAACCAAGATCCATACCAAGCAACCCAAAACCGAAATGCATATGCTGAAATTTGAAGGGGCCGAAGGGACATGGGGCTGTTGTGATGTTTTTATTAAAACCGATGAGCCATGGACCAAGCCACCAAAAGGGCGACTTAGTCATGTCTTAGACATGCTAGGGGAGTGATCTAACCATGGCTATAGGCCCTTGGGGCAGCCAAGATCAGATCCTTCCTCCTTGCCATCAAAACTGAATTTCGAAACTCATAATGGACCAAATGAGAGGTTGCTGTCCATTTCTGAATTTCCAGCAACCAGGGGCTTGAACGAACGGACAAATCTGATCCTAATGCATCCTATTACGTGTATAGATGTCGCCTTGGGAGCCTGGAATCGAACCAATCACCTGAAACAACAAAACTCAGAAAAACGTGAAGCTTGTCATGAAAGGGCCGAAATCTGCATGCATTATTTTCTGAAAATTCTATGATATATTTCGGTTTTTGCATGATAAAACATGATCATGTACTGAAAAATAATTTATAATATGACTTGATTGAGGTTTGAAAGAAATCTAGACATGCCTGGTTATCGTTTGAAATAGAAACGAGCGAAACCACAACGACGCGGCACGGAGGAGGTGGAGCGCTTCTCTTGTTCTTTCTAGTTCTCGATTTTTTCTCCCTTTCTCCCTAGCTATTACTCACGTTTTTTCTACTGAAAAGGGGTCTGATTTTTGGTGGTGATGGAGGGAGTGATGGTTATGAAGGTGAGGAGAAGGGTGCACAATAATAGGATCATATCAAGACCAAGTCTTCATGCATTTGAATTTTGAATTTGAATTGCTATCAAATGATCTCTTGGGTGATTCTAGAGTATAGTGGCCGATTTCTCTCTTGTTTCTAGACTAGGATATGTCTACTAATTAATTACATGGTGCTCCCAAAAATCCTAGATTTATCCTACTAATTACATGCAAAGAAATGGTCAAAGTTGATGAGTTGGCAATTGAATCCTCTAGTAACCAAGGGGTGGCCGAAATCTACTAATAAAATGAATGTGGAGTGTTGTTTATTTACTAGATTAATAACTCTAAAAAGCCTCACTAATCCCTTAATTAATTTATTGAATAAATCCTTAATTAAATAACTCAAATGAGCTTATTTTCTACTCACCTCAAGTTGCATAAATAAATCCCCAAATCTCCTTATTAACTTAAATTAACTTACTTGCTAGCTAAATTAACTTCTGGAAATATTTCTCCAATCTTAAATTCTATCTCAAAACTCCAACTCCAGTCCGGCCTCACTGAAATAACCGAAATGATAAAAATCAAACCACTGCAATGAAATAATAAAATAATTAACTTCAAACAAATGCATTTAAAATAATCATGCAATGAAGTCAACTAAATTTTAAAAATCTAGAATTATGCATGGCTTATATGTCTACTGATTTACGGGTTCTACAATCCTTCCCCCCTTAAAATAAATTTCGTCCTCGAAATTAGAACTTACCGATTAACTCGGGGTATCGATCTCTCATCTCCGGCTCAGACTCCCACGTAGCTTCCTCCTCTGAATGGTTGAGCCATTTGACTTTGACTCTCTTAACCAACTTTTTCCGAAGTTTCTTCTCCTGCCGGTCTAGGATCTGCACCGGTCTCTCCTCATAAGACAAGTTTGGAGTAAGCTGCAACGGCTCGAAATTCAGCACATGCGAAGGATTTGCCATATACTTCCTCAGCATGGAGACGTGAAAGACATTGTGTACTCCGGCCAGATTCGGCGGAAGAGCCACACGATAAGCTAGCGTCCCAACTCTGTCAAGGATCTCAAACGGTCCAATGAATCTCGGACTGAGCTTCCCTTTCTCGCCAAACCTCATGACACCCTTCATAGGTGCCACTTTCACAAAGACATGATCGCCCACTGCAAACTCTAAATCTCTCCTCCGCTGATCGGCATAACTCTTCTGTCGGCTCTGAGCAGTCCTCATCCTATCACGGATCTTGACTACTACCTCTGCTGCCTGCTGGACAATCTCTGGACCCAACTCTGCTCTCTCTCCTACCTCATCCCAATGAACAGGAGATCTACACTTGCGGCCATACAGTGCTTCATAAAGAGCCATACCTATAGACGACTGGAAACTGTTGTTATAGGTGAACTCAACCAGTGGCAAGTTCGTCTCCCAACTCCCTGAGAAATCGATGACGCAAGCGCGAAGAAGATCCTCAAAAATTTGAATAACTCGCTCCGACTGCCCATCTGTCTGCGGATGGAAAGCTGTGCTAAACAGCAACTTCGTACCCAAAGTCGAATGCAAACTCTTCCAAAATGAGGAAGTGAATCTGGGATCTCTGTCGGATACGATAGAAACTGGAATACCATGGAGTCGGACTATCTCTCGAATATACAGCTCTGCATACTGAACCATGGTGAAAGTCGTCTTAATAGGCAAGAAGTGCGCTGATTTGGTAAGACGATCTACAATCACCCAGATGGCATTCAATCCTCTGGCTGACTTCGGCAAACCGGTCACAAAATCCATGGTAATGTTCTCCCACTTCCACTCGGGAATAGGAAGAGGCTTGAGCAAACCTGCTGGTCTCTGATGCTCGGCCTTCACTAACTGGCAAGTCAGGCACTCGGATACAAAACGCCTGATGTCCTTCTTCATCCCTGGCCACCAATACAATAGCTGCAGATCTTTGTACATCTTCGTACTCCCATGGTGAATGGAGTACGGGGACGTATGGGCCTCTGATAAGATGTCTGCTCGGATAGAATCACTGGTAGGAACCCATATCCTATCTCGGTATCTCACAATACCGTCGCTGACTGTATACAAGACACTGCCCTTGGCTTCATCTCTCTTCTTCCACTGTGCTAACTGCTCATCTGCTACCTGACCACTGCGAATACGGTCAATAAGAGAGGACTGGATAGTCAAGGTAGATAAACGAGAAACTCTACCTCGAGGATAAGTCTCAAGATCGAACTTCTGCATCTCAATCTGAAGAGGTTTCTGCATCGTCAAATGAGCCATCACTGCGACTTTTCTTCTCAAAGCATCCGCAACTACATTAGCTTTACCCGGGTGGTAGCTAATGTCACAATCGTAGTCTTTCACAAGCTCTAACCAACGCCTCTGACGCATGTTCAGCTCCTTCTGCGTAAAGAAATACTTGAGGCTCTTGTGGTCGGTAAAGATCTGGCACTTCTCTCCATACAGATAATGCCTCCAAATCTTCAAAGCAAAAACTACGGCCGCTAACTCCAGATCATGGGTAGGGTAATTCTTCTCATGGATTTTCAGCTGTCGAGAAGCATACGCTATCACTCTCCCATGCTGCATCAAAACTGCACCTAAACCAAGCTTCGAAGCATCGGTATAAAGGAAAAACTCACCAGATCCTGACGGTACAGCCAAAACGGGTGCTGAGATAAGAGCTTGCTTCAAAGTATCGAAGCTCTTCTGACACTCCTCGCTCCACACAAATTTCACATTTTTCTTGGTCAGTGCTGTGAGTAGAACGGCAATGGATGAGAATCCCTGAATGAACTTCCTGTAATATCCTGTCAACCCAAGAAAACTGTGGATCTCGGATGCATTCTGAGGCACAACCCAATCTCTGACTGCTGCAACTTTTGCTGGGTCTACATCAATACCACTGCTGGATACAATGTGGCCTAAGAACGCCACCTTCTCTAACCAGAATTCGCATTTACTTAACTTTGCGAATAATTTGTGCTTCTGCAATGTCTGCGACACTGTGGTCAGATGTCTGCTGTGCTCCTCCCGACTCTTGGAGTAGACGAGAATGTCATCTATGAACACTATCACAAAATGGTCGAGATACGGCTGAAATACGCGATTCATTAGATCCATGAAGATCGCTGGCGCATTCGTCAGATCGAACGGCATCACGAGGAACTCGTAGTGACCATAACGAGTCCTGAAAGCAGTCTTCGAGACATCAGCATCTCTCACCCTCAACTGATGATAACCAGAACGCAGATCTATCTTGGAGAAAATCGAAGCTCCCTGCAACTGGTCAAACAGATCCTCAATCCTCGGCAGTGGATATTTATTCTTCACCGTAACCCTGTTCAACTCCCGATAGTCAATGCAAAGCCTCATCGAGCCATCCTTCTTTTTCACAAATAAGACCGGCGCGCCCCATGGAGAAAAGCTCGGGCGAATGAACTCCTTGTCGAGAAGTTCTTGAATCTGCTTCTTAAGCTCTGCCATCTCTGTCGGTGCTAGTCGGTACGGCGCTTTGGATATCGGAGCCGTACCTGGCATAAGCTCAATGGAAAACTCCACCTCTCTCTCAGGTGGCATACCAGAGACATCTTCGGGAAAAACGTCTAAGAAATCTCTGACAATCGGAACATCTGAGGCTGACTGGCTGGGTTCCTCGGGGACAGATGAAAAGGTCGCTAGAAATGCCCGACACCCTCTATGCATGAGTTTCCTAGCCTGAACATAAGGAATAATGCGCGGTAAAGGAAAGTACCTGTCTGGCTCAAATAAGAACTGCTCCATTCCAGGCGGTCGGACAAGAACAGATCTCCGCTGGAAGTCTATCAACACTCTGTTCCTCAATAGCCAGTCCATCCCTAGGATGATGTCAAATTCCGGCATCGGTAGCACAATCAGATCCGCATAAACAAGATTACCGTGCGGCTCAAGGTCTATATCTCGGATAACATTGGTGGCTGCCATCTCCTCGCCTGACGGCAACATTACTGAAAAGGCTATGTCTAGCCCAATGGTCTTGGTCTTGAGAAAGTTTGCAAAGACCTCCGAAATAAATGAGTGAGTGGCCCCTGAATCTATCAAGGCCTTGGTAGCGGAACCAGATATAAAAATTCTCCCTAAAAGAGCGGAGCTCTAAGTTGAATCCAATAGTTACAAGAACTAAACTTATATACATGCAATGGTCAAAGTTCTTCTAACTTAAATCTCCAAAATACTACTGAGTAGAGCATGCAATCCTATCACACTTCTAAGTTCAATCTTAATCCTTATTCCCAAAGCACGGAAATTCAAATAATAACTTAAATTTTAAAGGTACCTGTCAACAACATAGTCTCAGGGTTGGTTTCTGCGGCATGGAGAGCAAAAACCCTGCCCTGAGTAGGCAGATTCCTCTGAGGGCACTGCAGCAACATGTGGTCTGGACTGCCGCACTTAAAACACTTTCCTGAGCCAGCCATGCATGCTCCAGGATGGTGACGTGAGCACCTGGGACAGACGGGGTGCTCCTGAGTCCTCGGGGCTGGGCGTCCCCGCTGCTGCTGTTGCTGCTGCTGCTGGCCTCGGTTCCTGGGCGGTCCATGAAAATGCCTCTTGTTCTGCTGCTGATGCTGATGAGGAGGAGGGCGGTGTGGTGCCTGGACTGGGCGCTTGCCCTGGCGATCCCTCTCGATATCCCGCAGATCCTGCTCTGCGGCTAAGGCCTTGGAGACGGCAATCTCATAAGTAGCAGGGTCAGATACCCTAACATCCCGGCGCAAGATCAGCCGTAAACCCACCAGGAAGTGCATCAGCTTGGCTCTGGCATCATTCGCGATCAGGGGCACAAAGTGACAGCCCCTCTCGAACTTACGGATGAACTCCGTAACCGTCATATCCCCTTGCCTCAGACTCATGAACTCGTTGGTCAGCCTGGTGCGAACCTCCTCAGCAAAATACTTGGAGTAGAAAACTTCCGTAAAGCGGGTCCATAAAAGTGTAGCCAAAGTCAAGGCTACCGAAGCTCCTTCCCACCATAAGCGGGCGTCTCCAGTGAACAGGTAGGTGGCACATCGGACTCGGTCTGCGTCCCTCAGCTCCATAAACTCAAAGATGACCTCGAGGGATTTGATCCATCCCTCGGCAATCATGGGGTCAGACGTCCCAGAGAATTCCTTCGGACGCATCTTCATGAATCGCTCATAAACAGCCTAGGGCCCTGTCGGCCTGGCTGCGGCTGCGGCTACGGCTGCGGCATTGTCCCCCGCAAACTGTGCCAAGAACTGTGCCATCCCAGCTAACATCTGGGCACTCATGTCCGGTGGGGGTGGTGGAGGAGGTGGTAGGTCTCCCTCCGGTCTACGCTCCTCCCTGTCCTCTCGGCGAGGCTCCTCCTCTCTGTTGCGCTCTAAAATGCGTCTAGGGGGCATACAGTTCCAACATAACCCATACGTAACTAACATGCATAATTCCATAATTTATTTTAAATGAACACTGAAATACTGAAAATCTGGAAGCATGCTGACAAAATAATTCATGCTTTAACTAAAATGCTGAACAAAATGCTGAACTGAAAAACTTACAGACCGAAGACGTGGCTTCGTGAGCTTCTCGCGGTCAGTAGTAGTGAAACCCTATACAGAACCACTGCTCTGATACCAATTGTAAAAGCCCTAAAACTTCTTGCTTGAAAATTTGCGGAAAATTAAAAATTTTCTTTTTAAAAGAACTTAAGTGGCCTCATTCATAAAATCACTGGTGAAACAAGTTCAATATTTCAAAATATTGCAGCGGAAGAAAATAAAGTTTGCCAAAAATCACAATTTAAAAAAAATATCCAACGACTGATAAAATGTTTGCGGAATAAAATAACAACTGCTGCTCTGAGGTCCTCGGGCGCCACTACTGCCGACCCAAGCTGGCTCACTTGTCCCCGCCCTCGGCCCTGGCCTCATCAGTACCTACAACAATCAAGTCTAGTGAGCCTAAAGACTCAGCATGCATATATCGCAGGTAACGAGTAAAAATCTGAATTTAAAATATGCATGAGATAACATATCCTGTCCTGAGGCATGCTGAAAATAATCTGTACTGAGCAATTATAATACGTGCATAACTGAACTGATAATCACAGAAAAAAAATGTTTGCTCCTTGGAGCCTCTACTGAAATAACAAGTAAAATTTTCTGTTGAGATTATGTTTTACGCCTGTGGCCCCTGCACTAAGCTGAACTGATCGGTAACTGGCTACCGGGGAGGCAGAAACTTTACTGTGCTGGCCGGTCACTGGCGACCGGGTGGTACCAAACTGAACTGAGCAGTCACTGGCGACCGTATAAAATAACACTCCCACATAGTGAATGAACCACAAGCCATATCGCATAAATCTCAAAAATAATCATTTTCTATTTAATGCACGTAAAATAATTAACTGGCATAATGAAAATGTCCCGTAATTTTATCAACTGGATTGGATTGGATCGTCCCCAGGCTCGCTGCAACCTAACTGTGACATGAAAAATATGCAATAGCTTAAACTTGACCAACTATGCAATTTAGTTCAAAAGATGCGACTATGACGCCTAATGACTTCGCATTTAATCATGATTCTGAGCCAACCTGAACCGACACCGAACCGACATATAGTCATGATTAAAATACGCTGAAAAATCATAAAATAATGCTCCTAAAATGATAGGGTCGAAATCTAGGTGGAATGGAGGCCAAAACACGAAACGCTCTTTCGAGAGTCAATTTGGCACATCGCACCGTAAATTCTCGTACGACCTCAAAAATGATCCGAATCACGAACAGTCAAAAACATGACCTTCCCAACTCAAAGGGGCACTGTCCAGTCCAAGGCCATGGGCTAAAATCCAACCAAGAACTCGAACAAGCCACCGAATCAACACAGCAACTTGCTGTAAAATTCCAGCAACTGTACAATCATGTAACTTGTGTTGTTTTCGAGACTACCGGCCATTGAGGCGTGAACCACCGACCAGAGACTCTTACCAACATCCCAAGGAGTGATTTGAACCATGGCTAAGGGCCCTAGGCCAGCCACAACCCGCATCACACCATAACTCAACCGAAACTCCAACCGAGAACCAACGTGCATGCGTGTGTAGTGTTTTGCTTTGATCGATGTCTTGCGTCGCTCCAGTGGCCATTTGATTGACCATGGCACAATCTAGACATCTAAGAGCATGGTATGAACCGTGGATATGGGCCATAGGCCAAACAAGATCCATACCAAGCAACCCAAAACCGAAATGCATATGCTGAAATTTGAAGGGGCCGAAGGGACATGGGGCTGTTGTGATGTTTTTATTAAAACCGATGAGCCATGGACCAAGCCACCAAATGGGCAACTTAGTCACGTCTTAGACATGCTTGGGGAGTGATCTAACCATGGCTATAGGCCCTTGGGGCAGCCATGATCAGATCCTTCCTCCTTGCCATCAAAACTGAATTTCGAAACTCATAATGGACCAAATGAGAGGTTGCTGTCCATTTCTGAATTTCCAGCAACCAGGGGCTTGAACGAACGGACAAATCTGATCCTAATGCATCCTATTACGTGTATAGATGTCGCCTTGGGAGCCTGGAATCGAACCAATCACCTGAAACAACAAAACTCAGAAAAACGTGAAGCTTGTCATGAAAGGGCCGAAATCTGCATGCATTATTTTCTGAAAATTCTATGATGTATTTCGGTTTTTGCATGATAAAACATGATCATGTACTGAAAAATAATTGATAATATGACTTGATTGAGGTTTGAAAGAAATCAAGACATGCCTGGTTAACTTACTTGCTAGCTAAATTAACTTCTGGAAATATTTCTCCAATCTTAAATTCTATCTCAAAACTCCAACTCCAGTCCGGCCTCACTGAAATAACTGAAATGATAAAAATCAAACCACTGCAATGAAATAATAAAATAATTAACTTCAAACAAATGCATTTAAAATAATCATGCAATGAAATCAACTAAATTTTAAAAATCTAGAATTATGCATGGCTTATACGTCTACTGATTTACGGGTTCTACATAATTTGTGAAATTTAAATGGGCCAAAATATTTTTGGTGAAAATGTCTTATTGGGCCCAAAATTTGTATATATTTTCTCATAAAATAAATAATTGAAGTTGGACTTTAATTATTTATAGTAAATTGTGATTTACAAGAAATTCGGTTATAAATAAATTAATTAGAAAGTATACAAAGAAGTTTGTTTACTTTGTTGATTTAATTTATAATTGTGGAGGTTAGTTATTGGATCAAGATATATAATATATGATTAATTGATTATTGTGATAATTAATTGATGGTGTATGATATCTGATATTATGCATGAAAGATGATCAAAAGCTCAAGCCCAATTTGCTAGGTGTATGCTAGGATATTTTTGTGTTGAATGATTGTAATAATTATCAATTTATAATTGGGCTTTGTTTATAGCTCGTTCCCACCCCATGAGATGTATTCCTATTTGCCATGGATATTTATTTGTAAATATTACTATAGTGGAAGATCAAGATTGGAAGATGGTGGCCTTGATGATTATGAAGATCGAAGACATGTAAATATTGAAAGCTTATGCAATTGTGCATTTGCATCTCATGCATTCCCTAGGATTGGACCTAGGCCTGTGTTTGGCTCACACAGGCCATTAGTTTTTGGGGCGATTGATCATCCTTGTTTAGTTTAATGTTTATAATATATGCATGATATATTATAAATAATGAGTATGTGCGTTATCATTATGATAATAACAAAGTTGCATGAATCCGACAAACATACGATCAAACATGGCAAGCTTTTAAACAAAATTAATTATGAGACCTTTCAAAATTAAAAACCCTCATTTTGAATAAGATTCAAAATTAATATCAAGTCCGAAAAAGGGAATTATAAAGGTGTTTATAATTTTCATGTCTTCCATCGACAATGGGTGCATGATGAATGTTGCCCGTGCTCGGGGCTCGGCTCATATTATTGGGGGAGCCCTGGAAACCGGAAAGCTGTGACATCCATTGACATGGTAATGTGAACTACGTGTAACTCCCATGATTTCGGCTCATATTATTTAAGAAACTCATGGTGACCGTCCATTAAAGTTCAAGATCGATACGTAAGGCTTGACACGTAAAGATGAATGACGTCATATTATTGGGTCATAATCAAACGTGAGACAAAAGTTTACGTAAAGGGTTGCATGGAGATGCAATTGGAATCTACCTTTTAGAAATTATGATTGGTTGATTATTTAGGATCATAATTTGCTAATTGGACCTTACGTACCTACTGAGGAAAGAAGTTTCCCCTTTTCACAAGAAGGTAGTGAAAAATGTCAAAATAATGGGAGAGAAAATTTACGAAGTAAAAGTCCATACTTTATATCTTACTAAATATTTTAAAATAATAATTAACATTTATTTATTCTTACTTTTCAGTAAAAATTTGACAATGTCTTCGATACGCAACCTGTTATCTGCTATACTCGACAAACATATTTTAACCGGACCAAATTACCTAAATTGGCTAAGAAACCTAAAAGTCATCTTGAATTCGAAAAGGATAGCATATACACTCACTGAGTCGTCCCCTGTTGAAGCTCTGACTAGCTGCACTCCTGAGGAATTGCAGACTTACAAGGATTGGTGTGACCATGACTTGCGAGCCAAGGGTTATATGCAGGCTTTTATGAATGATGAGCTGCAGAGGCGTTTTGAGGATGCAAAGAATGCTGTTGACATTCATATGCATCTCAAAGAGCTCTTTGGTGAGCAAACACGGTCTCTTAGGCATGCTACCGTCAAGGAGCTAATCACTTTTCGCATGCGAGATGGGGCTTCGGTCCATGAGCATGGCCTAAAGATGATTGGACTTGTGGAAAAGCTCATTGGCATGGATCTTGTGTTGTCATCTTAGTTGACCACTGGCGTGTTGCTCTTGTCACTGCCTAGCCCATTTGATCCTTTTGTGGTGAATTTCAACATGAACAAGCTAGAACCTACTTTGAGGAGTTGGAGATTATGCTTGTTACGTTTGAGTCCACCATCAAGAAAGAAAAGTCGGTTCTTTATGTGGATTTTTCATCAGGTACGAATATTGGTCCACATGGGAAGGGAAAGAAGCGTTCTTTCCAACGTCCCAAGAAGAACGTGCCCATGAAGAGGCAATCTCCGAGTCTCGCTGTCGCAGCCATACCAGTTAAGGCTGACAAGACTGTTGACATATGTCATCAGTACAAGAAGCCTGGACATTGGAGGCGTAACTGCAGAGAATATCTTGCCCAGAAAGGTTCTGAAAATGGTATGTTCTATATTGAAGTAAACATTTCAATTAACTCTATCTCTTGGGTATTGGATACTTGTTGTGGCTCACATCTCTGTAATGATTTGCAGGTGATGGGAAGAAGTAGAAGACTTAGGGAAGGTGAGACCTTCTTGAGGATGGGCAATGGAGCAAGAGTTGTTGTCAAGGCCGTAGGAGATGTTTACTTATTGTTGAACAATGATTTTAAGTTGATTTTAAGAGATGTTTTGTTTTTACCTGATTTGTTGAAAAACATTGTTTCCATTTTTATGCTTTATAAAGATGGATATTCTTGTTTATTTAGCAAAGGTGTCTGCAACATTTACAAGAATAAATGTTTAATTGGTACTGAAGAACTTGAAAACAATCTCTATAACTTAAAATTGAAAGATTTTCCACTAAACAATGTCCAAGCAATAACAACAACAAACGAGCAAAAACAAGATACTCTAAATTCGACACAATTATGTCATGATTGATTAGCACATATTTCTCTAAGAATGATAACAAGCTAGTGGGAGTGGGCATGTTTTATATGTCTGATATTAATTCTCTCCCAACTTGTTAATTCTGTCTAAAAAGAAAGATGATCAAAATTCCCTTTAAGGGAAATGTGGAGCGAGCCAAAGGATTATTGGATTTGATCCATACTGATGTGTACGGTCCACTTAGCATCACCACTAAGCATGGACATGCATACTTCATCACCTTTATCGATGACTTTTCGAGGTATGAGTATTTGTATTTGATGAAATACAAATCTTAAGCCTTTGAAAGGTTCAAAGAATTCAGAAATGAAGTAGAGAAAAAATTGGAACGATGCATCAAGTCACTTCGATCGGATCGAGGTGGTGAGTGCTTGAGTGCCGAGTTCCAAGAGAATGTGATTCTCTCGCAGTGGATTCCGCCTGCTAAACCGTAGTTTAATGGTTTTTCGGAGCGTCGTAACCGGACTTTGATGGACATGGTTCGGTCTATGATGGGGTTCACGGAGTTGCCGCCATCCTTTTGGGGATATGCGCTTCAGACAGCGTCACTCTTGTTGAACAATATACAATAAAAAGCAGTTGATAAGACACCATATGAGATATGGATGGGTAAGTCTCCCAAATATTCTTATCTTAGAATATGGGAATGCCCTGCTTATGAGAAGCAGGTGGTGGGAGATAAATTGGATAGTCGATCTTTTTTATGTTACTTTGTGGGATATTCAAGGAGTTCAGTTGGATATTATTTCTATCATCCCAAAGAAACAAATGTGTTTGTTTCTAGGAATGCAACTTTTTTGGAAAACGAATTTCTATTGGATAGAAAATGAGAGATGATAGTACTTGAAGAGGTTCGAGAGACACCCACGATTGTAGAACCCACACTCGAGACCACTTATGAGGTATGATATGCTTCTTGAAGAGGGATATGATGATCCTAACCATAGATGTGATCCAATGACCTTCAAGGAAGCGTTATCTGATGCCGATTCATCCAAGTGGCTTGAAGCTATGGAATCTGAGATGAATTTCATGCGTTCGAACCAAGTGTGGAATCTTGTGGATCCACATGAGGGAAGTGTTCCCATATGGTGTAAATGCATTTATAAGAGGAAACTTGGGGCAGATGGAAAGGTATTGACCTTCAATGAGCGATTGGTGTCAAAAGGATGTATTCAAAGACAAAGAGTTCACTTTGAGAAAACCTTTTCTCCAGTTGCAATGTTCAAGTCTATAAGGATATTGCTAGTCATAGCTGCATGGTATGACTATGAGATATGGCAGATATATGTAAAGACAGCCTTTCTTAATGGGGATATTAAGGAAGAGATTTACATGTCTCAACCTGAAGGGTTTACATCTATCGGAAGTGAGCATATGGTATGCAAACTTCAGAGATCTATTTATGATCTAAAGCAAGCATCTAGGAGTTGGAATCTCAGATTCCATAGTACAATCAAAGAGTTGGGCGTCATTCCTAATGGAGTTGCTCATGTCCCAGTGTTTTGTGACAACACGAGAGCTATAGCTCAAGCAAAGGAGCCAAGGTCTCATCAGAAATCTAAACACGTATTGAGAAAGTACCACATCCTCCGAGAGATTGTGGAAAGAGGAGAAGTGTCGATTGACAAAGTCGGCTCCGCAGATAATGTTGTTGATCCACTAACTAAGCCTTTACTTGGACCATTATTTGAGAAGCATTGTGAATCGATGAGTCTGAAGCATATGGGTAGTTGGCTCTAGTGCAAGTTGGAGATTGTTAAGGTAGATGCCCGTCGAGCCAAGTGTTGGACGAGGGTTCACATTGAAACTCTATGTATAAACAATATTTATTTTAATTATATTTGAAATTATTGTTTTGGCACATCTTTGTCTGTATACCAATGGTTGTTACATAGATAAAGTCCTTGAATATACAAATAATAGAAAGAATATGAGATGCTCATATGATGAGTATCATGAAACTCATATTTGGAATACTGTATATTCTAAACAGTTCCTAGTCGATTCAGCCGCCGTTAAGAAGGATAAAGGCCGCTCGAGTTTGAGACTAGTATATGCGATGTGAGTACCATGTTTCATTGGTAGGGGACATTGTGATGTCCGAGCATGCAGATAGGTACTCCTTGTAGAGTTCACTGAACTACCTTCCCTAAAGGACTTTCCAAGTGGTTATCACTTATCGAGTAAAAATGTCCTAGTTTATGGTTGTACAGAGACAACCTCAAGGTAGAGGACAAGTTAGACAAGAATGAAACACTGAAGGGGCCTATGATCTATTTAAAAGAATGAACCCACTAAAATATGCTGGTATTATAGACCTCATGGTGGCGGTGGAATGGGCTAAAGCGATGGAAGCTGTCTTTTACTATTTACATTTTGAGGACACCACCTGGGTTAATTTGCTATCTTTTTTTTTTACTAAAACTGCTAGGACGTGGTGGGAGGCCATGAAAGTGACCGTTGATGCCAAAACTTGAAGTAGGAGGAATTTGAAATGATGTTCTATGACAAATATTTTACTAAGGATGCCAAGGAAAGAAAAGTGAAAGATTTTCTCGAATTGAAACAAGGTGGGATTTCAATGAATGAATATATCTTGAAGTTTGAAAATGGGTGTCAATTCGTTCCCTACATTGCACAAAATGATAGCAAAATAGGAGAACACTTTATAAGAGGACTACTGGCAGAAATTAAAAAGGATGTGAGGATGTCCGAAGCCACGATGTACAAAGAAATCGTTGAAAAAGAATTGGTGGTGGAACAAGATGAACAGGAGATAGAAAAGGTGTGCCTACAATGAAGACAACGCTTTACACAAAAAGGGCAGAGCTCCGGGCAAAGAGCAAGAGATGGATACAATGGCAAAGGAGGGGATGAACCATATATGAAATCCCTTACGGCGTCGACTGAGATATAAAAACCATTATGTGTCATCTATGGCAAACCACACCCGAGAGAATGTACGAGAGGAATTAAATGCAAGGGGACGAGAAATATAGTAAGACATTGTCCAATTACATCCAGGAGAGTTAAAGATCATAAATTTTCTATGACCAAAGAGGAAATCGACCCCAAATCTTCAATGATTGCAAGTAATATCTTAATTTCAGGGAAGGTAGCTATTACATTGATTGATACATGAGCTATTATTTCTTTTAATGTGTTCACGTAGTAAATAAAATTTTAAGAGAATGTATATGTATACTTTGATGGGAAAGATGCCATAAATTTAATGTGCCTCTCAAGTGTTTGACAAAATGTTTATGAAGTGATGGCTTGCTTCTTTTATGTTAAATTGTGATAAATACCTGAAAGCAAGAAAAACACAAACTATGAATGACGGTTAACACCTGAAAGGATGAGAAACCTGCAATATAATGTGTTTGCCAACTAACATGTGACGTCTGCTCATTTTAAAATCACTAAACATTTTTTTTAATTTTTTTAATGCAATGGTCGAAACCATGCCTACATATATACATAAAACTCGAAACATGCATTTTGTAAATCAACACACTGCTGAATAAAATAACTACAGTTAAAATTATGAAAAGTGCAACCAACCTAAACAATTACTGTTTAAAAATATAAAACGTCAAGCGTATTAAAATTTGTCAAAACCCTTAACAAAATAAAATCATCAATAATTTAAAAAAAAACTGTTTAAACGTATTCCCATAAAATCATATTCTTGCGGAAGAATACAAGGTCTTCGGGTTAACGTGCGCCACGAGCTCCGTCTGTTCAGTCATCATCACCTCGAGTCACCTAAACAAAATGCTCACCAACAACATTCACACCTAGTGAGTCTAAAGACTCAACACACCTGTAACGTTAATAGCAAGTACATATACATAACATGCAACAGTGAAAATTACTGTAATCAACTTACATTTCATGAGCATAAATGTAAACATGTCGTATAATAGCATAACGTGTCAAAACATGTCTCATCATTTCATCATATGCGTATACATTTTCTTTTATTGAATTCAGTTCATTAGTTGTGACTTTCGTATCAGCTCTATTTGATGAATTCATCTACGTATAACCACGGTACAGGACGGCAGGGATATCAGCGACACTCTCACCGATCAGTTGAGCCTTGGCCTTACATATCATCGTATCATGTCAATGGAAATACGATCGTCGGGCTCCCTCTAGGGTCTTCTCCCGTAAACGAGCTCCCTCTGGAGCCTTTCCCTCACGATATCTACAATCATATCATCGTATACATATATCTTCAGTCACAACCAACTCACATTCTTAAAAAATATCATCAATTTCATCACTTATCAAAATCATGCATATATGTAATTTTTCCTTAAAATCAAGCATACAATGTATTTTTATAATTACGAAAAAAGGCGTGTAATAGGTAACATTAACGTTTGAAAACATGTCAAATTGTGCTCATGGCTGCCAGGACTGAAAACTCAACCAGCGCTGCCAGGACTAAAAACTCGACTTGCGTGCGAAATGACCATTTTGTCCCTAGAAACCCAAAATGACCATTTATCCCTAGACCTCAAAACTTCGACCCAAAACCTACCAAACTCCTCAAAACACCTTAAAACATATTTATAAGCGTTTCTCAAACGTAAAATCGAGCCTGATTCAAAACTTACTTGACTCATTCGTTTTAAAACTTGGACCGGGGTTCCCGTTTTAACCCAAATCAATTCGAAACTTAACCGAATCTCTCCAAGCTTAAATCATGCCTCAACCATCCTACCATCCCTTAAACCACCTACACCAGCCCATTTAAGACCTACGAACAACACATGAAAGTTTCTGGATTTTTCTGCACCAAAGCGAGCCAAACTCTAGTGCACTAAATCCTCGAATTCTCGACCCTAGACAAAACCAACGGGGACCAGACCTGAACCATCTCTTCCTAGCCCACCTCTAGACCCTCTTAGACCATACCATGTCCTGGTTTGGCCCTCCTTTGCCGAGCCTCCCCTCGCAACTTGAGAAAACATGAAAAACATGCACAAATTTTCATGGCTTGAGCAAGTTTACAATAAAAATCATATCTACATCGTTTCTTATCAGAAAATTACAAATTGGGTATTGAATCGAAGATAACACAAAGTGATACAAATCATATGTTGAAAACATTTCAAGAAAACCAACCTATAAGTCGCAGAATTCGAAATAACATTGGGTCACGGGTTTTGTGACACATAAATTTTACAGATTATACGGTTCTACGATAAAAATCATATCTCCCTCGTTTCTTATCAGAAAATTACGAATTTGTTATCGAATCGAAGATAACACTTGGCGATATAAATCATAAGTTGAACACATTTCAAGAAAACCAACCTACAAGTCGCAGAATTCGAAATAACAGAGGGTGACGAGTTCTGTGACACAGAAATTTCACAGCTTGTGTGGTTTTACGATAAAAATCATATCTCCCTCGTTTCTTATCAGAAAATTACGAATTTGCTATCGAAGTAAAGATAACACAGAGTTATATAAATCATATGTTGAACACATTTCCAGAAAATCAACATATAAGTTACAGAATTCGAAATAACAGTGACTGACGGGTTTTGTGACATAGAAATTTCACAGCTTGTGTGGTTTACGATAAAAATCATATCTCCCTATTTTATTATCAGAAAATTACAAATTTTCTATCGAATCGAAGATAACAAAAAGTAATATAAATCATATGTTGAACACATTTCCAGAAAACCAACCTATAAGCTGCACAATTCGAAATAACAGATGGTGACGGGTTTTGTGACACAGAAATTTCACAGCTTGTGCGATTTTGCGATAAAAATCATATCTCCCTCAAGAAGACCAATCGACCATCCCAAAACTTGACTAACTCGTGACTCCAGCCCCTTGACACCTTAACTCTTAACGTATACAGCCCCCTAACATCTCAAACCGGCAGCCCCTTACACAAGAAGTCAAGAAAACTTGAGTTGCATCAAAGTGTAGGTGTATTTAATGTCAAAACTATGCAAAAACCCACAAACCCTCATATTATGATGTGAATGATGAGAAAAACGAGATTTTGGGCGTGCCTTAACGTTTATGTGCTAAAAAACCTGAAGATATGCGCGTAGGACTTGGACCGAAGAAGCAAGGAAGGAACTTTCTTGAAAACCTATGGAGAATTCGAGACTTGCTGCTGAAAATGAGAGGAGGATGCTGTTGGGAGGGGGAGGGGACGGCTGCTAGGTTAGTTTAGGTTTAGGGTTTGCTTAATGGTGTTTTTAAATCAAGATTATATGCACTAATGGGCCCTTAATTAAACTTAAAATTGTTAAAAAGGATTTTGAGCCAATTAAACATTAAAATAAACCCATCAAGCCCAATAATACTCTCGAAAAATATTTCGTTTAGGTACATTTTTGAAAATGTTGCTCGAATCCTCCAAAAGTCCTCTGAGTCGTTAAAATTTGCGTAACGACTAAAAATATAACTCGGCAGGTCAAAATACCCAACCAAGGCTCATTTTCAAAAAATCATACTTAAAAACACCTCGTATTAAATAATTAAAAATAATTATTCAATAAAAATATTTTTCCTGAATATCCCCGGTCTCTGTTCCTCGTTCGAGCGCGAAATGCAACTTAAACCCTAATGCACGAAACTTTAAAATAACCATGAAATAACACTCATCCATGCAATAATCATGCATTAAAGGCATTTAAAATAATTTAATTAAAATACATATTAAATTTAATAACTTGCATGCATGTGGTTTGCGTGGACCTTCAAATTTTCGGGACGTTACAATCTATCCCCCTTAAATTGAATTTCGTCCAAAAATTCTCTTCTCCTCGATAAAAAACAGTTTGGACTCTTAATTATAATATCCCAACAATCCACGCTTCTGTTGCCCAACTCTGATAAAATAAGTGTTAGGTTGTCCTTATGTCTCCTCAATCCTAATTAAATTGCCTACCAAAATCCTCATTTGTGAATCGAAACTTAAAACGACTTATGTTGACTTAGTTCTATTCTACTATGACATCGAATTTTGACATTTCTCACAATTCTCAATAATAGTAATGTCTGTCCAAACTTATTGCACTTTACTTTTCTTACACTATACCCAAGCTGCTAACCAACCTATTACATTATCATTTATGGAGTTCGACTGAAGAGATATTAGAACCAAAGATTACTAACTGACTTTCATCCTCGGTAATACACTTAAAATTAAAACTTATCTCAATTCCATAATAATATTAGCCTAAGATCCTGGAATCGAATCTTTACCTGTAACCAAACTAACGTAACTTAATTATTACAAGTACATCCCAAATATCAAATTGTTACAAATCTTAAATTAGAATAGTGTTAATCAATAAAACCCAAAATATACAGTATCGATCTTCTACCTAAATATTAAAACCCTTCTAGCATCAATTACGTGCTTAAACTATTTATTTCTCAGTTATAATATAGTTGAGGCCTAAGACCTTGGTCTTTCCTCATTGAAATGAATCTCGCATTCTTACGTATCCTTAATGCTTAATTAATAATAGCGTATAAAATTTAATAAGTTATCCCAGGGTAGCATTAGACTAACTCTAATAATTCAAATTCACTTGAAATCCGTAGAATACTAGAATCCAACATTGATATTTTAGATTACTTATTCGATAAAAATCTTAATATTCGTTCGTGGGAACTTATGTTGAGCCCAAATAATTTCTTTTGGTTTTTATTTCACCCAATTTTCGTATGAACACCTGTTTCATAAAATTTGAAATTCAAGCTTACGCAACCCAAATAGTCTTAGATACATTATTCCAACATATATATTTATTTATTCCCAAGTTTCTCAATGACTAAAAAAATTCCTCAAAATATAGTGTTTAACTCACTTCTTACTTGCTTCTATCAAGTAACCTTACCATCAATCATCCCCAACTTTCTATAAAAATTTAACCTTAACAAAGGTATATTTTAACTCCTAAGATCAAGATTAAAACTGATGCTACATCAAACCTTAAGTTCCCCAAAAATAAGTTAACTTAATGCCTAGTTGTTAGAATCGATTGGGGGGATCATCGTTGAGCTACAATAGCTCGGTTCTTGAAATATTGAACACCGTTGAATTAAATCGAGTTTGGTGTTCAAACCAAGCGGAAAATACTCGAAATAATCCTTCGTAGAAACCGATTAAATATTTTGTAAAGCATTTAAAAATTATGCGAGTTGAATGAGTGAAAATATTTTGGTGGAAGCATTTTATCAAACACTTGATATGCAATATTTTGATATTTCAAGAACACATAAAATGCTTCAACAATGCATCTTTAAAACTATGAAAATGATAAGTAAATGCAAAACAAATAGACACGAATTTGTTTATGGATGTTCGGAGATTTCAAATACTCCTACGTCACCCCTTCTACCACCTCATGTAGGATTTAGTAGAAAACTTTGATCTATACAACACTTTTTACAAACCCACCCCGCTAGGACTTACACTACTGCCCAAACTGAACTACTAGGCTAGACTGAAGACAGCACCTTCCAGTCAACACTTCTTTAATGTCTATGTGAGAAAGACTACATACACAAGTTTAACGTCTTTGTACAAAACTGTATTTGAGTGGTGGTGTGTGTGTGTGAGAACTGATCTCTTTACACTACCCGAAAGTGTTCTCACACACTGAGGGAAATATGCTTCTAATCTAAGCTGATAACATGTTTAAGTGTTCCCTCGACTGGGCTGAATGCTTCTCTCTTAAGCTGATATGACTTTGAAGCGCGCCCTTCTCTTTTCTCTTTTGTGTTGTATATATTGTTGTAATATTGTTTCTTCACTGATCTTTACCTTTTATTTATAGGCTCGAAGTATGATCGTACATTGAGACTTAATTATTGTATCCGTTGCATTTTGAATATATTCCTCGAAATTTGTCTTGTCATTTCTGGAACACTTTTGTCTTTAAGATCTGATGCAACGTCTATTATTGTCCTTTTACTGGACAAAAGTTTTTGTACCTTTGCGCACAGCTGTATTCCACTTAGTTCAGCTTGTCTTGATCTGCAACTGATTGCTCCTAACTTATGTTCTGAACTGGTCAGTTGAATTGGTCTTCAGTTGGGCAGGTATAATCAGTTGACTCGTCAGTTGAACTGATTTCACATTTGTTTAGTTGAACTGATCTCAGTTGGGCTCTTCATCAGTTGAACACTACTTTGGCTGGCCAGGCTTCTGAGGTTCTCCTGCTGAATCCTCCTATCCACTGAACAATCAGTTGAACTCATTTACGGCTCTTCAGTTGAACTAATTCAGTTTGGTTGATAAGTTGATGCTTTAAGTTGGCGTCTTCGACAACTTCAGTTTTTGTCCTTAACTGATTATTTCAGTTTCAGCTATCTGCGCATTAAGGTAGATTATTAAAAAACAAACAAACATGGTTTGTTAACATCAAAATTAAGATTGCGAACATGAAATGTTCCAACACTAATCATATATCTTAACTAATCGATCAACTTTACCTTAAATTGTCGTCATTCTAAATTTTTAATTTTCCACAATATTATTCCACTAACGCTTGGATTTTCAAGCCTAATATCGATTCATCCTATAATGCCCTTGATTACCATTTCTTAAAACATTATAACCCAGATATTTCAAGGTTCTAAATATCACTTCAAGCCTAAATCATCGAAATTCCTATCATTTAAACCATTCGATTCTCACTTACAGCTAAACTAGTCTCCAAATTTATAAAAAATTGCAAAATTAATTCTTAATTTCCTAGAATACTATCCAAATTTGTCCTTAATTTTGAAAATTCCACAATTACACATAAATTCTTGACGTTCTTTATTCCATCTTATAGGTTACTCGTAACGTAAGGTTCAATAATTTTAAGCTTATTAAACCCAAAATCAATTATCATAACCACTCTCACCTTTCCATCGAAACTTAAAATCCCAAATTTCCATTTTCATCCTTCTAAAGGCCAACCAGTCTTCAAATAATTATTCCTTATATGTAATTCTCAAGAAATTAACTCAATTAATATCCATGAATCGTCAGTATTTTCTTAGAAAATATGTATGTCCCAAAAGCATTCAGAATCTTCATGATTAACTTATGACCCAAAAGACTAGAACATGAGTACAAAAATCCACAAATCAAAATAGTCAAATTATTTTCAACATTTCCTAATACCCAGTAACCGAATTTCTTAGACATTTCCAATTACAACATAACCAACATGCAATCCAATCTAATTTTTAAAACATTTAATCTCCAAAATATAAAAACAGCTAAATATGTACTGTAAAACATATATCATGTAAACATGCAGGTGATAGCATTAAAACTTTCAAAACATTTAAAATAATACAAAATTATAGACTTGAGGCTTGAAGACTGAGCTGCAGAAGCTAGCGGTGGCACAACCCTATACAGGACCTTTGCTCTGATACCAACTGTGACGTTTGCTCATTTTAAAATTCTACTGAACATTTTTTTTAATGCAATGGTAAAAACCATGCCTACATAAATACATAAAATTTGAAACATGCACTTTGTTAAATCAACCCATTGCTGAATAAAATAATTACAGTTAAAATTATGAAAAGTACAACTAACCTAAACAATTATCGTTTGAAAACATAAAACGTCAAGCGTATTAAAATCTGTCAAAATACTTAACGAAAAAATCATCAACCATTTAAAAAAAAAACTGTTTAAACGTATTCACATAAAATCATATTTTTGCGAAAGAATACAAGGTTCTCGGGTTAACGTGCACCACCAGCTCTGTCCGTTCAGTCATTATCACCTCCAGTCTCCTGTTCAAAATTTGAATGCTCACCTACATCATTCACACCTAGTGAGTCTAAAGACTCAACACACCTGTAACGTTAATAGCAAGTAAATATACATAACACGCAACAGTGAAAAATAATGTAATCAACATACAGTTCATGAGATAAACGTAAACATGTCATATAATAGCATAACGTGTCAAAAAATGTCTCATTATATCATCATATACGTATACATTTTTTTTATTGAATTCAGTTCATTATTTGTGACTTTCGTATCAGCTCTATCATATCAGCTCTATTCGATGGATCCATCTATGTATAACCACGGTACCGGGCGATGGGGACATCAGCAACATTCTCACCCGTCAACTGAGCCGTTACCTATCATATCATCATATCATGCCAATGGAAATACGATCGTCGGGCTCCCTCTGGCATTCTCCCGTAAACGGACTACCTCTCGAGCCTTATCCCTCACGATATCTCCAATCATATCATCGTATACATATATCGTCAGTTACAACCAACTCACATCCTTGAAAAATATCATCATTTTCATCACTTATCAAAATCATGCATATACGTAATTTTTCCTTAAAATCAAGCATACAATGTATTTTTATAATTACGTAAAAAGGCGTGTACTAGGTAACATAAACGTCTAAAAACATTTCAAATTGTGCTCATGGCACTACCTAGAAATAAAAACTCGACCTGCGTGCAAAATGAAAAATTTTCCCCTGGAAACCCAAAATGACCGTTTTATCCATGGACCTCAAAATTTCAACGCGAAACCTACCAAACTCCTCAAAACACCTCAATACATATTTATAAGCGTTTCATAGACATAAACTCGAGCCGATTCAAAACTTACACGATTCATTTTTAAACTTGGACCGGAGTCCCGATTTTAACCCGAATCAACCCGAAACTTAACCAAATCTCTCCAAGCATAAACCATGCCTCAACCATATCCTACCAGCCCTTAAACCACCTAGACCAGCCCACTTAAGACCTTAAAACATCACTTGAAAGTTGATGGATTTTTCTGCACCAAAGCGAGCCGAACCCTTGTGCACTAAACCCTTGAATTCTCGACCATAGACCAAACCAATGGGGAGCATACCTGAACCAACTCTTCCTAGCCCACCTTTAGACCATCTTGGACCACACCATTGCCTGGTTCGGCCCTCCTTGGCCGAGCCTACCCTCGCAACTTGAGAAAACGTGAAAAACACGCACAAATTTTCACAGCTTGAACGAGTTTACGATAAAAATCATATATTCATCGTTTCTTACCAGAAAATTACAAATTTGCTGTCAAATAGAAGCTAACACAGATTTATATAAATCATATTTTGAACACATTTCTAGAAAACAAACCTATAAGTCTCAGAATTCGAAATAACAGAGAGTGACAGATTTTGTGACACAGATATTTCACAGCTTGTGCATTTTTAAGATAAAAATCAAATCTCCCTCGTTTCTTATCAGAAAATTACGAATTTTCCAATTGAATCGAATATAAAACAGAGTGCTATAAATCATATGTTGAACACATTACCAGAAAATAAATCTACAAGTCACATAATTTGAAATAACAGAGGGTGACGGATTTTGTGACGCGGAAATTTCACAGCTTGTGCGGTTTTACGATAAAAATCATATCTCCCTCAAGAATACCGATCGGCCCTCCACAAAACGTGACTAACTCGGGACTCTAGCCCCGTGACACCTTAACTCCCAATATAAACAGCCCCCTAAGACCTCAAACCGGCAGCCCCATACACAAGAATTCAAGAAAACGTGAATTGCATCAAAGTGTAGGTGTATTTCATTTCAAAACTATGCAAAAACGATACCATATAATTGATCAAAATATTTCTCATACGTAAACACACAAACCAGCATATTATGATGTGAATGATGAGGAAATCGAGATTTTGGGTGTTCCTTAAGTTTATGTGCTGAAAAACCCGAAGATATGCGCGTAGGACTTGCACCAGAGAAGCGCGGAAGGAACTTTCTTTAAAAACTATGGAGAATTCGAGACTTGCTGCTGAAAATGAGAGGAGGCTGCTGTTGGGAGGGGGAGGGGACGGCTGCTAGGTTATTTTAGGTTTAGGGTTTGCTAAATGATGTTTTTAAATCAAGATTATATGCATTAATGGGCCCTTAATTAAACTTAAAATGAAGTATTTATAAACTCATCAAGCCCAATAACATTCTCAAAAATATTTCGTTTAGGTACGTTTTTGAAAATATTGTCTGAACCCTCAAAAAGTCCTCTGAATCGTTAAAATTTGCGTACCAGCTAAATATAACTCAACGGGTGAAAATACCCAACCAAGGTCAATTTTCAAAATTCATACTTAAAAACACCTCATATTAAATAATTTCTAAATATAAACATTTTTCTTGAATATCTTTGATCTCTATTCCTCGTTCGAGCGCGAAATGCAACTTTAACCCTAATGCATGAAACTTTAAAATAACCATGAAATAATACACATCCATGCAATAATCATGCATTAAAGACATTTAAAATATTTTAATTAAAATTCAAACTAAATTTAATAACTTGCATGAATGTGGTTTACGTGTAACTTCAAATTTTCGGAATATTACATAACATGTACAATGACTGAATGCCATGGATACATACATGTACAATGAATGAATGAATATGGAAATATCAATGTCATAAAATGAAATAAACAAATTAAGAAAACAATAATTCGTATGCTATTAATAATGTTCTTCAATGGCTGATGGCTTAGCATGTTTCAAATGAGGCTACTTCCTGTCAAGTCATGAAATACATATTTTGATAGTTAATGAACTCCACTTGCCGAGTTTTATAAGTTCATTTTGTTTAGTTTCAAGTGACGAATGTAAAAAAGGTTAGAGTAATGTCGTGTGTGTCAAAGCGGCGTGAAGTCGTATGTCAATATGCTCCAAAGAAATGAATGTAAGTTGTGTTATTCTCTTTTATATATGCTACACATATTTTATGAATATATTTTTGGTAATGTATTATGTGTTAAAAATCTGTCTTATGTGTACGTGGTCTGCAAGTGTGGAGTAATTACATAGTAATGATCTCTTGTTGCATGAGTATGATTTAAGTTATAATTTAAACTGAATTGATACTTTGTTTGAATGTTGTTATTGAAGCTTAAATACATGTATTGATGTTGGTGTGGGTCTTGCTTGTGACAAGCGGACAGTCCCCGTTACGGGAAAGCAATGCTGAAATTTTAAAACCCAAACTTTTAATATATAATTTATGGAGTTCCGCATTAGTTTTACTATTTATATCATTGTTATAAAAGATGTCAAGTCTAGGGGTGTCACATTATTTGTACAAATATGTATAATATGTAGGATCTCGGTTTTCTCGTGCCCAAAACGCAGCGTAAGTTTTAATATTTTATTTTGAAGTTCAAAATATTTGGACACTCCTATGGTTTAAATTAAATAAACATTCACAGGGAGTATGTAATTTTTACCTTTTGTGAATTAATTCACTCGGCTCCAACTATTCCGGTACTTTTAACGTTGGAGATCAAAATTCGAGAGGCGGCTCAATCTCCTTTTTCAAATAGAGTGGCCGAAATTTTGGAGAGAAAAGGGAGGCTCCTTTTTGAAAAAGTAGTGTTTTATGGAGGCTAGGGTTTTTGTCACCTACTTAAACCAAGCCTCCATGACCTAATTACAAAAATATTATATTTGGGTCATTTTAATTAACATTAATGAGCTTGATTAATTAATTGGGCTAGTACAACTAGTTTAATCAATTAATCAAGATCCATTAAAAACTTTAATTATTTCGTATGTTGTTGGACTTGTATTCCTACAAGTCCATTAAACATACTTCTCACTATATTTAAATTAATATTTAATAAACTCAACTTTTGAGTTTAATAAATTAAATCATCAAATTTTATAAATTCAACTCCTTAAATTTATTCTCTCCAAATTTCATAAATTCAACTTCTTGAATTTACTCTATCATAAATTCAACTCTTTGAATTTATCTTCTCAAATTTAATTATCATAAATTCAACTCCTTGATTTTACTATATCATGTTTTATATAAATTCAACTCCTTGAATTTATTCTCTCAAAGGGAACAAATGATTCAGCGCTTGTGTGACCCTCAATGGTCCAGGGATACAGCTAGCCGTGGGTTCACAACTTCTTGTGATTCAGGACATAATCCTTTATTCGGGCTTACCCTAATTTGCCTCATTCTATGTATCAACAATTGATCATGAGAATGTCAGAATCATATTTCTGATAAAACCCATCAAATCATGGTAAGAGCGTCTAGTAGCATCGCCCCATGATTCCTTCGGTATCATTGATAGTGCCTGCAAGAACCAGTCGATTATGATTAACGTACAGTACGGTCTATTCATCTCATATATCCCGATCGAATCTGCAATCATTGGTTCATCGAGGTTTGCATAATAATTCGATAATTATGTGACACATCTTTGAGAATAAATAGTGACATCGCATGTACAACTGAAGAACTCATTCTCTAACGTACATCTCACACTCTGGCCAGAGATTCCATGCACTATTATTCCATCAGATCACATAGGATATCCACACCCGTAGGTGAGCGGTGAATTCCCGACTACAATGCACCGGCTCCTACATGTGTCGCAACTGTATCCAATCTCACCACCTGATGACTCTCCTGGAGTCGGTAAACGAGTTAAAGCATAACCCTAGCATATAGAGCCTCAGTGTTGTCCCGGGTCGAAAGAACTAATGGTGTACAATCATAACCACGGACTTATCTTCTTGATTATTGATAACCACTTGGAAAGTTCGAGGGAGGGTTGTTCGGTATAATCATCATATGACTACCCATCTTCATGTTTGGACATCTCTATGTCCTTACCAAGAAACATGGTATATAACATCACAGATGCTAGTCTCTAGTTCAAGCGACCTTTATCCATGTTTTAGGTGGCTGAATCGACTATGAACGAATTTAGATTATACAGTGTTTACAAATGAGTTTCAACATCGAATTACGATTCATTTGTATTAAAGTATAATCAAAGACTTTATTTCTATGTTGATTGCATGGGTATACAGATAAATTAAAACAAGACCATAAAAAGTTAAATTATATTAAAGTAAAGATTGGTTATTACTCTTGAGTCAATAAATTCCCTAGCAGGACATCTACTCTAACAATCTCCCACTTGCCCTAAAGCTAGCTACCCATAACTTTAATCTCATTGCTTCGCGATGCTTCTCAAACAATGGTCCTGACAAGGGCTTTGTAAGTGGATCAGCAATATTATCTGCAGAGGGGACTCTTTCGATTGATATATCTCCTCTTCCCACAATCTCCCGGATGATGTGGAACTTCCTCAGTAAATGTTTGGATTGCTGATGAGACCTTGGTTCCTTTGCTTGCGCAATGGCACCAATGTTGTCATAGTACACCGGGACTGGATCAACTCCATTAGGAATAATGCCCAACTCTTTGACAAAATTACTCATCCAAACTGCCTCTTTGGCTGCAGCAGATACAATAATGTATTCAGCTTCAGTGGTGGAATCTGCAACGATGTCTTGTTTGGAACCTTTCCAAGAGACAGCCGCACCATTTAGCATGAATACAAAACCAGAGACCGATTTCGAATCATCTACGTCACATTGGAAGCTAGAATCAGTGTAGCTTTCCAATTTCAATTCTCCACCCCCATAGACCATGAACAAGTTCTTAGTCCTTCTCAAGTACTTAAGAATATCTTTCACGGTCTTCCAATGCATTGGACCAGGGTTCGCCTGATATCTACTTGTAACAATTAGAGCGTAAGAAACATCAAGACACATTTGATATCATACCATACATGACACTACCAATGGCTGACGCATATGGAATACATGTCATCATCTCTATCTCTTCATCAGTCTTGGGGCACATTGCTTTAGATAGAGTAACACAATGACATATTGATAAGTATCCTCTCTTGGACTCTTCCATAGAGAATTGCTTCAGGATGATATCGATATAAGTGGCATGGGTGAGCCCCAGCATCCTCTTTGATTTATCTCTATAGATTTGTATTCCCAATACATAGGATGCTTCACTCATATCTTTCATGTAGAATTTACTTGCTAAACATACTTAGTTATCCTATATCATTTCTAATGAGCAGGATATCATCAACATAAAGTACCAGGAATGTCACTGCACTCCCATTAACTTTCTTGTACACGCATGTTTCCTCAGGATTTTTAGCAAAACTAAATTCCTTTATAGTGCTATCAAATCTGAGGTTCCGACTCCTTGACGCTTGCTTGAGACCATATATTGATCTCTGAAGTTTACATACCTTATGCTCACTTCCTGCAGATGTGTATCCCTCAAGTTGAGACATATAAACTTCTTCTTTGATGTCTCCATTGAGGAATGCAGTCTTTACATCCATTTGTCATATCTCATAACCATACCATGCTACTATGGCTAGTAGTATTCTAATTGATTTAAACATAGCAACTGGTGAAAAAGTTTTCTCATAGTCAATTCATTGCCTTTGATTATAACCTTTTGCAATCAGTCTTGCTTTGAAGGTCAATACCTTCCCATTCGTCCCAAACTTTCTTTTGTAGATCCATTTGCATCCTATGGGAACGATTCCCTCAGGTGGATCCACCAATGTCCAGACTTGGTTTGAATATATAGAGTTCATTTCAGACTGCATGGCTTCAAGTCATTTGGTTGAATCAGTATCAGATATTGCTTCTTTGAAGTTCATTGGATCACATGCAACACAAGGCTCATCATGGCCTTGTTCATGAATAAGCGTATATCTTGCAGGTGGTCTGACAACCCTATCAGACCTTCTAGGAGCATTTACTTCAACTACTGGTTGTTGGGGATTAGGTTCAACTTCTATAGTTGAGGGAGTATCTTGAATTTCTTCAAGTTGTATCGTCACACATTTTCTATCTAATAGAAACTCCTTCTCTAGGAAGGTCGCATTTCTTGAAACAAACACTTTTGTTACATTGGGATGATAGAAATAATATCCAAAAGAATTCTTTGGATATCCAACAAAGTAGCACAAAGTGGTTCTACTATCCAATTTTTCTCCCACTGTTTGCTTCACGTAAGCAGGACATCCCCATATTCTCAAGTAAGAATATTTCGGAGTTTTTCCCATCCTCATCTCATATGGTGTTTTATCCACTACTTTTGTATGGATATTATTCAACAACATTGCCGCAGTTTCAAGCGCAAACCCCCAAAACAGTGTAGGCAATTCAGTGAATCCCATCATGGATCGAACCATGTCCATCAAGGTTCGATTTCGACGTTTAGAAACACGATTCAATTGTGGTGTTGTTGGTGGAATCCACTGTGAGAGAATCTCATTCTCTTTTAGATAACCCAAAAATTCAGCACTCAATTATTCTCCAACTCGATCAGATCGAAGTGTCTTAATACTTCTTTCTAGCTGGTTTTCTACTTCAGATCTGAATTCTTTGAACTTTTCAAATGCTTCAAATTTGTATTTCTTCAAATGAACATACACATACCTCGAATGGTCATCAGCAAAGGTAATGAAGTAGGATTGTCCATATTTTGTGCTAATACTTAGCGGGCCACAAACATTTGTGTGTATCAAATCCAGTAGACCTTGCACACGTTCCACATTTCCATTGAATGGAGTCTTGGTCATTTTTTCTTCAGACAGGACTTACAAGTAGGTAGAGAATTTATGTCTGACAAGTCAAACTTGTCTTCTCCCACTACTTTGTGCATCCTTCTTTGGAATTGTGACCTAGTCCATCGAGCCATATTTGTGCGGGATTTGGATCATCTAACTTTCTTTTGTTTGTTGTTCAAATCCTGTTTACTTTGACATTTATTATCATTTCCAGAACATTTTTGGAGCATTTAATTTCTTTTGTCCGGCTTTCTTGCACTGAAAAAGATATGTTCTGACTTATCGGGCTTTGTAGGCCCTTTAAGTGTTCATCAGAGTTTGCCTCTTATCGAGTTTGTTTTTCTTGTGAGGGGCAGAACATTTTTTTCCCTTACCTAGTAGGCCATTTTTCGTCCTGACGAGAGGCCCATTAGAAAAACAACATTTTCCTGTTTTATGGTGATCTCATAAGTCATAAGTGTATTCACTAGCTCTTCAAGGCTATCATATATCTTATTCAAATTGAAGTTCACTATACCCCCGTCAAATGAGGGAGAAAAAGACAACAATTTGATGTCATCAAGTAACTCGTTAGGAATCATATATTCCAGGCCCACCACATTCTCAATAAGCCCAGTTATATGTACATCATGCTCATGGGCCAAAACCCCATCTTGCATACGTGTAGTCATGAGCTCCTTGAAAGTGGTGTGCATCATTTTATGAGTTTCATGCACCATGCAACTCTTGCACGTGCATTCGAATGTCAGCAGCATTTATCATTTTCTCAAACTGTCTCTACAGTTCATTTGACATAAAAGCGAGCATATTACACTTTAGCTTGCATACTATGGTCCCACCATCTTGCATGCTTTGTCAGTTCAGCAGGACTGACATTAGTGTGTATGCTATTTTCTCCGAATTCAGAACAATTTTCCCAACCAGTCTTGAAATTAGATTCGTTTATCTTATTAATAACAAAAATGGATTACGTAACGAAATCGAAAATATACTGATATGAAAACAGAATAATGGTTGCTGATTATTTTTTAAAAAAAATTAAGATATAAAATAGGGATTTTTATTTTATAAATTTCCCTCCCACTATTTTGACATTTCTACCACCCTCTGATGAAAAAAAGAAATCGTATTTCCTTAGTGGACACGTAGAGTCCAATTAGAAAATTATAATCCCGAATAATATCAGCCACTTATGATTTCTAAAATGTATAATCCAATTGCATCCCTATGCAACCTCTGCGTATTTTGCCTCACGTTTAATAAGGACCCAATAATATCACGTCGTTTATTTTCACGTGTCAAACCGACCCATCAATTCCCCCAATAATATGAGCCGAAATCATGGGAGTTCCACTCGATTCACATCAAATGTTTAGTGGAAGTCACAGCTTTCCGGCGTCGAGCACTCCCCAATAATATGAGCCAGACACTGTCCACGGGTAGCGATCAACACGCAACCACGGTTGATGGAAGGCAAGAATAAATTAAACTCTTTTAATTTTTACTTTTGCGTTTTGATATAAATTTTGAATCTTATTTAAAATGAGGGATGCGAATGCAACTTATTACATGAGCTTCGAATATTTTACATGTCTTCATCTTGTGCACCGGGCCCACCATCTTCCAGTCTTGATCTCCCACTATTTCTATATTTACATTCAAATAGCCATGGCACATAAGGGATACATCTAACACATTGGTCAAGGCTCACTTTAATAATATCAAATATTAACAAAATGAATAAAACGGTAAAATATGCTAACATACACCTAACTCATTGGTCAAGGCAATCGATCATCCTTCATCCATTTAATATCAAATATTAACATCAATTAATTAAACAAATTTAATTAATTGATAAATCATGTATCTAATAATTTTATTATTAACTACCACAATTATCAAAAAAATTAATAATTTAAATGAATATCTTTATTTAATTTCCAATTAATTCAATAATAATTGATTTCTTGTAAAACTCATTTTTACCATTAATAATTAAAAATCATATTCTAATTATTTAGTTTAGAAGAAAATTATTAATTTTTCAAAAATTAAATTTTCAAAAGATAAAATGAAATAATTTTCATAAATTTAATTCAAAGTTTTGAAAAATCAGAAAATCTCACCCTAGGCCCAAACAATTCAGACCCAATAATCAGCACAGTGCATGAGACATTCTCGGGCAGCCGCTCGCGCTGCTCACGCAATGCTCGAACGTTTCGGGCAATAGCAGGAACGCTGTGCGCACAGCTCGCGGTGCGCTGTCCGCGCGCACGTTGTGTGTTGGCCGCGCGCCTGCGACGCGCACGCAGTGCGGACGCTCCGTGCGCTGTGCGCAACCGTGCGTATACCAACGCATGGTCTGCCTAGAAAAGTTCCGGGCAGATTCGAATTTATTTTTTATTTCTGGAAAAATAAATTTTTTTATGGGACATCAATTTTCTGAAAAATTTTATTGTGTGGTTAGAAATAAATAATTTAATATGATTTAAAACCATACGATACAGAGAACCTGGCTCTGATACCACCGTAAGATCTCGGTTTTCTCGTTCTCAAAATGCAGTGCGTTTTTTTAAAATTTTATTATGACGTTCAAAATATTTGGACACTCGTATGGTTTAAATTAAATAAACATTCATAGGGAGTATGTAATTTTTACCTTTTGTGAATTAATTCACTCGGCTCCAACTATTCCGGTATTGGTGGATATAGCTCTTGTTGAATTCCCTACGAACTTTCTTCAAGACTTCTTTCTTCAATCTTCGAATTAGGTCCACGACTAGAAGATTAGTTCCTCTTCCAAATAGCACTGGAATATTTGGAAGAACTTTTAACTTTGTAGATCAAAATTCAAGAGACGGCTCAATCTCCTTTTTCAAAGATAATGGTCGAAATTTTAAAGAGGAAAGGGAGGCTCCTTTTTGAAAAATTAGTGTGTCATGGAGGCTAGGGTTTTTGTCACCTACTTAAACCAAGTCTCAATGACCTAATTACCATAATATTATATTTGGACCATTTTAACTAACATTAATAGGCTTGATTAATTAATTGGGCTAGTCCAACTAGTTTAATCAATTAATCAATGTCCATTAAAAACTTTAATTATTTCATATGTTAGATTTGTACTCCTACAAGTCTATTAAAGATACTTCCCACTATATTTAAATTACTATATAATAAACTCAACTTTTGAATTTAATAAATTAATTTCTCAAATTTTATAAATTCAACTCCTTGAATTTATTCTCTCCAAATTTCATAAATTCAACTTCTTGAATTTAATCTCTCATAAATTCAACTCCTTGAATTTATTTTCTCAAATTTAATTATCATAAATTCAACTCCTTGAATTTATTATTTCATAAATTTATAAAAATTCAACTCCTTGAATTTATTCTCTCAACGGGAACAAATGATCCAGCGCTTGTGTGATCCTCAATGGTTCAGGGATACAGCTAGCCGTGGGTTCACAACTCTTTGTGATTCAGGACATAATCCTTTATTCATGCTTACCCTAATTTGCCTCATTCTATGTATCAACAATTGATCATGAGAATGTCAGAATCATATTTCTGATTAAACCCATCGAATCATGGTAAGAGCATCTAGTAGCATCGCCCCATGATTCCCTAGGTATCATTAATAGTGCCTGCAAGAACTAGTCGATTATGATTAACGTACAGTACGGTCCATTCATCTCATATATCCCGATCGAATCTGCAACCATTGGTTCATCGAGGTTTGCATAATAATTCGATAATTATGTGACACATCTTTGAGAATAAATAGTGACATCGCATGTACAACTGAAGAACTCATTCTCTAACGTACATCTCACACTCTGGCCAGAGATTCAATGCACTATTATTCCATCAGATCACATAGGATATCCACACCCGTAGGTAAGCGGTGAATTCCCGAATACAATGCACCGGCTCCTACATGTGTCGCAACTGTATCCAATCTCACCACCTGATGACTCTCCTGAAGTCGGTAAACGAGTCAAAGCATAACCCTAGCATATAGAGCCTCAGTGTTGTCCCGGGTCGTAAGACCTAATGGTGTACAATCATAACCACAGACTTATCCTCTTGATTAATGATAACCACTTGGAAAGTTCGAGGGAGGGTTGTTCGGTATAATCAACATATGCCTGCCCATCTGCATGTTTGGATATCTTTATACCCTTGCCAAGAAACGCGGTACACAACATCACAGATGCTAGTCTCGAGCTCAAGCGACCTGTATCAATGTTTTTGACGGCTGAATCGACTAGGAACGAATTTAGATTATACAGTGTTTAAAAATGAGTTTCAACATCGAATTACGATTCATTTGTATTAAAGTATAATTAAAGACTTTATCAATGCTGATTGCATGGGTGTATAGATAATAAAGTAAAACAAGAACATAAAAAGTTAAATTATATTAAAATAAAGATTATTTACTACACTTGAGTCAATAAATTTCCTAATCAACCGTTGGCTTGCAAGGGCATCTACTCTAACATAATATACCTGCATCATTTTCTAAAAGAAAACACATATGATTTAAATAATAACTACAAACTACAACAAAATAATTATAGAAAATATTTTTAAAATATAGAAAATATATTTGATCTACAACAGAATAATCAAAAATATTTTCCATATTTTTTTAATATTAATATAAAAGTATCGAAACTCCAAAAATAATTACTGACAAAAAAATTATTTGAACACCCAATGCTTAGGCAATGACACTAGTAACGATAATGCTTGTTTACGTCCATGGACACTACCTGCTTTCTTAGAGTACGTTAACTAGAAATATAAATATTGTGTAATATTTGAAATCTTAACATTCTTACATTTGTTTTAAATTTTGGATTAATAATAATGATATGAATTTTCTTATGCATGAAAAAACAAGCTCGATTATATGGTTGAATCAAGCCCTCAATCCAAGGACAACAAGAATTGTTTAATTATGTTCCAATCTTTAAAATAAGTATTTTGTGATATTCACCCCCCTAAACTAAGGGTAGGTCTCTTGTGAGACAGTCTCACAAATTTTATCTGTGAGACGGGTCAACCTTACCGATATTCACAATAAAAAGTAATACATTTTCATGGATGACCCAAATAAGAGATATGACTCACAAAATATGACCCGTGAAACCCTCTCACACAAGTTTTTACCCTAAACTAATTAGTTTAACAAAGAAAAACACATGAAAGAACAATTGATTACTCAAGAAAATATCCAAAGAATTTGTCTTTGACATTCCAATTGAAAAATAATAGACAAACGTCGCAAAATTTTTAATTTGATAAATATATTTTAAGAAACACACGAAAATGTGAACAACAAAGCCAAAGTTTAAACAAAATAATATTTTGAATAATGATGAATATCCACCTCGAAAATTGTCTTTACTATATATTAAAAACTTGGCTTCCAAGTGTCTCCTGATTCCTTCCATGATAACATCCTTTTTTAGGTAACTAATCTCCTATTCATGAAAGGACTCCTGGGAATTATTTACTACTAAAATACTTTATAAACTCGAAACTTTGACTTAATTAAATACTAATTTCAATTTATACCTAAGAAAAAAAAAATTAAATCATAAAAATCCAAATGATCCATGCCTTGGGTGCCATGAATGTAATGCACGCATGTGATCTACACGTCATCCTTCACTTTCTCATCTTGGACTTGATAATTCCAAAATATAATCTCTTAGCCTCAAAATTGATTGTCATGCATGCAAAAACCATCACACGCCTTGAAATCATGCACGTAGATGCTTCTCGATCGGGTGCTCAAAACGAGTCCATGAAAGACTTCTTTGAACTTCTTTCCTCTTCCTCTTGTGATTGGTCCCAATGACAGTTCCAATGGATCACATGCCTCTCAACCATAATTGCATCACTCTCGTATCATTATCATAACACGTTTTCGTTAGTTGAGAGTCGGCTTCATAGGTATTAATTTTTCAAACTAAGCGATTTCTCACACGTCATCTCATCTTGTGCTATCATAATAAAGGAAATTACAATTCAATCTTGTAGATGGATCTATTTTAGAATTTAGTCATATAACTTATTTAAGTTTGTTTTCCACCCTTTAACTTGAAATTTTATTTTGTTTCGGTCCTTTATTTGTCTGAAACCACAAAATTCACCAAATATTGATTATTTGGCATTAATGATCTTTTATGTGGCTCATTTGATGAAAATAAAGTATGTGTTAGACACATTAAAATCGACATAATTAAAAATCAAGGAAAACGAAAATTTTTTTCTCCAATTTTGAAATATTGAATGTAACGTCCAAAAGTCAACCTACGTAAACCACATACATGCAAATGATTCAAATTGCCTAATTGTTTCATTTAATTGATTTTAAATGGTTACATGATGCATATTATATGATTAAGGGTCTAATTGCTTAATTTTATAAAAAACTGTATATTTATACCTGAATATTCGATAATAGGCTGGGGAAAAGAGACCGGGGACTACCAAGATAAAATAAATATTTTTCAATAAATATTTTCAAGGCTTATTAATATGAACAAATATGATTAATTTTTTCTAAAAATGGTAGAGTTCAAATTATTTTATAAAACGAGTTTGATTTTATCCGGAAAGCCGGTTTTGAGCAAACGAGAGACTTTTAAAAAACCAAAATTATTAATTTTGAAAACTAATTTTATAAACTTTTGTTTTTCAATTAAATAGGTATTATTGGACTTTAATTACCTAAGATTAGTTGGTCCAATTACTCCTAAGCTCAAAGGCCCAATACCTAAACCCATTAACATGCAAATTAAAATCTATAAAAAAAATCCTAGGTCTTTTGAGAGGCCATTCAGCCAAAAATGCACACACTACACACACAAGTTTTGAAAATCTGGAGATGAAGAAAACAAGGAGTCTTCGTCGCCCATTCATTCTTCTTCGCGCAGCACGCCTACGATCGTATATTCAAGCATTCTAAAACGCAAAAGCACGTTTCTAAATTTCTTTGACGCATCATTCAATCCATATTATGCTTGTTTTGTTTATTTTTTCATGAAAAATATGTATACACGATTTGTTAAACGATAGAATAGTTACTTTCAAAGTTTTGATAATTTTACGCATGTTTGATAAACGTTATGATTTCCAAGGGATTGGCTGCCAACCTAGAATGTTTATTGAGTGGAAAATGGTCGATTTAAGGTGAAAACAAGGGCTGGAGTCGAGCTTGGATAGGAAGAAGAGTCCTACGATTTCCTACGTGTGCCATGTCTTCAAGGCCACGGCTACGAGGGAGGGTGCACTGGGGCTCGACCAGGGCTGGTCAGGGCTTCGTGTGGGACGTGACTAATGGTTAGGAAGAGTCCTAGCCAAGGGCTGCCAGTAGGGAAGAGTCCACAACCGCATGGACTCTTCCCATGCACGCGTTGGAGCGGCTGCTGAAGGTATGGCTCGCGGCTTGATTTGGGCTGGTTAGGCTGGTCCAATAGGGTCTAAGGAAGATGAGAAAGGATTGGGCCAAGGACTGGTGCAGCCAGGGTTCATGGTGGCTCGATAGATACGGGCCGCGACTCTAAGGAACAAAGAGATAAGGCTCGGGGTCATGTACATGGACTTCTCGCGTGGGCTAGGGGCTGGTGCATGGACCAGGTGGACTCCAGTGGGTTAGGGTCAGGTCTGGTCAAGGGTGGCTCGATCATGGCTTGAGGAAATTGGGCCATGGCTCAACGGGAGTGAGCTACGGTTTGATTTTTAGATTAGGAGAAGAACTGGTTCGAACCATGGTCCACGGGGGTGGGTTCATGGTTCACGAGGGTCTTTTAGGTATAAAAATTTTATGTTTAAATTTTGGAAAGAATATATTTAAGTTTGAATTAATTCGAGAATTAAACAGTTCATGAATTAGTAATTATTGAATTAAATCCAAATTCTCGAGCTTACGTTAAATAAAAATATTAAAAGTCAAATTTATGCTTAAATAATTATTTGGGATAGTCTCGAGTCAGTAAGAGTGAGAAAATGTCAAAATCGAGAAATTTTAAGTCATGGGCAAAATTGTCATTTTACACCTTGGTAGTACGAAAAAGGTTGGCATTGTCCCGAAGGATCATAACGGGAGAAGGTCCAGAGGGAGCCCAACTATCGTATTTCCATTTTACATCGGTTCCTAGTGCCCATACCCATGTGCAAGGTGAGCTAAGACTGATCAGTCGACCAGAGGATAAAAGCTAGTCACTTTCAAAGATCAAACTTCACTCAAAATGATAAATGATTGAAAGCTTTATGTTTTGATGATATATGATTTATTTATGCTTACAAGTTTATTTTAAATAAAAGTATGATTTTAATGCATGTGCTTGTATATGTATTATTTTCTACTCATGTTTAGAACGTACTGAGTAATTATAGTCACTAGGTTTGAATGATGCAGGTGATGATGATATTGAGTAAAGCGCTGAAGCTTGAGTGGATCGAATCCGGCCGTACACTCCCGATGGACTTTATTTTCCGCATGAGCTTGATAGTTAAAAGTTTTAAAGGATTTTCATAGTGAGTTAATTAGAGATTTTTATACTTTATTTTGAAGATAGTTTGATCATGTTAAAGGTTGAAGTTGAATGCTGTTAACTGGCCAATAAGAGATTTTTATGCACTTGACATTTTAAATGTTAAATTATTTTGATATATGTAAATGTTAAGTTATTTTAAATTGTGAATTTCGAAAGTATGTATGAAAAAAAAATTAGTAGGATTTTAAAGAAAAAAATTAGAGGACATTTCATTGAATAACTTTTTGCTTTATTTTATTCCCGTCACATGAGTAAAGTAGAAGAACATCCGTGTCAAATAAGCAATATCGGTGGATTTAGTGACTTTAAGGGGAAAAAATATTAAAAAAATCAAATTTAATGAATGTGTTGAGTAATAATAAGTTTCGGAATTTGACAAACCAATCAGTAACTGAATCGAAGATCGGAACTGGACAGTGACAAACTGAAAGCACAGAACTGATATCAGAACTGAAGAAGACCTATTCCAGGGAATTGAATTAAGTAGAATTGAAAAAATAAAATAAAGTTCTCAAAAATATTAATAAGTCTAAAAATGATGATTAGGAGATTGACAAATTATTCGATATCATAACTGAAGATCAGAACTGAATGAGTTATTTGCAGAACTGTTATAAGAATAACTGAAATACTTAAACTGAAGCTAAAGAGCGTTCGACCTAGAAAGACATCAGTTAGAACTGATTACCAAGTATAGACCAGCTGAATTGATCAGTCGACCAGTTTAACTCTTGATCAGTTAGTCACGTCATCAGTTGGAGTTTGAATCTATGTTGACAAACTGACATACCGTACCTAAGCATAACAGTCGAAGCATAACAGTCTGATACATCGTACTACTGCCAGAAGGATGTATACATAGACAAAAGACAATTCAACAAATACCATTATTTAATGCATTCGATATGACCATTGAAATCGAAGACTATAAATAGATGAGGATTTCAGTTGTGGAATATATATCAAGTGAATTTCAGTTACACACAAATATTAAAAGAACAATCATTTATCAAGTCAGTTGCGAATGATTTTCAAGCATACATCTAGTTTGCAAATCTCAAATTAAAAGCTCGTACTTCACTGATTTATTCATAGTAATCAGGCTACTAATTTGAGCTATTCAGTTATCAACTGATAAGTTTTGTAAGAAAAGATAAGCGTTTCAGTTTGAAAATGTTTAAATTCTAAATGAAGTCGATTATTACGTCTATTGTAGATTATCAAAGTCTTTTAGTGAAAACCTATATTTGAGATTGAAAGGTTAACGTAGGACCATTTGAAATCTCTTAACATCCATAAAAAATATGTGTGTTCATTTTTCATACCTTCTGTTTTCACGGTACCCTAGCCAAAAATTAAAACTATCCTTCAGTTTATTTCCACATTATTTTAGTTAACTGATCGATAATGACATACAAAATTTCGAGATCAATTCTTTAAAGAACTGACTCACATTTGAAAAAAAATCAAAAAACCTAAAGTGTTTATTCAACCCTATTCTAAATAATTTACCCGAATTAAACGATCCTAACAAAATGAAAATTAAACTTTGTCAAATTTTAAAACTAAAATCTAAAACATATCAACTTACATGAATAAAACTTATATTTTTTTTATAATAATTATTATGGATAATAATTATCATCTTATTATGTATAGTGGGTCCTATGCATGTCTTGTTGGTGTCTATCTTAAAAAAATGTTTACGTTATCTATTAACGAAATATATGTGTGTGTGATTGTGATAAAAAATTTACTATTTTGTCATTTCAATCTTATTTATCTTTTTTCTTTTTGAACATACAATCTTATTTTTTTATATATATAATATCACTACTTATTAAAGTCAAACCCTTAGATTAACTATTTTGGTCTTGTTGGAATATTTCATGTTCGCATTCTTTGTAGTCCAAAATTAAGAAGACGTAATCCAAATGAATGCAAATCTAGAAATTATGAAAAATGAGTAATTAATTGCTTAATTGATTATGTGACATGCATGATTATATATTAAATAGGATTTTATTATCATTATGCATAAACTGTATTTTTAGGATTATTCAATTTGTGATCGAAGAAAACGGAGACCGAGGGCTGAAAAAAAACATAAAATGTTTTTATTAAATAATTGTTTTTAATTATTTAAAATAGGGTTGATGCTTTTTCATATTTTTGAAAATAAGAGGTTTTGAGGTGAATTTATACGCCGGGACGTAAATTTTATCGGCGTTGGTTTTTCAACAAAAATATGAACTTTTTGGCAGCCCGGCTATTAAATTCACAAACTTATTTAAACAAAATAATTTTTACTATTTTATTCGATCATGGGCCATTAGGCTGAACCACCATGGGACTTGGCCCATACCCATGCACCACTACTGATCATGGGTCGTTAGGATGGTCCAGCATGGACCTCGGCCCATGCCCATGCACCGCCACTCATAGAATATCCCACTCCTGAAAATGGTTTCTTTCGCCTTCCCCAACACTTGAACCCAGGACCTCCAGGCATAAGTACCTAGATTCATAAAGTGTTGGTACCAGTTGGGCTACTACTGTAACGTACCGTACTTTTAAACTAATTTAAATTTGTAGAAAAATAAAAAATTTCTTAATTAAATAGAAATCTTCAAATTGCGATAACAATAAACTGATCATTCAAAATATTTGCAACGAAAAGATCGCAAATAATGTTTGCTAAAAATACTTGGTTAAATATCCTAAACAATAACGTGAAATCAGAGTATTTGAAACATTGCATAATTTCTTAAAAACATGGGCGGTCCTCGGCTTTAGCCTCCTGCTCAGTCCAAGTCGGCTCATTGCTCCCCACCCCTCGTCTCCTCAAATTCATCATCACCTGCATCGATCAAGTCTAGTGAGTCTAAAGATTCAACACGTATAAACTAGATATAACAAGTAATACGTAATAAAACCACATGCATCTTTAAAATAGAGCGTACATACGTGAAACTTGAACGTAATAGCATAAACATACTTGAAATTTGAATGTAGTGGCATAAACGTACTTGAAACTTGAACGTAGTAGCATAAACATAGACGTGCATAAACATACTTGCTTCATGCATACTTGAACATACATAAACTTCATCATTTTGCGTAGAGATATGTTTCAAAGCAAGTGACCCATACATAAATGTGCCTGATCAGACTAAACCACAGTACTGGGCTGACAAGAAAAATCCGCTGCCACATACATGAGATCCCCGGTCATGCTTTACCGAGTGGATTGGTCCCTGTCATGCTTTACCGCTTTCCAATCTTGATCTAAACCCGATCATACTTTACCGGGGTGAAGAGGTCATCGGCCACGTTCACCGACTTCTAAACCCGTTCATAATTTGGTCATAAGACATTTAGCATACCTCAAAAACTTAAAACATTTTCTTTTGCACGTCGAACATACTTACGTGGCATTTGCCGAGGCCCATGGTGATTCAGCCTAATGGCCAATGATCGTTACAAAAAAGGCACCTTTTATTGTAACGACCATGGGCTTTCCCGATCTTGGGCTCCCTCGGGGGCCTTTTCCTATCTTGGGTTGCCACTGGGACCTTAACCCTCACGGGCTTTTCCATGCGTCATTACTCATAGGACTCTCCACACCAGGTTGGTGGAGTGATACCTCCCCAAGTCTCAAACTCATGACCTCCTATCTCTTTGAGCAATGTACTTATGGCAGGAGGTCATGGGTTCGAGACTTGGGGAGGTATCACTCCACCAACCTGGTGTGGAGAGTCCTATGAGTAATGACGCATGGGAAAGCCCGTGAGGGAAAATGCCCTAGTGGGAATCCAAAATGGGAAAAGGCCCCCGAGGGAGCCCAAGATCGTGATAGCCCATGGTCGTTACAGCTTTCATATTGGCAAATGTGAATGGGAGGCGTTCAAGTGTTTCTACTGCAAGGAGAATGTGCATAAGGCTGCTGATTGCCCGAAGAGGAAAGCACCTACTGTGAGACGAGCTTATGTTATGAATGCTGAAGAAGCTGAGGAGGAGGCAGACACTACACTCATCACGGGTAACCTAGTCATTTAAAATTTTTATATTGCTTATTACTGCATGAAATGTTAAATTGGTTATTAGAATTGAGTTGGGATCAAGTTCAACCTAGTGAAAAAAAATAATTAGATTGCATGTTCTACCTTAGTTGGATTTAAGATATGATTTTGAAAATCATAGAGTTTGGTGTTGAATTTTGTGCCTTAATTTATGTGAAAGATGATTTAATTCCAAATAAAAAGTTTTAGGGCCAAAATTTAAAGAAAATCATAATCAAGAGCATCATAAGGGGTTTCGAAATATTTGGAGGGGCCTAAATGTAATTTTCGAATTTTAAAGGATACTAAAAACAATTTTCGATAATTATGAGGACCATAATGCAAATTCTGAAGTCCTAGGGGTCAAAAAATATATAAAATTCGAAATTTAAAGGACCAAAATGAAAAATTTCGAGAACATAAGGATCAAATTGTAAATATTCGAAAATTTTGGGGACTAAAATGAAATTATTCAAGAAATTATTAAGTTCAACGCGCAATCTTCATTTAAATTTAGGAAATTAAAGATAGAAATTCATTAAGATTCAACGCGAAAAGATTTAAAAGACATTTTGGCCGCAGGGAGAATCATCATTCTAGGTGTAGCAACCTATGCATTGCTAGATTCAGGAGCTACACATTCATTCATATCTGAAACATTCATCAAAAGACTGAATATTACTCCTCAAGATATGGGTTTGGGTTTCAAAGTTTCTATTCCATCCGGTGATCAAATGCTCACATCTAAAATTGTCAAGAATCTTGAGCTTCGGTTATTCAAAGATGTGGTTCGGGCAGATCTTATAGTGCTCCATATGCCTGAATTTGATATTATACTTGGGATGGATTGGTTATCAGCGAATGGAGCTTCGATTGATTTTCGTCAGAAATCAGTGTCTATTCGACCGCCTAGTGGTAAATCTTTTGTCTTTGAGACGACGAGAAACAAGTAAATGCCACACATTATCTCTTGTCTATGTGCGAGGAAGCTTATTAAACGTGGATGCCAAGCTTTTCTAGCATGTGTCACTATCGCACATGCTCCTACAAGTCAAATATTAGAGGATGTTGATATTGTCAGAGATTTTCCTAGCGTCTTTCCCGAAGACGTTTCTGGCATTCCACCCGATCGTGAGGTGGAATTCTGTATTGATCTAATGTCGGGCACTGTTGAAATGAAAGAATTAAAAGATCAAATCCAAGAATTGCTAGACAAGGGTTTTATTCGCCCTAGTTATTCTTCATGGGGCGCACTGATATTATTTGTAAAAAAGAAATATGGTAGTATGCGTCTATGCATTGATTATCGAGAGCTTAATAGGGTCATTATCAAGAACAAGTATCCACTGCCAAGAGTTGAAGATTTATTTGATCAGTTACAAGGAGCATCGATATTTTCTAAGATTAATCTGTGATCTGGATACCATCAATTGAAAGTAAAAGAATCTGATGTTCACAAGACAACGTTTCGTACCAGATATGGGCACTACGAGTTTTTGGTCATGCCATTTGGGCTGACCAATGTGCCAGCAATTTTCATGGATCTCATGAATCGCGTATTTCAGCCGTATCTGGATCAGTTTATTATAGTCTTCATTGATGATATATTGATCGATTCCAAGAGCAGAGAGGAGCATTGCCGTCATTTGAGGACAGCACTATAAGTACTGCAAGACAGGAAGCTATATGCAAAATTCAGCAAGTGCGAGTTTTGGCTTGATAGAGTGGCTTTCTTAGGCCACATCATTTCTAGTGATGGCGTTGAAGTGGATCCGAGTAAAGTTGAGGCAGTGAAAGAGTGGTCAGTACCAAAGAGTGTTACCGAGATTCGCAGTTTCTTGGGACTAGCTGGCTATAATCGCAAGTTTATTCAGGGGTTCTCATCTATAGCGGTACCAATGACCGCCTTGACAAAGAAGAATGCAAAGTTTTTATGGGGACTCGAGTGTCAAGACAGTTTTGACAAGTTGAAGCAAGCCTTGATTTCAGAGCTAGTGTTATCTATGCATTCTGGGCAAGGAGAGTATGTTAAACTGGGTTTGGGCGCAGTTCTAATGCAAAATGACCGAGTTATCGCCTATGCGTCGAGACAGTTGAAAATTCACGAGAAAAACTACCCCACTCATGATCTTGAGCTTGCCGCAGTAGTTTTTCATTGAAGATTTGGAGACACTACCTTTATGGGGAGAAGTGCAAAATATTCACCGATCATAAAAGTTTGAAATATTTATTCACCCAAAAGAAATTGAATATGAGACAGCGAAGATGACTTGAATTGGTAAAGGACTACGACTGTGAGATTAACTATCATACGGGAAAAGCAAATGTTGTGGCAGATGCGTTGAGCAGAAAAGCAGCAGTTATCACTCAATTATCACTCCAAAAACCGTTGCAGTCCGAGATTCAACGGTTTGAGCTTACAGTCTATGCTAGGGGCGAGGCCCCTAATCTTGCCACATTATCAGTACAGTCGACTTTGAGAGATAGAATCCGTGATGGGCAGTCTACCGATGAGCAATTGCAAAAGTGGAGAGCTAGAGACGAAGCCAAGGGCCGGAAGTTATATTCAGAGGTGGATGGTATAGTTCGTTATCGAGATCGTTTATGGGTTCCTAGTGACGATTCTTTGAGAGATCTCATTCTGAAGGAAGCTCATGACACACCATATTTCATTCATCCGAGAAGCACAAAGATGTACAAAGATTTGCAGTTGTTATATTGGTGGTCAAACATGAAGAGAGATATTCTGAGATTCGTATCCGAGTGTTTGACTTGTAAGCAAGTTAAAGCAGAGCATCAGAGGCCGGCAGGGAAGATTTAGCCACTTCCTATCCCCGAGTGGAAATGGAAAAATGTTACGATAGACTTTGTTGTGGTATTGCCAAGGACTATTAAGGGATTCAATGCTATATGGGTGATAGTGGACCGTCTTACGAAATCAGCGCATTTTCTACCTATTAAGACGACATTCACCATGATTCAGTATGCAGAGTTATGTATTCGGGAGATAGTTCGTCTGCATGGGATTCCTGTATCTATTGTTTTTGACAGAGATCCGAGATTTAAGTCATCTTTCTGGAAGAGTCTACATGCAGCGATGAGGACCAAATTATTATTCAGTACAGCATTTCATCCTCAAACCGATGGTCAGTCCGAAAGAGTTATACAAATTTTGGAAGATTTACTGCGAGCTTGTGTGATCAATTTCCAAGGCAGTTGGGAACCGAAACTATCTCTAGTGGAGTTCACCTACAATAATAGTTTTCAATCATCAATCGGGATGGCTCCGTTTGAGTCACTTTATGGGAAGAAATGTAGATCTCCTATTCATTGGGACGAGGTTGGATAAAGAAGATAGATGGGTCCGGATGTGATTGAAGAGACTGTCGAGCTTGTAGTCAAAATTCGTGAGAGAATGAAGACTGCACAAAGCCGACAAAAGATTTATGCTGACAAGAGACGAAGAGAGTTAGAGTTTGCAGTGGGTGACCATGTATTCGTGAAAATAGCACCTATGAAAGGTGTTATGCGTTTTGGCAAGAAAGTCAAGCTCAGTCCAAGATTTATTGGTTCGTTTGAGATTTTGGAGAGGGTTGAGACACTAGATTATAGAGTGGCGTTGCCACCAATGCTTTCTGGAGTTCAAAATATGTTCCATATTTCAATGCTGCGGAAGTACATGTCGAATCCTTCACATGTACTAAATTATGAACCTCTACAATTGACTCCAAATGTGACATATGAAGAAAGACCTGTCCAAATCTTGGGAAGGCAAGAAAGAAAACTGCGAAACAAAGTCATTCCAATGGTCAAGTTCAAGTCACTGCGTAATCCAACTGCACGCAAATCTAGGAATTATGAAAAATGGGTAATTAATTGCTTAATTGATTATGTGACATGCATGATTATATATTAAATAGGATTTTATTATCATTATGCATAAAACTGTATTTTTACGATTATTCAAGTTGCGATCGAGGAACGGAGACCGAGGGCTGAAAAAAACATAAAATGTTTTTATTAAATAATTGTTTTTATTTATTTAAAATAGGGTTGATACTTTTTCATATTTTTAAAATAAGAGGTTTTTGAGGTGAATTTATACGCCGGGACGTAAATTTTATCAGTGTTGGTTTTTCAACAAAAATATGGATTTTTTGGCAGCCCGGCTATTAAATTCACAAACTTATTTAAACAAAATAATTTTTACTATTTTATTAAAGACTAATGGGCCTAATTTGTGTGCTTAATATGCCTAAGCCCTATTAGTTGAATAATTAACTATAAAATACATAAAACCCTACCCTAAACCACACATAACTCACGCCACATTTCAGAAAATCCCTCCCTAATTTCACACGGCACACACTCAATAATTTGAAGAGAAAGGTTCGAAATCTTCAAGGGTTTCAAGCCAATGGTTGTCGTCCCCGTTCTTCGCGATCTTCAACGTATTTTCGTGCGTAAATCACGCAAAGGCACACCATACTTCTTCCTTTTCTCATCCTTCACACCATATTAATTATTTAAAATGGTTTTACATGAAAAACAAGGGGCACTTGATTATATTTTCGTTTTTCAAGCTTATGCGATGTTTAAAAAAGCTTGGTTTTGATTCCAAATTCGTGTTATTATGTGTTTAAGATGGCTGTCATGATTAGGACACAATTGAGTATTGTTTTCATGAATTTAGAGTCCTACGTCATCACCATGTACGCTGCACAACAAGCAAACAAAAGCTGGAAATCGATATTTTTCTGTCCTGGAGTCTTGGTGCTCGATTTTCATGTCATGGTGGATGGCTTGATCACGGCTTGAGTCCAGAGGTTAGCCAGGGTCGTTGTTGAGTCAGGGGGAGAGTCCTAGCCATGCTAGGACTCGTACATCAGGGGCTTGGAGGAGTCCTACCCAACTAGGACTCCTACCCGAGGCGCACTTGGAAGTTGCGCAGGTTGCGCGGCTCGTGCAGGGGGGCTGGGCTCGGTCTGGTGTTCAGGGTCTGGGCTAGGGCGAGTCATTGGGGTCCTAGGAAGGTGCTTGAGAGGTTGGTTCATGGGCTGGGCTCGTTGGCTAGCTCCTAGCAGCATCAACATGGAGTCCATGCTTGTGAGGGGTTCTCGGCCAGCCGTTAGGTTGGTTGGGGGGCTTCGGGTTTTGCTTTGGGAAGGGTCCTAAGGGTTCCAAGTCTAGTAGGCTGACTTAGGTGGTTGGTCAGGGTTTGGTTCACCTTGGCTCGAGGGTTGCTCGAGAAATTCGAACCATGCCTCGGGGGTTTCAAACATAGGTCAAGTTAGGGTTTCTATTTGCTTAATAATTCGAAACATGGCTCACGGGGGTCGAGTCATGGTTCACGAGGGTCAAATAACTATTGAAAGTCTAAGTTTTAAATTTAGGAATTTTATTTTAAAGTTTTGGATTTTTCGAGATTAAAACGCCTTCAAAACGATTAATTAAAGAATAATTAAAAAGTATAGTATTTTAGCTAAATAAAATAATGAGAAAATTAATTGAAGCTTAAATAATTATTTGGGACATGTTAGAGTTAATGAAATTAAGATAAATTCAATATTGAGAAATTTTATGTCTAGGGGTAAAACGGTCATTTTACACCTGAAAATTAGTAAACGTCATGGCAGTGCTCTGAATGTTGTTTTATATGTTAATATGGTTATTTCAAATGTTTATAAATTTTTACATGTTAAATTATTATTTTTAAATATTTATGGATTTTGATGATTCAAGGTTGACATTTAAAAGATATGTTGCATGCTTGATTTCAAAAACAAAAATGATATGTTATGCATGATTTTTATAAAGTGATGAAAATGTAAAACGTTGAAGGAAGTGAAGTAATTGTGACTATGAGAATATGAGGATACGAGTGGGAATATCGTGAGGAAAAAGGCCCAAGAGGGAGCCCATTTATGGGAGAAGGCCCCAGAGGGAGCCCGACGATCGTATTTTCATTCGATGAGGATAGGCCAAGGCCCATTTGACCGATGAGAGTGTTGCTGGTATCCCTGCTGCCCAGTACTGTGGTTACATGTAGATGGATCCATCGACTTTTTTTGAGGATGATGAAAGTCATAATTAACGATCTGAATTCAATAAAAAAGAAAATGTTTATGATCATGATAAAAGGGTACATGTTATGAATGAGGTAAACGAAAAGTGAGGTGTATGTATGCATGTAATGAAAAATGTTATTTTTACGTAAAGTATTTTCACTGTTGCTTCTGATTTTTATACGTATTATTTGTTATAAAGATTATGGTGTGTTGAGTCTTTAGACTCACTAGATGTGATTGATGCAAGTAAGTTTGATGGAGGCCTTGATGGTTGTCTTGACTGGACTGAAGGTGCACACGACCCGAGGACCAACGCTTATACTTTTTCGCACTTACGATTTACGATTTATGATTTACGTTAAAGATTTTTACGACTATTCATTTATGCTTTTGAGATATTTTTGATAGGTTTAGTATGAGCTATACTTTTCAAATTTATTGTTTTTTAGGTTTGGTAAAACAGGTGTCGATTTCATGTTTTGACTATTTCACTTGATTTTCAAATACTAGTGGTTGGTTTATTTTTAAAAATGGTACAAAATATTTTATGAAAATATTTTTATATATGGTAAGGGTTCGGCCGATTTAGTGAGGTTTAAAAAAAAATTTCGAGTACTTTTTAAGCAATAAGATTAGCAGACGTTTCATTCTTGATTTTGAGGGTGCTTCAAACACAATATTCTCAATGAGCTGTAATAGATAATGTTCTAAGAATGTAAACAACGATGAATTAGATCGAGTTTGGTTTTAAACCAAGCGAAAAATACTCGAAATAATCTTTCGTTAAGAATACTAATCGGTTTTATATATTGTGCAACTGAATAACTGAAAATTATGTGGGATCAGTTTTGGATCATATCAGTTCAATTATGGACATAACTGAACTGATATCATCTGAAATGATCAAACCAGTTAAAAATAAAAACAAGCAGTTAAACATAAATAACACAAGATATGTTTATGGATGTTCGGAGACTTCATATGCTGCTACGTCACCCCTTCTACCACCTCGGGTAGGATCTACTATAAGACTTTGATTTATACAACACCTTGTACAAAGCCACTAAGCTTAGGACTTACTCTACTGCCTAACTGGACTCCTAGCCTAAACTGAAGGCAGTACCTTTCAGCCAACACTTGTTTAACGTCTTTGTGTTAAAGACTACATACACAAGCCTTACGTCTTTGTGCAAGACTCACTCAACTGATCTTTTAAGCTCTACTCTATGATATATGTGAATGATAGTGTATGAGTGTGAGAACTGAACAATGAATACACCGGGAAGGTGTTTTCACACACTGAGTGAAAAGAGCTTCTATTCTAAGCTGATAACACGTTGAAGTGTTCCCTCACAACTGGGCTGAAGCTGATAAGGCTTTTAGCATACCCTTCTTCACACACTCTTGTTGTTAAGTTGCTTTTATATTTCGTCTTCACTGATCTTCATCTTCTATTTATAGGCACGAAGTTTGATCGTACATTGAGATTCAATTATTGTATCCGTTGCATTTTGAATATGTTCCTCGAAATATGTGTACTTTCCGACAGCCATTCTAGAACGTTTTGGCTTTAAACATTGATGCAACGTCTAGTATTGTCCTTTGACTGGATAATAGCTTTTCTACCTTTGTGCACAACTGGATTCTATTTAAGTAAGCTTGTCAGCAACTGAAAACTAGTTTGCTCATAACTGATGTTCTAAACTGGTCAGTTGAACTGGTCTTGTTCTGATGAGGTGAAATCAGCTGGCTCGTTAGCTGAACTGATTTCATTGGTCAGTTGAACTGGTCAGCTAGGTTCTTCATCTGTTGAACTCTTCATCAGCTGGCCAGGTTATGAAGGTCTTCTGCTGAACCACTTGTCAGCTGGACAATCAGTTGAACTGGTTTACGATTCATCAGTTGAACTGGTTCAGTTCGATTAATCAGTTGGTAATTTCAGTTTTCATTCTTCGATAGCTTCAGTTATGTTCAACTAACTGCACACTCAGATAAGTTCATTAGTAACAAAATAACAAGTTTTGTTTAATATCAAAATCAAACAAGATTGCGAATAAGAAATGTTACAACAGATCTGTTGGGGAAATCCTTTAAAATCCTAAAAAGATCTCTTAACTTCCTTAAATTTTCTAACAATTTTATTACTATTCATTCTCTCCAAATCAATTTCAATCATTATGGAAAAATAGTAAGACACATGTAAGAATCTTCATTTTCAAAAAATGTTTCCCCAAATATCAATTAACATCTTACATTTATCCATCAATTTCAGTCAGGGCTCGATGATTTTGTAAGATGCATTAACTAAACTAAATACTTAATTTAAAAATATATTCATCAAATAAATTTTATAATATTTATGTATTATTTTATACACATGCAACATGCGCTACTCTCTCTCTCTATATATAATGAAGCATCAAGCTGTTATCATTGTTTTTTTCTTTTTTCACTATTGATTTTATTCATTTTCTTGTTTGGCATCAATGTGGTGCTATTATGGTGTTGAAGTGATGCTAGCTTGTGGAGTGCCATGCAACAGGAAAAAAATTAAAACTGTACACAAAGGATTAAATTTGTTAAAAGTTGAAAATCATATGATTAAAATAAAATTTTGACAATATACAAAGCCAAAATGAAAAAAAAACGAATATTGATAACCAAAATTACAATTTTCCCCAACAATATATGATGCAACTTTCAAGACTTTTGGACAAATTAAAAATATGAATCAAATACTACCAGTAATTCAGTAAATTAATTGTATATATAGAACATAATCGTCTGATCTTACATATTTAATTAAATTTGTTTATGTTTTGTAATCTTAAAAAGTGGAAGCCAATTAAGTGATTTATATTTTATTGAATTTGAAGCACCAAATTTAAATATGGATGTTATTATCCGGAAAGACTTATTTTTGTATTTTACTAATTTATAACATACTAAATTAGAAATAGGAGAAGTTTATAACTCTTCAGTCATAAATAGAACGGAAGATTTCAACGTTCCTATCCTCCATCAAACATATGTCGTCATAGATTCAGGTACATTTTAGTTATAAGATATGTTATTTTTTACCCAAATAAATAGAAGTTTCTGAATCTTAAAGCAGGTTGGTGCTAGCAAATTGTGCACTAACAAGATTACGATCATCACTTTATATTAAGAGATTTTGGACATATTGGTTTCTCTGTCCCCGTCCACAAAGACAAATCATGCCTAATAGATTTCAAAAAAAAAAAAAAAAATACACTTCTACCAAAAGTACCTCTCCACGTGGCAAAATTTTGGAAGTGTTGTTCCCTACCCAATTATTGTGAATTCATAATTTTTTTATTAAAAAAAAATCATTTTAAAGATTTAAATATCATGATATGATAATCAATGTCATAAATAAAATAATAATGTAAAAAAGTGGAGATAAAGGACTAATGTGACATGAATAATATTACTTTTCATTTGCTACTTAAGTCAATCTATGAATTATAATCATAATTCATTTGAAGGAACATTAATTAATGCCCTTTTCATGTATATGAAAATGATGATGTCAAAGAATATTTCTCTCGATTAATATTGGTTCGTTATTATTTAGTTTTCCATTGCAAAAATTGTGTGTTTCGATACAATTTAAATATTTAATATGCATGTATTTGCCTATGGACACAAAAACAAAATATTTTCCTTGAATTGATTTTTTTTAACTCGTTGTACAATTTTTTTATATTTTATCTGAAAGTTTTCGATATTAATCCATAAAAGAAATAATTTAAGTGCACGTAGTAAAGAAGATAAAGATTATTTGTTTTTCTATAGAATTTTAATTTAATTTAGTTCAAATTATATGATTAAAAGTTTAATTTATTCAAACTCTAAAATAGTGATTAAAATTTTGATACTACAAATTGGTATTTACTGAAGGTGTAAAGTATATATTGTACATGATTAAAAATTTCGGACAATCATGTTTGGTATGCATTTCTGTATAGACAAAACACGCACAAAAAATACAACATTTTTCTGAATTTTTTATTTTTTTTAATCATTGTACAATTCATGATCTAAAGTATTTAATACTAAACCATTACTAATTTCAAAAATAAAACAAATCAATCAATTTTCTTAAAATTTTTATATATTTGTCTTTAAAATGAATAGCATTCAACTTTTATTATTTTCAAACTATGTGAGTTAAGCGTGCGCATAAATGAGAGTAGTATTGAGATAAGTGACGTCTTGGAAAGTTTTCGTGCATCAAAATGCTGATAGTGCGCTGCTTGATTTGGTTGACTAGATGGCCCATAAAAGTGTGACGTCAGATCTTAACGGGTAATACTTTCTCTGTTTGGTACATGGTCTGCAGTAGGAAAATGATAAGACTGATCTATAACGTATATGGAATATCACCAGAAGATAGACACGCGCCTCTCGAACTCATGAGCCCGACAGCTGACCCATTAACACCCAAATATGTGCACTCTGCTGCCACAAGTATAATGAAATAAAGTTATGTCTTAGCTAACAACTATAATTTTTGGCCTTATATTAAACGCGTGATCCTAACACTATGAAATGAAAGCGTGATTAAAGATCCTTAATTTCAAATGAAATAAAAAATTTGAGGGATGGTAATTTGGAAAGTTTTTCCCCCAAGAAAATCATTTTTCTTGTTGAAGAGTGATAAGTTCTAGGTTATTTATATACTTTAGCCAATGCATACCATATAGAAATGCTCATTTGCATTTCATGCAAACTAACCATATATTGTGTAATATAGACACAAAAACGTCTGTTGAACTTTGATGTGATACATCTTGTAAAAAATTACATATGTGAGCAAATAATGAAAAATGAGACACGAGAAATTATGTGGTTCAACAATTTTCTGTTGGAGTACTGTTTTCTTGCACCCAAAGCAAAGCAGAAGTTTACAATTTATATAATGCATGATATATTTATATACACATCTTTATATCTCAATAAATATATATTGATAAATATATATATTTATTAATAATCTAGACTTGCACATTATATTATATGCATAGATATAATAGTCATTATTTAATTACCTCAATTAGATTATTAGTTAATTAATTATAGACCCTTTTAGAATATTTTATGAGAATATTGAATATATTAGTAGTTACTACTGCTAATACTATTATTTAATTAGTAAATTTCAAAGTCACTTAATAAATAATTTTGAACTCATTACAACCTTGATCTATGATCTGACAATGTTGATGTATCAAGGATACAGATCTTTTTTACAGAGGCCAGTTTTGTGAACTCTTTCACCAAAACAAGCAGTTTCACTATCATTATTTAATTAACCGTTAAGCTAATTTCAACTTGTTTCATCCTATAGATCAACTTAGAAACTCTTTTCTAAGCAATCTGTTTGATTTCCATCAAACTACAGTCGCCAAATTCAACTCCTTGAACTTTGACTATCTCAACAGGAACACAAAATCCGATACTTGTGTGATCCTCAATGGTTAAAGGATACGCTAGCCATGAGTTCACAATTTCTTGTGATTCAGAATTAACATTTATTCTTATTCGAGCTTACTCTAATTAGCCCCATTATTTTCAACAACACCTTTATCAAGAAGTCAGAACTCATTTCTACTTACGCCCATCGGATCATGGTAAGAGTGCCTAGTAGCATCGCCTCATGATCCCTTATGTATCATTAATAGTGTCTGCAAGAACCTTAAGTTATGATTATCTTGTAGTACGGTCCCTTCAACTCATATATCTTGATCGAATCTGCAACCATCGGTATATCGAGAGTTGCATATGAATTTGATAACGATATGATGCATATTTTAGTATTAATAGTGACATGGTATGTGCAACTGAGGAAACTTCTTCCAAAATGCACATGTCTTTATCTGGTTAGAGATTTCTCGCACTATTGACTCATCATATTGTTAAAGTAGGTGTCCGTCGAGCCAAGTGTTGGCCTAGTGTTCACAATGAAACTCTATGTATAAACAATCTTTATTTTAATAATATTTGAAATTATTGTTTTGGCACATCTTTATCTGTATACCCATGCTAGTTGCATAGATAAAGTCCTTGAATATACAAATATTAGAAAGAATATGAGATGCTCATATGATGAGTATCATGAAACTCATATTTGGAATACTGTATATTCTAAACAGTTCCTAGTCGATTCAGCCGCTGCTAATAAGTATATAGGCCGCTCAAGTTTGAGACTAGTATCTGCGATGTGAGTACCATGTTTCATTGGTAGGGGACATTGTGATGTCCGAACATGCAGATAGGTGCTCCTTGTAGAGTGCACTGAACAACCCTCCATAAAGGACTTTCCAAGTGGTTCTCACTTATCGAGTGGAAACGTCCTAGTTTATGGTTGTACACCATTAGTTCTTATGACCCGGGACAAGATTGAGACTTTATGTGCTAGCATTGCACTTTGACTTGTTTACCGACTCTCATGGGGTCATCAGGTGGCAAGGTTGGGTGTTTTTTCGAAACATATAGGAGTCGATGCATTGTAGTCGGGGATTCACCGCTTAACTTCGGGTATGGATATCCTATGTGATCACATGTATATGTAGTATGAAATCTCTGATCAGAGTATGATGCGTGGTAGTTATGAAATGGGTTTCATAGATTACACCATCGATGCAACTACGACATTACACATAGTATTGATTCACTACAAGAAAAATGGTTTTCCACAGCATATCATCAACAGCGTGCATTAAAAGCACGCTGCGAATAGTACTGTAACGCCCCGAAAATTTAAATGTCCACGCAAACCACATGCATGCAATTATTAAATTCTCTTGTATTTTAATTAAATGATTTAATTGCATTAATTAATTATGTGGTGCATTTTTACATGTTTAAAATATATTTTTCTACATGGTTGCATTAAAATTTATTTTTAAAAGGTTATTCGAGTTGCGATCGAGGAACGAAGACCGATAGCTAAAAAAATGGAAAATGATTTTATTAAATAAATGTTTTTAATTATTTAAAATATGGGTGATGCTTTTTTATTAATTTTGAAAATATGGGGTTTTGAGGTGATTTTATACGCCGGGACGTAATTATTATTGGTGTTGGAATTTTAACAAAAATGCGAGCGTTTTGGCAACCCGGCTAATAAATTCACAAACTTAGTTAAATTAAATTATTTTTAATATTTTAATTAAGTACTAATGGGCCTAATTAACCTCTTAGTGGGCCAAGGCTTGATTAGTGTTTAATTAAACTATATATTATACAATTAAACCCCATAACCCACCCCCTAATCCCTAAAGCACACGTCCCACTTCCCCCAACAAATCAAACTCTCCCTTGCAAAGTTTTACACGGCACACACCAGATTTTTGGAAGAGAAAGTTTTCGAAAAGCTTGAAGAGAAATCAAGTGTAGGCCCTCGTCGTCGTCGTTCTTCGTTGTCAACGGTTTTTCGTGCGTTTAAAACGCAAAGGCACGCCATATTTCTTCTTTTACTCATCTATCACACCATAGTATTTATTTAATTGAGTTTTGAATGAAAAACAAGTTGCACCCTTGAATATTTTCGTTCATGCATCTTCATGAACTTTTAAAAGCTTGATTGTGTTCCAAAACATGATTTATATGTGCTAGAAGGGGCTGCCATGATTAGGATATGTTATAGGAATGTTTTACACGAGTCTAAGGGGTCTTAGAACTACACAACATGACACAAACAATAATAGAAACAAGTCGGGACCGAAATCGGAACGTATTGATCATGGGGCTCGGTTTAAGGGATTATCAATGCATGGCCTAGCTTGGGTCACAGCTGGGTCTCGGTTAGGGGTTGGGAAGGAGTCCTAGCCATGCTAGGACTCGTGGCCAAGGGCTGGGGAGGAGTCTTAGCAAGCTAGGACTCCACCCGTGAGTTTTAGGGGGAAGCATGCGCAGGGTTGCAGGTTTGTGCAGGGAGGAGATGGCTCGGCCTGGGGGCTTTGAGCTGGGCTAGGTCAAGTCATAAGGGTCCTAGGGAGAGCCTAGATGGGGTGGTGCAAGGTCTGGTATGGTTTGGTTAAGGGAAAGGCATGAGCGAAACCTGTAAACATGAGAGGGGCATGAGTCGCGCACTGCTGCCTTCTGATCCAGGTGGCTCACGCGAGAGTTCCAGGGGTTGGGTTGGTCTGGGCTTGGTTTAGGCGTGGTCTAGGTAAGGTTAAGGACGTGGTGGCTCGGCTGGGAGAGTCCTAGTTGGGTTAGGAGTCCTAGACATACAAGGAAGCACACACACAACACAGCAGAATATTGGGTTGAGTTTCAAGCAAGTTTTGGTCGGGCTAGGGCTTGTTTAACAGGCTGGGCTTGCACAGTAGGGTCCCTAGATGGGTTGGCTAGGTTTTGGTTCAAGGTGGCTCGGGCGTGGCTCGGGTAAATTAGGAGATGGCTCGGTGTGTTCGTCGAAGGGTAAAAAACGAGACTAATTAATCCAAAATTGATTCCATGGGTTCAAGGGGATGGCTCATGACATGGAATGGTAGAATAAATAATGAAAAGGCTATGTTAAAAATTTTGGATCAAAATAACGAGTTTTGGATTTATTCGGGATTTAATCGCCACATGAAACGCTAATTAAATAACTAATTGAAACACCTAGTTTTATGCCTTATAAAATTATGAAAAATTAGGGTTAAGCTTAAATAATTATTAGAAGTCTAAGTTTTCAATTTGAGAATTTTATATTAAGGTTTGGTTTAATTCGGGATTAAAACGCATTAATACGTTATATTTAAAGATTAATTTAAAAGTCGTCGAATTAAGCTAAATAAAAATATGAAAAAATTCATGTAAGCTTAAATAATTATTTAGGACATGTTAGAGTCAATGAAATTAAGAAAATTTTCAAAAACGGGAAATTTTATGTCCAGGGGTAAAACGGTCATTTTACACCTAGAAATTAGTAAATATCATGGCAGTGCCATATTTGCTGTTGAATATACTAATATGATTATTTCACATGTTTATGAATTTTTATACGTTGATGTATGATTTTTAAAATGTTCATGGATGTTTATGATTTTTAATATGTTAAGTTATGATTTTTAAATGTCTATGATTTTTTTTATGATTTAAATTGGACATTTAAAAGATATGTTGCATGCTTGGTTTCAAAATAAAAATGATATTATATGCATATTTTTATAAGTGATGGAAATACGACATGTTGAAGGATGTGAGGGGATTGTGACTACTGAATATGTTAGAAATATCGTGAGGGTTATGGTCCCAGTGGGAGCCCGACGATCGTGTTTCCTTGGATACGGATACGAATACGAATACGAATATGATGAATATGATTGGAGATGTCGTGAGGGGAGAAGGCCCCAGAGGGAGCCCATTTATGGGAAAAGGCCCCAGGGGGAGCCCCGACGATCGTATTTCCAATGCCATGATATGTTAATACGTAGGCCAGGGCCCAGTTGACCGGTGAGAGTGTTGCTGGTGTCCCCCGCCGCCCAGTACTGTGGTTTCTTTAGATGGATCCATCGCCCAATACGATCAAGAATACGAGTCACAATCACGATCTGAATTCAACAAACACGAACATGAACATGAATACGAATATGAATATGGATACGAATATGAATATGCATATGAATATGAATACGAATATGATGTTTATATTTTTATGAAAATGTTTTTATGCATCTTGAAAATGTTTACGAAAATGTTTTAGTTTATGCATCATCATGAAAACGATATTTTAAGTACAAATATTTTTCACCGTTATATGTTAACTGTATTACGTATTACTCGTTATAAAGATTATGGTGTGTTGGGTCTTTAGACTCACTAGGTGTGATGGATGCAGGTGGTATTGAGGGAGGACTTGATGAGTGATTTGACTGAACTGAAGGCGCACACAACCCGAGGACCAGCGCTTCTACTTTTTCCGCATTATGACTTTTGACTCATGCTTTACGATTAAAGATTTTTAAGTTTATTTTTTTATGTTTTTGAGAGATTTTTGAGAGGTTTAATATGGGCTATTCTTTTCAAATTATTGCTTTTTAGGTTTGGTAAAATGTTTGACGATTTTATGCTTTAAAATATTTTATATTTAAAATGATGTCAAAAATATTTTATGGTTCGGCCGATGCTAAGTGAGGTTTAAAAAAAAAAAATTCTAGTACTTTTAAAGCAATAAAAAGGGCAGGACGTTTAAGTTGGTATCAGAGCAAAGGTCCTGTAAAGGGTTGTGCCACCATCAGCGCCGGAAAGATCAGTCGTCAAGCCTCAACTTGTAAGTTTACATGCTTTATATGATATTATGATATTACCTGCATAAGTACATGAATTAAATGTTTACGTCTCATGTTTAATAGTTTTATGATAATGTATGTTTTATATGCTTTGAATTTTTATTCGTGATACCATATGGAATGAAAAATTATTTTATTTTAACGCATGTTGTTTTGTGGTGGAATTGGAATATGTTGATTTTTGGGTTTTAGTATTGACGTTCTATTTTTGGGCTATAAGTTAATTGTGAATATTATGAATGTCTTTGGGACAAGTAGATTTTCTAAGAAAATATATATGATTCATGGTTACTAGTCGAATTAATTTTTGGGTAAATAAGTTTAAATTTATTGAAATTTATGTTATGGGAAACCCGTAGAGGAGAATTAAGAATGTTAAGAGCTTATGAGTTAATCGTAGGATTTTTGAAATTAAGGACCAATTAAGATAATTTTTGAGGAAATTAAGAATTGATTTTTGCAATTGTTAAGGAATTTGGGGACTAGTTTAGCAATAAGAACAAATTGAATGTGTTAAATAGTAAGAATTTTGAGGATTTAGACTTTTTAAGAATATATGAAACCTTGGGATATCTTGGGTTATGAGGTTATAAGGAATTTTAATTAAGGATTTTTAAGGATGAATCGATATTAGGCTTGAAAAATCTAAGCGTTAGCGGATGTTTTTGGGATTTTAAGATTGAAATTTGTTAAGTTGATGAATATTTTGGGTATAATATAAGAAAAATAATATAAGATGAGTATGGTCATCCATATTTTTATATTGAGAATTTTAAGAAAAGTTGAAATTCGAGGTTATAATAATAATAGCACTAAATCATTTGGGTCTTTTTAAGTTGCGATTTGAAAATAAGGATTTAGAAGGAAAGATTAATTAAGATCAAAAAGACGTAAGGACATTCTAGAACTTAAGTTTGATCAGAATACCGCAGCGGAAGCGTGGATTTTTGGGATACTAGAACTAAGACTAAACTTTGGGTTATTTAGGATAAACGAATTTCGAGGACGAAATTCAATTTAAGGGGGGGAAGATTGTAACGCCCCAAAAATTTAAAGGTCCACGCAAACCACATGCATGCAATTATTAAATTCTCTTGTATTTTAATTAAATGATTTAATTGCATTAATTAATTATGTAGTGCATTTTTACATGTTTAAAATATATTTTTCTACATGGTTGCATTAAAATTTATTTTTAAAAGGTTATTCGAGTTACGATCGAGGAACGAAGACCGATGGCTAAAAAAATGGAAAATGATTTTATTAAATAAATGTTTTTAATTATTTAAAATATGGGTGATGCTTTTTTATTAATTTTGAAAATATGGGGTTTTGAGGTGATTTTATACGCCGGGACGTAATTTTTATTGGTGTTGGATTTTTAACAAAAATGCAAGCGTTTTGGCAACCCGGCTAATAAATTCACAAACTTAGTTAAATTAAATTATTTTTAATATTTTAATTAAGTACTAATGGGCCTAATTAACCTCTTAGTGGGCCAAGGCTTGATTAGTGTTTAATTAAACTATATATTATACAATTAAACCCCATAACCCACCCCCTAATCCCTAAAGCACACGTCCCACTTCCCCCAACAAATCAAACTCTCCCTTGCAAAGTTTTACACGGCACACAACAGATTTTTGGAAGAGAAAGTTTTCGAAAAGCTTGAAGAGAAATCAAGTGTAGGCCCTCGTCGTCGTCGTTCTTCGTCGTCAACGGTTTTTCGTGCGTTTAAAACGCAAAAGCACGCCATATTTCTTCTTTTTCTCATCTATCACACCATAGTATTTATTTAATTGAGTTTTGAAAGAAAAACAAGTTGCACCCTTGAATATTTTCGTTCATGCATCTTCATGAACTTTTAAAAGCTTGATTGTGTTCCAAAACATGATTTATATGTGCTAGAAGGGGATGCCATGATTAGGATATGTTATAGGAATGTTTTACACGAGTCTAAGGGGTCTTAGAACTACACAACATGACACAAACAATAATAGAAACAAGTCGGGACCGAAATCGAAACGTATTGATCATGGGGCTCGGTTTAAGGGATTATCAATGCATGGCCTAGCTTGGGTCACAGCTGGGTCTCGGTTAGGGGTTGGGAAGGAGTCCTAGCCATGCTAGGACTCGTGGCCAAGGGCTGGGGAGGAGTCCTAGCAAGCTAGGACTCCACCCGTGAGTTTTAGGGGGAAGCATGCGCAGGGTTGCAGGTTTGTGCAGGGAGGAGATGGCTCGGCCTGGGGGCTTTGAGCTGGGCTAGGTCGAGTCATAAGGGTCCTAGAGAGAGCCTAGATGGGGTGGTGCAAGGTCTGGTATGGTTTGGTTAAGGGAAAGGCATGAGCGAAACCTGTAAACATGAGAGGGGCATGAGTCGCGCACTGCTGCCTTCTGATCCAGGTGGCTCACGCGAGAGTTCCAGGGGTTGGGTTGGTCTGGGCTTGGTTTAGGCGTGGTCTAGGGAAGGTTAGGGACGTGGTGGCTCGGCTGGGAGAGTCCTAGTTGGGTTAGGAGTCCTAGACATACAAGGAAGCACACACACAACACAGCAGAATATTGGGTTGAGTTTCAAGCAAGTTTTGGTCGGGCTAGGGCTTGTTTTACGTGCTGGGCTTGCACAGTAGGGTCCCTAGATGGGTTGGATAGGTTTTGGTTCAAGGTGGCTTGGGCGTGGCTCGGGTAAATTAGGAGATGGCTGGGTGTGTTCGTCGAAGTGTCAAAAACGAGACTAATTAATCCAAAATTGATTCCATGGGTCCACGAGGATGGCTCATGATATGGAATGGTAGAATAAATAATGAAAAGGCTATGTTAAAAATTTGGGATCAAAATAACGAGTTTTGGATTTATTCGGGATTTAATCGTCACATGAAACGCTAATTAAATAACTAATTGAAACACCTAGTTTTATGCCTTATAAAATTATGAAAATTAGTGTTAAGCTTAAATAATTATTAGAAGTCTAAGTTTTCAATTTTGGAATTTTATATTAAGGTTTGATTTAATTCGGGATTAAAACACATTAATACGTTATATTTAAAGATTAATTTAAAAGTCGTCGAATTAAGCTAAATAAAAATATGAAAAAATTCATGTAAGCTTAAATAATTATTTAGGACATGTTAGAGTCAATGAAATTAAGAAAATTTCAAAAACGGGAAATTTTATGTCCAGGGGTAAAACGGTCATTTTACACCTAAAAATTAGTAAACGTCATGGCAGTGCCCTATTTGCTGTTGAATATGCTAATATGATGATTTCACATGTTTATGAATTTTTATACGTTGATATATGATTTTTAAAATGTTCATGGATGTTTATGATTTTTAATATGTTAAGTTATGATTTTTAAATGTCTATGATTTTTTTTATGATTTAAATTGGACATTTAAAAGATATGTTGCATGCTTGGTTTCAAAATAAAAATGATATTATATGCATATTTTTATAAGTGATGGAAATACGACATGTTGAAGGATGTGAAGGGATTGTGACTACTGAATATGTTGGAAATATCGTGAGGGTTATGGTCCCAGTGGGAGCCCGACGATCGTGTTTCCTTGGATATGGATACGAATACGAATACGAATATGATGAATATGATTGGAGATGTCGTGAGGGGAGAAGGCCCCAGAGGGGGAGCCCATTTATGGGAAAAGGCCCAGAGGGAGCCCCGACGATCGTATTTCCAATACCATGATATGTTAATACGTAGCCAGGGCCCAGTTGACCGGTGAGAGTGTTGCTGGTGTCCCCCGCCGCCCAGTACTGTGGTTTCTTTAGATGGATCCATCGCCCAATACGATCAAGAATACGAGTCACAATCACGATCTGAATTCAACAAACACGAACATGAACATGAATACGAATATGAATATGGATACGAATATGGATATGCATATGAATATGAATACGAATATGAATATGAATATGTTTATATTTTTATGAAAATGTCTTTATGCATCATGAAAATGTTTACGAAAATGTTTAAGTTTATGCATCTTCATGAAAATGATATTTTAAGTACAAATATTTTTCACCGTTATATGTTGACTGTATTACGTATTACTCGTTATAAAGATTATGGTGTGTTGAGTCTTTAGACTCACTAGGTGTGATGGATGCAGGTGGTATTGAGGGAGGACTTGATGAGTGATTTGACTGGACTGAAGGCGCACACAACCCGAGGACCAGCGCTTCTACTTTTTCCGCATTATGACTTTTGACTCATGCTTTACGATTAAAGATTTTTAAGTTTATTTATTTATGCTTTTGAGAGATTTTTGAGAGGTTTAGTATGGGCTATTCCTTTCAAATTATTGCCTTTTAGGTTTGGTAAAATGTTTGACGATTTTATGCTTTAAAATATTTTCCTTTGGATTTTTAAATAGCAGTTGGATGGTTATGTTTAAAATGATGTCAAAAATATTTTATGGTTCGGACGATGCTAAGTGAGGTTTAAAAAAAAAATTTCTAGTACTTTTAAAGCAATAAAAAGGGACAGGACGTTTCAAGTACTTTTAACGGCGTGCATTTAAAGCATGCTGCGGAAAGTTATATCCGCAGCGTGTATTTATGTGTGCTGGAAATATTATATACTTTCCGCAGCATGCTTTTTATGCGCGCCGTTAATAACATATACATTAACGGCGCGCATTAAAAGCACGCTGCAGAAAGTAATATTATATACTATCCGCAGCGTGCAATAATGTGCGCTCTTTATACCCTATGTATTCACAGCATGCATTAAAAGCATGCTGCGGAGAAAAGGATGCGAATTTTTAAATTAGCTTCCGCAAAGTGTTTTAAATGTGCGCCGTTAATAACATATACATTAACGGGGCGCTTAAAAGCACGCTGCAGAAAGTATTATTATATACTATCCGAAGCGTGCAACAATGTGCGCTGTTAATACACTATTCATTCACGGCGTGCATTAAAAGCACGCTGCGGAAAATGGTTGCGAATTTTTAAATTAGCGACGATTTTGGATAAACCGTCGCTAATTTAACATTTGCGACGCTTTATAAAACCGTCCCAATCTTTAAGGACGGTATACGATAAACCGTCGTCGATTTGAAATCGGCGACGGTTTAATAAAAACCCGTCGCTACAAGCGACGGTTTTTTATTAAATTGTCGCTAATAGCAGTAAATCAGCGACGATTATATCTTATTAGCGACGGTTTGATAGAGAACCGTCGCTAATAGTCGCAAATTGTCTATAAATATCCGATTTCCGTTCCACTTTCTTCCACACAACTTCACTAACACTTAAATTTTTTCCTTCTTATACGATTTTAATTTTGATTTAGATACATTTTTTTGTTTCAATTTTTGGTTAATTTTTTAAGTGTTAATTAAGATCATCAGTCAATTTATCATAGTTGTATTGTAGTTTTTTTTTAAAATTTATTAAATTATAAAAGTAATTTTTTTTATTTTTAAGCAAACTTTAGCAACGGTTTTTAAACTGTCGCGACATGTAGCGACAGGTTTGTAACCGTCGCTAAATTTAAATACCGTCATTAATTTAGCGACGGGTTAAACACCGTCGCCACTTTAGCGACGGGTGTCTTTGGTTTTAAATCGTCGCAAATTAGCGACGGTTTTTGACAAAATCGTCGCTAATATTTAGATGTTTTTTGACTATTAACGGCGTACATTGCACGCTGCGGATAGTAGTATTAACGGCGTACATATGCACGCCGATGATAATAGTATTAACAGTGTGCACATGTACGCTGCGGATAATCTTGAACTTTCAACACCTTGGAACTTCGCAACGTGCAATGTGCGCCGTGGAAAGCGAATTTGCGCGCTGCGAAAAACCATTTTTGTTGTAGTGATTCATTGATAACTCTCGATATACCAATGGTTGTCGAATTGGTCGGAATATATGAGTTGAAGGGACCTTACTGTACGCTAACCATAATTGAATGATTCTTACAGGCACTATCATTTGATACCTAGGGAATCATGTAAGCGATGCTGCTAGGCATTTAACATGATTGGTTGGGTACTATCAGACTTGAGTTCTGACGTTCTTATTATCAAGGAGTTGATAAGTAAGAATAGAGCAATTGGGGTATGCTCATATAAGGACATGTTTAGTCCCGAATCACATGGAGATGTGAACCCACGGCTAGTTGTATCATTGAACCATTGAGGGTCACACAAGTGCTAACTTTTTAGATCCCGTTGAGAAGTAAAAATAGTTCAATGTGTTGAACGGCTTATAAAAGAGTTTATAAGCGCAAGGAAAAATAGAAGTATGACTTCTATAAGGAGAATGTAAATTTTAATTTGAGGAATGTAAATTTTAATTTGAGGAAGTGTTCCTAAATTAAAAGTTGGCCAAATAAATAATGTATTTGAAAATTGTGATTTTCATAAACATTATTATGGACTAAATTAAATTAATTCAAGTGTTGAATTAATTAAACACTAGTGGACCTAGTAGAGTCCAAATAATTTAATTAATTCAAGTGTTGAATTAATTAAAAAACATTGGGCCTTGTAGAGCCCAATTAGAAATAATTATTAAACTAGTGGGTTTGAGTAAAATCAAGTAAAGTTTAAATGGTCTCAAATCTGTTTGAGACATTTTTAAATAAAAGTCCATGAGCCTTGTAATTGTTACAAGCCCAAATAAAATGTGCATGGGAGGTGAAGGATTGGGAGACAACTTTTTCAACATTCAAGGCATGACATGCCTTTGGGATACACAACACCTTTTTGAACAACCAAGAAACTCTCCCTTTTCTCCCCACACATGCATGGCCGAATTTTTGGTCAATTCTCCTCCAATTTTTTCTTCATTTTGTTGAGGGAAGATTATTCATCTCAATGAAAAATATTCTAATTTTTCTAGTGCAAAATTAGAGTGGTTCTATTTTGTTAGTGGTGGACCTAATTTTGAAAGAAGGAGCTCAAGAACAAGGAGGCTTGAAGATTTGTCTTGCCATTCAAGAGCTAAGGTGTTTACACCTTAGTTGGAGTCATCATCAATCTCTTAAGATTGATAGGTATATTTCTTTAACACACTATGTATGACATATTGTTGTTTTAGTATTTGCTACACACTTTGTGGGTGCTCGGTTTTTTTGTTTTATTGTTGAAAAATATTTTTACAAAATTTCTGTTGCGCAACCGGGCACCGTAACCGATCCCCTTTCACATATCACATAATATTTCTTTTCTTCACCCATAGGAAAACGGTGAATCTCTGACTACAATCCATTTACTCATACGTATTTCGAAATTACATTCAACATCGCCACCTGATGACCCTAATAGAGTCAGTAAATGGATCAAAGTTCATGCTAATATGTAGAGCCTTTATATTATCGAGGGTCAAATGACTAATAGTGTACAATAGTATCCGTAGACTATTTCACTCGATAAATGATAACCACTTGGACAATCCGATGGAGCTTTGTTCAGTGAATCATCAAAATGTATATCTACATGCCTTTACTAATGAAACATGACGTTTACATCACATATGTTAGTTTTAAGTGCAATCTTTTATTATCCTTATTTTAGATGACTGATTCGACTAAGAATCTATTTAGAATATATAATACATTTTCTAATGAGTTTCATGATCTTACGTTGAGCGACGGATCTCATGGTACCTATTATATATTCAATGACTTTTTCTATGCAGCTTGCATGAATATAAACATAAAGTAAATATCATAATTAGATAAAATCGTAAAATATTATTAAATAAAGATCGTTTAACATGCTCTAACTATCCGCCTAGTTATGGTAGGACATGTTTTCTTACGATATGTATATATATGGATGAATTGAAGGTTGATAGATTAAATTAAATGGAAAATGTGTATTGATTAAATAGATTCATGATAGAATATACAGTAATGATGATGTAAATGGACAATATTAGTTAGAAGACTTGACATAGGGCAGTTCATTGGAGGAGGAGTCAACATCCATTTGGCATTTTTATTCATCGCCACTATTTGTTCAAAAAGCTGCAAAAAATTCAAACTCAATTCAGTCAAAGCATAAAAACCCTAAATCCCAGTCCTTACTTATCTTCAAAGGCTTGATCAGTCTCAGATTGCATTAATATTCATGTAAGTACTCTGCCCCACAAACATCAATTGCAATCTGGAAATAATTAATATTTGTCTAGATCTTACATATTTCTGGATCTTTGAATGCCCATTAATTCTCCAGAGAAATAAATGAAAACTTTTTTGACCTTTTCCCTAAGGCCATATATATGGTGGGTTTGAGAATCTGAACTTCAAAACATGGCCTATAAATATTGTCGCACGTCACGCTAGCAAGGTAATCATCCATATAGCATATATCTATGTATAAGCTGTTAGATTATGGAATATACGTTTCTTTTGTATAAATTTGGTGCGAATGATATAATATAAGACATTAAAAGAATTGATTATACATTATTGTTTCATTCAACGTTTGACTCAAGTGAGTCATATATCATTATTTTATTCATATATTTATCTATATCTCTATATCATACATTTTTCGACAACTCATCATACGTGTCAAAATGGTTCTTAATCCAAAAATTATGTTATACGGGCTATGATTCCCTCTTGCCCTAACCATTTGTTTGGCTGTGAAATTGAGATCTCGAAGAAATCATGATTTTAGGGTCAGGAATCATGTGGTCAAATAGATCATGGATTTTGATAAATTATCCAAATATTATATATACTCCTTAGATTTGGATACATCCATGGGATCTATCTCGTTTATTAGTGTCAGACATTGACCAAACTAAAACGGAAGAATCGGCTTTACCGGTGCGATGTACAATTAATGTGCATTTATAACTATTATCTCCTTTCTTCCTCCTTTGTCTCCTAGCGTAGGATTTTTTTTTTTTTGAATTTCTCTTGGTTTTACACAAGAAATGATGTTACACCTACAAATGTGTTTTTCTAGAAATTGTACTCGTATTTTTCCGTTGCACTTGAAAAACATAAACACAAAAAAAAAAAAAAAAAAAAAAAACAAGGTGGAGACATACCATGATCTATAAAAGTTGAAAACTATGTTATAATTTGTTTGATATGTCTGAGAACCACTAATGAAATAACACCATTCACTAGTGCTACACATTCACATTGTCTTCTCCTAAATATCAAGGTGGCCAAACATTTTTAGTTATATTGATAATCATTAACCAAACTTTCCCCAAAAATTAATCATAACTGTTGATACATTATGGAAAAAAATTCATTATGTGAGTAAAGAATACTTCAATTTTATTCCATACTTTTTAACCATTAAAATAAAAAAAAGGGAAAAACACTTGTATTCATGCAAAAGAGAGGGTGAGAGAGCTGCTCATGCGCGTTTTTACAAACATTATGAGAAGAAAAATAAAATTTATATAACCCAAAAAACACTCATTAATTTCAATTTGTGATAATTTTTCTCTCCTGCAAATAAAAAAAAATCGAATAAATATATTATTTTCGCTTTGAATTCTGCGAAGGAAAGCCAGGCAAAAATGAAGAAGGAGCATAATTATGTTGTATGTCGGGCAATGATCAATTCAAATATTTCTGTATTTCTACGTTGACTAAGAAAAAAGATATATAATTGGACTGAAAACAAGAAGGAAACAGAAAAGCTTGAAAAAGGCCAAGATTTGTTTGAACTCAAAAATTTAACGATGATTATGCAACACGGTTGAAAGAAAACAATCATCTTCAAATGCAGAAAAAGCTCAACTAGTACAAGATCTGCACCAATCAATACCATTTGATAGGATTGGTATGAAGTTCGATCTTGAAATCGACTCTTGAGACTGACAAAAAATGGAAGTTGGGAGAGCTTACTTCTAACTGGCTAGCTCTTGTTTGAGTCCAGTAAAATCTCACAAATCTAGACAACAAAAAGGTATTAGAGATCTGCAGCAGCAAGAAGAAGCTATGAATTGTATGTCTTACTTTATGCACAGATGAACTGGACACACTCGACTCTTTGAGTAATACAATTTTGATTTACGGATCAAAGAAATCTAAAAAAGAAGAAGCTATGAAACTCAGGATGGATAGCGCCACTGTTATTCATTAACAGTCGATCATGAAACGATGGCGCTATCCCTCCTGAGCTTTACAGATCCTCCATCCTATATACCAAGTGTAGATTAGAATACCATCAAAGATCCTCCGTCCTAATTGTAATGTAAATATGATCAAGTGGTGAAAATATATTTATATTTAGAAAATAATAAGGCTTGGATTGTTTTATGGAAATGATGGTGCGAGGAGAAATGAGAAGTACAAGTGTGTATTTATAGAAGAAGGGATGGGCCATGTTGTTGAGTCAATTTCAGTTATATGGCTTACATATGAATTACTATATGACGTGGCTTGTCAGTTAACGGTGAAATCTAAAACTTAAAGTGATCCGTTAAGGTTTTGGTTAATGAGTTCTAATGTATTTGATAGGTTATGAGCATTTAATATGCAGAGATAAAAATATAATTTTTGTTTTTATGATGAAATAAAACAGATATATCAGAAAATAATAATATACATTATCGATATGATTATGGTCTCCGGATCGTGTATTATCACGTTTGTTAAAACAGATATATCAGAAAATAATAATATACATTATCGATATGATTATGGTCTCCGGATCGTGTATTATCACGTTTGTTATTCTCTATCACCATTATCGAAATAGATTTGAAGAGAAAATTAAAAGATTCTCTAAGTAATAACGCTTAGATCTTAAAGATCAATACTCGTTCTAAGGAAATTAAGGATTATGACTTTAAATACATTTTCACTTAAGTTTTTCAGTCAAATTCTTAATAATTTAGCGTGATTCATTATGTGATTATATGGATTTTTCTCAATATCATATAAAATATGATATGGGATTTTGGGGCGATGGTTGCAATTTGATGTATAGACATTTGTTGGAACAACTATATATGTGTTACTACATTTTTCTGTTGGAATAAGTTATTGTTAGTTCCCATCTTTTTGTTTTTGTTTTTTTAAAAGAAAAAACAATTTTGTTGCCGACGGACACATTAATTACAATAATAGCATAGTGATCTTAGTAAAAATTTACGCTGTTTTATTATGTGAGAGAAGAACGTCCTGAAATACCCCATTTTGTTGTATTTAATATGAGATATGTTACGTGTTAGAATCACATCCCTGGCAGATTAAAAAATTTATAATTAGCTATATATCAGTGTCTATGTCTATCGGAAAGATTGCTTTTTACAGTCACTATATTATATACCAACAAATTTTTAGATATAATATCTTTTAGGATATATTATTCAAATCACGTTGATTAAATTTACATTTTTCATATTTGCAAATTATATGGCAATTTCAAGTTTCAAGGTTTACACACGACTCTCAATACAAGAATACGTTGAATAATATAAAATTTTGAACTTTTGGTACGATACAGGTCAGGATTACAACTAAATATAATCCCTAAAACATTGTTTGTAACGAAGTTTTGATTCATAAGGTTATCTCTCGTGGGAGAGTGATCGTAACATGAAGCTTGAAATATTATACAATTTAAAAAGATTTGTTTTGTACCGGTACTATATTAGATATAACTTTTGGCTAATGACAAAAGTTTGATAATACAATTGATATCAAAGTCTATATTAAAATGTTCGATTTTCCCTTGTATTGCAAGAAATACAATTTGTAATGGTCGAGATTTTTAGTCTGTTAATTTGAGATTATTGATTATGAATTGATATGATTATAGACGGATTCTTCCGAGACCAGATTGGCCAAAACATATGAAGGGTGCCATTTTTGGACAGAACTATTGGCGCCCGAGCGGTAGAAAATGTGGCGCCCGGGGCGGTAGTTTGTGACCACCCGAGCGCCAAGGTGACATCCGAAAGTGCTTGGACAGAGAATGCCGTGCCTGAGCGGTAGTTTTTTGACCGCCCGAGCGCCAATGTGCAATCCGGAAATATTTGGGCATAACATTACGCGTCCGGGCGGTAATCCTCAACCGCCCGAGCGCCGCCTGAAAGGTTTGAAAAATAGGCACATTGCCTTAACATGCAAGTTGGATATATATATATATATATATATATATATATGTAAATTTGCTTCATTCAGTTCAATTGGCAGCAAGAAAGACTCGAGAATTGGTCTTGAGAAATCCTTACGCATTTATATTTCGATCCGTCCGTTAGATTTTCAATCCGACTTCAGTACCATATTCCTATTGACGAGAGCTTCAACTGGACGTAAGTTTTATCAAGTTGTGATATATCTTGAAATTTTGATATTGTCAGAATCGAATATAATTCATATATGATGTTTTTGACATGTTAGACATCGTAGAATCGAAGTCAGATTGAGAAACAGATTGATTATGGAATTGTTATAATTTTTCAGAGTATATCGATTGATATTGAACAGATTTGAACTATGAATTGATTCGAGATTGTATTGGATATCAGTTATGGATTGTAATTATTATCTGCTGATGTTGTATTGATCGGGATATCGAGATTGTGCCGTATGCCATTAAATTTGAATTAAATCCAGATTGATCAGAGTTGGTATGGATTGGAGTAGTATATTGATATGGTACTATTGATATTGTCATTGCCAGATTGAGTGTTGAAAGACTTTGAATTCCAGACTAGGAACGTCGTCAGAACTGCCATAAAAGAAAGGTATAAGTCAATGTGGTACTGGGAGAACGACTCGAGTAGGATATACTTGAGTTTCCCTCAATCACATACTTATTGTTATTATTTACAATGATTTGAATTGACATGCTTGTTCTATTGATTTATAGAAGCATGTATTAGATGAGTATTAGACGAGTGATCTTGTGACATAAGTGCCGATAGTGATGGAATCGTCACTGGCACATTGCACATTGTCACAAGATAGTGAATTGGCGATTAGTGCCACAGTCTGTGACGGATAGGTCAAGATACTGGATGTATGGTTATATCGATTGAATAGAATTGGAGTTTCTTCTATTACTGAATTCGATATAGGAATGCCAACGTCTGGAAACCAGAATCCCTAGACTAGGATTGAGTCTAGTCTGAGCCGTGGAGTCACGAGTCTGATTGACAGTTTTATACTGATTATGGTTTCAGATTTTGATACATATTACGGATATCTGCTTCATGCCCTATATGAATTATATGATTGCATGTTTCATTGATTTATACTGGGATTTTATTCTCACCGGAGTTATCCGGCTGTTGTCGTGTTTGTATGTGTGCATGGTAACAGGTGGGACAGGACCGGAGTCGAGGAGATGAAGAGAGATCGGGATTAGAGTGAAGACTACGGACTTGATTAGAGATAGGGTTTGGAAACTTGATATTTAGTTGTTAAACCTTAGTTTGAATGATTGTATATAGTACAAGACTTGTACTTTATTACTGACATATATATTAGAATGTATTCCATTATGTTCCGCATTTAATACTGTATTTTAAAAAGAAAAAATTTAGACCCTGTTTATTATAATTGATTAAATTGTCTCAAATGATGATTAAGAGAATGATTAGCGTCCGGGTCCCCACACAATTATTGAGATGAGATTTCTTGAGAATTAATAATCGTTAATGTTCAGAGAATGATCGAAACATAATGCTTGATTTGTAGTATAATTTAAAAAAATTTGAGTTACATAATTACCACTTACTATAATTTTCGATAAATATAAGCTATTATTTACTAGTAATGATTATGAGACCTGGCAGACACTTCTTATGATATCAAAAGATTTTATAATCCTAATCATGTTAAGTGCATTAATACTCCCTTTACAACATTAACTGATTTTTTTTTTTATCATTTTACTTGTAAAAATAATATTAGATGACAGATGCAAGTTGTCACTTCTTCTAACTGCCAAAATTTTTGTGACATACTTAATATCTTTTTAAAATATAAAATGAATCCAGCAGCTAAGTATTGAGTGTTGAAGTTAAATCACTACAAAAAAAAAGACGAAAAAATCTGTCGTAGGTGAAATAAAACCGTTGTTAAAGCTCCTGTAGTTAAAGGGTGTGCTCAAAGACAACGGTGAAAAACCGTTGTCCTAGACGTCAAAGACGACAGTGAAAAACCGTTGTTGTAATTCTTGTAAAACCGTTATTAAAGGCCATGTGGTTAAAGGGTGCGCTCAAAGACAACGGTGAAAAACCGTTGTTGTAGACGTCTAAAGATGATGGTGAAAAACCGTTGTCGTAGCATTGAAAAATAATTGTTAAACTAAATGTTGCGACGATTTTCCTTAATAAAACCGTCGCTATTAGAGACTGTTTAATTAAATAACGTCCGTCGCAAACCAGCGACGATTACTAAATTGCCGTCGCTAATTAGCGACGGTGTTTATATTAATTCTGTCGCTACTTAGCGACAGTTTATTATATGCTTTCCGTCGCTAAATTTTTTTGTAAAATAAAAAAAAAATTACTGTTATAATTTAATCAACCTACAAAAAAAACTTACAAACTTACTAAATTAATAATATTTATAATCTTACACTTCGAACTTAAAATAATTTTTCTTAAATTAAAATAATATTTAAAATCTTACATATAGACTTTACACTTAGAACTGAAAATAACTGAAGAGAAAAGAATTTGTTGTGAGAAGAAATGACTAAGGATGCGGTATTTATAGGCAATTTGCAATTAGCGACAATATTTCTTTAAACCGTCGCGAAAAGCGACGGATACAACCAAACCGTCGCCATGAGCGATAGTTCAGTTAAACCCGTCAAGGATTTAAAGATAATCGTCACAAAATTCATATTAGCGACGGGTGTTTCGTCGCTAATTTAAAATTGCGACATTTTTATTGAAACTGTCGCTAAATTAAGCGACATGTTTTTTTAAAACGTCACGAATTTAACAATGCGACAGTTTTGTGAACCGTTGCTAATTTAAATTTGTGACAGTTATTTTGAAACCGTCGCTAAATGTAGCGACGGCTTATTTCAAACCGTCGTCGATTTAAAATTAGCGACGGTTGGACTGAAACCGTCGCTAATTTTACCGATGGTTTATGAAAAACCGTCGCTAATTTTAATCGATTTTTTTAAAAAAATTATAAACTACCACAACGTTTTTTCAAAAAACCGTTGTCGTTAACCAAATAAAACACTAAAAAACGACAACGTTTTAAAAAACCGTTGTCGTAGTTAAAAAAACCATCCGAAAGACAATGGTTTATAATGACCTTTGACAGAATCTTATATAGACAATGATTTTTGAGAAAACGTTGTTGTAGCCCAAAAAAACCATCCGAAAGACAACGGTTTTTAAAAAAACGTTGTTGTAGCCTAAAAAAAAACGCTCATATTGTAGCAAAAAAAAAAGCTCCTAGACAACAGTTTTCAAAAACCGTTGTTGTAGCCCAAAAAAAAAAGCTCATAGACAACGGTTTTTAAAAATCATTGTCGTAGACACATCAAAGACAACGGTTTTTGAAAACCGTTGTCGTAGACACATCAAAGACAACGGTTTTTAAAAACCCGTTGTCTATCAGCGGATTTTTTAGGCTACGACAACGATTTTTGTTAAAATCGTTGTTAAAAGTTAAAAACACAACAGTTTTAATAAAAACTGTTGTCTTATGAGTGCTGTTGATTTGTATTTTTCTTATAGTAAATGTTCGAAAAATTTATAAACATTGAGAAATTACGAGTTTAGCAATTTGACATAAAAAAATCAGCATTGGGATAATGCGATCTCATATTATTGTCATAATCTTGGATGGGGTACAAATAAATAATGTGTCACGCCCCGATACAGAGACGTTTGACACCTGACATTGTTTAACAATCACACAATCTTAATAAAACAAATCTCGTAGTACAAATACTTCCAAAATCTAGTTTATATCGTGATCAAATCATTGTCTTAACAATGCAATAAAAATCGAAAGAGTGCGGAAGTGTACAACGTGGAAAACAAATGATAACATAGATAAAAAATTCATCTTGATCAAATGAGGTTTCATCACCATCTCCAAAAGTATTATTGCTCCTCTTCGACTTGTTACTATTTCTCATCTATGGAGAGAGTTTAACGAGTGAGTATTTTATGAAATACTAAGCAAGTAGAGTTCGTCTGAATAAAAAAACAACAAAATATACATATATATAATCATGAAGATTTTAAAGTGTCATGTCGCAATAACAATTCACAAGTGTTGGGACTAGCAATAGGTAGAATGCAAAACATAGCTCAAAACGTATCATAAACATAACATGGACATATCATATTCATATCTTATTCTTAATCGTATTGCACAACCATTTTGTCTCCTTTTCTATGGTGACATAATATTTTTATTATCTTTAATTTTTGGTTATTAATAAAATAAACAATATCGAACTGTTTTAGGATCCAGCTGCTTTTTAAATTTTAAATAAGTTTTTTTAGACCGCTGGATCAAAGTAGGCTTTTCAAGCCATTCCGAAGTTCAAGTCGTTCTGTAAAAAAAAATCAATCGCTGAACTACGAATACAAGAGATCACTTACTATTTCTGATCGATTCGAATATTAAAAGTGACATAAGTTTCATATTTAATTTATGGTTTGTCAAATTTTGAAAAGCATGAACTTAAAGTCGCAAAAACGAGAAGAACAATATAGAGAATTTAATGATACGTACGGAGATTGAGAAGGACTTTCCATTTTTTCAGGAAATAGTAAAAGAAATTGTTGAAAAAATATATGATCGTTTGAGATTTTCACCTACATATATCCAGACTTTCAAAGAGAAGAACTAAGTTATTCTGAAAGTTTTCAAAAGGTAAATTAAATATTAACATTTGTATTCTTCACGATTACCTCAGCACTTATAAAAATTCTTATTTTAAGGTGCTCAACTAAGCATATGGAATTATTTTTGTGCTAGATCTCAACCAATTCAAGCATTTCAAGTTGACCGTTGGGTCTTTTGGTTTGTTTGTTGTGCTGTCTGGTGAACCGAGAATTCTTAAACATCAATGCAATTAAAATTGATCATGAAGAGTTTCAGTTTATGGATTGTGATAAGTCCTAATTGAAGCGGGTTGTTACAAGATGTTAAGTCAAAGATTTTTGGTGGAAACCTTCCTAAGTATAAGAAGAGGTGACATATGAGTTTTATCTCCGAAATCCATAAAATCCTTGTGTCATTTACTTACGCACTTCACATTTTTTCATATTCAAGTTTTCCGACCATTTCTTATTAAAATTCCAACAAGTTCTTTATGACTAGTCAAGTCGGTGACGGTTTCAACACTTAATCTATATTAAATTGGTCCAATAAAGCTATCCATTCAAAAATAGTTCTTAACATCTTAAAAATTGTTAAGAACGGTTTATAAGTTCAAAGAATATTTTAAATTGTTTATTTACCCTCCTGTAAACACATTTTCAATCCCAACTTGTGGTGACAAATATGGTTTTTCTTGAACTCTGATAATTACTTTCGAATGACCGTTTAAAAAGATTACTATGTTTTCCAAAGAAGATTATGATGACTGGAAATTTACGTATACAGACACACTTATCGACTCAAGATGAAGACATGTAGTATGTCATTACAGACGGTCCAATGAAGATATTAAAAGAAAATCTAGTCGTAGAAGTATATAATGATGCTCCATAGATGGTGGAGAAGCGCCAGTTCGAGTGGACGACTCATGGTAAGAAGGCCAATCCCGACAATGTGGCCAAGGATATCATTTACAAGACTCTGGACAAAAAAATATTTAGTAAAATCAGGATTTGTTCTGCAGCCAAAGACATTTGGGAAAAGCTAACTCAACTCTACGAAAAAATGATCAGACCAAGGAGCACAAATTAAATGTTGCTATCAAGAAGTTTGATAAATGTTAAAATGAAGCCCAACGAAACTCTAAATGAGTTTAATTAAAGGTTTAGCAGTATAATTATTGAATTAACATCTCTCGATAAGGAATATTCTAACTGTAAGATTTTTTTGAAGGTAATGAGAGCACTTCCCAAAGAATGAGATGTAAAGACGATGTCCATGAGAGAATCCAAATACCACAAAAAACTAGAGCCGCATGATTTGTTTATTGACCTGAAAGCTTACGAGTTTGAGCTAAGGATCAGGACAGAAGAGGAGCCATCCACTGCTCAGCTCACAACAACTTTGGCCATAAGAACATAAACTCAAACCTTCAAAAAAGAAGCCTCAAGAAGAAAATATGTTTTCCAGATAAGCAATGAGGTTATGTCTTTATTTGTTAAAATATTTGGCAAATTTTTTAAAAATAATCAGTCCAAATTCAATTCTTATCTTAAAAGGACAAAGCTAATGAAAATCAAGCTTGCTTTAAATGAGGGAAACAAGAGCATTTCATTGCAGATTGCAACATGTCAAAGAAAGATATTAATAAAAAAACCATTTGAGAGATGGAGACCCAAAGATGAAAGAATATCTTTCAATGAGAATAAAGATCAAAGAGTTCTTGTTACTTAGGATAGAAAATCAAATGAGCCGATTCAGATGCAGAACAATCTAGTTCAGAGACCTCATCAAGTGAAAGTGATGATGAAAAGGCCAATGTCTCATGGCAGATGTTGAGCCGGAGACTTATGAATTTGAACTAGAAGCTAGCGATGACATGGTAAAAAAGAAGAAGATTCTTAAAAATCCATATGGTTCTTGGACAGTGACTGTTCAAGGCATATGACCAGTGACATCGAGATGCTATCAGAAGTGATTGATTAAAAAAAACCAAGATCACATTCGGTTAGAATTCCAAAGGTAAGATTATCCATGCTAAGGTAATCATCAAAGATGTGTCATTAATTGAAAATACTTTTTATAATTTGATTAGCATAAGTCAATTATGTGACAATGGTTATTCTATTGAGTTTAAAAATTAAACTTTCACTATAGAATCTAATGGTGAAATCATGCTAATCGGTTTAAGAGAACGGAACTCTTATGAAGTTAACTGGAATGATGATAACCTAAGTTCTCCTGCATGCTTTATTGCTTTGGATACTAATAAGAATTGTCTTTGACATAAACGAAATATTCATATAAATTTCAAATATATTTTCAATATCTGTAAAAAAAATTGGTACCAGTTTCCTGACATTGATTTTATAAAAGATAAATAATGGATCGGTTCGGGCACCTTTGAAGGTGCTTCAAACACAATATTCTCAATGAGCTGCAATAGCTCGTGTTCTAAGAATGTAAACACCGATTACTTAGATTGAGTTTGGTTTTAAATCAAGCGGAAAATACTCGAAATAATCCTTCGTTAATAAAGCTAATTAGTTTTGAAGCTTTTAAGTTGTGTAAACTGTTATAAGGGGGATAAGTTCTTGCATATATAAGTTCAGTTATGGTGAGAACTGAACTGATAACAGCTCGAGCTGATAAAGTCGGTTTGAAAACGATAGTTAATAGTTAAGAACACAAAATATGTTTATGGATGTTCGGAGACTTCAACTGCTTCTACGTCACCCTTCTACCTCATCAGGTAGGATGCATTAGAAGACTTTGATTTATACAACCCCTTGTACAAACCCACTCAACTTAAGACTTAGACAACTACCTAACTGAACTCCTAGCCTAGACTGAAGGTAGCACCTTCCAGCAACACTTGTTTAACGTCTGTGTGTCAAATACTACATACACAAGTTTTACATCTTTGTGCATGACTCACTCAACTTATCTTATAAGCTCTACTCTCTGATATATGTGAGTGATTGTGAGAGCGTGTGTGAGAACTGAACAATTAATATAACACAAAAGTGTTCTCACACACTAAGGGATTTTGGCTGCTAATCTAAGCTGATAAACACGTTGAAGTGTTCCCTCAAATCTGGGCTGAATGCTTCTTATAAGCTAATAAAACTTTTCAGCATTCCCTTTCTTTTTCACTCTGTGTATTGTTATCTGTTGCATTTTTTTTATTGTCTTGGTCTTGTCTTATAGAGGCAATGTGATCATGCATCAAGACTCATCAAATATGTCTGTTACAGCTTTGAATCTGTTCCTCGATGTTTGTATTATACTTTCCGACAGCCATTCTGGAACGTTTTGGCTTTAAGCACAGCTGCAACGTTTTTAATTTTTCCTTTGATTTGTAACCTTGTCCTGAGATGGAATCCACTTGGATAAGCTTGTCTTGATCTGCAACTGATTGGTTCTAACTGATACTCTGAACTTATCATCTGAACTGGTCTTCAGTTGGGCTGGTGAAATCAGTTGACTCGTCAGTTGAACTGATTTCACTCTTTCAGTTGAACCGGTCACCCAGGCTCTTCATCAGCTGGCCGGGCTTCTGAAGTTCTCCTGCTGAACCACCTATCACCTGGAAAATCAGTTGAACTGTTTGTTGACATTTCAGTTCGACTGGTTCAGTTTGTGCGATAAGTTTGACGTCTTCAGTTTGCGACTTTGACAGCTCGTAACTCATCTCAGCTCCGTGCACTTAGGTAAATTTATTAGTAACAAATTAACAAGTTTGTAAACATCAAAATAATGATTGCGAACATGAAATTTTCTAACATAAAGTTTTTTCTGCATGTCAATTAGGTAAACATGTCGTATCAACATTCAAGAACAAATGAAGTACATCACTAGCTCGATGTGTTAAATTTCTACACATAGATCTATTTTTTCCAATACAGAGCCTAGGGGGAAAAAAGCACACTTTGATGATCATTAATGATTTCTTCAGATACACGTGGGGCATCTTCCTGATATCAAAATATAATATATCTGCTCAGCTTACCAAGATCCTAAAAGACTTCAGAATGAGAGAACCGATTTGTTGGATAGAATAAGAAGTGATAGAGGCACTAAATTTATCAACAAACTCCTTTCAACCTATCTTGATGATAATGACATGAAGCATGAGATTTCAGCTGCCAGATCACTTCCAAAAAATGGTGTTGCTAAGATGGGATCGGTTGGGTGTGAAGAAGTGTTTAGAAGGGGATGAGGGGTTGAATAAATACTTTGACAATTTTGACAACTTCTTCTATGTTTGAATCAGTTTAGTGATAAACTGAGTTCAAGTATCTTGTTGTCAATGTCAATCAGTTAACTTAATAAAAGTACGGAAATAACTGAAAGACATATAGAATATAACTGATAAGAAAGAACACAAGATTTGTAGATGTTCAGATATTTCAATTACTCGTACGTCACGTCACCCCTTCTATCTTGAAGATAAGATATTTACTAGAAGATTTTGATCAGTACAATGTTTATACAAACCCACTTTAGTTTGGACTTAACAATGACAAGACTGAAACTCTTAGTACTAATACAATTTATTAGTATTCAACTGATGTTTAATTTCTTAGAAAAACTGGTCTTACAAATATCGAATAAAACAACAATGAATGTTTGTACTTGAAGCTCAATGATGTATAATAAGTGTGAGCTTTTGTAAAACTGAGATTTTAAAGAATATGCGTTGAGTTCTAACTGAAAATCTTGATAATCGGATGACTCAGTTAACTTCGTATGTGTTGTGTTATTTTTTCATATTTTTCTCAGCTGATCTTCTCGGCTATTTATAGGCTTTGATTCCAACGATAATAATGAATGCATTTGAATCTTTATAGCCGTTGTATAGTCATGTCAATATTCTTCTGACAGTCGTACACTGGATTTTTCTAAAATACGGCATTCCCACTGCTTCTGTACAAACTGTCGGTTGTTGGCTACGTCCTTAACTGATGACGTGTAAAGCTGACAAAGTCCGTTGAATTATTTAGCATATAGGATTAACTGATTATTGTGTAACTGATCATTCTCAACTGATCGTTCAGTTGACAACACAGTTCAGTTAGATTCACCCAGTTCAGTTGCCTAGAATTATATACGTATTAATCTTCAGTTTAGGCAACTATCAGTTTATGAATCTTCAGTTTTCTTGATCAGTTGTTCAATTTTTTCACGCTTAATTTGTCAAACTACGAAATTTAGTTTCCAACAATTTCTCCCTTTTTGGTGTTTGACAAAACTTAGAATATATGAACTGATCAAAATGAACTCTTGTAGATAAAATAATATTTTATTGATAACTCTTTCAGTGTACAGATTCGTACAAAGAATGAAAGAATAAAAGAATTTTTGAATGAAAGAATCTTCTTTCAGTATACAGATTCGTACAAAGAATAAAATAATAACTGGCTGAAAAATCTGCCAAAACACTCAACTGAATAAAGATGTCATCTTCTAACTGATATGGACTTCTTCATTTTTTGTTCTTTTATCAGCTGGTCCTTGATCAGTTGGTTGATTGGATTTTTTCTTAGATAGCTTCTGCCATTCTTACCCTTTTTTGTCAAACCCATCAACCTTGCTGAATAATGTGCGGACTTCTGAGTGACCATAGATATAGCATTCATCATTTGTTCCTGTATCAGATCGAATCTCTTGGTCATATTGGTTTGTATAAAATCCATTCGATTGATCAGCATGTCTTGAGTTTGGAAAAGTGCTGGAACGGTCACTCTGTCCTTTTTCAACTGATCCAATTGGAGAAATAAGGAAGTGATTTCCTTATTAACCCGGTTTAGGCTCTTCATGATATTCTCTTTTGTGGAATAAATTTTCAACTTGTGCAACAATTGAGTTGACTTCATATCAGAGATAGTTGAAATTAAATTGTGCAGACCAGACTGAATATCTTCTATCATATATAGTATCAGTAGCCATTGGTATTTGAGGAGACAAGGCGTCAGACGATTCTGGTTCTTGCTCCCTGTCTTCTTCATTGAAAATGACCAAGGCCCTATTTTGTGATTCAGTCACAGCCTGTAACCATTTCTGGAATATTTTCTTCAACTATCTCCTGTTGAGGTTCTTGAGATTGGGTGGAAGTCTGAGCAGGAGTAGAGCTGGTCGGCTCTTCAATTGGTTTGTCAGCTGAAATTTCAGTTGGCAATTCTTCAGTTGGTTCTGAGTGCAACTGAGCCATATCAGCTTCAGCTTGAACCACTTGTTCAGTTGTGGCAGACAACTGAACTGGTTCTATAACTTCTGGTATTATAGCCTTTGAGGTTGTTATTGAGTATCGATGAGGTCTTCAACTATTTCATCAGTTCTAGCATTCAATTGAATGTCAGCGGCAACTGATTGTATTACTTTATCAACGTTTGCCAGTGACAGCTCAGCTTCAGAGTATAGTTGAATACCTGATGGAGGAAATTGAAGAGCAGAAGATGAAGGCTGAGCATCCTTGGAAGAAAGATCAGTTGCTTGCTCAGACTGTTCAGCAACTGCTTCCTTGAATAGCTATGGATGATGATTCGAAGGTTCAGTGTAACGTCTCGCTCATTTTAAAAAAAAAATCCGGAAATATTTTTTTTAAAATTAAAGCTCGCGCTTTTCGAAAGAACATTTAAAATAATCGTAATTATCTGACCGTAAAAATAATACAGTTTAAATTAACCATACTCGTCCCAAAATCATGCGTAAACATAAACGAGTATAAATCTTAAAATCATCGACTTATGAAAATATTATCTCCTCTCAATCTCATAAATCGTAATGCGGAAAACATGTGGTCCTCGGGTTATGTCACCGCACCAGGTCTACCTACTCAGAGTTTGGCACCTCCAGTCTCCTCATCATAAAGCTCACGTACATCACACACGCCTAGTGAGTCTAAAGACTCAACACACCTGCACTGTTAATAACAAGTACATATACATAGCACACAGCAGTGAAAAATATCATACTCAACATATCTTTCATGAACTTAAAAGCATAATGTAAACATGTCGTGTAAAATCGTATCGTGCCAAAGCATGTCATCTCATGTCATCATATACGTATACGTGTCAGTGTAAAATCATATCGTGTAAAATCATGTTATCTCATGTCATCATATACGTATACGTGTCGTGTAAAATCATGTCATCTCATGTCATCATATACGTATACGTCTTCTTTTTAATTGAATTCAGTTCATTAGTTGTGACTTTCGTATCAGCTCTATCGTATCAGCTCTATCGTATCAGCTCTATCGATTGATCTATCTACATGTAATCGTGGTACCCGGTGGCGAGGGACATCAGCGACAGCATTACCCGTCCACTGAGCCCGGGCCTCAGCTCATCATATCTCATATCATCGTATACATATACATCTTCAGTCACAACCAAATCACATCCTTCAAAAATAGCATCATAATCATCACTTAATAAAAATATGCATATACGTAACTTTTTTCTTTAAACCAAGCATGCACCATATTTATCATAATTGCGTGAAAATCATAAACGTGATGCATAAACATTTAAATCATGATAAAATGTGCTCAGGGCGCTGCCAGTACCAAAATCTCACCACGGGTGCAAAATGACTATTTTTCCCCTGGAAACCCAAAAATTATCGTTTCACCCCTAAACATAAAATTTCATTTATTTGACATTTTCTTAATTCCCTTGACTCTAACACGTCCCAAATAATTATTTAAGCCTACAAGAACTTTCCCATATTTTTATTTGGCTTAAATCTATGACTTTTAAATTAATCTTTAAATATAACCTATTAATGCGTTTTAATCCCAAATTAAACTAAACCTTAGCATAAAATTCCCAAACTAAAAACTTAGACTTCTAATAATTATTTGAGCTTAGATATAATTTTCCATAATTTTATTAGACTTAAATCTAGATGTTTCAATTAATTCTTTAATTAACTTTTCGTGCGACGATTAAATCCCGAATAATTCTAAAACTCATTATTTTGATCCGAAACTTACCAAACTCCTAAAAATGTCCCAAAACATATTTAAAAATATTCCTAGACGTAAACTCGAGCTCATTTCGTAACTTAATCGAATTATTTTAAAACTTGTACCGATGTCTCGGTTTTAACCCGAATTGACTCGAAACTTAACCAAATTTTTTCCCATCTTTTTACCACCCATTATAAACACTAAAAAGGTCCTAAAACCATCAAAACTCAGCCCTTAAACATCTCTGAAAGGACCTAAAAGTTGCTGGTCTGTTTCATTTATCCTATTATCAATTCCTCAAGGCACCAACCGAACTCCACCAGCCCCATGCTCGCACCAGTGTGCACCAGCCTTGAACCCGCCTACCATGGACCTAGACGAGACCCTAATGGACCTACCTGACCCACACAACAAGCTCCATGCACTCTGATAACTGCTAAGAACTGATAATCCTCAAAATCTCCTACCTCGCCTAACCCATCTCATCTCGGCTAAATCGATCGTTCCGCCAACTCCAGCCTGGTTCGAGCCATTCCAGACCCCAATTCAAACCCATCAAGGTCTGGTCCAGGGTTGGAGAAGGCCCTCGAACAACAAGAACCACGAGACACGATCGAGCCCCTTCCCCAAGCACAAACGCGATCATCCTCCTACATGCGGCCCTTCAACCAGCAGCCCCTGTCATGACCCTACACCTTAAAGCTGCTTATTGTCATCATGATCAGTCCCTAAACCAACAAGAAAACAGCAGGCCCTTGCACAGAATTGAAGAAACCGTGAGCAACACATAAAAATGCAATATTAAAGAGCAAAACCGAAGGATCTCTCATGCTCACGACTAGATCGAAAGATTTCATGTACACATGCATACACATCAATAATATCAACATGAATGATGCAGAAACGAAGTAACAAGCGTGCCTTAGATGTTTGGAGAGCAAAACAGATGTGAAGGATTCAAGATGAAGTTTTCTTTGCAAGGACAAGTGTAGAACCGAGACACCCATATCTATTTAATGAAGGGAAAAAGAAACAATGATAGTTGGCTTGAAAAGGAAGTGTGCCGGTTGTTGAATTGTAAATTAAAAGATGTAGGGTTATTAAATTATTAATGTATCATTAACAATTAGATTAATTAGTTTTTATTTTAAATTAAAAGAGTTTAAGCCCAATAATCTTAAAAATAGGTCCATTAAATCCAAACACACTTCCGAAAAATATTTCGTGTTGAAAAGTTTTTGAAAATATTAGCCGAACCTTCAAAAAGTCCCTCGATTCGATAAAATTTACGTACCGTTAAAAATTAAAATTATGCGGGTAAAAATACCAAATAAATCCCAATCTTAGAAAAATACCTTTAAAACATCTTATATTAATTAATAAAAATTAATCGTGTAATAAAATAATTTTTCTGATAATTCCCCGACCTCCGTTCCTCGTTCGAGCGCGAAATGCAACTTAAAAAAAAATCTAATGCATGAACTTATAAAATGTATGGAATAAATTCTATAATGCGTGAATTATGTATAAAATGCATAAAAATAATTAAACACAAATTAATAAAATAAACATGCATTTTATGCTTTAAAAGAATTTAATAAAATACTAAAGAAATTTAATAATTTGCATGCATGTGATTTACATGACCCTTCAAATTTTCTGGACGTTACATTCAGCCTGCTCTTCGAATGATTGACTTTGGGAAGCAGCTGGAATAACCAATTCTTGTCCCATTTCCCAATCTTTTTGATCTTCATTTGCAATGATAATAGATCCATGTCCAGCTGATCAAAAGCTGCTTTGTCATTGAAAGCATTTGGACTGGTAGGATCATAGATCTTGTGTAAATCAGCTATGACTTGAGCTAGCTTTTTGGCACGAATCAGATCAAAGAAGTAATTTGTAAGGCCCGAGATTTTATCATTTTAATCCGAGATTATTTAATTTATGAATTTTGGAATATTGAGTCATATCCCATGGTTTTTATGATTCCTTAGGATTTGAATTGAGTTAAAAAGAGTTTCGAGGGCCGAATTGCAAATAGTGAAGAGTTCAGGGGCTAAAGTGCAAATAATGAAAGTTGAGTGGGACACTTGTCTACATCATACATATAAAACGTTAAAATCCTTCATTTCCTTCAAATCTTCAGGAAGAAACCGAGAGTTCCCTAGAAAGAATTCCTCAAGCTTCATTTGATACTAGAAATTTAATTTTGCAAGTACCGGTGATCCGGTTTTGAATCCGAGCACAGTTCTGAAATCCTCTTGTCAAGAGCTACACAAGGATGTAAGTTTCATCGATTTCTAACATGATTTGAAATTCATGTATTAGAGGAATTATGATTTGATATATATTATGTGTTCTGGGAATACTAGACTTCGTAGAATCGAAGTCAGATCGAAGAACAGATTGATTTTGGAATTGTTATGATTTTTCAGATTATATTGATTAAAGTTGAACAAATTTGGATTATTGACTGATTCTGGATTGTATTGGATATGGGTTATAGATTGTAATTGATATATGTTGATGTGGTATTGACGGGGATATCGAGGAGATAAAGAGAGATCGTGATTAGAGTGGAGACTACAGACTTGATTAAAGATAGGGTTTGGACACTTGATATTTAGTTGTTAAACCTTAGTTTGAATGATTGTATATAGTACAAGACTTGTACTTTAATACTGACATGTATATTGGAATGTATTCCATTACGTTCCGCATTTAATACTGTATTTTAAAAAGGAAAAAAAAATTATTAGACTCTGTTTATTATAATTCATTAAATTGTCCCAATGATGATTAAGAATCTGATTAGCGTCCGGGTCCCCAAAACGGGTGGTATCAGAGCGATAGATCCTTTAGATTGAGATAGAAGCTAGTGAGCGGGATAGATTGAGTTCTTCTTCCTTGCTTTTGATTGCTAGCATGTTCTACTGCCTTATAATTCATGTTTATCTGTTTATCTGACTTGAATTGGAAACATGTGTTATTGAGAATGAATCAGAACCGATTCTTGATCAGCAGTAAGATGATCGGAGGAGGACTGAAACAGATTGGTGGTATTTGGTTGCTAACCCTTTTGATAATCAGATATGCCTCCTCGAAGAGTACCGGAACAGGGTTGCACTTCGAATACTCCAATGGATGTAACAGCGACACCGATGGAGACATTGTTGAAGAGATTTCAGTCATTCCATCCACCGACTCTGAAGGGTACTGAGACTTCAGTTGATTGCGAGAGTTGGTTAGACGATATTGAGATGCTGTTTGAGTCCTTGGATTACACTGATGAGAGGAGAGTGAAACTGATAGAGCATCAGTTGCATGATGTGGCAAAGAACTGGTGGATTATAACCAAGCGAGCCTTGGAGCATCGAGGTACGACTATTACCTGGAATGTTTTCAGAACCGAATTTTATCAGAGATTCTTTCCAGTGTCGTACAGGAAGGATAAGGGAGCAGAATTTGCGAATTTGAGACAGGGTCAGCTGAACATCGAGGAATATGTGGCCAAGTTCTCCACATTGCTACGATTTGCTCCACATGTGGCCGAAAATGACGAAGCCGTTGCTGATCAGTTCATTAATGGCCTGAATCTGGAAATCTTTACCTTGGTGAATACCGGGAGACCGAATAATTTTACCGATGCTTTGAACAGAGCTAAGGGAGCCGAAGCCGGTCTGATGAGACAGAGAGGAGCTTCGTTTGTATCTCCAGCACCGAGACCACAACCACCACCTCCCCTATTTGAGAGTGGCAGTAGCAGTGGAGGAAAGAAAGAATTTCTGAAAGCTAGAGGGAAGCAGTTCAAAAGATCTAGAAGCAGTTCATCCAGTTCTAGCGGTTCGAGACAGACTGGTCACGGCCAGAGTTATACAGGACCTTATTGCAGCACTTGTGGAGGGAAGCATTCCACAGAGCAGTGCCGAGGAGTGTTTGGCTGTTGCTGTATCTGTAGACAGCAGGGACACTTTGCTAGAGTTTGTCTCCAGAGAGATACTCAGGGATCCAAGGCAGCAGAGTCATCTGGATCAGTGGCTCAGACAGGGAGACGACCATCTGCCGTTCATTCTTTCCAGCCAGCACCGTCTACCCAGTCACCGCAGAGGCCTAGAGGTAGCCAGACAGTGAGCCAGCCTCCTAGACAGCAGGCCAGAGTATTTGCTTTGACAGAGGAGCAGGCTCAGGAGGCACCTGACGATGTTGTTGCAGGTAACTGTTTTATTTCTGGTTATCCTGCATATGTATTGATAGATACTGGTGCATTGCATACATTCATATCTGAGCAATTTGTATTGATGCATTCTTTGCCTATTGAGTCATTATCTGCTGTAGTGTATGTCTCTTCTCCGTTGGGGACATGTTTGATATCAGTGAAGTCTGTTAAATCTTGTATACTGCAGTATGATGGGCATGAAATTGAGTTAGACTTTATTGTGCTTGGGTTGTCTGATTTTGACTGTATTATCGGTATCGATATGTTGACCAAATACAGAGCTACTGTTGATTGTTTCCACAAGATTGTGAGATTCAGACCGGATATGGCTGATGATTGGAAATTTTACGGTAAGGGTTCTCGATCTAGAATTCCTTTGATATCCGTATTGTCTATGACTCGATTGTTACAGAAAGGAGCAGAAGGATTTCTTGTCTATTCAGTTGATTTACTGAAATCGAGTCCATCATTGGCGGATTTGCCAGTAGTGTGAGTTTGCTGATGTCTTCCCAGATGAGATTCCTGGTTTGCCTCCGATTCGAGAGATAGACTTCAGTATTGAGTTAATGCCAGGTACAGTTCCGATTTCGAGGGCTCCGTACAGAATGGCACCGATTGAGTTGAAAGAGTTGAAAGAACAGTTGGAGAATTTATTGTCCAAGGGGTATATCAGACCGAGTGTGTCTCCTTGGGGTGCTCCAGTACTGTTTGTTCGAAAGAAAGACGGTTCTATGAGACTTTGTATCGACTAACGGCAACTGAACAAAGCAACGGTAAAGAATAAATATCCCTTGCCTCGCATTGATGATTTGTTTGATTAGTTGCAGGGTTCTTCAGTATATTCCAAGATCGATCTGAGATCTGGATATCATCAGCTGAGAGTCAGGGATTCTGATATCTCGAAGACAGCAATATGAACCAGGTATGGACATTATGAGTTTATTGTCATGCCGTTTGGTTTGACTAATGCTCCAGCTATGTTTATGGGTCTGATGAACCGCATATTCCAGAGGTATCTTGATGATTTTGTTATTATATTTATTGATGATATCTTGATTTATTCGAAGAATATGATTGACCATGCCGAGCATTTGAGAACTGTATTGAAAATCCTGAGGGCTGAGAAACTCTATGCTAAACTGTCAAAATGTGAGTTTTGGTTGAGACAGGTTGTATTTCTGGGGCATATTATATCCGGAGACGGTATATCAGTTGATCCCAGTAAGGTTGAGGCAGTGATTTCTTGGCCGAGACCTACTTCAGTACTCGAGATACGCAAGCTTTATGGGTTTGGTAGGATATTATCGCCGATTTATTAAAGATTTCTCGAGTATTGCCATGCCTATTACTCAGTTGACTCAGAAGAATGCTCCGTTTGTATGGCCTGAAGAATGTGAGACCAGTTATTCTTGAATTAAAGAAAAGACTGACCAGTGCACCGATCTTGACGATTCCATCAGGTACTGGTGATTTTATAGTTTATTGTGATGCTTCTCACCGAGGATTAGGTTGTGTGTTGATGCAGCAAGGACATGTTATCGCTTATGCCTCAAGACAGTTGAATCCCCATGAAACTCTTTATCCAATTCATGATCTTGAATTGGCTGCCATCGTCTTTGCATTGAAGATATGGCGACATTACCTTTATGGTCAAAAGTTTGAAATCTATTCTGATCATAAAAGATTGAAATATCACTTTTCACAGTCAGAGTTGAATATGAGACAGCGAAGATGGCTTGATTTGCTTAAAGACTTTGATTGTGAAATCAAGTACTATCCGGGAAGATCTAATGCAGCAGCAGATGCACTGAGTCGAAAGGTATGTTCTTTATCCTTATCGACGATTGGTGTTTCGAATTTGATAGAAGATTGCTGTTTGTCTGGATTAGCTTTTGAAACAGATTGTCAGCCTTTGAGATTATGTGCTATTCGAGCTGAACCAGAATTGATATTGAGAATCAAAGAAGCACAGAAAGTTGATCAGAATGTGCAGAATTCGATTGCTATGGTCAGAGCTGGACATCAATCGGAATATCAGGTTCATGATAGTGTTTTGTATGTGAATAATCATATTGTAGTGCCGAATGTTTCAGATTTTAGACAGCGGATACTAGCAGAAGCGCACAGCAGTCGTTTTAGCATTCATCCTGGTGGTAAAAAAATGTATAATGATTTGAAGACACAGTACTGGTGGAAACAGATGAAATCTGATGTTACTGAACTTGTATCCAAGTGTCTGAATTGCCAACAGGTGAAAGCGGAAAGAAAGAAACCAGGAGGTCTACTGCACAGTTTATCGATTCCTGAATGGAAATGAGATCACATTTCCATGGACTTCGTGACGCAGTTACCACGTTCCTTCAGAGGTTGTGATGCGATTTGGGTCGTGATTGACAGATTGACCAAATCAGCATGCTTCATTCCGTATCAGATGACGTACAGATATGACCAAATGGCAGAAATCTATGTCAAAGAAGTGGTCAGATTGCACGGAGTGGCGAAGTTGATTGTTTCAGACCGTGATCCTCGGTTTACTTCGCACTTCTGGCAGAGTTTGCAGCAGGCTCTAGGTACGAAGTTACATCTGAGTATAGCATATCATCCACAGACCGACGAACAGTCAGAGCGGACTATCCAGACATTGGAAGATATGCTGAGAGCTGTAGTGCTTGATTTTAGCACTAATTGGCAAGATGCATTCCCTCTTTGTGAGTTTTCGTACAACAACAGCTATCAGACGAGTATTGAGATGGCACCATTTGAGGCGTTGTACGGAAAGAAATGTCGATCCCCTCTGTATTGGGATGATATCTCCGAGGTACCTGAAATTGGACCTGATATGATCAGAGATATGATAGAAAAAGTGAAACTGATTCAGAAGAGAATGAAGGCAGCACAGGACAGACAAGCCAAATATGCCAACGTTCAACGAAGACCGTTGGTATTTGAGGCAGGAGACAGATTATTTTTGAAGATTTCAACTTTCAGAGGAGTTGTCAGATTTGGCAAGAAAGGGAAGTTGTCTCCACGATACGCTGGTCCATATGAAATTCTCGAGAAGATAGGAGATCGTGCCTATCGACTCGCATTACCGCCTTCTTTATCTGGAATACATGATATCTTTCATCTATCTATGTTACGGAAGTATCTCCCTGATGATTCTCATATTATTCAGCCAGATGAGGCCGAAGTTGATGAAAGTCTGAGTTATGTTGAGAAACCGATTCAGATTCTCGATCGTAAAGAAAAGCAACTCAGAACGAATACTATTCCACTTGTAAAAGTTCAATGGACTCGTCATGGTATGGAAGAAGCTACTTAGGAGACTGAATCAGATATGAGACAGGAATTCCCAGAGTTATTTCACTTATGTGCGTCTTTTATTTTAGCTTCTGTTATGTCTTCTTATCTGCTATGATTTGACTGCCTACGATTTCGAGGACGAAATCATGTCTCAGAGGGGGAGAATTGTAAGGCCCGAGATTTTATCATTTTAATCTGAGATTATTTAATTTATGAATTTTGGAATATTGATTCATATCCCATGGTTTTTATGATTCCTTAGGATTGGAATTGAGTTAAAAAGAGTTTCGAGGGCCGAATTGCAAATAGTGAAGAGTTCAGGGGCTAAAGTGCAAATAATGAAAGTTGAGTGGGACACTTGTCTACATCATACATATAAAACGTTAAAATCCTTCATTTCCTTCAAATCTTCAGGAAGAAACCGAGAGTTCCCTAGAAAGAATTCCTCAAGCTTCATTTGATACTAGAAATTTAATTTTGCAAGTACCGATGATCCGGTTTTGAATCCGAGCACAGTTCTGAAATCCTCTTGTCAAGGGCTACACAAGGATGTAAGTTTCATCGATTTCTAACATGATTTGAAATTCATGTATTAGAGGAATTATGATTTGATATATATTATGTGTTCTGGGAATACTAGACTTCGTAGAATCGAAGTCAGATCGAAGAACAGATTGATTTTGGAATTGTTATGATTTTTCAGATTATATTGATTAAAATTGAACAGATTTGGATTATTGACTGATTCTGGATTGTATTGGATATGGGTTATAGATTGTAATTGATATATGTTGATGTGGTATTGACGGGGATATCGAGATTGTTCCGTTATGCCGTTGATTTTGAGTTAGATTCAGATCGATCAAATTCAGTGTTGAATTGGGAATGGAATATTGATATTATTATTTTTGATATGTCATTTCAGATTGATAGAGACAGTCTTGAATTCAGAACTTTCAATTCGTCAGACCGAGATTACGAAAGAAAGGTATAAGTCAATGTGGTACCGGGAGAACGACTCGAGTATGATATACTTGAGTTTCCCTAAATCACATACTTATTGTTATTATTTACAATGATTTGAATTGATATGCTTGTTCTATTGATTTATAGAAGCATGTATTAGATGAGTATTAGACGAGTGATCTTGTGACATAAGTGCCGATAGTGATGGAATCGTCACTGGCACATTGCACATTGTCACAAGATAGTGAATTGGCGATAGTGCCACAGTCTGTGACGGATAGGTCAAGACACTGGATGTTTGGTTATATGGATTGAATAGAATTGGAGTTTCTTCTATTACTGAATTCGATATAGGAATGCCAACGTCTGGAAACCGGGATCCCTAGACTAGGATTGAGTCTAGTCTGAGACGTGGAGTCACGAGTCTGATTTACGATTTTATATTGATTATGTTTCAGATTTTGATACATGTTACTGATATTTGTTACATGCTTTTACATTGTTTATATGATTGCATGTTCATTGATTTATACTGGGAGTTTATTCTCACCGGAGTTATTCGGCTGTTGTCGTGTTTGTATGTGTGCATGGCAACAGGTGGGACAGGGCCGGGGTCGAGGAGATAAAGAGAGATCGTGATTAGAGTGGAGACTACGGACTTGATTAGAGATAGGGTTTGGACACTTGATATTTAGTTGTTAAACCTTAGTTTGAATGATTGTATATAGTACAAGACTTGTAATTTAATACTGACATGTATATTAGAATGTATTCCATTACGTTCCGCATTTAATACTGTATTTTAAAAAGGAAAAAAAATTTATTAGACTTTGTTTATTATAATTCATTAAATTGTCCCAATGATGATTAAGAATATGATTAGCGTCCGGGTCCCCACATAATCACTCCTCTCTAGCGCCTGAGCAATCGTTGTAGCTTTAACTACCTTGAATAATATTGTTTCCAAAGCGATGAATTTTTCCAAAATTGATTTCTTCTACAATCACTTGGCAAACATTTTAGTCCTAAATATGACCTATTCATTTTATGTTTTCAACTTGGATTCAGAAAACTCATTGATTTCTTCCCATAGCAAATCAATATGAGTCTGAATTATATTGGTTGGTCTAGGCTCTTCAATCATCTTTTCCTTACCTTTCGGATCAGTGAGGGCATGAGAGATGCTCAGCAATGACAAAGTAGAATCCACTTTCTCACGTATCACCACTCCCTTTGGTCTTGCAGTAGGCAGTGTTGTTTGACTGGTGATAGTGATCAGTGGTGCTCTCACTCCAACTTGTTTTTGTTTATCAGATTCGGTAATAGCCTTCTTTGAAGGAGCAGTAGGAGGAGGTTGTAGAGGATCAGTTGAGGAAGCAACTGGAACTGCCCTGATTGGTATTGCACTTATGGGCTGTTCAGCTCCAGTTGGCTTCAGTATCTCAACTGGGATGGCTGCAATAGGCTTGGTTTTTGGGGTCTTTGGCTTTTTCAAGATTTTCGGAGAAGGAGTTTTCTCTGATTCAGTTTCACTGACGATCAATTTCCTCTTGATTGCCTTCTTTGACTTTGCCAAGTCCTTGTCCTTCTTTACTGACTTGGGAGCTGCCTGCGTCCCAATCTCCTTTTTGACTTTTAAAAACTTCTCAGGAGAAATGTCCAGCTTTTTCTTCGATGGCTGAACATTCTTAGCAGTTCGGTGATTGAACATTCTTAGCAGTGAAGAACTTGTATTTGGTTGGGTTCTCAGCCGAGTCATCTACCAAACTTTTTCTCTTCTAGAGGGAGCTGATAGGCACGACATAGCCTTTCAACTGTTTTGTCGACTGAACCATATTTTTCAGTGTTGAAAAGAATGGCCGACAAGTTCAGTTTCCATCCATTTATCACAGCAGCCATAACTTGAAATTTCTCAACGGTTAAGGAAGCAAAAAAGCCTGCTTTAGCTAGAACACCCTTGGCAACTATGTCTACCACTGATATTCATACTTGAGCTCCTTCTTAAGATCAAATACCTTTACATTCTTCCCATCAGCATAAAGAAGCGTCAGCATCTCTTCAAAATCAGCAACTTTCACTTCTGAGAAGTGAGAAAGACCATCCGAAGGTAGTTGGAAAAAGGTGTTGTATGATTCTTCATCTAAAATCAGCAACTTACTACTGACAAGTGGTTGTGATTTTCCCTTTAGAAGAGATATAGCTGTTGTCGTAGAAGTCTTGAATCTCTTTAGAGTAGATTTCCTAAGTAGATGACCCAAGAAACTTCTTCAATCCAGCTGCTTCTATCTTCAGAAAGACATTTCGAATGGATTCATCCTTAACAGAGAAGACTGAATCAAAATCAATAGCCATAACATTAAGGATGTATGCGGGAATTTGGCTTGCCATTTCTGAGTTGTTTTGAGGATCTGCGTAAGAGAAAAAACTTTGGTAGTTTGATTTGGCTCTGTAAGTTGAAGTGCTCGTAAAGAAACTGAAATGAAGTGGGTTCATTTCTATGCTAGTGAGACTGTTCGAATTTTCGGACACGTGTAAGTCCAAGATTAACTGAGTCAAAAACGTGTGTACGATGTGAGTGATCGTGAATAGAAAGTGCTTGGACTACGTGGGGCCACCTGTTTAATTACTATTCAATAAAAGTCATAATTAAGTGTGTAATCTTATCAGTCTCATCATTTAATATGGTATTTTAATCGCTCATTAGTCAACTTATGGATAAGATCAGTTAGATCAATAATTGAGTGATCAATTGAGAACTGAATCAGTTCAGTTGAAGACAAACTGACTCTTGTCTTATCAATTTAGCAATTTAATATCGATATTCCCCCTAAATAGATGCATACAAGTAAAGATAGTAAGAGAATCTAATCCTCGATCAATTAATTGCATCCAATTGACTGATGTCTCTTCATCTTCTTTAGTTTTTTCAATTAGAGTCTGTCTATAAATAAGATCAAATTTGTCATATGCAAAACATTTTTACAGCTAATATGAATCAATCGCAGATGGGTAAAGCAAGCAGTTCCAAGAAATCTAATTCTTCAGGAAAGCTTGCATTCGTGGAAACTTGGAAGATGGATATCGAAGACTTTATCTTTGAATAGTCTGATGATCATGAACCCTCATCTAGAGGGACATTACCAAAATATAAGAGCCGTCTGGACATCATTCACACTTTAGACCTTGTAACTGATGAAGGTCTGTATGACCTAATGCTCAGCAAAGAGTATAGAATACTGGAACAAATTTCCTTTACAGAGGATTTTAGTAAAATTTCAGAGGAAATGTACAGATGGTTATCCATTAGGCTGAATGCAATAGAAATAGAATTAAACCGTGTAATAGCAGAGAGATATTATCAATAAAACTTCTATTTTAGTTCATTGCTACTCACCAGTTTTACTGCTATGTTCTCTTTGCAAGCTAACTGAAAACCAGTTGGCTAACAATACTGAATGACATAAAATAATGTAAATAATATAAAGTTAAGTCAACAATTTTTCCTTAAACATATCGCATAAATATAAGAAAATTCTTATCCTTAGTAGCTAAATTGTTGGAGATAACAAATGTGTCTCTTCAAATGACTCAAAGCTTATCTATAAATAAGAGTGAAATTGTTAGTCACAATATCAATTAAATATTTCAGCAGATAACATAAAGTAAAACAACAAAAAATTGATGCATCAAGCAGTTCTCAGCAACCGGATATGGCTGAGGAGTTCCAGTGATCCATTGAAGCTGCTCGAAAGCTGAAAATAGAAAACCTTGTCTTTGAGAAGACATTGTCAACTTGGACAAAAAGATCCAGGAGCTGAAGTCCTCTCGAGAGGAAGAACTGGTTGTCACTAGAGAGCGAGTGGAAACTGAAAATAAATATATGTGGCATCTCGGCGTTGCTCATGCTTCAGAAATTTTTAAAGATGAAGGTGTCTATCATCTCATGCTTCTCAAGGAGCAGAAGATTCTGAAAAAGATTGCTTTTTCAGATGAGTTCACTGAAGACTGCCACTGGCAGGTTATCCTCATGGATGACCTCCTGGCTAGACGTAATAGAGATTGAAATAAACAATGTAATATCTAATCATTTTCATTAATAAAAAAACTTATTTGAGTCAATGTTTGTCTATTCTTTACTGCTTTAATTACTTCTGCATCCTAACTGATACTAATTGAAAAATAATTAATAACAACTGAAAAACCATTGACTAACATCACTAGCAGACATAATAATGCAACAAATATTAAGAAAAAACAATTAAACCAAGAATGTTACGAAAGTAAGAAAACTTACTCTGGGATAATGGTTTGGTGAAGATGTCAGCTGCTTTTTGTTCAATTGATATATACTCCAGCCTTATTGCCTTCTTTAGAGGAATGTCTCTGATGAAGTGATGTCTGACGTCATTGTGTTTGGTCTTGGAGTGAAAAAATGGATTGTATGTAATTGCAATCGTGCTTGTATTATCACAGAAGATTGGTGATTCTTCTGCAATGACTCCATAATCCTTCAGTTGTTGCTGAATCTAGAGCACTTAAGCGCAGCAGCTTCCAACAGCTAGATATTCTGCTTCAGTTGTGGAAGTTGCTATGGATGTTTGCTTCTTGCTGAACCATGAGATCAGTCTGTCTCCTAGAAGCTGACATGATCCACTTGTGCTTTTATGATCAAGCTTACATCCCGCATAATCTGCATCTGAATAGCCAACTAAATTGAAAGATGAGTCTTTAGCATACCATAAGCCCACATTTTGTGTGCCTTTAAGATATTTCAATAAGCATTTAGCAACTGAAAAATGCGATTGCATAGGATCTGCCTGAAATCTAGCACACATGCAAATAACAAATACAATATCAGGACGACTAGCAGTTAAATATAATAAAAAACATATTAAACCTCTGTAGTGTGTCGTCTCAACTGATATTCCCCCTTCATCCTTATATAATTTAATCAATGAGTTCATGGGAGTATTTGCAGCTGAACATGATTTCATGCTAAATTTCTTAAGAAGTTCTTTCGTATTTTTTGTCTGACTGATAAAGGTACCAATTTGCAGTTGCTTCACTTGCAGACCAAGAAAGAACTTCAGTTCACCAATCATACTCATCTCAAATTTTTTCTGCATTAACTTGGCAAATTTCCCACATAATTTTGGGTTAGTTGACCCAAAAATAATATCATAAACATATATTTGCACAAGTAAAATATGATTATTCTTAGAGAATTTGAATAAAGTTTTGTCAACAATTCCAATAGTAAAATCGTGATCAGTTAAAAATTTATACAAAGTCTCATACCAAGCTCTGTAAGCTTATTTAAGACCGTACAGAGCTTTGTTCAAGTTATAAACATGATCAGGAAGAGAGTGATAACAAAACCTGGTGTTCATCACTTCTTCCTGCAACGAACCATTTAGGAATGCATCTTGACATCCATTTGGTTGACTTTGAAGTCTTTGAATGAGGCATAAACAAGGAACATTCTGATTGCTTCCAATCTTGAAAATCGTTCATATGTCTCGTCGTAATCAATTCCTTCTTGCGTATATCTTTGTGCTATAAGCCTCACTTTATTGTGCACAACTGAGCCTTCTTCGTTCAGTTTGTTCCTATAGACTCACTTTGTACCTATAGTAGTTTTAGAAACTGGTATTGGAACTAAATTCCTGACATTGTTATAGGTAAACAGATTTAGCTTTTCTTGCATAGCATTTATCTAGTTAGGATCAGCAAGAGCTTCATCAGTTTTTGTAACATCCAAGAAAAAAAAAAAACAATCTACGTAAACCACATGCATGCAAATTATTTGAATTGTTTAATTGTTTTATTTAATTGATTTTAAATGCTTGCATGATATTTATTAAATGATTAAAGGTATGATTGCATGATTAAATGATTATATTATATGATTTCATGAAATTGAAGGATTCTTACCGAATATTCAATAATAGGCTGGGAAAGGAGACCGGGAACGACCTAGACAAGAATATTTATTATTCACTAATATTTTCGAGGCTTCTTAACATAATTAAAAATGATTTAATTTTTCTAAAAATAGCAGAGTTCTTATTTTTTTACGAGTCGAGCTCGATTTTACCCGAGAAGCCGGTTTTGGGCAAATAAGGAGTTTTTAAAATATCGAAAATATTATTTCTGGAAACTAAATTTTATAAAATTTTATGTTTCAATTAAATTAGAGTTATTGGGCCCAATTTAACTAAATTTGAGTAGGTTCAATTACTCATATACTTAGAGGCCCAAGACCTAAGCCCATTATTCATGCAATTTAAAATCTATAAATATGCTACATAGGCTTCCCAAGAAACATGAACCAGCCGAAATTTCACACACTAGCACACACCAAATTTCAAAAATTTGAAGGAAGAAAAGCTAGGATTCTTCGTCGCCCATTCGTTCTTCCTCGCCGACGATCAGATATTCGAGCGTTTTAAACGCAAAGACACGTTTTCTAAACCTTCTTACGCAACATTCAAATCATAATATGCATGTTTTAATTGTTTTTGAATGAAAAAAATTTACGTTCGATTGTTTAAAATTTTGTCGATTAATTTCAAAATTTTTCAACGTTTTTACGTATATATGATCGTATTATGATTTCCAACGAGTAAGCTGCCAACGTAGGATGAAATATGAATAAAACATGAATTATTTAAGGTAAAAGCACGTGCTTGAATCACGCATAATCAATGGAAGAGGGACCTAGGGTTTTCGCATAGAACCATGGCTTGTAAGGGACGACTAGCTTGCATGGTTGGGCAGGGCTTGGCTAGGTGGCTAGGCTGGTCATGGTCAAGGGTGGGGAAGAGTTCTATGAGGGCTAGGGCTCTAGTCTTAGGGTGGGGAAGAGTCCACATGAAGAGGGACTCCTCCCAATGCTCGCGCAAGGAGGCTGCATCCAAGGGAGCTCGTGGCTAGGGCTGGCCGGTGCAGGGTTTGTCCAATAGGGTCTAGGGAGGTTGACCAAGGGTCAGGTCAGGAGCTGGTGCGGGTTGGTTCGCTGATGGCTCGACCACAGCGTGAGGAAGCATCATGCGCACGACTGCTGTTTTTTTTTTCTTGGTGGCTCGCGGCGCTGGTTCAGGGCTTGGGCAGGGTTCGATTGGGTCTAGGCATGGTCAAAGGTCTGTGAGGGTCAGCTGTGCTGGGTGGTGACTTGAGGAAGAGAGTCCTAGAGTGACTAGGAGTCCTAGTGAAGGTAGGAAGCTTGCGCGTGAACTCATGTCTGGTTTGCAGCGCTCTTGCATGAGCCAGGAGCTAGTTCAACAAGACTAGGATGGTCAGGAGTGTCCGTACGAGGGTTGGCTATGGTCTGGCTCGAGGTGGCTCGGATGAATTAGGAGTTGGCTCAGTAGGTCCTTGCATGGGTAAAATTTCAAAATTAATGAGTAAAATTCAAATCATGGGTCCACGGGGGTGGTTCATGGCTTGTGAAGGTAGTTTAGATGATAAAAAGTTTATGTTTAAAATATGAGAATAAAATATTAAGTTTTGAATTAATTTGGTAATTAAACGCATCTCGAATTATAATTAAAGAATTAAAACGAAAGCCTCGAATTTACTCTAAGCAAGATTATGAAAAATCAGATTTAAGTTTGAATAATTATTTGCAACGACACCATGTCATTAAAAGTAAGAAAAAATAGAAATCGAGAATTATTAAGTCTAGGGGCAAAACTGTCATTTTATACTTTGGTATTACGTATAAGCTTGGGAGCGTTCCGAAGGATCATAAATCATGTTAAATGATTTAAAATAATGACTTTGATGAAAATATGATATTTTATGATTTATGATAAAGCTGTGAAATTTTTACTTTTAAAATGCTATTTTTTAAAAATTATTATATTTTTTGTTTTAAAAGAAAAAGAAAAATATTTTGAGGGATGTGAATTGACTGTGTCAAATGATAGAGGATGTGTGGGGGATCCGTTTTAAGAATGAATGGTGAACTTGAATGTCGTGAGGGAAAATGCCCCAGAGGGAGCCCATTTACGGAAAAAAGGCCCAGAGGGAGCCCGACGATCGTATTTCTATGGCGGAGCCTAGTGCCCGCCCCCATGGGCCATGTGGAGCTGAAGACAGATCAGTCGATCAGAGGATAAATGCTAGTCACTTTCAAGGATCAAACTTCACCCAAAATGATAAAGGATTGAAAGCTACACGATTAAATGATTTTACGATTTACGACTTAATTATGCATGAAAGCTGTTTTAAATAAAAATATGATTTTATTGCATGTGATTGTATATATATTACTTGCTACTCATGTTTAGAACGTGCTGAGTCATTAGATTCACTAGGTGTGAATGTTGCAGGATTTGATGATATGAGGAGGCACTGACGCTTGAGTGGATCGAGTGCGGCAGTACACTCCCGAGGGACATTTATTTTTCGCACTCGCTTGATAGATAAAAGATTTAAAGGATTATTGTTAATGATTTTATTAGAGATTTTTATGCTTTATTTTGATGTTAGTGGATCTTTTAAAAGTCGAGGTAGGATTTTTGGTTGCTCGACGATTTAGAGATTTTATGCACTTGAGATTTTTAATGTTAAATTAGTTTGATTAATAGAAATTTTAAGTTATTTTATTTAGTAATTTTCGAAGTTTATGATTTATAAAAAAAATGGTAGTGGACGTTTCAGTTGGTATCGGAGCCTAGGATCCCCAAAAGGTTGTGTACTGTCTCTCCGAGAAGCTCAAGAAGTCACGCCTCAAGTATGTGACTTTTTATTGCTTTATATTCTATATGCTAAAATTCTTTTAAAATAGTTTTATGATGCATGATGTAAATGTTGGTTGCATGCTGCATGAAAAATGTTAAATGCATGTTGGTTACGGGGTTTGGACGACGTATACAGAGATGCCTCCTAGAAGGATTTTACGTAGGAATGATGATGATAGACGTGAGGAGAAGATTCCACAGCCTCCACCTAATCAGGATGCTAATGCCCATGTACTAGCCGGTATGGCTCGTTTACTGTAAAAAACACGTAGGAAATGGTGCAAGGGTCCAACTGGAGGCTGCATATGAGCGTTTAAGGAGGATGAACCCCGAGGATTTTCATGGCTCTACTGATCCATTCATTGCTTAGGGATTGATTCGATCTTTGGAGGTTATTTCTCGTTATATGGATATGGTGGAAACTGACCGAGTTCGTTGTACTATCTATCTACTGAAGGGCGACGCTTCCTTCTGATGGGAGAGAGCGGAGCGAGGGGTGAATCTAGTGACATTGACTTGGGAAGACTTCAATAGGGTACTCTATGACACTTTACTTCTGATGTTCGTTCTAGGCTTAAGAGAGAGTTTATGAGTCTCCGTCAGGGGAACTGGTCTGTTCCTGAGTTTGTGCAGAAGTATGATAGGGGTTGTAATTTTGTGCCCTTGATTGCGAATGATGCGACGGAAAAATTACGACACTTCCTAGATGGTGTGAGACCGACTGCTCTACGATTCTACTGATTATACTACTATTGTTGCCAAACCCTTTAGAGCAGAGCAGTCACTCAAAGATATTGATTAATGGAAATGTTAAGTTATTTTATTCAGTAATTTTTGTGTTTATGATTTATATAAAAAATGGTAGTAAACATTTCAGTTTTCTTTGGTTCCAGTTGGGAAACGAAAGCTGAAGAATAAATAAATTAATCATTTGATTCCGAGTTCTTACCGAATCAGATGGATTAACTATCACTAGTTCTGGTGGATGTGATTTCTTCCATCTGTATTCAGCATTGGTTGGATCGATTTCAGCAACTGGTTCAGTTTGTAACTGAACGTTTTCTTCAATTTCAGTTGCTCCTACTTCGGTTGGTATTTGAATTTCATCATTTTGCTCAACCAACTGATTTTCAGTAACAATTTATTGTTCAACTTATTGATCCAATATCTCTGGTTCTGGTGTTTGAAGATTATTTCGATAGATATGAACTTCTTCTTCACTATCATCCTCCAAACTTATATTTGTAAAGCGATAAACTAGCTCAACTGGATCAGTTAGCTTATCAGTTAGTCCCGAATCATCAAAATAAACATTAATCGATTCTTCTACATTTGAAGTACATTTATTAAAAACTTTTTAAGCTTTACTAACTGATGAATAACCCAGAAATATTCCCTCTGCAGATTTTGCATCAAAAGTTTTCAAATAATTTTTTCCATTATCATGAATAAAACATCTGCAGCCAAATACTCTGAAATAGGACACCACACTTTTATGTCCATGCCAGATCTCATATGGCGTTTTCAAATGATTTTTGTTTATCATTGATCTGTTCTGAGTGTAACATGCAGTGTTTACTGCTTCTGCCTAAAATCTTTGAGAAATACCAGAATCCGCAAGCATTGTTCTAGCTGCTTCTTTAAGAGTTCGATTTCTTCTTTCAGATACACTATTTTGCTGAGGAGTTCTAGCTGTTGATAGCTCATGCTTAATTCCAGTATTTTCTAATAAATTGTGAAACATTTTGATTGACAAATTCAGTCCCTCGATCAAACCTTATTATGTCAATACCAACTGATTTTTCATTTAATAATCTATTGAAAAGCTTAATCAATTGTGCAGCAGTTTAATCTTTTGATTTAAGAAAGATAACCCAAGTAAAACTTGAAAAATCATCAACGATTACCAAGGTTTATTTCTTTCCCCCTAAACTCATGACTGGTATTGGACCAAAAAGGTCCATATGCAACAATTCTAGGCATATAGAGGAAGATTTACTACCTTTTTTCAAAAATGAAGATCTTACTTGTTTACCAAACTAACATGCTGAACAAATTTTCTTTTGAAAAATGTATTTTGGGCAGACCAGTTACAAGATCATGGTTACTCAGATGAGCAATAGATTTAAAGTTTAAGTGGTTCAACCTTTTTTGTCACAACCAGTTTTTAGAAGATTTTGAAGCTAAAAAATATACTGGTGCATTAGGTTGATCAGTCCAACTGACTTTGTAAGTATTGCCACAACGATTGCAAGTTATAATGATCTCATCAGTTGTGTTCTTAATTGTGCACGTGTGTTTGTTGAACTGGACTGAGAAATTATTCTCGCATAACTGACTGATGCTAATCAAGTCATACTTCAAATTATCGACCAGTAAGACATCTTTAATAACAATGTTACCATGGAAAGCTTATCCTTACCCATAGTTCTACCTTTAGAATTGTCTCCAAAACTGATGTTTGGACCAGTGTATTTGTAACGTACCGTACTTTTAAACTACTTGAAATTTGCGGAAAAATAAAATAAAAATTCTTAAATATGAAATAAACTTTCAAATTGTGATCATCCATTATCCGTTCTAAAAACCAACTACAACCAAATGTTCGAAATTAAAAATTTGCTAAAGCATTTGACTAAACATCATGACAGTAACATAAAATCAGAGTATTTGAAACTTTCATAAATTCTTAAAAACATGGCGGTCCTCGGGTTTAGCCTCCTGCTCAGTCCAAGCCAGCTCACTGGTTCTCACCACTCGTCTCCTCAAATTCATCTTCACCTGCATCGATCAAGTCTAGTGAGTCTAAAGACGCAACATGTATAAACTTGAAGTAACGATTAATACGTAATAAATCACATGCAAGTTTAAAATAGAGCGTACATACTTGAAACTTGAACTTGCATACTTAAAAGCTTGAACGTAACATACTTGAAACTTGTACATACGTACATAAACATAGACGTGTCATCATCATAAGACTTTTATTAAACATGCTTCCATACTTGTAGATACTTGAACATACATAAACTTCATCATTTTGCGTAGAGGCATGTTTCAAAGCAAGTGACCCATACATAATGTGCCATATCAGGCTAAACCACAGTACTGGGCTGACAGGGAAAATCCACTGCCACATACATGAGATCCTCGTTCATGCTTTAACGGGTGGATTGATCTCTGGTCATGCTTTACCGCTTTCCAATCCTGATCTAAACCAGTTCATGCTTTAACGGGGTGGAGAGGTCCTCGGCCACGTTCACCGACTTCCAAACCAATTCATAAATTGGTCACATGACATTTTGCATACCTCAAAAAATAAAACTATTTTCTCATTTGCACATCGAACATACTTACTAACTTGGCGTTGAGGGATTCGTTGGATTTCTCTTGGGACCACTGCGGCACATACTAACCTAAACTCAACCACTTAACTCACATAACTTAGACGTAGGTATTCTTGCTCGCCACCGAATTAACTAAATAGCTTATGACATTCTAAATCACTCGGGACTTGACCTTTTTTAACCATCGTACTAAATCATGAAATCCCAAATCGATCCCTAAAATATTTCCCAAAGACTGGAGTACACGGACCCCGTGCACCCCTCTGGGTCCGGGTCCGTGTAGATACTATAAAATGCATGTGAAGAAAAGGGAAGGCACGGGGTCCGTGCCTGGGTCCATCTAAGGGTCTGTATAGACTCTGTAAAAAGACACTTCGGAAGAAACAAGGGCACGGACCCCGTGCCAGGGTCCGTGTACAGGTCCGTGTACACACTGTTGACGTGAACCAACGGAAATTATGTGCTTGTGACTCAATCTCCCTAACTCGATCCTCCCGACCATGAATCGACACCTCGAGACACATCCTAGGATACTATAACACTGACTCAATCCTATACAATTGCCCCGAAACAACCACTCATCACAATTAACAAAATAAACCGTGAACATGACTTTTGACAACAAAACGATTTTCACGACTACTCTTTATCCCGAGTGCCTAATGAAACAAAATGAAACGTCAATAACCATCCGAAAATCATTAACAATATACCTACACGCAGCAATGATCGTTCAGTCGATCCCCAACGAAGCATACAACAATAAAACTTCAAGAACACATTAAGAACATAATTTTCGGAAAAACGCAGTTTGAGCAGTCCCACAAAAACGATCATAACTCACTCATTTATTATCCAAATATTTCGATTTTATATCAAATCGAAGGTATCAAAAAGTTATACTTTTCATATGTTGAAAGTTTTTCCAGAAAAGCGACCGAAAAATCGCAGTATTTAAAAGAACAGCCAAAACAAGATTTGAGATAAAAAAAAAAAATGGTTTCAAAAGTGATCCAAACATAATTGCTCAAACTTCTACACATCATACATGTACTTTCTCGCATAAAAACATCGCAACACATAATATGACTAGATCGACGCAGGAAAAACAGAATATACATGCCTTTGGATCTTTAACGTTACTGAAACGACGACTCCGACGGGGGAAAGAAGCGAGGGTTGATCCGGGACGATCGTTCCACGATTTTCTTGAAATAAAACTCACGAAAATTTGCTAGAATGCTGAAGGGGATGGGGCGGCTGCTCTAGCTCTCAAGAACCCTAAGTTTCCTCCTTTCCAAAAATAATAAAAATCTGAATTGAAATATGTGTGTGTTGAACATGTATGTGTGTGTGTCTCGGTGTGTGTGTAGTCAAATTAGGGGATTAAAATATGGCTTAATTAATAATTAACAACTAATTAAAATACTAACATATCTCTAACTTTTAATAACATCTCTAGATTTAAAATAAAATGTACAAGCGACAAACCTTTAAATTTTAAAGTCATAAAAATCACTTAATAATTAAATTAGGCTTTTAAAAATCTAAAAAAATTAATTAACCCTTTTAAAATGCCCCAAACCCAACTTAAAATAAAATACCACGTTTTAAAATTGCCAAAAATCGTCACCGGTCTTTTTTCCTTGATCCCGCGTCGAATAATCGCCTGAAACATGAAACTCGAGAAAATATTTTAATGTGCATCACATAAGCATAAATAATTTAAAATAATAAAATTTAATAAATCATGCATTACTAAAAATCATTTTAAATTTAAATAAATATTTTAACAATTAAATAAAGGTATGAGTTTTACGTGTACTGATTTTGGGCTCTACAGTTCCTCTCCCACTTATATAAATTTCGTCCTCGAAATTAAATCTTACCAAACAGTTCTGGGTAGCGGTTCCTCATATCTGTCTCGATCTCCCAAGTGGCCTCTATAATGGCCCGAAAATTCATGTTTGAAACTTTGCGGAAAAATTTAAATTTTTTTTTAAAATAATTATGATGCCTCATTCACAAAATAAACTGATAAATCAATTTTAATGTTTAAAAATAGCAGCGAAAGAAATTATTGCTCACAAAATAACAAGTAAAGTAATCCAACAACTGATAAAAAAAAATGTTTGAGCATAAAAAAAATGGCAAGTGCTGTAAATGAGGTCCTCGGGTTCCACTACTGCCAACCCAAGCTAGCTCACTGGTCCCCGCCCTCGGCCCCGACATCATCAGCACCTACAACAATCAAGTCTAGTGAGCCTAAAGACTCAGCATGCATATATCGTAAATAACGAGTAAATAATATAGTAAAATTGCATGAGAGTTAAAATATCATGTCATGAGGCATAATGTGAAAATAACTTGTCATGAGCAATTATAATACGTGCATAACTAAACTGAAAATCACAGTGAAAATGTTTGCTCCTTGGAGCCCTGTAATAAAATAGCATAAATTTTTTGTTTAGATTATGGTCTACGCAAGTGGCCCCTGCACTGAATTGAACTGAACTGACCGGTAACTGGCGACCGGGTGAAATAATGAACGTCTGATCAGACTAATGCCATAGTATACCGGGTGAAACTGAACTGAACTGACCGGTAACTGGCGACCGGATGATACAATGCTCTCATGATAGTGTAATGGCCACAAGCAATATCGCATAAATCTCAAAAATGAATATTTTATATTTTTATGCACGTAATATAATTAAATGGCATAATGAAATATCCTGTATTATTTTACCACATGGATTGGATCGTTCCCAGGCTCGCTGCGACCTAAATTTATCATGAAAAATATGAAAATGATTTTCTTGACCATACTTTGAAATTGAATCCAAAAACGAGACAATTACGCCCAACGACTTCGTATTTAATCATGACTCCGTGCCAACCCGAACTAACACCGAACCATCATTTAGTCATGATTAAAATACTCCTTAAAATGATGAAATAATGCTCCTAAAATGACAAGGGACGAAATTTTGGTGAATGGAGGCCAAAACATGAAACGCTCTTTCGAGAGTCAATTTGGCACATCGCACCGTAATTTCTCGTACGCCCACAAAAATGATCCGAATCACAAACGGCCAAAAAAATGACCTTTCCAACTTGATGAGGCACTGTCCAGTCCAAGGTCATAGGCTAAAATCCAACCAAGAACTCAGACGAGCCACTGAACCGAAGCAGCAAGTTGCTGTCACAAAAATACAGCAGCTGTGCTTTGGTTTCCTTGCGTCGTGTGCGAGGCTAATGATCATTGAGGCTTGAACCACCAATAAGAACCTCTTACCAACATCCTAAGGAATGATTTGAACCATGGCTAAGGGCCCTAGGCCAGCCACAATTCGAATCACACCAGAAACCAAACCATACATCCCAACCGAGCACTAATTCTGCGCCTGGGATGTTGCCGTGGTTCTTGAGGTCATGGACCATTCTAGTGGCCATTTGGTTGACCATGGAATGATCTAGAAATGTAGGGTGTGAACCGTGGCTAAGGGCCATAGGCCAACCAAGATCCACACCATTCCACAAAACCCGAAACACACTTGCTGTAAAATGAGAAGGGCCGAAAGGGGAAGGAGCTGTTCTTGTGTTTTGATTTAAAAACCGATGCAACCATGGACCAAGCCTCAAAAGGGTGACTGGTCACGTCTTAGACATGCTAGGGAGGTGTTCTAACCATGGCTATAGGCTCCTAGGGCAGCCAAGATCAGACACTTCCCCTTGACAGCAACATGACAGAAAATCTAACACAATATGACACTAATGGGGAAGTTGCTGTCATTTCTGGATTCCATTGGGTATGGGGATAGAACCAATGGACAAATGTGTTCCTAACATGTCCTAGTACATGTCTAAATGAAGCTTAGGGAGCCTAGACACGAGCCATCCACCTGAAACACCAAAAACATGTGAACCGTGAGTAGCACAAGGAAGGGCCGAAAATCTGCATCTTGGATTTCGAAATGTTTTGTCATGTATTTCGGTTTTGGTTGAAAGATCATGATCATGTAGTGTTTAAAAATCATAATATGACTTGATTGAAGAGCAAAGAAGAACATATACAAGCCTGGTTTCGTTTTGAAAAGAAAACGAACGAAACGCAACGACGCGGCGCAGAGGAGACGGAGCGTTTTCTTTCTTGCTTGCTACTTGATTTTTCCTCTTGTTATTAGCTATGAGGCTCACGATTTAAAACTCTGAAATGCTCTCAATTTCGGTGATGGGGGAGGGGAAATGGTGGTTAGGAGAGTGAGGGGAAGGGGTTGCAATATAAGAAGGATGGCAAGACCAAGTCTACCTCTTTTTGAAATTTGAATTTGTTTGATATCAAAATGCTTTATTGAAGAGGGAAATGGATAGGGTGTGACCGATTCTACATGTCCTCACAAGGCTAAGATAATGATCTTATATTAAATAAATGATGGTTAATAAATGAAAGGATTATCATGCCAAGAAATAATAAAGAAAAGGTCAAAGGTGAGTTGTCAAAGAATTGTTTACTCAACTAAGGGGTGGCCGAAAATTGAACAATTAAATGGAGGGAAAATATTGTTTAGTTAGTAAATTTTTAAAACTTAAGAGCCTTACCAATCCTTTAAATAATTTAAGGAATTAACACCTTAATTATGGAACCTAATTGAACTTATTTTCTACTTACCTCTAGTTACTTAAATAATTCCTTAAACCTCCTTTTAACTTAAATCAACTTGTTAGCTAGCTAAAATAACTCTGGGAATGATTTCTTAATTCTAAATTCTATCTCGAAACTTCAACTCCTGTCCGGCCTCACTGAATTAACTGAAAAGATAAAAATTTAAACTACTGCATAAAATAATTAACTTTAAAGAAAAGCATTTAAATACTCATGCAATAAAATCATTTTAATTTAAAATACTAGAATTATGCATGACTTATACGTAGTCTAATTTACGGGTTCTACAACTCCCTCCCCCTTAAAAGAAATTTCGTCTTCGAAATTAAAACTTACCGAATAACTCGGGGTACCGACTCCTCATCTCTGACTCCGACTCCCACGTAGCTTCCTCCTCTGAATGGTTGAGCCATTTGACTTAGACTCGCTTTACTAGCTTGTTCCGAAGCTTCTTCTCTTGCCTGTCTAAGATCTGCACTTGTCACTCCTTATAAGATAGGTTCGGAGTAAGCTGCAAGGGCTAAAAGTTCAAGACATGCGAAGGGTTCGCCATATACTTCCTCAGCATAGAGACGTGGAACACATTGTGTACTCCGGCCAGATTCGGCGGAAGAGCCACACGATAAGCTAGCGTCCCAACTCTGTCGAGGTTCTCAAATGGTCCAATGAATCTCGGACTGAGCTTTCCTTTCTTCCCAAATCGCATGACACCCTTCATAGGCGCTACCTTCACAAAGACATGGTCGCCAACGGCAAACTCTAGGTCTCTCCTCCTCTGATATGCATAACTCTTCTGTCGACTCTGAGCAGTCCTCATCCTATCACGGATCTTGACTACTACATCGGCAGCCTGCTGAATAATCTCTGGACCCAACTCTGCTCTCTCTCCTACTTCATCCCAATGAACAGGAGATCTGCACTTGCGGCCATATAGTGCTTCATACGGAGCCATACCAATAGACGAATGGAAGCTGTTGTTATAGGTGAACTCCACTAATGGAGAATTCGACTCCCAACTCCCAGAAAAATCAATCACACAAGCACGGAGAAGATCCTCCAAAATCTGAATAACTCGCTCTGACTGTCCATCTGTCTGAGGATGGAAAGCTGTGCTAAACAGCAACTTCGTACCCATAGTCGAATGCAAACTCTTCCAAAATGAGGAAGTGAATCTGGGATCTCTGTCAGATACGATAGAAACTGGAATACCATGAAGTCGGACTATCTCCCGGATATACAACTCTGCATACTGAATCATGGTGAAAGTCGTCTTAATAGGCAAGAAGTGCGCTGATTTGGTAAGACGATCTACAATCACCTAGATGGCATTTGATCCTCTGACTGACTTCGGCAATCCGGTCACAAAATCCATGGTAACATTCTCCCACTTCCACTCGGGAATGGGAAGAGGCTTCAGCAAACCTGCTGGTCTCTGATGCTCCGCCTTCACTAACTTGCAAGTCAGACACTCGGATACAAATCGTTTGATGTCTTTCTTCATCCCAAGCCACCAATACAATGACTGCAGATCTCGGTACATCTTCGTACTCCCTGGATGAATAGAGTACGGCGACATGTGGGCCTCTGATAAAATATCTGCTCGGATAGAACCACTGCTGGGAACCCAAATCCTGTCTCAGTATTTCACAATACCGTCGCTAACTGAATACAAGACACTGCCCTTGGCTTCATCTCTCTGCTTCCACTTTGCTAACTGCTCATCTGCTGACTGACCACTGCGAATACGGTCAAGAAGAGAGGACTGAATAGTCAAGGTAGATAGACGGGGAATTCTACCTCGAGGATATGACTCTAGATCAAACCTCTGCATCTCAATCTGAAGAGGTCTCTGAATCGTCAAATGAGCCATCACTGCGACTTTTCTGCTCAATGCATCCGCAACTACATTAGCTTTACTCGGGTGGTAGCTAATGTCACAGTCATAATCCTTCAGCAAGCTCCAACCAACGCCTCTGACGCATGTTCAACTCCTTCTGCGTAAAGAAATACTTGAGGCTCTTGTGGTCGGTAAAGATCTGGCACTTCTCCCCATACAAATAATGCCTCCAAATCTTCAAGGCAAAAACCACGGCGGCTAACTCTAGATCATGGGTAGGGTAATTCTTCTCATGAGTTTTCAACTGTCTAGAAGCATATGTTATCACCTTCCCATGCTGCATCAATACTGCGTCCTAGACCGAGCTTCGAAGCATCAGTATACAAAACAAAATCTCAGGGCCCTGACGGCATGGCCAAAACTGGTGCTGAGATAAGAGCTTGCTTCAAAGTATCGAAGGTCTTCTGACACTCCTCGCTCCACACAAATTTAGCATTCTTCTTGGTCAATGATGTGAGTGGAACGGCAATAGAGGAGAATCCCTTAATGAACATCCGATAATATCCTGCTAGCCCAAGAAAACTGCGGATCTCTGATGCATTCTGCGGTACAACCCAATCTCTGACTGTGGCAACTTTTGCTGGGTCTACCGTCACTACCACTGCTAGAAACAATGTGGCCTAAGAACGCCACCTTCTCTAACCAGAATTCGCACTTACTGAACTTTGCGAATAACTTGTGCTTCTGTAAGGTCTGCAGCACTGTGGTCAGATGTCTGCTTTGATCCTCCTGATTCTTGGAGTAGACGAGAATGTCGTCTATGAATACTATCACAAACTGGTCAAGATACGGCTGAAATACGCGATTCATGAGATCCATGAAGATCGCTGGCCCATTCAGTCAGACCGAACGGCATCACAAGGAACTCATAGTGGCCTATAACGAGTCCTGAAAGCAGTCTTGGAAACATCAGCATCTCTCAGCCTCAACTGGTGATAACCTGAACGCAGATTTATCTTGGAGAATATCGAAGCTCCCTGCAACTGGTCAAACAAATCCTTGATCCTCGGAAGTGGGTATTTGTTCTTCACTGTAACCCATGTTCAATTCTCGGTAATCAATACAAAGTCTCATCGTGCCATCCTTCTTCTTCACAAATAAGACTGGCGCGCCCCATGCTGAAAAACTCGGGCGAATGAAATCCTTGTCAAGAAGTTCTTGAATATGCTTCTTAAGCTCTGCCATATCTGTCGGTGCTAGTCGGTACGGTGCTTTTGAGATCGGAACCGTACCTGGCATAAGCTCGATAGAAAACTCCGCCTCTCTCTCTGGTGGCATACCAGAGACGTCCTCAGGAAAAACGTCTAAGAAGTCTCTAACAATCGGAACATCTGCGGCTGACTGACTGGGTGCCTCGTGGACAGATATGAAAGTTGCTAAAAACGCCCGACACCCTCTATGCATGAGCTTCCTAGCCTGGACATAAGGAATAATGCGCGGTAAAGGAAAGTACCTGTCCGGCTCGAATAAGAACTGCGTCATTCCAGGCGGTCGGACTAGAACAGATCTCCGCTGGAAGTCAATCAAAACTCTATTCCGCAATAGCCAGTCCATCCCTAGGATGATGTCAAACTCTGGCATCTGTAACACGATCAGATCCGCATAAACGAGGTTTCCATGGAGCTCAAGATCTATGTCTCGGATCACATAGGTAGCTGTCCATCTCCTCACCAGAAGGCAATACTACTGAATAGGCTACATCTAGCCCAACGGTCTTGACCTTGAGGAAATTAGCAAAAACCTCCGAAATATAATGGCCCGAAAATTCATGTTTGAAAATTTGCGAAAAAATTTAAAATTTTCTTTTTAAAATAATTAAGATGCCTCATTCACAAAATATACTGATAAATCAAGTTTAATGTTTAAAAATAGCAGCGGAAGAAATTATTGCTCACAAAATAACAAGTAAAGTAATCCAACAACTGATAAAAAAAATGTTTGAGCATAAAATAAAAAATGGCAAGAGGTCCTCGGGTTCCACTACTGCCGATCCAAGCTAGCTCACTGGTCCCCGCCCTCGGCTTCCGACATCATCAGCACCTACAACAATCAAGTCTAGTGAGCCTAAAGACTCAGCATGCATATATCGTAAATAACGAAGTAAATAATATAGTAAAATTGCATGAAAGTAAAAATATCATGTCATGAGACATAATGTGAAAATAACTTGTCATGAGCAATTATAATACGTGCATAACTGAAATGAAAATCACAGTGAAAATGTTTGCTCCTTGGAGCCCTGTAATAAAATAGCATAAATTTTCTGTTGAGATTATGGTCTACGCAAGTGGCCCCTGCACTGAACTGAACTGAACTGACCGGTAACTGGCGACCGGGTGAAATAATGAACGTCTGATCAGACTAATGCCACAGTATACTGGGTGGAACTGAACTGAACTGATCGGTAACTGACTGACCGGATGATACAATGCTCCCATGATAGTGAAATGGCCACAAACAATATCGCATAAATCTCAAAAATGAATATTTTATATTTTTATGCACGTAATATAATTAAATGGCATAATGAAATATCCTGTATAATTTTACCACATGGATTGGATCGTTTCCAGGCTCGCTGCAACCTAAATTTATCATGAAAAATATGCAAATGATTTTCTTGACCAAACTTTGTAATTGAATCCAAAAACGAGACAATTACGCCCAACGACTTCGTATTTAATCATGACTCCGTGCCAACCCAAGCCAACACCGAACCATCATTTAATCATGATTAAAATACTCTTAAAATGATGAAATAATGCTCCTAAAATGATAAGGGCCGAAATTTTGGTGAATGGAGGCCAAAACATGAAACGCTCTTTCGAGAGTCAATTTGGCACATCGTACCGTAATTTCTCGTACGCCCTCAAAAACGATCCGAATCACAAACGGCCAAAAGCATGACCTTTTCAACTTGATTAGGCACTGTCCGAGTCCAAGGCCATAGGCTAAAAGCCAACCAAGTAACTCAGACGCGCCACTGAACCGAAGCAGCAAGTTGCTATCACAAAAATACAGAAGCTGTGCTTTGGTTTCCTTGCGTCGTTTGCCAGGGGCCATTTGGTTGACCATGGAATGATCTAGAAATCCAGAGGAAGGGTGTGAACCGTGGCTAAGGGCCATAGGCCAACCAAGATCCACACCATTCCACAAAACCCGAAACACACTTGCTGTAAAATGAGAAGGGCCGAAAGGGGAAGGAGCTGTTCTTGTGTTTTGATTTAAAAACTGATGCAACCATGGACCAAGCCTCAAAAGGGTGACTTGGTCACGTCTTAGACATGCTAGGAAGGTGTTCTAACCATGGCTATAGGCTCCTAGGGCAGCCAAGATCAGACACTTCCCCTTGACAGCAACATGACAGAAAATCTAACACAATATGACACTCATGGGGAAGTTGCTGTCATTTCTGGATTCCAGTGGGTATGGGGCAAGAAACAATGGAAAAATGTGTTCCTAACATGTCCTAGTACATGTATAAATGAAGCTTAGGAAGCCTGGACACGAGCCATCCACCTGAAACACCAAAAACAAGTGAACCGTGAGTAGCACAAGGAAGGGCCGAAAATCTGCATCTTGGATTTCGAAATGTTTTGTCATGTATTTCGGTTTTAGTTGAAAGATCATGATCATGTAGTGTTTAAAAATCATAATACAATTTGATTGAAGAGAAAAGAAGAATATATACATGCCTGGTTTCGTTTTGAAAGGAAAATGAACGAAACGAAATGCAATGACGCGGTGCGGAGCAGACGGAGCGTTTTCTTTCTTGCTTGCTACTCGATTTTTCCTCTTGTTATTAGCTATGAGGCTCACGATTTAAAACTTTGAAATACTCTCAATTTCGATGATGGGGGAGGGGAAATGGTGGTTAGGAGAGTGAGGGGAAGGGGTTGCAATATAAGAAGGATGGCAAGACGAAGTCTACCTCTTTTTGAAATTTGAATTTGTTTGATATCAAAATGCTTTGTTGGAGAGGGAAATGGATAGGGTGTGACCGATTCTACATGTCCTCACAAGGCTAAGATAATGATCTTATATTAAATAAGTGATGGTTAATAAATGAAAGGATTATCATGCCAAGAAATAATAAAGAAAGGGTCAAAGGTGAGTTGTCAAAGAGTTGTTTACTCAACTAAGGGGTGGCCGAAAATAGAACAATTAAATGGAGGGGAAATATTGTTTAGTTAGTAAATTTTTAAACCTTAAGAGCCTTACCTATCCTTTAAATAATTTAAGGAATTAACACCTTAATTATGGAACCTAATTGAACTTATTTTCTACTTACCTCAAGTTACTTACATAATTCCTTAAACCTCCTTTTAACTTAAATCAACTTATTAGCTAGCTAAAATAAACTCTGGGAATGATTTATTAATTCTTATATTCTATCTCAAAACTCCAACTCCAGTTCGGCCTCACTGATTTAACTGAAAAGATAAAAATTTAAACTACTGCATAAAATAATTAACTTTAAAGAAAAGCATTTAAATACTCATACAATAAAATCCTTTTAATTTAAAATACTAGAATTATGCATGACTTATACGTAGTCTAATTTACGGGTTCTACAGCCTCCTCCACTGATTGGTCCAACCACTGAACCTTGACCAACTTGGTCACTTTGTTCCGAAGTCTCCGCTCCTATCTGTCTAGGATTTGGACTGGTTTTTCCTCATACGACAGATCTGGAGCAAGCTGCAACGGCTCATAAATCAAAACATGCGAAGGATTCCCTAAGTACTTCCTCGGCATCGAGACGTGGAACACATTATGTACACAGACCAGATTCGGCGTTAGGGCTACACGATAAGCTAGTGTCCCAACTTTGTCAAGAATTTCGAACGGCCCAATGAATCTCGGACTAAGCTTGACTCTCTTCCCAAATCTCATAACACCCTTCATGGGTGCTATCTTTATGAAAACGTGATCACCCACGGCAAACTAGAGATCCCTTCTTCTCTTGTCAGCATAACTCTTTTGACGACTTTGGGCGGTCTTCATCATGTCTCGGATCTTGACCACCACATCTGCAGTCTGCTGAACTATCTCTGGACCAAGTTCTGACCTCTCACTGACTTCATCCCAATGAATCGGCGATCTGCATTTCCTTCCGTACAGTGCCTCGTAGGGAGCCATACCAATATATGATTGGAAGCTAGTTGTTGTAGGTAAACTTCACTAGAGGTAGCTTAGATTCCCAAGTCCCCTGGAAATCGATCATACATGCTCATAATAAATCCTCCAAAATCTGAATCACTTACTCAGACTGGCCATCTGTCTACGGGTGAAAAGCTGTACTGAATATCAACTTCGTCCCCATGGTTGCATGCAAACTCTTCCAAAAGGACGATGTAAACCTTGGGTCCCTGTCGGACACAATAGAAACTGGGATTCCGTGCAATAGTACTATCTCCCTGATATAGAGCTCCGCATACTGTGTCATGGAGAAAGTCATCTTCACTGGCAAGAAGTGTGCCGACTTAGTAAGTCGATCCACTATGACCCAAATAGCATTGGATCCCCTGACTGACCTCGGCAATCCAACAACGAAGTCCATGGTGATATTCTCCCATTTCCACTCGGGGATAGGGAGTGTCTTAAGTATTCCTGCTGGTCTCTGATGCTCTGCCTTCACCTGATGACAAGTGAGACATTCAGACACAAATCGACGGATGTCTCTCTTCATACCTGGCCACCAATACAAAATCTGCAGATCCTTGTACATCTTATTACCAACTGGGTGAATAGAATACGGAGATGCGTGTGCCTCTGACAGGATATCCTCTCTGATCGAATAGACACTAGGCACCCACATTCTACCTCTGTATCTCACAATACCATCAGCCACTGTGTAGAGTACACTGCCCTTGGTCTAATCTTTCAGTCTCCATTTCTGTAACTGCTCATCTGAAGGCTGACCTGCACGGATTCGGTCAAGCAACGAAGACTGAACGGTCAGATTAGACATCTTAGGAGCCCTGCCCTTAGGATAAACCTCTAAGCCAAAACTCTGAATCTTTGACTAAAGAGGTCTCTGCACTGACAACTGTGCTACTACTGCAACTTTACGGCTCAAGGCATCTGCCACAACATTAGCTTTCCCTGGATGGTAGCTAATTTCACAATCGTAGTCTTTTACCAACTCCAACCACCGTCTCTGTCTCATATTCAGCTCTTTCTGCATAAAGAAATACTTGAGACTCTTGTGATCGGTAAATATCTGGCATTTCTCGTCGTACAAGTAGTGTCTCCAAATCTTCAAGGCAAAGACAACGGCGGCTAACTCAAGATCATGAGTCGGGTAGTTCTTCTCATGTACCTTCAACTGCCTGGAAGCATAAGCTATAACCCGACCATCCTGCATCAACACTGCGCCTAACCCGAGCTTAGATGCATCGGTGTATAACTCAAAATTTCCTTGCCCCGATGGCATGGCTAACACTGGCACAGAAATAAGAGCTTTCTTCAAAGTATCGAAGCTCTTCTGACATTAATCATCCCATACGAATTTAGCATTATTCTTTGTCAATGAGGTGAGTGGCACTGCTATCGAAGAAAACCCTTGAATAAATTTCCTGTAGTAGCCTGCTAGGCCTAGGAAACTGCGAATCTCTGACGCATTTTTCGGCTCAACCTAATCCTTAACTGCTGCTACCTTAACTGGATCCACCTCAATACCACTGCTAGATATTATATGACCCAAAAATGCTACCTTCTCCAACCAAAATTCACACTTACTGAACTTTGCTTACAACTTGCGACTCTGTAAAACCTGCAAAACTGTACCCAAGTGCTGACTGTGCTCCTGATGGCTCTTATAATAGATAAGAATGTCGTCAATGAATACTATGATGAACTGATCTAGGTAGGGCTGAAATACTCGATTCATCAAATCCATAAAAATTGCTGAAGCATTCGTCTGTCCGAATGGCATCACTAAGAATTCGTAATGCCCATACCTGGTTCTAAAGGCTGTCTTATGAATATTTTCATCCTTTACCTTCAGCTGATGGTACCCTGATCGAAGATCTATCTTAGAGAACATTGTAGCTCTCTGTAACTGATCGAACAAGTCCTCGATTCTTGGAAGAGGGTATTTATTCTTGATTGTTACCTTGTTCAGTTCTCGGTAATCGATACACAGCCTCATGCCTCACGTCTTTCTTCTTCACAAAGAGCACTGGTGCGCCCCAGGGTGAGAAACTAGGGCGGATAAATTCTTTGTCTAGGAGCTCTTGAATCTGCTATTTGAGCTCTAACATCTCAGCTGGAGCTAACTGGTACGGTGCCTTAGAGATTGGCACAGTGCCTGGCATAAGATCTATGGCGAACTCCACCTCTCTCTCTGGTGGAAGGCCGGTGACGTCATCTAGAAAGACGTCAGGAAAATCTCTGACCACTGGTACATCAGTTATAGATGGAGTTGGTACGTCAGGTGCAGAAACAATGCTGGCCAAGAAAGTCTGACAACCCTTGTGCATAAGTCTCCGTGCTTGCATGCAAGAGATCATGCAAGGGAAACTTCTCCATCTAGCTGGCTCGAAGAGAAACTGCTCCATGCCTAAAGGTCTTACTAACACTGACCTTTTCTGAAAATCAATCAGAACTATGTTCTATGTCAGCCAATCTATTCCCAAAATGATATCAAACCCTGGCATTGGCAGCACAATCAGATCGGCGTACACTAGGTGGCCTTGCAGCTCGAGATCGATGTCCCTTACCACGCTAGTAGCTGACAATTCTTCCCCTGATCGGACTGTCACTGAATAGCTCACGTCGAGTCCAATAGACTTGACGCCCTAGGTGACTAGCGAATGTCTCTGAAATAAAAGAGTGGGTGGCTCCTGAGTCTATCAGGGCCTTCGTGGATACTCTCTTTATGAAAATATTTCCTGAGAGACGTTTGCACACACAAACTTATATCCCAAATTCTAACCTCAACCTCAAGCATAGAAGAAAATTTATATCCCAAGTTACCAAAATATTAACTAGCACACTAATAATCCCAAATAAGATTCAAAACATGCATAGCGAGAATAATACGGTGCTTAACTAAATGAGTTTACCAGTCAAAAGCGTTGTGTCTGGGTTCGCCTCCTGAGCATGCATGGCGAACACTCTCCCCTGGGTTGGCTGCCTCCACTGTGGGCACTCCTTTAGCATGTGATCACTAGCTCCACATTTGAAACATTTGCCCGACCCATATAAACACTGCCCCGGATGCTTGCGGTTGCACTTCGGGCACACTGGGTACTCCGGCCTCTGAGGAGCCTTTGGCTGTGGGATAGAACCCTTGCCTTTCGGCGGTCCCTGATATGTGTGGGGACCCAGATGCTAACTCATTCTTCTTAATCTTCTTTGGGATTAATTGGGAACAATTAAATAAACTGGGTCATAAATTTTTTTTTAACGTTGAACACCTTATAAACAAGTGTATAAATTTCTATAACAATTAGGTCTCATCTCATTCAATTCACAAGATCAAGTTTAATGTCTACAACATGATCTAAAGTACAAGTCTTGTACAAAACTAACTCATAACAAACTAATGTTCAACCACTACATAACCAGTGATGAAAATCAACTCTACTTCTGGGTCCGGACCTCCACTCTAATCTCAATCTCTCATCCTCTTCTCGACCATGATCATGTCCCACCTGTTGTCATGCACACATACAAAAACAACAACAGCCGGATAACTCCGGTGAGAAATATATTCCCAGTATAAACAATGTATATATGCATTTCATATAAACATATAAAAAAGCATAGAAAAGTTATCAATATCATGTATCATAATCTGAAAAACATGAATCGATATAAAACTGTAAATCAAACTCTTGGACTCTTAGTCTCTGACTCGACTCTTATCTAGGGATCTCGGTTCGAAGTAAGAACGCAATAGTCTCCCACCTACTCTTCCCAGCTAGATGGTCGTACGTTCTTATTCCCAGACTTTGGCATTTTTTATCGAATCTCTACAATAGGAGTCGATCTACTCCTAAGAAACATCGATATAAACCAAATATCCAGTGACTTGGCACCTCTGCCAAAGACATGGCACATCTGCCAAAGACTCTATCCATGCTTTGCTATAAATCAATAGACTAAGCATATCAATCTCATGAATTGCAAACATCAAAGCAATTACAATAAAGCATGTGGTTTTGGGAAACTCAAGCTATCTCTGACTCGAGTTGCATCTTCCCGGTTTAACATTGATTTATACCTTTCTTTTCACGGGGTTCGGCTTTGCTCTGTCTTTTAAATCTTCAATACCAATCTGGCATGACATTATTGCAGGAGTACAATATCAATATACAACCCCATATAAGAATTCTCAATCTAATCAACTTTCGACGGTATAACGGCACAATCTCGAGATACCGGCAATACAATAACAATAGATATCAATCTCAACAACTCATAATCAATCGATAAACACCTATTCCAATACCAAATCTGTATATTCTCAGTCAAATCAAATCTGGAAAATGATAACAATTTCATACCGTATCCGTTCTTCGATCCGGTTTCGATTATACGATTACCCCAATATCAGGAACATATAATATAGATCAAATCATGATTCCTTCAATACCATATTTTCGAACCATACAGGAAAGTAATAAAACTTACGTCCCGTTGAAGCTCTTGTCGAGAGGAACACGATACTAAACTCAGATTGAAAATCTGACGGCCAGATCTTGTACAAATCAACAATTCTAGTACAGGAAGAAAACTTCAAGCTTTCTCCTATAGAATCTCGATTTCCTTCACTGCTATTCTGAATGAAATGAATAACTTTAGATATTAGTGTGCATGAGAAGACATGTGGCTCAATATACACTCTGCACGTCTCGCGCATATGCGCGACCATCGCCGGCGCATATGGGCGAGACCTACTGTCTCGTCGCATAACAATTCAACTGCTCGCGTATATGCGCGCCCCGTCTTCGCGCATATGTGCGAGACCTACTGTCTCGGCACTTCTTCATTACACATGCTCGAGCATATGCGTGCCTCTTCTCGCGCATATGCGCGAGGTCTTCTGCCTCAGACAACACAATATCACATGCTATCTCAAATCGTGCCTCGGAGTGGTCCTTCTATAATTACATCAATTCATAATCAATAATCTCAGATTAATAGAATAAAATCTCAGGCATTACAATTCTCCCGCTCTAAGATCTGATTTCGTCTCCGAAATCACAGGCAATCAAATCACATACAAGAAGGAGATATACAGAAGCTAAATAAGAAAACTCACATCAATGAAATAACTTTGGAAATTATTGTCTCATATCTGATGTAGTTTTCCAAGTAGCTTCTTCAATGCCATGACGACTCCACTACATTTTCACAAGCGGAATAGTCTTCGTTCTGAGCTGCTTTTCTTTACGATCTAGAATCTGGATCGGTTTCTCAAAATAACTCAGAGTTTCATCAAGTTCTGCCTCGTATGGCTGAAGAACATGAGAAGCATCAGGAAGATACTTCCGCAGCATAGACACATGAAAGACATCATGTATACCAGATAGAGAAGGCGGAATAGCGAGTCGATGGCACGAGTACCTATCTTCTCAAGAATCTCATACGGACAAATATAGGGTGGAGACAATTTTCCTTTCTTGCCAAATCTGACAATGCCTCTGAAAGGAGAAATCTTCAAAAATACTATGTCTTCTGTCTTAAATTCTAAAAGGTCGACGTTTAATATCTGCATATTTTTCCTGTCTGTCTTGAGCTATCTTCATTCTTTGCTGAATCAGCCTCACTTTCTCAGTCATATCTCGAATCATATCAGGCCCAAGTCCATGTACCTTAGATATCTCATCCCAATAGAGAGGGGATCTGCACTTTTTGCCATACAACACTTCAAACGGAGTCATCTATATATTCGTCTGATAGCTGTTGTTGTACGAGAATTCACAAAGTGGCAATGAATCTTGCCAACTAGTGCCAAAATCTAGCACTATAGCTCTCAGCATATCCTCCAATGTCTGGATAGTCCGCTGTTACTATTCGTCGGTCTGAGGATGATATGCAGTACTCAAATGCAATTTCGTGCCCAGAGCTTGTTGCAAATTGTGCCAAAAGTGTGAACTAAATCGAGGATCGCGATCTGATTCGATAGACTTCGGCACACCATGCAATCTGACCACTTCTATGACATAAATCTCTGCCATCTGGTTATGTCTGTATGTCATTCGATAAGGAATAAAGCATGCTGATTTGGTCAATCTTTCAATAACAACCCAAATCACATCACAACCTCGGCAGGATCGTGGTAGCTTTGTAACAAAATCCATGAAAATGTGATCACATTTCCATTCTGAAATAGATAAGCTATGCAACAGACCTCCTGGTTTCTTCCTTTCAGCTTTCACCTTTTGGCAATTCAAGCATTTTGATGCAAATTCTGCAATGTCTGCTTTCATCTGTTTCCACCAAAACTGTTTCTTCATATCATTGTACATCTTTCTGCCACCAGGATGAATATTCAAACGATTACAGTGCGCTTCGGTCAAAATCTGCTATTTCAAATCTGAAACATCTAGCACAATAAGGCGATTATTCACATACAATGCATCATCACGAACCTGATATTCTGATTGATGCCCTGATCTGACCATCAATATCGAGTTCTGAATATTCTGATCAACTTTCTGTACTTCTTTGATTCGAAAAATCAACTCTGGTTCAACTTGAATGGCATACAATCTCAGAGGTTGACAATCTGTCTCAAATACTAATCCAGAAAGACAGCAATCTTCAATCAAATTTGAAATACCAATCGTCGATAAGGATAAGAACATACCTTTCGACTCAGTGCATCTTTGATTTTTCCGGTTAATATTTGATTTCATAATCAAAATCTTTCAATAAATCAAGCCATCTTCGTTGTCTAATATTCAATTCCGACTGTGAAAATAGATATTTCAAACTCTTGTGATCATAATAGATCTCAAACTTCTCACCGTATAGATAGTGTCGCCAAATCTTCAATGTAAATACAATAGCAGCCAATTCAAGATCATGAATCGAGTAGCGAGTCTCATGTGGTTTCAATTGTCTCGAGGCGTAAGCAATAACATGTCCTCGCTGCATCAAAACACAGCATATTCCTCTGTGAGAAGCATCACAATAAACAACAAAATCACCAGTACCTGACGGGATAGTCAACACCGGAGCACTGGTCAATCTTTTCTTTGGCTCTAGAAAACTGGATTCACACGCCTCTGACCAAACAAATGGGGCATTCTTTTGAGTCAGCTGGGTAATCGGCTTAGCAATACTGGAAAAATCTTTAATGGATCGACGACAGTATCCTGCTAAACTCATAAACTGCGTATCTCTGGCACTGATGTCTGTCTAGGCCAACTGATTACAGCCTCAACTTTGCTAGGATCAACAGAAATACCATCTCCAGATATGATGTGTCCCAAAAATATTACTTGCTTAAGCCAAAACTCACATTTAGACAGCTTTGCATACAATTTCTCAGTTCTCATAATCTTCAATACAGTTCTCAGATGCTCAACATGATCAGTCAAATTCTTTGAATAAATCAGAATATCATCAATAAAGATAATCACAAAATCATCAAGATATTTATGAAATATACGGTTCATCAAACCCAAAAATACAGCTGGAGCATTTGTTAAACCAAACGGCATGACTATAAACTCATAGTGGCCATACCTGGTTCTGAAAGCTATATCCGATATATCAGAATCTCGAACTCTCAGCCAATGATATCCAGATCTCATATCAATCTTGGAATAAACAGAAGAACCCTGCAATTGATCAAATAAATTATCAATGCGAGGCAAAGGATATTTATTCTTTATCGTAGCCTAGTTCAGTTGCCGATATTCAATGCAGAGTCTCATTGAGCCGTCCTTCTTTCTAACAAACAGTACTGGAGCACCCCAAGGAGAAACACTCGATCTGATGTAACCCTTGGCCAGTAAATCTTCTAGCTGTTCTTTCAATTCTTTCAGTTGAATCGGTGCCATTCTGTATGGATTTTTAGAAGTAGGAACAATACATGGTATCAATTCAATAGTGAAATCTATTTCTCGGATTGGAGGCAAACCCGGAATATCATCTGGAAAGACATCACCAAACTCACATACCACTGGCCAATCTGCCAATGATGGGCTCGATTTCAGTACATATACTGAATACACAAGGAATCCATTTGCTCCTTTCTGTAATAATCAAATCATAGACAAAGTAGTCATCAAAGGAATTCTAGCTCTAGAACCCTTACCGTAAAATTTCCATTCATCAGCCATCTCAGGTCTGAATCTCACAATTTTCTGGAAACAATCTACGGTAGCTTTGTACTTGGTCAGCATATCAATACCGATAATGCAGTCAAAACCAAACAAACCGAGTACAATACAATCTAACTCAATCTCATTCCCATCATACTGCAGTATACAAATGTTTAACAGACTTCACTGATATAAGACCTCTCCCCAAAGGTGAAGAGATAGATACTACAGCAGATGATGACTCAATAGGCAAATCATATATATATGCAAATCGCTCATAAATAAATGTATGGTATGCTTCGGTATCTATCAATACATAAGCATGTGTGAAGTACCTATCCTATTCTGGGATTCTTCGAGGAGGCATATCTGATTATCAAAAGGATTAGTAACCAAATATAACAAATTTGTTTCAGTCCTCCTCTGATCATCATACCTCTGATCAAGAATCGGTTCTGATTCATTCTTTCAATAATACACATTTCCAATCAAATCAGATAATCAGGTAAATATGTATTTTCAAAGCAATGCAACATACTAGCATCACAAAAGCAGGAAAGAAAACTCAATCTGCCCACTCACTCGCTTTTATCCTAGTATAAGGAAAGTATAGCTCTAATACAACCTGTTGTGGGGACCCGAACGCTAACTCATTCTTCTTAATCTTCTTTGGGATTAATTGGGAACAATTAAATAAACTGGGTCATAAAATTTTATTTTTTTTAATGTTGAACACCTTATAAACAAGTGTACAAATTTCTATAACAAGTAGGTCCCATCTCATTCAATTCACAAGATCAAGTTTAATGTCTACAACATGATCCAAAGTACAAGTCTTGTACAAAAGTAACTCATAACAAACTAATGTTCAACCACTAAATAACCAGTGATGAAAATCAACTCTACTTCGGGGTCAGGACCTCCAGTCTAATCTCAATCTCTCATCCTCTTCTCGACCATGATCATGTCTCACCTGTTGTCATGCACACATACAAACACAACAACAGCCGGATAACTCCGGTGAGAAATATATTCCCAGTATAAACAACGTATACATGCATTTCATATAAACATATATAAAAGCATAGAACAGTTATCAATAGCATGTATCATAATCTGAAAAACATGAATCGATATAAAACTGTAAATCAAACTCTTGGACTCTTATTCTCTAACTCGACTCTTATCTAGGGATCTCGGTTCGAATAAGAACGCAATAGTCTCCCACCTACTCTTCCCAGCTAGATGGTCGTACGTTCTTATTCCCAGACTTTGGCATTTTTTATCGAATCTCTACAATAGGAGTCGATCTACTCCTAAGCAACATCGATATAAACAAAATATCCAGTGACTTGGCACCTCTGCCAAAGACATGGCACATCTGCCAAAGACACTATCTCATGCTTTGCTATAAATCAATAGACTAAGCATATCAATCTCATGAATTGCAAACATCAAAGCAATTACAATAAAGTATGTGGTTTTGGGAAACTCAAGCTATCTCTGACTCGAGTTGTATCTTCCCGGTTTAACATTGATTTATACCTTTCTTTTCTCGGGGTTCGGCTTTGCTCTGTCTTTTAAATCTTCAATACCAATCTGGCATGACATTATTCAGGAGTACAATATCAATATACAACCCCATATAAGAATTCTCAATCTAATCAACTTTCGACGGTATAACGGCACAATCTCGAGATACCGGCAATACAATAACAATATATATCAATCTCAACAACTCATAATCAATCGATAAACACCATTCCAATACCAAATCTATATATTCTAAGTCAAATCAAATTTGGAAAATGACAACAATTTCATACGGTATCCGTTCTTCGATCCGGTTTCGATTATACGATTACTACCAATATCAGGAACACATAATATAGATCAAATCATGATTCCTTCAATACCATATTTTTAAACCATACAGGAAAGTAATAAAACTTACGTCCCATTGAAGCTCTTGTCGAGAGGAACACGATACTAAACTCAGATTGAAATTCTGACGGCCGGATCTTGTACAAATCAACAATTCTAGTCCAGGAAGAAAACTTCAAGCTTTCTCCTATAGAATCTCGATTTCCTTCACTGCTATTCTGAATGAAATGAATAACTTTACATATTAGTGTGCATGAGAAGACATGTGGCTCAATATGCACTCTGCACGTCTCGCGCATCTGCGCGACCATCACCGGCGCATATGCGCGAGACCTACTGTCTCGTCGCATAACAATTCAACTGTAACACCCTCTCGACTCAATTAATAAAAATCACAGCGGAACTCTAAATAAAAATTTTGCTTGAAGGGAGGAAGGATTTAAAATACATTTCAATGTACAATCAAAAGTATATACATGATCCATAAAGTGTTGCACCAAAATACAAAATATTATTTTGATCATGTATAGCAAAATATCTTCTTCCTTCCATCTTCTATGCATATGACATCGGCTCCAATCAACGTCCTGGTCCGTTGCTCTTATCTGCATCACATGAAATATCTGGAATGAGTTATAAAACTCAGCAAGTGGAACTCTTACATAACAAGCTATACATATCATACTCTGTAAAACATGACTTTGAAATCATTAAATACCATCAACTCTGAAACATGAATATCATAGTATGAATAACAATAACGATGGTATTTCTCTTTTCTTTGTTGGATTGATATCTAGATAGTATCTCTGTCTCTGTACCTATATCCCATCGATATAAATCGATTACTCTGTCGAGATATAAGCCTATGGGCGTTGATAAACTAATTGCATGCAATCTCTGACTATGAATCTATCAATCCAATAAATCATTTGAACTCTCTTTTTGGCATTAAACCAAACACTTTGCATACTCTTTTCTTTTGTATTCTCTTTGACATAATTGAGACATAAAATGCCTCTAATATACAACAAAGTGTATTAATACATAGCATGAATCAAATGGAAGGGAATAACATGTTAAAACCATTGAAATACAATACATATATTATCATGTGAGCACGAGGAATGAATTCCACTTACAACCCTTGCAACACTTGGTTCTATACTTTGTACAAATCCTACAACAATAAACCAATTATAGAACCATCAACAACTTAATAATCAAATAACCATACCATTAAATCCATAAAACCAACACAATCAACAAACCCAATATTTCTCCCCAACACCAAAATCCAAAGAATAACTAAACCAAAGGCTTACCTTAGCTCCTTGAACTCAAAAGAACCTTACTCACACTTCAATAATCCAACAATAAGCTTGAATCAAAGAAAGGAAAGAAAGAAATGTAGGAACCCTAGTCTCCCTTGAGCTGCAAACCGAGAAATGAGAAGAGAAATGAGGAAATAATGAGCCAACTCTTGTATTATATCACTTAAAAGCAAAAACACGTTTTTACTGTTCACAGACCGCGGGTGCGCTGCCTTCTTCATAGCGGGTGCGGTGTGCCTTCGGCACCTCATCCAAAAATTTGAAACTGTGGACCGCGGGTGCACTGCATTTTGGAGTGCGGGTGCACTGAAAAATGGAGTGCGGGTGCACTCTCCTCTGAACCAACAATAAACTTTTGAAACTAAATTCGAATCGCAACGTCGCTTCTCCTCATAATTCGGCAACACTCTCAACAAGAAAGTTGCACCTCTAAATCATATCTAACCACCCCAATTGGCCTCATACCAATTGGCTCAACATACAAATTACCATGAATAAAATCGCAACGACGCTACAATAAAACCACACATCAACTATAAACAACAATACTATAAACCATACATCAAGATTCTAAACATCTAAACCATGCTTAAACTTAACCAAATAGTCCATAAACATACGAAATCTAAAACCTTACCGTTCACCAAGCTTGGATATTACATCAACTGCTCGCGCATATGCGCGCCTCGTCTTCGCGCATATGCGTGAGATCTACTGTCTCGGCACTTCTTCATTACACATGCTCGCGCATATGCGCGCCTTTTCTCGCGCATATGCGCAAGGTCGTCTGCCTCGCTGGCGCATATGCGCGGTTCGTTTCGCGCATATGCGCGAGACCTTCTGGTCCTGCTCTGCCGCCAAGGCTCTAGATACTGCAACGGCGTAGGTAGTCGGACCAGCAACTCTCACATCGCGGTGCAAAATCGACAGCAACACATCCATAAAATGCCTCAGCTTCTCATGGGAATCATTAACTATCAGGGGCACAAAATGATACCCCCCTCTCAAACTTCCTCACAAACTCAGCTACGCTGCTGTCTCCCTGACGCAACGTCATGAACTCCCTGGTCAGTTTGGATTGTACTTCTTCAGTGAAGTACTTGGAGTAGAAGACCTCCTTAAATCCTTCCCACGTCAGCGTTTCCAAGTTAACTGACACTAGTGCACTTTCCCACCATAGCCTGGCGTCTCCAGTCAACAAGTAGGTGGCGCACCTAACCCAGTCTGCATCCTACAGCTCAATGAACTCGAATATCACCTCGATGGACTTAATCCATCCTTTAGTTATCATCGGGTCAGTAGTCCCCGAAAACTCCTTTGGGTTCATCCTCCTGAACCTCTCATAGACCGCTTCCGGTCTAGGCCTAGCCCCTGCATCCACTGTCGCCTGGTTCCCCGAAAACTGTGCGAAGAACTTAGTCATTCTTGCAAGCATCTGTGCCTGCATATCTGGCGGTGGAGGAGGAGGAGCGTCTCTCCCCTCCTCTCGGGCCTCTCTATCCTCATCCCTTGCTTCTCGGTTAATTATTCGTCTAGGAGGCATATTGTTCCAACAATTTACCCAACATGTAAACCCAAGGTACATGCATGAACATAATATCAATAGCATAAGATGCACGTAAATCAAACTTAAAACATGGACATGCTGAAATCATGCTTTAATGCTTAATCCATAACATAATTCAAAACTTTAAAACTTACAGACTTGAGGTGTGGCTTCGTGAGTTTCTCGCAAATGGCAGTAGGCATAACCCTTTACAATAACACCGCTCTGATACCAACTGTAACGTACCGTACTTTTAAACTACTTGAGATTTGCCGAAAAATAAAAAAATTTTCTTAAATATGAATTAAACTTTTAAATTGCGATCATCCATAATCCGTTCTCAAAAATAACTGCAACCAAACGTTCGAAATTAAAAATTTTGTTAAAGCATTTGACTAAACATCATGACAGTAACATAAAATCAGAGTATTTGAAACTTTCATAAATTCTTAAAAACATGGCGGTCCTCGGGTTTAGCCTTCCGCTCAGTCCAAGCCAGCTCACTGGTCCTCACCCCTCGTCTCCTCAAACTCATCCTCACCTGCATCGATCAAGTCTACTGAGTCTAAAACTCAATATGTATAAACTGGAAGTAACGAGTAATACGTAATAAAATCACATGAAACTTTAAAATAGAGCGTACATACTTGAAACTTGAACTTGCATACTTAAAAGCTTGAACGTAACATACTTGAAACTTGTACATACGTACATAAACATAGACGTGCCATCATCATAAAACTTTTATTAAACATGCTTGCATACTTGTAGATACTTGAACATACATAAACTTCATCATTTTGCGTAGAGGCATGTTTCAAAGCAAGTGACCCATACATAATGTGCCTGATCAGACTAAACCACAGTACTGGACTGACAGGGAAAATCCACTGCCACATACATGAGATCCCCGTTCATGCTTTAACGGGTGGATTGGTCCCTGTTCATGTTTTACCGCTTTCTAATCCTGATCTAAACCCGTTCATGCTTTAACGGGGAAGAGAGTTCCTCGGCCACGTTCACCGACTTCCAAACCCATTCATAAATTGGTCACATGACATTTTGCATACTTCAAAAAATAAAATATTTTCTCATTTGCAAGTCGAACATATTTACTTACTTGGCGTTGAGGGATTCGTTGGATCTCGCTTGGGGCCACTGCGGCATATACTAACCTGAACTCAACCACTTAACTCACATAACTTAGACGTAGGTATTCTTGCTCGCCACCGAATTAATTAAATAGCTTATGACATTCTAAATCACTCGAGACTTGACCTCATTTAACCATCGTACTAAACCATGAAATCCCAAATCGATCCCTAAAGCATTTCCCAAAGATTGAAGTACACGGACCCCGTGCACCCCTCCGGGTCCGGGTCCATGTAGGTACTGTAAAATGCGTGTGAAGAAAAGGTAAGGAACAGACCCCGTGCCTGGGTACGTCTAAGGGTCTGTGTAGACTCTGTAAAAAGACACTTCGGAAGAAACAAGGACACGGACCCCGTGCCAGGGTCCGTGTACAGGTCTGTACACCCATCGTTGACGCGAACCAACGGAAATTCTGTGCTTGTGACTCAATCTCCCTAACTCGATCCTCCCGACCATGAATCGACACCTCGAGACACATCCTAGGATACTATAACACTGACTCAAGCCTATACAATTGCCCCGAAACAACCACTCATCAAAAGTAACACAATAAACTCGTGAACACGACTTTTGACAACAAAACAATTTTCACGACTACTCTTTATCCCGAGTGCCTAAAAACACAAAATGAAACGTCAATAACCATCCCAACATCATTAAAAATATACCTACACGCAGCAGTGATCGCCCGTCGATCCCAAACGAATCCTGCAACAATAAAACTTCAAGAACACGTCAAGAACATAATTTTCGGAAAAACGAAGTTTGAGCAGTCCCACGAAAACGATCATAACTCACTCATTTATTATCCAAATATTTTGAATTTTATATCAAATCGAAGGTATCAAAAAGTTATACGTTTCATATGTTAAAAGTTTTTCCAGAAAAGCGACCGAAAAATCGCAATATTTAAAAGAACATAAAAAACGAGATTTGAGATCCAAAAAAAATGGTTTCAAAAGTGATCCAAACATGATTGCTCAAACTTCTACACATCACACATGTACTTTCTCGCATAAAAACAACGCCCCATCCCTTTGGATCTTTAACGTTACCGAAACGACTACTTCGACGCGGGAAGGAAGCGAGGGTTGATCTGGGACGATCGTTCCACGATTTTCTTGAAATGAAACTAACAAAAATTTGATAGAATGCTGAAGGGGATGGGGCGGCTGCTCTAGCTCTCAAGAACCCTAAGTTTCCTCCTGTCCAAAAATAAGAAAAATCTGAATTGAAATGTGTGTGCGTGTTGAACGTGTATGTGTGTGTGTCGCAGTGTGTGTGTGTGTGTAGTCAAATTAGGGGATTAAAATATTGCTTAATTAATAATTAATTAAAATACTAACATTCCTTTAACTTTTAATAACATCTCTAGATTTAAAATAAAATATATAAGTGACCAACCTTTAAATTTTAAAGTCATAAAAATCACTTAATAATTAAATTAGGCTTTTAAAATGCTAAAAAAATTAATTAACCCTTTTAAAATGCCCCAAACCCAACTTAAAATAAAATAACACGTTTTAAAATTGCCAAAAATCGTCACGGGTCTCTTTTCCTCGATCCCGCATCGAATAATTGCCAGAAACATGAAACTCGAGAAAATATTTTAACGTGCATCACATAAGCATAAATAATTTAAAATAATGAAATTTAATAAATCATGCATCACTAAAAATCATTTTAAATTTAAATAAATGATTTAACAATTAAATAAATGCATGGGTTTTACGTGTACTGATTTTGGGCTCTACAGTATTTAATCAGTTGGGACAGCAATTCAGCATCCCCTGTCATATGTCATGAGCAACCACTATCTAATTACCAAATTGATTCTTTTGTTGTACATGTCACCCTGCAATCACACACAATATATAATCTTGGTACCCATATCTATTTGGGTCCTAACCTGATTAGTCCTTTAGGAATCAAGACTTGGATCAGTCTGACTGATTTTTCAGTCTCTGTGTTCCAAATTATATTCCCTGACTTGTGTGTGTTAGGTGTGTGGTATGTGAATGAAACAGTATGATTGTTAACCCTTTTCAACTGCTTGTTCACCCGATATCTCTTTTGAACTCGCTTACAGTTGTAGTAATTGTAATAGTCATCCTTAGAGTTATGATTTTTGTAGCTGAACCTTTTAGGTGACCAGCTTTTTGAATCAGTTGAACTCTTCGAGCTATATCCAAGTCCAAACCATTTGGATTTGTTCTTATGTTCAATTGGCTGAACGATAGGTTTATTTGGTTCAAAAAGTTCTTGTACCACTGTTGATTTCACAAAGTTAATGTATTTCCCTTTGTGTTCTTTCAACTTTGGTATGTTATCACTTGCAGAGTTTCATCAATGCTATTGAAGCCTAAACCAGTTTTATTAGTAACTGATTTTTGCATACCCTGCATCTCAGTCAGCATGACTGATGACTTCTTCCATGCTTGAATGAAATCACTTTGTTTTGAAATTTCAGTTTTAAATTGTTGAATAAAGAATTGGATCTCAGTCATTTCAGCTTTTTGCTTAACAATCTCCCTTTTTAGACTCAACAATTCAATTGACTCATCAGTTTCAGTTTTTTGTTCTTTGAATCAGTTTGCTCAGCTTTGGCTTTATCAAAAGAGCGAGAAAGTTTGTGATACACATTCACCATGTCATTCAAAGTGTCAATGAGTTCTTCTCGTGTAAAATCAGTAGAGCTGAAGTCAAATACATGTTCACTTGTTGACTCCAGTTCTGCATCATCTACCATTAAGCACTTAACCTCTTCTTCATAATCACTGGAGCTGCACGATCTCTCTGACTCTGACTCTGTCCATTTAGATTTGCTTTCCTCAGCAAGCCGGACTTCATGTTTCTTCCTGAATGATCTTTTATCATTCTTGTCTCTTTTTTGTATTCAACTGATTTCTTCCATTTATCAATTGAATGTTTATTGTCTTTCTTTGATTTTGGACAGTCAGCAATGAAGTGACCTTGCTTTTCACAGTTGAAGCAAGAGTTTGGTTCTTCCTTTGAGTTATTCTTCTGATAATTTCATTGCAATGAACCTTGGTTTCTTTTCATGAATTTACCAAATTTCTTCACAAATAATGACATCGCGTCATTACTTAGCTGATCAGCTGTTTTCTCAAGTGAACCGGCTGGTTCCAGTTTGAGAGCACTAAGGGCAGTTGTGATCTGTGGTGTAGAGGGCTCTCCTTCTCTTGTTTGAAGTTCAAACTCATAGACTTGGAGATCAGCAAACAGATCATGTAGTTCAACCTTATTCAGGTCCTTTGACTGTCTCATTGTCAAGGTCTTGACAGCCCATTCCTTAGGAAGACTCGGACTACCTTCAGTGCAACATCTTTGTTTGAATACACTTTTTCAAGTGCATTTAGTTCATTTATAATACTTTTTCATAGAGTTTCCAGTTTTAATTTTAATATTATCAAACTTTTGAACAACAACTGAGAGTTTATTTTCTTTGATTTGCTTATTGCCTTGGTAGAGCTGAATCAACTTCTTCCAAATTTCTTTTGCTGTCTTGCAGAGCTTGATCTTACTGAATGTAACCTTATACAAGGTTTTGTACAGTATATCTTTAGCTACATTGTCCAAATTGGCTTTTCTTTTGTCTTCTACTGTCCATTCTTCTCTAGACTTTTCAACAGGATGTGGTGCACCATCAGTTAAGGCAACAACTGTAATATCCAAGCTTGGTGAACGGTACGGTTTAAGATTTCTTATGTTGATGGTGTCACGCCCCGAGACCGGGGTTAGTTGACACCGGCGTTGTTTTACAACCACACAATTGAAAACAACAAACCTCGTATTACAGTATAAACCAAAAAACCAGTTTATTACTCATAATCAATCAAAAGATTGTCTTTACAACGTAGATTATTAAAATGATAAAAATAATATGCGGAAGCTTTTACAACTTACTAAGCCAAAACTAAAATAAACTTCTTGAATCATCTTATTATCAGCCCTAAAACTGGTCTTGCTCATCCTCTTCGATTTTCTTTTCTGATTTATCTGGGAGAGTAGAGTAAGGGGTGAGTATTTTGGGAAATACTCAGCAAGTGGAGGCCGTTCGAGCACAATATAACAACATGCATAATTTCGAAAATCACATGACTTGCACTTACATAACATCATTTATATCACATGCATAACATTTACCAGCACTGAGATTCATCCACTTTCTATGGTTTACTGATATCAGTCCCTAATTTTTACTCCTCTAAGGGGGCGAGGCCGTATAGCGGTTATGTCCCCTACCGCGTAAGGGTACGTCATGGTTGGGATTCCCACCCATATACAGTCGAATTCTCACAGTGCCCAAAACCGTATGACAACAACACAAGAACGGAGTAGAAGAAGAACGTACTCGACCGTATTTTCAAAAAACGAAATAAATATGCATACACGAAAGTTTAATCTTTAAAACAAGCCCACTTACCTTAGATTGGAAGAAAACGTGAAGAACTCTGAAACTATAGAAGAATCATGCAACCAACCTCTCGAAAACGCAGCAGCACATCTACCGAAAAATCAGCCGTTTTGAAAAATTCACTACGCCTTAATTAACCGTTGGATCGGACTCAAAATTTCACAGTACGTTCACAAGTACGTTAAATATATTATGAACAGTGAAGATCGGGTTTGGAAGTGGTTTAGGCCTGTTCATACAGAAAAACCGTAGGTATGCTGAATTCCCGCCTAAAATCTGAGCAGTTTTCTTTCAAAGGCTATAAACAAAAAACTAACCGTTGGATTTTGCTGAAATTTGGATATGTTATGCGAAACATACCGAAGCATATTCTGAACGGTGGAGATCAGATTATAAGCATCCAAGTGAGAGAAACGAATTTCTGAACTTAAACAGAATTTTGATGACTCGTGCAGAATTTTAGGAGCAAAATTTCGAAAATTTGGGGAGGAACTCGAAAAATTCATGTAAATTCTGAATGAGAGGGTCCTCCTATTTATAAGCGTGATGTAAAAATCCTACCATAATTCGATATATATTTCTTCCATAATTTCGAGATAATTATTCCATAATTATCGAGATACTTATTCCTTAAATATTAGGATGCTACCTTGTTGAGAAAATCTACCTTGTGTGTAATATTTTCTTCCAAATTTAGTAGATGTCCAGCCTTAATTTATCGTGTATCTTGCACCGGATTTCGATTTCAATGTATTATTTATATTTTCGAATTTATTATTACTCGAAAATAAATTCTTATACATGTCTATATTTAATTAATTACGTGTCCAAAAATTTGGGTTCTCACATATCTCCCTCCTTATTGGAAGTTTCGTCCTCGAAACTTGAGTCGGCTTGACCTTGGAAAAGGTAGGGGTATTGCTTGCACATTTTCTCTTCAAACTCCGAAGTAGTTTTCTCATTCTGTGTGTTTGACCATTGCACCTTGACATAGGGAATGATACATCATCTCGGTACTTGGTCTTTTTATCCACAATATAAATAGAGACATCTTCATATTTCAGCTCTTTCCCCATGTTACCTTTGATCATGAGCGGTTCAATTTAAATAACATGGCCTGGGCTCGAGGTGTATTTCCTTAGTTTGGACTTCTGAAATACATTATGGATTCTAGACATATCTGATGGCAATGCTATTCTGTAAGACAACGTGCCAATCTATCCAGAATTTTGAATGGTCCTACGTATCGAGGATTCACTTTTACAGCTTTACTAAATCTAAGGATTCCTTGCATTGATGAGACCTTTATATATATAAGCCTTTTCACTCACTATGAATTCCACTTGTCTTCATTTAAGATCAGACTAACTCTTTTGCTGGTCCTATGCAGCCTTGAGTATGTCTTTGATAATGGCCAATTTTTCCATTGTCGCTTGGAATAGTTCTGGCCTGTTATGGATGTCTCCTTTATTTTGTCCCAGTACAGTGGTGATCGACACTTTCGTCCGTAAAGGCTTCAATTGGAGTCATTCCAATATTGACGTGATAACAGTTATTGTAGGCGAATTCTATCAGGGGTATATGTTCACTTCAATTACTACTGAAGTCTATGACACATGCCCTTATCAAACCTTATAGTATTTGAATCATTCTCTCTGTTTAACCACCATTTTAAGGGCGATAAGCCGTATTAAGAGTGACTTTTGTTCTCATGGCTTCTTGAAAGCTCTACCACAAACGTGACACAAATCTTGGATATCTATCCGACATTATGGTTGTTGGCACTCCATGTCGCTGCATAATGTTATCCAAGTATAGAGTAGTCAGCTTGTCAATATTATAATTCCTTCGAACAAGTGGAAAGTACGTAGATTTTGTGAGTCTATCTACGATTATCCATATCACGTCTTGACTCTGTATTGACTTTTGAAATTCTACTCTGAAATCCATGGAAATATGTTCTCATTTCCATTCTGGAATTCTAACTGTTGCAGTAATTCTTCATGTCGCTGATGATCGACTTTCAATTGTTGGCATACTTGTCACTTCAATATAAATCCGGCGACATCTATTTTTATTCTGTTTTGCCAGAAACTTTTTTTTTTCAAATCTCTATATATCTTTGTACTGATGGTATAGATCTGGAATGTTGACTTATGCGCCTCTAACATCACTTTTTATCGAAGATTGTCAATGTTTGGCTCACACAATCGTCCTCTCATCCCCAAGATTATGTCTGGGCCCACTTAAAAATCTGACGACTTTACTTCCTTGGCTTGTTCTTTGAACTTCTCTAGTGTCATGTCTCGACTATGATTTAGCTTTACTGCTTCTAGAAGACATGATTGCACAGAGAGTGATGCTAGGGTTATCTTACCCATGTTTGACTCAAAGTATTGGCTACCTTATTTGCCTTGCTGGCGTGGTAGCTTATTGTTAAGTCACATTCTTTTAGTAACTTTATCCACCGTCCTTGTCCCATTTTTAATTCTTTTTGAATGAACAAATATTCGAGACTTTGTGGCCATTGAGTGAATACTTCACACTTGGCATCGTAGAGATAGTGTCTCCAAATTTTCAAAGCAAAATCACTGCTGCCAACTAGAGATCGTGAGTAGGGTAGTTTTGCTCATGCGGCTTTAGTTGACTAGCCTGTCTTTCATGAGTACGCCTCTGAGATCTTCCTTTGATACTTCGCTGTAGATGGTAAAATCCTTGTCCTCAGTAGATAATACCAACATTGGTGTAGATGCTAGCTTCTCCTTTAATGTTTGAAAGCTCTTTCACATCTTTATATTCAGTTGAATTCATAGTTCTTTTGTGCGAGTCTCATTGGTGATACGACTACTGAAGAGAAGCCCTCGACAAATTTCAGCTAATAGCCTAGTAATCCAAAGAAGCTTCTAATTTTGGTTGCATTCTTATGTTTCGGATAATCTAGAATTGCCTCTACTTTCTTGGTTCCACTGATGACCTTATTTTGAATGCTGACATTGGGGTGTCTTCTGCTCTGACCTTTAGCTGATTATAGCTTGACCTCAGGTCGAGTTTGGAGAAGACTGTAACTCATTTAAGTTGATCGAAAAGACCGTCTATTATTGGAAGAATATATTTATCTTGATTGTGATCTTATAGAGTTCTCTATATACACAATCTCATACTTTAATAATACTTCTTTACAAATAGGACCGGGGCTCCCTAAAGAGATGCATTTGGCCTAATCCATTTTTTTTGTCTAACAACTATTGGAGTTATTATTTTAGCTCCTTGAGTTCATCTGGAGCCATTCGGTACAGTTTATTGGAGATTAATGCATCACTGGTACCAAATTTATCTCGAACTCTACTTCTTAGTCCGAGAACATTCCAAGAAGCCTTTCTGGAAAAACGTCTCAAAATTTTTGTATTACTTGAATATCTTCCAATTTCAGCTTATCTCCTTCTTGCACTTTGTTCACCATTGCTAGGTAAACTTCTTCTCCCGATATTATGGCTTTCCAATTCTGGGTAACAGAAAAAATGCATTTCTATTCCTTGGCATCGCCATGGTATCTGATTTCTTCTTGGTTTGGGGTTCAGAGTTTGACATTTTTACTCTGGCCATCTACTATCGCACGGCTCTTAGCTAATCAGTTCATCCTTAGGATGGTGTCGAAATCTACCGAAGTGAGTTGAATTAAGTCGGCACTGAATATATGCGAATTGATACTAATTTATCTTATCTTGAAATTACCCCAATTATTATCTCAAAACTTAAAACTCATATAGAATATTGAAACTTAACTCAATATTGATCTATAGCTTATTGACTTAAATCCCGAAAATTATAACCTAGTCGTTACCTCAAATAATTATTCTTTTGCTAAATCTTATTTTCATCAAGATCACGAGCCTATCACGCTCTAAAACAAAGGAGTTCATTGAATGTCATTCTCTTTGAATCATTCTTAGTACCATAATAATCAAAACTTATTGTACTATACTTTCCTTGATACCCATCAATATCTCATAACTTACTTTTTTTTTTTTTTTACGTAAGGTCGTAGCCTACCTGTTATCCCAAAATAATATAAATTCCTTAACCTTATGATATTTTCTCACAAGATATTCCAATGTTCTACATATTTAAAGTTAGCGCTTAATATTCTTAAAAACCCAAACATATTGCTCACACAATTAACTATCGACACAAAATCAACTATATAGTACAATACCCAAAACTTATGATATAATCCTTATATCAACTTTTCTCATATTAGTTTTCATAAATAACTTATCATCCTCGAGTCAATTTTTTTCCTTAAATCAGAAGCTTAAGTCAACTTATCTCTGATAGATATATTCCCAAAATAAATACAAATACTAATTGTCCTCATAATAAAATTTCAAAAAAATCGACAAGTAGTTCAAGAAACACGTTGAACGAGATTTTCGAGAAATTTTCCAAAAGTAGAAAGTTTGGACATTGACCCATGGATAGAAAGAATACGTCGAGAGGATTCTAGAACAGTCGACGTAATTAAATTCTGAGTTTCCTATAAAAAGTTAGGAATTCTACGAAACTTTCCTAAAATAGCAAAAAACACGATTTCGGAGGTCTAAACGAAAGATTTTCTTGTTTTCGGACAACGCCTCACATCAAAGTTGTGAATAATACTTGTTGGGAGTTCCAAAGGGGACTGCATCAGCCTTTTGCCATAACCTGACAAATTTTTCTTCCCAACTGGATTATGAACCTGGCGGCTCTGATACCACTTAAATGTCACGCCCCGAGACCGGGGTTAGTTTACACCGGCGTTGTTTTACAACCACACAATTGAAAACAACAAGCCTCGTAGTACAGTATAAACCAAAAAACCAGTTTATTACTCATAATCAATCAAAAGATTGTCTTTACAACGTAGATTATTAAAATGATAAAAATAATATGCGGAAGCTTTTACAACTTACTAAACCAAAACTAAAATAAACTTCTTGAATCATCTTATTATCAGCCCCAAAACTGGTCTTGCTCATCCTCTTCGATTTTCTTTTCTGATTTATCTGGGGAGAGTAGAGTAAGGGGTGAGTATTTTGGGAAATACTCAGCAAGTGGAGGCCGTTCGAGCACAATATAACAACATGCATAATTTCGAAAATCACATGACTTGCACTTACATAACATCATTTATATCACATGCATAACATTTACCAGCACTGAGATTCATCCACTTTCTAAGGTTTACTGATATCAGTCCCTAATTTTTACTCCTCTAAGGGGGCGAGGCCGTATAGCGGTTATGTCCCCCACCGCGTAAGGGTACGTCCTGGTTGGGATTCCCACCCATATACAGTCGAATTCTCACAGTGCCCAAAACCGTATGACAAAAACACAAGAACGGAGTAGAAGAAGAACGTACTCGACCGTATTTTCAAAAAACGAAATAAATATGCATAAACGAAAGTTTAGTCTTTAAAACAAGCCCACTTACCTTAGACTGGAAGAAAACGTGAAGAACTCTGAAACTATAGAATAATCATGCAACCATCCCCTCGAAAACGCAGCAGCACATCTACCGAAAAATCAGCCGTCTTGAAAAATTCACTGCGCCTTAATTCACCGTTGGATCGGACTCAAAATTTTACAGTACGTTCACAAGTACGTTAAATATATTATGAACAGTGAAGATCGGGCTTGGAAGTCATTTAGGCCTGTTCATACATAAAACCGTAGGTATGCTGAATTCCCGCCTAAAATCTGAGCAGTTTTCTTTCAAAGGCTATAAACGAAAAACTAACCGTTGGATTTTGCTGAAATTTGGATATGATATGCGAAACATACCGAAGCATATTCTGAACAGTGGAGATCAGATTACAAGCACCCGAGTGAGAGAAACAAATTTCTGAACTTGAACATAATTTTGATGACTCGTGCAGAATTTTAGGAGCAAAATTTCGAAAATTTGGGGAGGAACTCGAAAAATTCATGTAAATTCTGAATGAGACGGTCCTCCTATTTATAAGGGTGATGTAAAAATCCTACCATAATTCGATATATATTTCTTCCATAATTTCGAGATAATTATTCCATAATTATCGAGATACTTATTCCTTAAATATTAGGATGCTACCTTGTGGAGAAAATCTACCTTGTGTGTAATATTTTCTTCCAAATTTAGTAGATGTCCAGCCTTAATTTATCGTGTATCTTGCACCGGATTTCGATTTCAATGTATTATTTATATTTTCGAATTTATTATAACTCGAAAATAAATTCTTATACATGTCTATATTTAATTAATTACGTGTCCAAAAATTTGGGTTCTCACATATCTCCCTCCTTATTGGAAGTTTCGTCCTCGAAACTTGAGTCGGCTTGACCTTGGAAAAGGTAGGGGTATTGCTTGCACATTTTCTCGTCAAACTCCGAAGTAGTTTTCTCATTCTGTGTGTTTGACCATTGCACCTTGACATAGGGAATGATACATCATCTCGGTACTTGGTCTTTTTATCCACAATATAAATAGAGACATCTGCATATTTCAGCTCTTTCCCCATGTTACCTTTGATCATGAGCGGTTCAATTTCTATAACATGGCCTGGGCTCGAGGTGTATTTCCTTAGTTTGGACTTCTGAAATACATTATGGATTCTAGACATATCTGATGGCAATGCTATTCTGTAAGACAACGTGCCAATCTATCCAGAATTTTGAATGGTCCTACGTATCGAGGATTCACTTTTACAGCTTTACTAAATCTAAGGATTCCTTGCATTGATGAGAACTTTATATAAGCCTTTTCACTCACTATGAATTCCACTTGTCTTCTTTTAAGATCAGACTAACTCTTTTGCTGGTCCTATGCAGCCTTGAGTAAGTCTTTGATAATGGCCAATTTTTCCATTGTCGCTTGGAATAGTTCTGGCCTGTTATGGATGTCTCCTTTATTTTGTCCCAGTACAGTGGTGATCGACACTTCCGTCCGTAAAGGCTTCAATTGGAGTCATTCCAATATTGACGTGATAACTGTTATTGTAGGCGAATTCTATCAGGGGTATATGTTCACTTCAATTACTACTGAAGTCTATGACACATGCCCTTATCAAACCTTATAGTATTTGAATCATTCTCTCTGTTTAACCACCATTTTAAGGGCGATAAGCCGTATTAAGAGTGACTTTTGTTCTCATGGCTTCTTGAAAGCTCTACCACAAACGTGACACAAATCTTGGATATCTATCCGACATTATGGTTGTTGGCACTCCATGTCGCCGCATAATGTTATCCAAGTATAGAGTAGTCAGCTTGTCAATATTATAATTCCTTCGAACAAGTGGAAAGTACGTAGATTTTGTGAGTCTATCTACGATTATCCATATCACGTCTTGACTCTGTATTGACTTTGGAAATTCTACTATGAAATCCATGGAAATATGTTCTCATTTCCATTCTGGAATTCTAACTGTTGCAGTAATTCTTCATGTCGCTGATGATCGACTTTCAATTGTTGGCATACTTGTCACTTCAATATAAATTCGGCGACATATATTTTTATTCTGTTTTGCCAGAAACTTTTTTTTTTCAAATCTCTATATATCTTTGTACTGATGGTATAAATCTGGAATGTTGACTTATGCGCCTCTAACATCACTTTTTATCGAAGATTGTCGATGTTTGGCTCACACAATCGTCCTCTCATCCCCAAGATTATGTCTGGGCCCACTTAAAAATCTGACGACTTTACTTCCTTGGCTTGTTCTTTGAACTTCTCTAGTGTCATGTCTCGACTCTGATTTAGCTTGACTGCTTCTAGAAGACATGATTGCACAGAGAGTGATGCTAGGGTTATCTTACCCATGTTTGACTCAAAGTATTGGCTACCTTATTTGCCTTGCTGGCGTGGTAGCTTATTGTTAAGTCACATTCTTTTAGTAACTTTATCCACCGTCCTTGTCCCATTTTTAATTCTTTTTGAATGAACAAATATTCGAGACTTTGTGGTCATTGAGTGAATACTTCACACTTGGCATCGTAGAGATAGTGTCTCCAAATTTTCAAAGCAAAATCACTGCTGCCAACTAGAGATCGTGAGTAGGGTAGTTTTGCTCATGCGGCTTTAGTTGACTAGCCTGTCTTTCATGAGTACGCCTCTGAGATCTTCCTTTGATACTTCGCTGTAGACGGTAAAATCCTTGTCCTCAGTAGATAATACCAACATTGGTGTAGATGCTAGCTTCTCCTTTAATGTTTGAAAGCTCTTTCACATCTTTATATTCAGCTGAATTCATAGTTCTTTTGTGCGAGTCTCATTGGTGATTCGACTACTGAAGAGAAGCCCTCGACAAATTTCAGCTAATAGCCTAGTAATCCAAAGAAGCTTCTAATTTTGGTTGCATTCTTATGTTTCGGATAATCTAGAATTGCCTCTACTTTCTTAGTTCCACTGATGACCTTATTTTGAATGCTGACATTGGGGTGTCTTCTGCTCTGACCTTTAGCTGATTATAGCTTGACCTCAGGTCGAGTTTGGAGAAGACTGTAACTCATTTAAGTTGATCGAAAAGACCGTCTATTATTGGAAGAATATATTTATCTTGATTGTGATCTTATAGAGTTCTCTATAATCTATACACAATCTCATACTTTAATAATGCTTCTTTACAAATAGGACCGGGGCTCCCTAAAGAGATGCATTTGGCCTAATCCATTTTTTTTGTCTAACAACTATTGGAGTTATTATTTTAGCTCCTTGAGTTCATCTGGAGCCATTCGGTACAGTTTATTGGAGATTAATGCATCACTGGTACCAAATTTATCTCGAACTCTACTTCTTAGTCCGAGAACATTCCAAGAAGCCTTTCTGGAAAAACGTCTCAAAATTTTCGTATTACTTGAATATCTTCCAATTTCAGCTTATCTCCTTCTTGCACTTTGTTCACCATTGCTAGGTAAACTTCTTCTCCCGATATTATGGCTTTCCAATTCTGGGTAACAGAAAAAATGCATTTCTGTTCCTTGGCATCGCCATGGTATCTGATTTCTTCTCTGTTTGGGGTTCAGAGTTTGACATTTTTACTCTGGCCATCTACTATCGCACGGCTCTTAGCTAATCAGTTCATCCTTAGGATGGTGTCGAAATCTACCGAAGTGAGTTGAATTAAGTCGGCACTGAATATATGCGAATTGATACTAATTTTATCTTATCTTGAAATTACCCCAATTATTATCTCAAAACTTAAAACTCATATAGAATATTGAAACTTAACTCAATATTGATCTATAGCTTATTGACTTAAATCCCGAAAATTATAACCTAGTCGTTACCTCAAATAATTATTCTTTTGCTAAATCTTATTTTCATCAAGATCACGAGCCTATCACGCTCTAAAACAAAGGAGTTCATTGAATGTCATTCTCTTTGAATCATTCTTAGTACCATAAAAATCAAAACTTATTGTACTATACTTTCCTTGATACCCATCAATATCTCATAACTTACTTTTTTTTTTTTTTACGTAAGGTCGTAGCCTACCTGTTATCCCAAAATAATATAAATTCCTTAACCTTATGATATTTTCTCACAAGATATTCCAATGTTCTACATATTTAAAGTTAGCGCTTAATATTCTTAATAACCCAAACATATTGCTCACAGAATTAACTATCGACACAAAATCAACTATATAGTACAATACCCAAAACTTATGATATAATCCTTATATCAACTTTTCTCATATTAGTTTTCATAAATAACTTATCATCCTCGAGTCAATTTTTTTTCCTTAAATCAGAAGCTTAAGTCAACTTATCTCTGATAGATATATTCCCAAAATAAATACAAATACTAATTGTCCTCATAATAAAATTTCAAAAAAATCGACAAGTAGTTCAAGAAACACGTTGAACGAGATTTTCGAGAAATTTTCCAAAAGTAGAAAGTTTGGACATTGACCCATGGATAGAAAGAATACGTCGAGAGGATTCTAGAACAGTCGACGTAATTAAATTCTGAGTTTCCTATAAAAAGTTAGGAATTCTACGAAACTTTCCTAAAATAGCAAAAAACGCGATTTCGGAGGTCTAAACGAAAGATTTTCTTGTTTTCGGACAACGCCTCACATCAAAGTTGTGAATAATACTTGTTGGGAGTTCCAAAGGGGACTGCATCAGCCTTTTGCCATAACCTGACAAATTTTTCTTCCCAACTGGATTATGAACCTGGCGGCTCTGATACCACTTAAATGTCACGCCCCGAGACCGGGGTTAGTTTACACCGGCGTTGTTTTACAACCACACAATTGAAAACAACAAGCCTCGTAGTACAGTATAAACCAAAAAACCAGTTTATTACTCATAATCAATCAAAAGATTGTCTTTACAGCGTAGATTATTAAAATGATAAAAATAATATGCGGAAGCTTTTACAACATACTAAACCAAAACTAAAATAAACTTCTTGAATCATCTTATTATCAGCCCCAAAACTACTCTTGCTCATCCTCTTCGATTTTCTTTTCTGATTTATCTGGGGAGAGTAGAGTAAGGGGTGAGTATTTTGGGAAATACTCAGCAAGTGGGGGCCGTTCGAGCACAATATAACAACATGCATAATTTCGAAAATCACATGACTTGCACTTACATAACATCATTCATATCACATGCATAACATTTACCAGCACTGAGATTCATCCACTTTGTATGGTTTATTGATATCAGTCCCTAATTTTTACTCCTCTAAGGGGCGAGGCCGTATAGCGGTTATGTCCCCCACCGCGTAAGGGTACGTCCTGGTTGGGATTCTCACCCATATACAGTCGAATTCTCACAGTGCCCAAAACCGTATGACAAAAACACAAGAACATAGTAGAAGAAGAATGTACTCGACCGTATTTTCAAAAAACGAAATAAATATGCATAAACGAAAGTTTAATCTTTAAAACAAGCCCACTTACCTTAGACTGGAAGAAAACGTGAAGAACTCTGAAACTATAGAATAATCATGCAACCATCCCCTCGAAAACGCAGCAGCACATCTACCGAAAAATCAGCCGTCTTGAAAAATTCACTGCGCCTTAATTAACCGTTGGATCGGACTCAAAATTTTACAGTACGTTCACAAGTACGTTAAATATATTATGAACAGTGAAGATCGGGCTTGGAAGTCATTTAGGTCTGTTCATACAGAAAAACCGTAGGTATGCTGAATTCCCGCCTAAAATCTGAGCAGTTTTCTTTCAAAGGCTATAAACGAAAATCTAATCGTTGGATTTTGCTGAAATTTGGATATGATATGCGAAACATACCGAAGCATATTCTGAACAGTGGAGATCAGATTACAAGCACCCGAGTGAGAGAAACAAATTTCTGAACTTGAACATAATTTTGATGACTCGTGCAGAATTTTAGGAGCAAAATTTCGAAAATTTGGGGAGGAACTCGAAAAATTCATGTAAATTCTGAATGAGACGGTCCTCCTATTTATAAGGGTGATGTAAAAATCCTACCATAATTCGATATATATTTCTTCCATAATTTCGAGATAATTATTCCATAATTATCGAGATACTTATTCCTTAAATATTAGGATGCTACCTTGTGGAGAAAATCTACCTTGTGTGTAATATTTTCTTCCAAATTTAGTAGATGTCCAGCCTTAATTTATCGTGTATCTTGCACCGGATTTCGATTTCAATGTATTATTTATATTTTCGAATTTATTATAACTCGAAAATAAATTCTTATACATGTCTATATTTAATTAATTACGTGTCCAAAATTTTGGGTTCTCACATCCCTCCCTCCTTATTGGAAGTTTCGTCCTCGAAACTTGAGTCGGCTTGACCTTGGAAAAGGTAGGGGTATTGCTTGCACATTTTCTCGTCAAACTCCGAAGTAGTTTTCTCATTCTGTGTGTTTGACCATTGCACCTTGACATAGGGAATGATACATCATCTCGGTACTTGGTCTTTTTATCCACAATATAAATAGAGACATCTGCATATTTCAGCTCTTTCCCCATGTTACCTTTGATCATGAGCGGTTCAATTTCTATAACATGGCCTGGGCTCGAGGTGTATTTCCTTAGTTTGGACTTCTGAAATACATTATGGATTCTAGACATATCTGATGGCAATGCTATTCTGTAAGACAACGTGCCAATCTATCCAGAATTTTGAATGGTCCTACGTATCGAGGATTCACTTTTACAGCTTTACTAAATCTAAGGATTCCTTGCATTGATGAGAACTTTATATAAGCCTTTTCACTCACTATGAATTCCACTTGTCTTCTTTTAAGATCAGACTAACTCTTTTGCTGGTCCTATGCAGCCTTGAGTAAGTCTTTGATAATGGCCAATTTTTCCATTGTCGCTTGGAATAGTTCTGGCCTGTTATGGATGTCTCCTTTATTTTGTCCCAGTACAGTGGTGATCGACACTTCCGTCCGTGAAGGCTTCAATTGGAGTCATTCCAATATTGACGTGATAACTGTTATTGTAGGCGAATTCTATCAGGGGTATATGTTCACTTCAATTACTACTGAAGTCTATGACACATGCCCTTATCAAACCTTATAGTATTTGAATCATTCTCTCTGTTTAACCACCATTTTAAGGGCGATAAGCCGTATTAAGAGTGACTTTTGTTCTCATGGCTTCTTGAAGGCTCTACCACAAACGTGACACAAATCTTGGATATCTATCCGACATTATGGTTGTTGGCACTCCATGTAGCCGCATAATGTTATCCAAGTATAGAGTAGTCAACTTGTCAATATTATAATTCCTTCGAACAAGTGGAAAGTACGTAGATTTTGCTGAGTCTATCTACGATTATCCATATCACGTCTTGACTCTGTATTGACTTTGGAAATTCTACTATGAAATCCATGGAAATATGTTCTCATTTCCATTCTGGAATTCTAACTGTTGCAGTAATTCTTCATGTCGCTGATGATCGACTTTCAATTGTTGGCATACTTGTCACTTCAATATAAATTCGGCGACATCTATTTTTATTCTGTTTTGCCAGAAACTTTTTTTTTTCAAATCTCTATATATCTTTGTACTGATGGTATAGATCTGGAATGTTGACTTATGCGCCTCTAACATCACTTTTTATCGAAGATTGTCGATGTTTGGCTCACACAATCGTCCTCTCATCCCCAAGATTATGTCTGGGCCCACTTAAAAATCTGACGACTTTACTTCCTTGGCTTGTTCTTTGAACTTCTCTAGTGTCATGTCTCGACTCTGATTTAGCTTGACTGCTTCTAGAAGACATGATTGCACAGAGAGTGATGCTAGGGTTATCTTACCCATGTTTGACTCAAAGTATTGGCTACCTTATTTGCCTTGCTGGCGTGGATAGCTTATTGTTAAGTCACATTCTTTTAGTAACTTTATCCACCGTCCTTGTCCCATTTTTAATTCTTTTTGAATGAACAAATATTCGAGACTTTGTGGTCATTGAGTGAATACTTCACACTTGGCATCGTAGAGATAGTGTCTCCAAATTTTCAAAGCAAAATCACTGCTGCCAACTAGAGATCGTGAGTAGGGTAGTTTTGCTCATGCGGCTTTAGTTGACTAGCCTGTCTTTCATGAGTACGCCTCTGAGATCTTCCTTTGATACTTCGCTGTAGATGGTAAAATCCTTGTCCTCAGTAGATAATACCAACATTGGTGTAGATGCTAGCTTCTCCTTTAATGTTTGAAAGCTCTTTCACATCTTTATATTCAGTTGAATTCATAGTTCTTTTGTGCGAGTCTCATTGGTGATACGACTACTGAAGAGAAGCCCTCGACAAATTTCAGCTAATAGCCTAGTAATCCAAAGAAGCTTCTAATTTTGGTTGCATTCTTATGTTTCGGATAATCTAGAATTGCCTCTACTTTCTTAGTTCCACTGATGACCTTATTTTGAATGCTGACATTGGGGTGTCTTCTGCTCTGACCTTTAGCTGATTATAGCTTGACCTCAGGTCGAGTTTGGAGAAGACTGTAACTCATTTAAGTTGATCGAAAAGACCGTCTATTATTGGAAGAATATATTTATCTTGATTGTGATCTTATAGAGTTCTCTATAATCTATACACAATCTCATACTTTAATAATGCTTCTTTACAAATAGGACCGGGGCTCCCTAAAGAGATGCATTTGGCCTAATCCATTTTTTTTGTCTAAAAACTATTGGAGTTATTATTTTAGCTCCTTGAGTTCATCTGGAGCCATTCGGTACAGTTTATTGGAGATTAATGCATCACTGGTACCAAATTTATCTCGAACTCTACTTCTTAGTCCGAGAACATTCCAAGAAGCCTTTCTGGAAAAACGTCTCAAAATTTTCGTATTACTTGAATATCTTCCAATTTCAGCTTATCTCCTTCTTGCACTTTGTTCACCATTGCTAGGTAAACTTCTTCTCCCGATATTATGGCTTTCCAATTCTGGGTAACAGAAAAAATGCATTTCTGTTCCTTGGCATCGCCATGGTATCTGATTTCTTCTTGGTTTGGGGTTCAGAGTTTGACATTTTTACTCTGGCCATCTACTATCGCACGGCTCTTAGCTAATCAGTTCATCCTTAGGATGGTGTCGAAATCTACCGAAGTGAGTTGAATTAAGTCGGCACTGAATATATGCGAATTGATACTAATTTTATCTTATCTTGAAATTACCCCAATTATTATCTCAAAACTTAAAACTCATATAGAATATTGAAACTTAACTCAATATTGATCTATAGCTTATTGACTTAAATCCCGAAAATTATAACCTAGTCGTTACCTCAAATAATTATTCTTTTGCTAAATCTTATTTTCATCAAGATCACGAGCCTATCACGCTCTAAAACAAAGGAGTTCATTGAATGTCATTCTCTTTGAATCATTCTTAGTACCATAAAAATCAAAACTTATTGTACTATACTTTCCTTGATACCCATCAATATCTCATAACTTACTTTTTTTTTTTTTTTACGTAAGGTCGTAGCCTACCTGTTATCCCAAAATAATATAAATTCCTTAACCTTATGATATTTTCTCACAAGATATTCCAATGTTCTACATATTTAAAGTTAGCGCTTAATATTCTTAATAACCCAAACATATTGCTCACACAATTAACTATCGACACAAAATCAACTATATAGTACAATACCCAAAACTTATGATATAATCCTTATATCAACTTTTCTCATATTAGTTTTCATAAATAACTTATCATCCTCGAGTCAATTTTTTTTCCTTAAATCAGAAGCTTAAGTCAACTTATCTCTGATAGATATATTCCCAAAATAAATACAAATACTAATTGTCCTCATAATAAAATTTCAAAAAAATCGACAAGTAGTTCAAGAAACACGTTGAACGAGATTTTCGAGAAAGTTTCCAAAAGTAGAAAGTTTGGACATTGACCCATGGATAGAAAGAATACGTCGAGAGGATTCTAGAACAGTCGACGGAATTAAATTCTGAGTTTCCTATAAAAAGTTAGGAATTCTACGAAACTTTCCTAAAATAGCAAAAAACGCGATTTCGGAGGTCTAAACGAAAGATTTTCTTGTTTTCGGACAACGCCTCACATCAAAGTTGTGAATAATACTTGTTGGGAGTTCCGAAGGGGACTGCATCAGCCTTTTGCCATAACCTGACAAATTTTTCTTCCCAACTAGATTATGAACCTGGCGGCTCTGATACCACTTAAATGTCACGTCCCGAGACCGGGGTTAGTTTACACCGGCGTTGTTTTACAACCACACAATTGAAAACAACAAGCCTCGTAGTACAGTATAAACCAAAAAACCAGTTTATTACTCATAATCAATCAAAAGATTGTCTTTACAGCGTAGATTATTAAAATGATAAAAATAATATGCGGAAGCTTTTACAACTTACTAAACCAAAACTAAAATAAACTTCTTGAATCATCTTATTATCAGCCCCAAAACTACTCTTGCTCATCCTCTTCGATTTTCTTTTCTGATTTATCTGGGGAGAGTAGAGTAAGGGGTGAGTATTTTGGGAAATACTCAGCAAGTGGGGGCCGTTCGAGCACAATATAACAACATGCATAATTTCGAAAATCACATGACTTGCACTTACATAACATCATTCATATCACATGCATAACATTTACCAGCACTGAGATTCATCCACTTTCTATGGTTTACTGATATCAGTCCCTAATTTTTACTCCTCTAAGGGGGCGAGGCCGTATAGCGGTTATGTCCCCCACCGCGTAAGGGTACGTCCTGGTTGGGATTCCCACCCATATACAGTCGAATTCTCACAGTGCCCAAAACCGTATGACAAAAACACAAGAACGGAGTAGAAGAAGAACGTACTCGACCGTATTTTCAAAAAACGAAATAAATATGCATAAACGAAAGTTTAATCTTTAAAACAAGCCCACTTACCTTAGACTGGAAGAAAACGTGAAGAACTCTGAAACTATAGAATAATCATGCAACCATCCCCTCGAAAACGCAGCAGCACATCTACCGAAAAATCAGCCGTCTTGAAAAATTCACTGCGCCTTAATTCACCGTTGGATCGGACTCAAAATTCTACAGTACGTTCACAAGTACGTTAAATATATTATGAACAGTGAAGATCGGGCTTGGAAGTCATTTAGGCCTGTTCATACAGAAAAACCGTAGGTATGCTGAATTCCCGCCTAAAATCTGAGCATTTTTCTTTCAAAGGCTATAAACGAAAAACTAACCGTTGGATTTTGCTGAAATTTGGATATGATATGCGAAACATACCGAAGCATATTCTGAACGGTGGAGATCAGATTACAAGCACCCGAGTGAGAGAAACAAATTTCTGAACTTGAACAGAATTTTGATGACTCGTGCAGAATTTTAGGAGCAAAATTTCGAAAATTTGGGGAGAAACTCGAAAAATTCATGTAAATTCTGAATGAGACGGTCCTCCTATTTAGAAGGGTGGTGTAAAAATCCTACCATAATTCGATATATATTTCTTCCATAATTTCGAGATAATTATTCCATAATTATCGAGATACTTATTCCTTAAATATTAGGATGCTACCTTGTTGAGAAAATCTACCTTGTGTGTAATATTTTCTTCCAAATTTAGTAGATGTCCAGCCTTAATTTATCGTGTATCTTGCACCGGATTTCGATTTCAATGTATTATTTATATTTTCGAATTTATTATAACTCGAAAATAAATTCTTATACATGTCTATATTTAATTAATTACGTGTCCAAAAATTTGGGTTCTCAAATCCCTCCCTCCTTATTGGAAGTTTCGTCCTCGAAACTTGAGTCGGCTTGACCTTGGAAAAGGTAGGGGTATTGCTTGCACATTTTCTCGTCAAACTCCGAAGTAGTTTTCTCATTCTGTGTGTTTGACCATTGCACCTTGACATAGGGAATGATACATCATCTCGGTACTTGGTCTTTTTATCCACAATATAAATAGAGACATCTGCATATTTCAGCTCTTTCCCCATGTTACCTTTGATCATGAGCGGTTCAATTTCTATAACATGGCCTGGGCTCGAGGTGTATTTCCTTAGTTTGGACTTCTGAAATACATTATGGATTCTAGACATATCTGATGGCAATGCTATTCTGTAAGACAACGTGCCAATCTATCCAGAATTTTGAATGGTCCTACGTATCGAGGATTCACTTTTACAGCTTTACTAAATCTAAGGATTCCTTGCATTGATGAGACCTTTATATAAGCCTTTTCACTCACTATGAATTCCACTTGTCTTCTTTTAAGATCAGACTAACTCTTTTGCTGGTCCTATGCAGCCTTGAGTAAGTCTTTGATAATGGCCAATTTTTCCATTGTCGCTTGGAATAGTTCTGGCCTGTTATGGATGTCTCCTTTATTTTGTCCCAGTACAGTGGTGATCGACACTTCCGTCCGTAAAGGCTTCAATTGGAGTCATTCCAATATTGACGTGATAACTGTTATTGTAGGCGAATTCTATCAGGGGTATATGTTCACTTCAATTACTACTGAAGTCTATGACACATGCCCTTATCAAACCTTATAGTATTTGAATCATTCTCTCTGTTTAACCACCATTTTAAGGGCGATAAGCCGTATTAAGAGTGACTTTTGTTCTCATGGCTTCTTGAAAGCTCTACCACAAACGTGACACAAATCTTGGATATCTATCCGACATTATGGTTGTTGGCACTCCATGTAGCCGCATAATGTTATCCAAGTATAGAGTAGTCAACTTGTCAATATTATAATTCCTTCGAACAAGTGGAAAGTACGTAGATTTTGTGAGTCTATCTACGATTATCCATATCACGTCTTGACTCTGTATTGACTTTGGAAATTCTACTATGAAATCCATGGAAATATGTTCTCATTTCCATTCTGGAATTCTAACTGTTGCAGTAATTCTTCATGTCGCTGATGATCGACTTTCAATTGTTGGCATACTTGTCACTTCAATATAAATTCGGCGACATCTATTTTTATTCTGTTTTGCCAGAAACTTTTTTTTTTCAAATCTCTATATATCTTTGTACTGATGGTATAGATCTGGAATGTTGACTTATGCGCCTCTAACATCACTTTTTATCGAAGATTGTCGATGTTTGGCTCACACAATCGTCCTCTCATCCCCAAGATTATGTCTGGGCCCACTTAAAAATCTGACGACTTTACTTCCTTGGCTTGTTCTTTGAACTTCTCTAGTGTCATGTCTCGACTCTGATTTAGCTTGACTGCTTCTAGAAGACATGATTGCACAGAGAGTGATGCTAGGGTTATCTTACCCATGTTTGACTCAAAGTATTGGCTACCTTATTTGCCTTGCTGGCGTGGTAGCTTATTGTTAAGTCACATTCTTTTAATAACTTTATCCACCGTCCTTGTCCCATTTTTAATTCTTTTTGAATGAACAAATATTCGAGACTTTGTGGTCATTGAGTGAATACTTCACACTTGGCATCGTAGAGATAGTGTCTCCAAATTTTCAAAGCAAAATCACTGCTGCCAACTAGAGATCGTGAGTAGGGTATTTTTGCTCATGCGGCTTTAGTTGACTAGCCTGTCTTTCATGAGTACGCCTCTGAGATCTTCCTTTGATACTTCGCTGTAGATGGTAAAATCCTTGTCCTCAGTAGATAATACCAATATTGGTGTAGATGCTAGCTTCTCCTTTAATGTTTGAAAGCTCTTTCACATCTTTATATTCAGTTGAATTCATAGTTCTTTTGTGCGAGTCTCATTGGTGATACGACTACTGAAGAGAAGCCCTCGACAAATTTCAGCTAATAGCCTAGTAATCCAAAGAAGCTTCTAATTTTGGTTGCATTCTTATGTTTCGGATAATCTAGAATTGCCTCTACTTTCTTAGTTCCACTGATGACCTTATTTTGAATGCTGACATTGGGGTGTCTTCTGCTCTGACCTTTAGCTGATTATAGCTTGACCTCAGGTCGAGTTTGGAGAAGACTGTAACTCATTTAAGTTGATCGAAAAGACCGTCTATTATTGGAAGAATATATTTATCTTGATTGTGATCTTATAGAGTTCTCTATAATCTATACACAATCTCATACTTTAATAATGCTTCTTTACAAATAGGACCGGGGCTCCCTAAAGAGATGCATTTGGCCTAATCCATTTTTTTTGTCTAAAAACTATTGGAGTTATTATTTTAGCTCCTTGAGTTCATCTGGAGCCATTCGGTACAGTTTATTGGAGATTAATGCATCACTGGTACCAAATTTATCTCGAACTCTACTTCTTAGTCCGAGAACATTCCAAGAAGCCTTTCTGGAAAAACGTCTCAAAATTTTCGTATTACTTGAATATCTTCCAATTTCAGCTTATCTCCTTCTTGCACTTTGTTCACCATTGCTAGGTAAACTTCTTCTCCCGATATTATGGCTTTCCAATTCTGGGTAACAGAAAAAATGCATTTCTATTCCTTGGCATCGCCATGGTATCTGATTTCTTCTTGGTTTGGGGTTCAGAGTTTGACATTTTTACTCTGGCCATCTACTATCGCACGGCTCTTAGCTAATCAGTTCATCCTTAGGATGGTGTCGAAATCTACCGAAGTGAGTTGAATTAAGTCGGCACTGAATATATGCGAATTGATACTAATTTTATCTTATCTTGAAATTACCCCAATTATTATCTCAAAACTTAAAACTCATATAGAATATTGAAACTTAACTCAATATTGATCTATAGCTTATTGACTTAAATCCCGAAAATTATAACCTAGTCGTTACCTCAAATAATTATTCTTTTGCTAAATCTTATTTTCATCAAGATCACGAGCCTATCACGCTCTAAAACAAAGGAGTTCATTGAATGTCATTCTCTTTGAATCATTCTTAGTACCATAAAAATCAAAACTTATTGTACTATACTTTCCTTGAGACCCATCAATATCTCATAACTTACTTTTTTTTTTTTTTTACGTAAGGTCGTAGCCTACCTGTTATCCCAAAATAATATAAATTCCTTAACCTTATGATATTTTCTCACAAGATATTCCAATGTTCTACATATTTAAAGTTAGCGCTTAATATTCTTAATAACCCAAACATATTGCTCACACAATTAACTATCGACACAAAATCAACTATATAGTACAATACCCAAAACTTATGATATAATCCTTATATCAACTTTTCTCATATTAGTTTTCATAAATAACTTATCATCCTCGAGTCAATTTTTTTTCCTTAAATCAGAAACTTAGATCAACTTATCTCTGATAGATATATTCCCAAAATAAATACAAATACTAATTGTCCTCATAATAAAATTTCAAAAAAATCGACAAGTAGTTCAAGAAACACGTTGAACGAGATTTTCGAGAAAGTTTCCAAAAGTAGAAAGTTTGGACATTGACCCATGGATAGAAAGAATACGTCGAGAGGATTCTAGAACAGTCGACGGAATTAAATTCTGAGTTTCCTATAAAAAGTTAGGAATTCTACGAAACTTTCCTAAAATAGCAAAAAACGCGATTTCGGAGGTCTAAACGAAAGATTTTCTTGTTTTCGGACAACGCCTCACATCAAAGTTGTGAATAATACTTGTTGGGAGTTCCGAAGGGGACTGCATCAGCCTTTTGCCATAACCTGACAAATTTTTCTTCTCAACTAGATTATGAACCTGGCGGCTCTGATACCACTTAAATGTCACGCCCCGAGACCGGGGTTAGTTTACACCGGCGTTGTTTTACAACCACACAATTGAAAACAACAAGCCTCGTAGTACAGTATAAACCAAAAAACCAGTTTATTACTCATAATCAATCAAAAGATTGTCTTTACAGCGTAGATTATTAAAATGATAAAAATAATATGCGGAAGCTTTTACAACTTGCTAAACCAAAACTAAATTAAACTTCTTGAATCATCTTATTATCAGCCCCAAAACTACTCTTGCTCATCCTCTTCGATTTTCTTTTCTGATTTATCTGGGGAGAGTAGAGTAAGGGGTGAGTATTTTGGGAAATACTCAGCAAGTGGGGGCCGTTCGAGCACAATATAACAACATGCATAATTTCGAAAATCACATGACTTGCACTTACATAACATCATTCATATTACATGCATAACATTTACCAGCACTGAGATTCATCCACTTTCTATGGTTTACTGATATCAGTCCCTAATTTTTACTCCTCTAAGGGGGCGAGGCCGTATAGCGGTTATGTCCCCCACCGCGTAAGGGTACGTCCTGGTTGGGATTCCCACCCATATACAGTCGAATTCTCACAGTGCCCAAAACCGTATGACAAAAACACAAGAACGGAGTAGAAGAAGAACGTACTCGACCGTATTTTCAAAAAACGAAATAAATATGCATAAACGAAAGTTTAATCTTTAAAACAAGCCCACTTACCTTAGACTGGAAGAAAACGTGAAGAACTCTGAAACTATAGAATAATCATGCAACCATCCCCTCGAAAACGCAGCAGCACATCTACCGAAAAATCAGCCGTCTTGAAAAATCTCACTGCGCCTTAATTCGCCGTTGGATCGGACTCAAAATTTTACAGTACGTTCACAAGTACGTTAAATATATTATGAACAGTGAAGATCGGGCTTGGAAGTCATTTAGGCCTGTTCATACAGAAAAACCGTAGGTATGCTGAATTCCCGCCTAAAATCTGAGCAAATTTCTTTCAAAGGCTATAAACGAAAAACTAACCGTTGGATTTTGCTGAAATTTGGATATGTTATTCGAAACATACCGAAGCATATTCTGAACGGTGGAGATCAGATTACAAGCACCCGAGTGAGAGAAACGAATTTCTGAACTTGAACAGAATTTTGATGACTCGTGCAGAATTTTAGGAGCAAAATTTCGAAAATTTGGGGAGGAACTCGAAAAATTCATGTAAATTCCGAATGAGACGGTCCTCCTATTTATAAGGGTGATGTAAAAATCCTACCATAATTCGATAGATATTTCTTCCATAATTTCGAGATAATTATTCCATAATTATCGAGATACTCATTCCTTAAATATTAGGATGCTACCTGGTTGAGAAAATCTACCTTGTGTGTAATATTTTCTTCCAAATTTAGTAGATGTCCAGCCTTAATTTATCGTGTATCTTGCACCGGATTTCGATTTTCATGTATTATTTATATTTTCGAATTTATTATAACTCGAAAATAAATTCTTACACATGTCTATATTTAATTAATTACGTGTCCAAAAATTTGGGTTCTCACATATGGACTATTTGGTCAAGTCTAAGTATAGTTTTGATGTTAAGAATTTGGATTTATGATTTATAGTATTGTGGAATATAGATGGTGTGTAGTTATAGTGTAGTGTCGTTACGATATAATTCATTATAATTTGTATGTTGAGCCAATTGGTATGAGGTCTATTGGAGTAGTTAGATAAGACATAGTGGTGCAACTTTCATGTTGAGAGTGTTGCTGAATTATGAGGAGAAGCGACGTTGCGATTCGATTTAAGTTGCAAAGAATATATTGTTGGCTACAGAGGAGAGTGCACCCCCGGTAGATTATGCAGTGCACCCGAGGTGTTTGGGCAGAAGGTCTACCGCACCCGCGGTAGGAAAGGCAGCGCACCTGCGGTCGTTTTCTTCGGATTTTCGGAAGTGGTACAGTGTGTGTAGCGCACCCGCGGTCCAAGGGCTAGCGCACCCGCGGTCAGTGAACAATAAAGTCGTGTTTCGAGATTTAAGTGATATAATAGAAGAGTTTGCCCTCATTTCCCTCATTCTTTCCCACTCCTATCGGTTCTTCAGCTCAAGGGGAGGCTAGGGTTCTCATTCCTTTATTTTATTTCTTTGGTTCAAGCATCTTGTTGGGTATTTGTAGGGAGAGCAAGATCATTGTGGGTTCAAGGAGCTAAGGTAATCTTGTGGTTTAGTTATTCTTGCATTATGGTGTTGGAGAAATTATGGAATGTTTGATTGTGTTGGTTTTATGGGTTTTATGGTATGCGTTTGTGATTATTAAGTTGTTGATGATTCAATTCATGGTTTATTGTTGTAGGATTTATACCAAAGGATTAGAATCAAGGTTTCCATTGGTTGTAAGTGGAATTCTTTTCTTGTGCTCACATGAATTATATGTATCGTATTTCAATGGTTTTAATATAGTATTCCCTTCCACTTGATTCATGTTATGTATGATACATTTTGTTGTATATTAGAGGGATTTGTATGCCTCAATTATGTCAAAGGGAATGCAAAAGAGAAGCGTCTTCAAAGTATTTGATTTAATGTCCAAGAGAGAGTTCAAATGATTTATTGGATTGATAAAGAGATAGTCAGAGATTGCATGCAATTAGTTGATCAACGACCATAGGCTTATATTCCAACAGAGTAATCGATTTATATCGATGGGATATAGGTACAGAGACAGAGATACTATTGAAATATCAATCCACCAGAGAAAAGAGAAATACCGTCGTTACGTTCATGTTCTTCTATATTATTCATGTTTAAGAGTTAGATGGTATTTATTGATTTCAAAGTCATGTTTTACAGAGTATGATATGTACAGATTGTTTTGTAAGGGTTTCATTTGCTGAGTTTTATAATCATTTCAGTTATTCATGTGATGCAGATAAAAGCGACGATCCAGAACGTTGATTGGAGCCGAGGTCATATGCATACAAGAGATGGAAGGAATAAAGATATTTTGTTAGCTTTTGACATGATCAAAAATGATATTTTGTATTTTGATGCAACACTTGATTGATCATGTATATACTTTTGATTGTAAACATTTTATGTCAAGAAAATTTTAAATCATTCTTCCCTCTAAGTAAATTTTAATATTTCGCTGTGTTATTTTATAAAATCAGTCGAGGGCGTTACATTTAGTGGTATCAGAGCAACGTTCTTCGGATCAATACATATGACTTCGTCTACTTTCAACTGTCCGGGTATGTCTTCTTCTACATCTATTTATTGTTATCAGTTGATATGTATTATGTGAGCACATTGTAGGATTTTAATGCCTCCTAAGAGAAAGGTTTCAGAGGGTGAGGATAGCTCCTCATCGAGAGTTGTCGACGAGTTCGGCAAATTATTGAAAGACCAAGCCAAGGTTCACAATGAACAGATTCAACAGTTGCTCCGTTTGCAAGGTACAGGTGAAGGTCTGCCAAGGGAGAGGCCAAGTGGTTCAAGCAGTTGGAACTGATGGGATCTTTACTGCTTTATGAGGATGGATCCGCCTGAGTTTGCAGGAAGAACTGATCCATTGGTGGCTGTAGAGTGAATTAAAGCACTAGAGGCGATATTTGATCATCTCAAATATGAAGACAAGGACAGAGTTGGTTGTGCAGTATTCATGCTAGTTAAAGCTTCATGTATTTGGTGGAATGCTATCAAGGTAAGTGTTGATGTTCCGGCATTGAAGTGGCAAGATTTCACAGATATTTTCTACGACAAGTATTTCCCGGATGCACTTCGAGCTCGGAAGGTGACTGAGTTTTTAGAGCTTCGACAGGGAAGTATGAATGTTGACGAGTACATTTTGAAGTTTGAGGAGGGCTGTCTGTTTTCCCCATATTTTGCCTCGAATGACAAAGACAAGGGTGCTCAATTCATTAAAGGACTTCGAGCAGAGATCAGGAGGGACGTCAATATGTCTAAGGCGGTGACATTTAAAGAGATTGTGGCTAAAGCATTGTTAGCCGAGCAAGACGAGAAGGATATTGCTAGAGTTAGAAAGGCGAGGCAGCAGGCTATTGCTCAAAGAGGTCAAGGTTCGAGCCAAAGAGGGAAAGGCAGTTTCAAAGGGAAAGTTGAGTCCAAGTTTTTTTGGCCCATTTGAGATATTGGACAGAGTTGGTGATCGAGCTTACATGTTAGTCTTACCACCAGATCTTGATAGAATTCACAATGTTTTTCATGTCTCCATGCTCAGGAAGTATATTGCGAATCCTTCCCATGTTCTTCGTCCCGAGCCATTGGATTTGACGCCAAATTTGACGTACCAAGAGATTCCCGTCCAGATTCTGGATCGCAAAGTTAAAGTATTGAGAAACAAAGAGATTGGCAATGTTAAAGTCCTTTGGAGGAATCAATTGATTGAAGAAGCCACATGGGAACCAGAGGATGAGATGAAAGGAAAGTATCCTGAGTTGTTTGCACAGTGACGTAAATTTCGGGGATGAAATTTCTTTAAGAGGGGAGATTGTAATATCCAAGCTTGGTGAACGGTACGGTTTAAGATTTCTTATGTTGATGGACTATTTCGTCAAGTCTAATTATAGTTTTGATGTTAAGAATTTGGATTTATGATTTCTAATATTGTGGAATATAGATGGTGTGTAGTCATAGTGTAGCGTCGTTACGATTTAATTCATGATAATTTGTATGTTAAGCCAATTGGTATGAGGTCTATTGGAGTAGTTAGATAAAACATAGTTGTGCAACTTTCATGTTGAGATTGTTGCCGAATAATGAAGAGAAGCGACGTTGCGATTCGATTTAAGTTTCAAAGAGTATATTGTTGGCTACAGAGGAGAGTGCACCCGCGGCAGATTATGCAGTGCACCCGCGGTGTTTGGGCAGAAGGTCTACCGCACCCGCGGTAGGAAAGGCAGCGCACCTGCGGTCGTTTTCTTTGGATTTTCGGAAGTGGTACAGTATGTGTAGCGCACCCACGGTCCAAGGGCTAGCGCACCTGCGGTCAGTGAACAGTAAAGTCGTGTTTCGAGATTTAAGTGATATAATAGAAGAGTTTGCCCTCATTTCCCTCATTCTTTCCAACTCCTATCGGTTCTTCAGCTCAAGGGGAGGCTAGGGTTTTCATTCCTTTCTTTTATTTCTTTGATTCAAGCATCTTGTTGGGTATTTGTAGGGAGAGCAAGATCATTGTGGGTTCAAGGAGCTAAGGTAAGCTTGTGGATTAGTTATTCTTGGATTATGGTGTTGGAGAAATTATGGAATGTTTGATTTTGTTGGTTTTATGGGTTTTATGGTATGGGTTTGTGATTATTAAGTTGTTGATGATTCAATTCATGGTTTATTGTTGTAGGATTTGTACCAAGATATTAGAATCAAGGTTTCCATTGGTTGTAAGTGGAATTCTTTTCTTGTACTCACATGAATTATATGTATCGTATTTCAATGGTTTTAATATAGTATTCCCTTCCACTTGATTCATGTTATGTATGATACATTTTGTTGTATATTAGAGGGATTTGTATGCCTCAATTATGTCAAAGGGAATGCAAAAGAGAAGCGTCTTCAAAGTATTTGATTTAATGTCCAAGAGAGAGTTCAAATGATTTATTGGATTGATAAAGAGATAGTCAGAGATTGCATGCAATTAGTTGATCAACGACCATAGGCTTATATTCCAACAGAGTAATCGATTTATATCGATGGGATATAGGTACAGAGACAGAGATACTATTGAAATATCAATCCACCAGAGAAAAGAGAAATACCGTCGTTACGTTCATGTTCTACTATATTATTCATGTTTAAGAGTTAGATGGTATTTATTGATTTCAAAGTCATGTTTTACAGAGTATGATATGAACAGATTGTTATGTAAGGGTTTCACTTGCTGAGTTTTATAATCATTTCAGTTATTCATGTGATGCAGATAAGAGCGACGAGCCAGGACGTTGATTGGAGCCGAGGTCATATGCAAACAAGAGATGGAAGGAAGAAAGATATTTTGTTAGCTTTTGACATGATCAAAATGATATTTTGTATTTTGATGCAACACTTGATTGATCATGTATATACTTTTGATTGTAAACATTTTATGTCAAGAAAATTTTAAATCCTTCTTCCCTCTAAGTAAATTTTAATATTCCGCTGTGTTATTTTATAAAATCAGTCGAGGGTGTTACATTTAGTGGTATCAGAGCAACGTTCTTCGGACCAATGCATATGACTTCGTCTACTTTAAACTGTCCGGGTATGTCTTCTTCTACATCTATTTATTGTTATCAGTTGATATGTATTATGTGAGCACATTGTAGGATTTGAATGCCTCATAAGAGAAAGGCTTCAGAGGGTGAGGATAGCTTCTCACCGAGAGTTGTCGACGAGTTCGGCAAATTATTGAAAGAGCAAGCCAAGGTTCACAGTGAACAGATTCAACAGTTGCTCCGTTTGCAAGGTAGAGGCCAAGGGAGAGGCCAAGTGGTTCAAGAAGTTGGAACTGATGTGATCTTTACTGCTTTTAAGAGGATGGATCCGCTTGAGTTTGCAGGAAGCACTGATCCATTGGTGGCTGTAGAGTGAATTAAAGCACTTGAGGCGATATTTGATCATCTCAAGTATGAAGACAAGGATAGAGTTGGTTGTGCAGCATTCATGCTAGTTAAAGCTGCACGTATTTGGTGGAATGCTATCAAGGTAAGTGTTGATGTTCCGGCATTGAAGTGGCAAGATTTCACGGATCTTTTCTACGACAAGTATTTCCCGGATGCACTTCGAGATCGGAAGGTGACTGAGTTTTTAGAGTTTCGACAGGGAAGTATGAATGTTGACGAGTACATTTTGAAGTTTGAGGAGGGTTGTCTGTTTGCCCCATATATTGCCTCGAATGACAAAGACAAGGGTGCTCATTTCATTAGAGGACTTCGAGCAGAGATCAGGAGGGACGTCAATATGTCTAAGGCGGTGACATTTAAAGAGATTGTGGCTAAAGCATTGTTAGCCGAGCAAGACGAGAAGGATATTGCTAGAGAGAGACAGGCGAGGCAGCAGGCTATTGCTCAAAGAGGTCAAGGTTCGAGCCAAAGAGGGAAAGGCAGTTTCAAAGGGAAAGTTGAGTCCAAGGCTTATTGGCCCATTTGAGATATTGGATAGAGTTGGTGATCGAGCTTACATGTTAGCCTTACCACCAGATCTTGATAGAGTTCACAATGTTTTTCATGTCTCTATGCTCAGGAAGTATATTGCGAATCCTTCCCATGTTCATCATCACGAGCCATTGGATTTGACGCCAAATTTGACGTACCAAGAGATTCACGTCCAGATTCTGGATCGCAAAGTTAAAGTATTGAGAAACAAAGAGATTGGCAATGTTAAAGTCCTTTGGAGGAATCAATTTATTGAAGAAGCCACGTGGGAACCAGAGGATGAGATGAAAGGAAAGTATCCTGAGTTGTTTGCGAAATGTCGTCAATTTCTGGGACGAAATTTCTTTAAGGAGGGGAAATTGTAATATCCAAGCTTGGTGAACGGTACGGTTTAAGATTTCTTATGTTGATGGACTATTTGGTCAAGTCTAAGTATAGTTTTGATGTTAAGAATTTGGATTTATGATTTCTAGTATTGTGGAATATAGATGGTGTGTAGTCATAGTGTAGCATCGTTACGATTTAATTCATTATAATTTGTATGTTGAGCCAATTGGTATGAGGTCTATTGGACTAGTTAGATAAGACATAGTTGTGCAACTTTCATGTTGAGAGTGTTGCCGAATAATGAGGAGAAGCGACGTTGCGATTCGATTTAAGTTGCAAAGAATATATTGTTGGCTACAGAGGAGAGTGCACCCGCGGTAGATTATGCAGTGCACCCGCGGTGTTTGGGCAGAAGGTCTACCGCACCTGCGGTAGGAAAGGCAGTGCACCTGCGGTCGTTTTCTTCGGATTTTTCGAAGTGGTACAGTATGTGTAGCGCACCCGCGGTCCAAGGGCTAGCGTGAAACGTATGCCCTTTTTCGGTTTCTTAGAAAGTACTAGAAATTTTTTTTTCCTCGTAATTAAATATACTTATATACAAACGTTTTAAAATACATTGTCACCATTTTTAAAATAAAACATCCTACTAGTGCTTGAAAATCCTAAGAGAGAAGTCAAACATGAAATCGTAAATCGTTTACCAAACCTAAAAACATTATTTGAAAAGTGTAGCACATACTACCTCTCAAAAATCTCTCAAAATCATAAAGTAAAATGTCGTAGAAATATTTAACTTAAAGTTATAAACTTAAATGCGGAAAGTACTGGGCGGCGGGGGACACCAGCAACACTCTCACCGGTCAACTGGGTCCTGGCCTTACGTATTATCATATCATCGTATACATATACATATACATATCCGTATCCAAGGAAATACGATCGTCGGGCTCCCACTGGGACCATAACCCTCACGATATCTCCAACATATCATCGTGTTAGTCACAATCCCTTCACATCCTTCAACATGTTATCATCACTTAAAAAAAATCATGCATATAACATTTTTCATTTTAAACCAAGCATGCAGCATGTCTTTTATTTGTCCAATATAATCCTTAATAATCCATGACATTTAGAAATCATATTTCAACATGTAAAAATTCATAAACATGACACATTAACATATTAGCATATAAAACAGCAAATAGGGCACTGCCATGACGTTCACTAATTTTCCAGTGTAAAAAGACCGTTTTACCCTTAGACGTGTCAGTTTTTGTTTTTGACGTTTTCTTAATTTTCTTGACTCTAACATGTCCCAAATAATTATTAAAGCCTAAATTAAAATTCCCATAATTTTATTTAGGTTAGAAACTAGGCTTTTTAATTAATTCGTAATTGGACGTTTTTGAAGGCGTTTTAATTCCGAAAAATCCCAAACTTTAATATAAAATTCCTAAATTTAGTCTTTTTACATTATTTTAGCCCTTATGAACCACGAATCGACCCCCGTGAACCATTTTTCAATTTTAATGAGTTCCAAACCCTAAATTGACACAAAATCTTCGACCCCGAGCCAACTTTCGATTTTCACGAGTTACCCCCAAACCATGTCCATTCAAAACTTGGCCAACATCCTAAAGTAACCTACTGGACCCAAGGATCTCACTGGAAACCATCCCTAACACCAAAATCAAACCACCTCAGCAAGTATCTAAAGTGGCCGAGAATTGCTTAAGGACAAGGACTCTTGTTCTAGCTTCTAGGACTCTATCCGTTAGCCCAACCACCAAACCAACCTACCGTGCCCTGACTTAAGACCCTAAGGACTCACGCAAACCCAGCCTTCGAACCCAGGCAGAGCCCCACACCCCCTGCGCCACAGCTGAACCCTGCGCACCCTTACTGCACTCTCGGGTAGGAGTCCTTGTCAGCAAGGACTCCTCCCAGCCCACTTGGCTCGAGTCCTAGCATGGCTAGGACTCCTCCTTGACCCCTCAATGACCCTGGCTAAGCCCTGGACAGAAGCCACGACCCAGCAAGGCCCTTGGAACCCAAAACCGAATCCCTTGCTTCCCACGACAGCAGGTTGCTTACAGCTTGTGTTTAGACTCGGTTTGTGCATGTTTGTGGCTTATCTTAGGACCTTAACCTCATGTAAAACAATGTCTAAACATGTCCTGATCATGGAAGCCCCTTTAACACAAATAACAACATAATTTGGATTGAAATTCATACTTGAAAAGTTCATGATGCATGCAAAAACGAAAATACAGAAAGTAATCCTTGACTTGTAAACTTTTCTTTCATGAAAACAATACTATGATGTGGTGATGGTTTGAAGAAAAGAATAGGCGTGCCTTTTCGTAATTAACGCACGATTATTCGTCGACGATTTGCGAAGAACGGAGCAAGACTTTGGCTTCTACCTTGAGTTTCCTCGATTTTTCTCCAAATTCGGTGGTGTGTGGTGCCGTGTATTTGCTGGTGGGGGAGGAGTTTGAATTGTTTAAAAGTGTGTGGCCGTGTGATGTGTGGGTGGGGGAAATGGTTTGATATAATAAATACTCATATAATTATTAATCAAGGCTTAGGCCTAATAAGCCCTCAAATTAGGCCCAATTATCTTTGATTAAATAATAAAAATTATTTTGTTTAATAAAGTTTGTGAATTTATTAGCCGGGTTGCCAAAAGTTCGTATTTTTGTTGAAAAACCAACACCGATAAAATTTACGTCCCGGCGTATAAAATCACCTCAAAACCCCTTATTTTCAAAAATAAGAAAAACCCACAATCATATTTTAAATAATTTACCACAATTATTTTATAAAAACATTTTACGATTTTCAGCCATCGGTCTCCGTTCCTCGATCGCAACTCGAATAACCTTTAAAAATATATTTTAACGCAACCATGTAGAAAAATATATTTTAAACATGTAAAAATGCACCACATAATTAATTAATGCAATTAAATCATTTAATTGAAATACACAAAGAATTTAATAATTGCATGCATGTGGTTCGCGTGGACTTTTAAATTTTCGGGGCGTTACAATCCTCCCCTCCTTAAATTGAATTTCGTCCTCGAAATTCGTTTATCCTTAATAATCCAGAGTTTAGATTCAGTTCTAGTATCCCAAAAATCCACGCTTCCGCTGCGCTACTCTGATAAAACTTAAAATCTAGAAGGTCCTTACGTCTCCTTGATCCCAATTAAATTTTCCTTCTAAATCCTTATTTGCGATTTGCAACTTAAGAAAACCCATAATAACTTAGTGCTATACTATTATGACCTCAAATTTCAATTTTTCTTAAAAGATGGATGATGTAATGCCCGAGAATTGAATCCTAATAATCTGTAATTATTGATTTATAATTTGATATGATTATGAGAGGATTAATCGGGACACGATTTGATTCAGCATGAAAAGATGTAAGTGCGAGGACAGTGCCTTTCGTGCACATGCGCGACATGAGACGTGCACATGCGCGAAACGGGCAGAGGGTCTCGCGCATATGCGCGGTGAGTGTGCGCGCATATGCGCGAGTTGTGCGAGGGTTTAAAGTCAACTCCAGAGAAGTGGGCGCACATGCGCGACGGGGAGCGCGCACATGCGCGAGATGTCCAGAGAACCTCGCGCACATGCGCGACGTGTATTCGCGCACATGCGCGAGGGTACCCGAGAGTTGGGTAAAATGAACAAAGGCCTCGCGCATATGCGCCGAGTAAGGGCGTGCATATGCGCGAGGTGCTGTGCAGAGGACGCGCCGAGACATATGGTCTCGCGCATATGCGCCAAGTGATGTCGCGCATATGCGCGAGACGTGTTGCTTCAAGGGATGTGCCACCTAGTCGAAATCATGCAATATATATATAACCTTCTTGCCCAAATCTTCAGAATGAAAAACAAGAGGAAAACGAGAGCTTCGAAGAAGATTTCCATTTCATGATTTTAGAATTCAGTTTGTGATAAATCCGTCCGTCCGAATTAGAATCCGACTTCAGTACTGTGTTCCTATCAACGCAGGCTACAACTGGACGTAAGTTTTGTTACGTTTTGATATGTCTTGGAATTATGATATTGTCAGAATCGGATGTGGTTCATATATGATGTTATTGACATGTTAGACATCGTAGAACCGAAGACAGATTGAAAAACAGACTGATTATAGAATTGTTATGAATTTCAGAGTTGATTGGGTTGAGATATGATATCAGATGTGTATCGTTATTGACCATGAGTTGCAGGAATTGATATGTATCGATTTGTATGGCTGGGTATATTAAGATTGTGCAGTTATGCTGTTGAAACAGAATTTGATTGAGTTCTGATTATATCCAGTATTGATTGAGGAAGGTATTGATATTGTATTCCTTCGATATTGTCATTGCCAGATTGATATTGACAGGCTGTGAATCCGAGACTTCGACAGAGTCAGATAGACAGAAAGAAAGGTATAAATAAATGTTGATTCGGGATTGCACAACTCGAGTTAGCTTTAACTTGAGTTTCCCAAAATCACATACTGAATGATTATTGCATTTGATATTTGCAATGCTTGATATTGATATGCTTATTCTATTGATTATAGCAAAGCATGAGTCAGAATTGGGCAGACCCGCCTAGTCTTTGGTAGAACCGCCATGGCAGAACCCCCAAGTCACTGGACTTTTGGATATATATCGATAGACTGAGGAGAAGACCGACTCCTATTGCAGATCTTTGATATAGACAGCCAAAGTCTGGGACTAAGAACGTACCACCATCTAGCTGGGGTAAAGTAGATTGGAGAACGTTGCGTTCTTATTCAGATCGGGATCCCTAGATTAGATGGAGTCGAGTCAGAGTCTATGAGTCACAGAGTGTGATTCAGAATTTGTATTGATACATGTTGTTCAGATTTGATACATGTGATTGATATGTGTTTCATGCTTTGTATATGCTTTTATATGACTGCATGTTTACATTGTTTATACTGGGATATTTATCTCACCGGAGTTATCCGGCTGTTGTCGTGTTTGTATGTGTGCATGGCAACAGGTGGGACAGGTTCAGGGTCGAGGAGATGAAGGGAGATCGTGATTAGAATGGAGACTACAGACTTGATTAAAGATAGGGTTTAGACACTTGAGATTTTTATGTTAAACCTTAGTTGAATGATTGTATGTAGTACAAGACTTGTACCTTTATGCTGATATGTATATTACATTGAATTCCATTACGTTCCGCATTTCATATTGTATTTTTTAAAAAAAAATTAGACCCTGTTTATTATTAGTGATTAAACTGTCCCAAATGATGATTAAGATTATGATTAGCGTCCGGGTCCCCACAGATGACCATACTTATCATATATTATTTTCCTTATTTTATACCCAAAATATTCATCAACTTATCTATTTAAATCTTAAAATCCCAAACACACCTTCAAATTGTTAGATTTTTCAAGCCTAATATCGATTCATCCTTAAAAACTCATGATCAACACTCCTTATAACACTATAACCAAGATATCTCAAGGTTCCAAATATTCTTAAAAGTCTAAATTATCAAAAACTCTTATCAATTAACTCATTCAAATCTCACTTATTGATAAACTAGTCCCCAAATTCCGTAATAATTGCAAAATTATTTCTTAATTTCCTCAAAAAATTATCCTAATTGGTCCTTAATTTCGAAAGTCTTACGATTAACCCATAAGTTCTTGGCATTCTTAATATCCTTATACGGTTTTCCCATGACATAATTTCAAAAAAATTTTAAGCTTATTTTCCCGAAATCAATTCATATAACTAATTTTACCTTTCATCAAAACTTAAAATTCCCAATTTATACATTTTCTTATTCCCAAGTCATTGCAAATCCTTAAATCATTATTCCTTACGTCTAACTCCCAAAAATTAATTCGACTAGTAACCATGAATCATAAATATTTTCTTAAAAAATCTACATGTCCCAAAAAGCATTCAAAATATTCACGATTAACTTATAGCCCAAAAATAGAAAGTCAATACTAAAATCCAAAAATCTACATAGTCCAATTCCACCACAAATCCAACATGCGTTGAAATCAAATAAATTTTTTTTTTCGTTTCATATCATATCACGTATAAAAATCTAAAACATATAAATCATATATTATCATAAAACTATTAAACATGTGACGTAAACATATAATTCATGTAGTTATGCAGGTAATATCATAAAATCATATAAAGCATTTAAACTTACAAGTTTGAGGCTTGACTGACTGAGCTTCCCGGCACTGATGGGGCACAACCCTTTACAGGGACCTTTGCTCTGATACCTAATTGAAACGTCTGCCCTTTTTCGTTTTCTTAGAAAGTACTAGAAATTTTTTTTTCCTCGTAATTAAATATAATTATATACAAACGTTTTAAAATACCTTGTCACCATTTTTAAAATAAAACATCCTACTAGTGCTTGAAAATCCAAAGAGAGAAGTCAAACATGAAATCGTAAATTGTTTACCAAACCTAAAAACATTATTTGAAAAGTGTAGCCCATACTACCTCTCAAAAATCTCTCAAAATCATAAAGTAAAATGTCGTAGAAATCTTTAACTTAAAGTCATAAACTTAAATGCGGAAATAGAAGCGCTGGTCCTCGGGTTATGTGCACCGACAGTCCAACAAGTCACTCGTCAAGTCCTCCAATATCATTGCCATTAATCCCACCTGCATCAACACACCTAGTGAGTCTAAAGACTCAACAAGTCCTATCTTTGGTAACAAGTAATACGTAATACAGTTAACATATAACAGTGAAAAATACTTATACTTAAAATATCATTTTCATGAAGATGCATAAACTTAAACTTAAACATTTTCGTAAACATTTTCGTGATGCATAAAAAAATTTTCAAAAGACATAAACATATCACTTAAACATATTCATATTCATGTCCATATTCGTATTCATACTCATGTTCGTGTTCATGTTCGTGTTTGTTGAATTCAGATCGTTGATTGTGACTTTCATATACGTGTTAGGCGATGGATCCATCTACATGTAATCACAGTACTGGGCGACGGGGACACCAGCAACACTCTCACCGGTCAACTGGGCCTTGGCCTTACGTATTATCATATCATCGTATACATTATACATATACATATCTGTATCTAAGGAAATACGATCGTCGGGCTCCCACTGGGACCATAACCCTCACGATACATCCAACATATCATCATGTTAGTCACAATCCCTTCACATCCTTCAACATGTTATCATCAGTTAAAAAAAATCATGCATATAACATTTTTCATTTTAAACCAAGCATGCAACATGTCTTATATTTGTCCAATTTAATCCTTAATAATCCATGACATTTAGAAATCATATTCCAACATGTAAAAATTCATAAACATGACACATTAACATATTATCATACATAACAGCAAATAGGGCACTGCCATGACGTTCACTAATTTTCCAGTGTAAAAAGACCAGTTTTACCCCTGGACGTGTCATTTTTTGTTTTTGACGTTTTCTTAATTTTCTTGACTCTACCATGTCCCAAATAATTATTAAAGCCTAAATTAAAATTCCCATAATTTTATTTAACTTAGAAACTAGGCTTTTTAATTAATTCGTAATTGGACGTTTTTGAAGGCGTTTTAATTCCGAAAAATCCCAAACTTTAATATAAAATTCTAAATTATAAATTTAGTCTTTTTATATTATTTTAGCCCTTATGAACCACGAATTGACCCCCGTGAACCATTTTTCAATTTTAATGAGTTCCAAACCCTAAATTGACACAAAATCTTCGACCCCGAGCCAACTTTCGATTTTCACGAGTTACCCCCAAACCATGTCCATTCAAAACTTGGCCAACATCCTAAAGTAACCTACTGGACTGAAAGATCCCACGAAAACCATCCCTAACACCAAAATCGAACCACCTCAGCAAGTATCTAAAGTGGCCGAGAATTGCTTAAGGACAAGGACTCTTGTTCTAGCTTCTAGGACTCTATCCGTTAGCCCAACCACCAAACCAAACTATCGTGCCCTGACTTAAGACCCTAAGGACTCACTCAAATCCAGCATTCGAACCCAGGCAGAGCCCCACACCCCCTGCGCCACAACTGAACCCTGTGCACCCTTACTGCACTCTCGGGTAGGAGTCCTTGTCAACAAGGACTCCTCCCAGCCCACTTGGCTCGAGTCCTAGCATGGCTAGGACTCCTCTTTGACCCCTCACAGACCCTGGCTAAGCCCTGGACAGAAGCCACGACCCAGCCAAGCCCTTGGAACCCAAAACCGAATCTCTTGCTTCCCACGACAGCAGGTTGCTTACAGCTTGTTTTTAGACTCGGTTTGTGCATGTTTGTGGCTTATCTTAGGACCCTAACCTCATGTAAAACAATGTCTAAACATGTCATGATCATGGCAGCCCCTTTAACACAAATAACAACACAATTTGGATAGAAATTCATACTTGAAAAGTTCATGATGCATGCAAAAACAAAAATACAGAAAGTAATCCTTGACTTGTAAACTTTTATTTCATGAAAACAATACTATGATGTGGTGATGGTTTGAAGAAAAGAATAGGCGTGCCTTTGCGTAATTAACGCACGATTATTCGTCGACGATTTGCGAAGAACGGAGCAAGACTTTGGCTTCTACCTTGTGTTTCATCGATTTTATCCAAATTCGGTGGTGTGTGGTGCCGTGTATTTGCTAGAGGGGGAGGAGTTTGAAGTGTTTAAAAGTGTGTGGCCAGTGTGATGTGTGGGTGGGGGAAAGGGTTTGATATAATAAATACTCATATAATTATTAATCAAGGCTTAGGCCTAATAAGCCCTCAAATTAGGCCCAATTATCTTTGATTAAATAATAAAAATTATTTTGTTTAATAAAGTTTGTGAATTTATTAGCCGGGTTGCCAAAAGTTCGTATTTTTGTTGAAAAATCAACACCGATAAAATTTACGTCCCAGCGTATAAAATCACCTCAAAACCCCTTATTTTCAAAAATAAGAAAAACCCACAATCATATTTTAAATAATTAACCACAATTATTTTATAAAAACATTATACGTTTTTCAGCCATCGGTCTCCGTTCCTCGATCGCAAATCGAATAACCTTTAAAAACACATTTTAACGCAACCATGTAGAAAAATATATTTTAAACATGTAAAAATGCACCACATAATTAATTAATGCAATTAAATCATTTAATTGAAATACACAAAGAATTTAATAATTGCATGCATGTGGTTCGCGTGGACTTTTAAATTTTCGGGGTGTTACATAGCGCACCCGCGGTCAGTGAACAGTAAAGTCGTGTTTCGAGATTTAAGTGATATAATAGAAGAGTTTGCCCTCATTTCCCCCATTCTTTCCCACTCCTATCGGTTCTTCAGCTCCAGAGGAGGCTAGGGTTCTCATTCCTTTCTTTTATTACTTTGATTCAAGCATCTTGTTGGGTATTTGAAGGGAGAGCAAGATTATTGTGGGTTCAAGGAGCTAAGGTAAGCTTGTGGATTAGTTATTCTTGGATTATGGTGTTGGAGAAATTATGGAATGTTTGATTGTGTTGGTTTTATGGGTTTTATGGTATGGGTTTGTGATTATTAAGTTGTTGATGATTCAATTCATGGTTTATTGTTGTAGGATTTGTACCAAGAGATTAGAATCAAGGTTTCCATTGGTTGTAAGTGGAATTCTTTTCTTGTGCTCACATGAATTATATGTATTGTATTTCAATGGTTTTAATATGGTATTCCCTTCCACTTGATTCATGTTATGTATTGATACACTTTGTTGTATATTAGAGGCATTTTTATGCCTCAATTACGTCAAAGGGAATGCAAAAGAGAAGAGTTTTCAAAGTGTTTGATTTAATGTCCAAGAGAGAGTTCAAATGATTTATTGGATTGATAAAGAGATAGTCAGAGATTGCATGCAATTAGTTGATCAACGACCATAGGCTTATATTCCTACAGAGTAATCGATTTATATCGATGGGATATAGGTACAGAGACAGAGATACTATTGAAATATCAATCCACTAGAGAAAAGAGAAATACCATCGTTATGTTCATGTTCTACTATATTATTCATGTTTAAGAGTATATGGTATTTATTGATTTCAAAGTCATGTTTTACAGAGTATGATATATACAGATTGTTATGTAAGGGTTTCACTTGCTGAGTTTTATACTCATTTCAGTTATTCATGTGATGCAGATAAGAGTGACGAGCCTAGGACGTTGATTGGAGCCGAGGATCATATGCATACAATAGATGGAAGGAAGAAAGATATTTTGTTAGCTTTTGACATGATCAAAAATGATATTTTGTATTTTGATGCAACACTTGATTGATCATGTATATACTTTTGATTGTAAACATTTTATGTCAAGAAAATTTTAAACCCATCTTCCCTCTAAGTAAATTTTAATATTCCGCTGTGTTATTTTATAAAATCAGTCGAGGGCGTTACAACAAATGTATTTGATTTCAATATTTTCATGGGTCCGTCATTGATAACGTCCCACATATCATCATCTTGTGCAGCTAAGTGAGCTTGTATTCTAATCTCCCAATCGTCAAATTTCTCTCTGGTAAACATTGGGATTTTATTGAAATAATATGTGATGATCAGATTTGTAGATAAAAAATATTTAGAAAAAAGATTCAACTGCTCTGATACCACTTGTTAAGAACAGTTGGGTGTGAAGAAATGTTTAGAGGGGGGGGTTTGAATAAACACTTGACAATTTTCACAACTTCTTCGATGTTTGAATCAGTTTAGTGATAAACTGAGTTCAAGAATCTTGTTGTCAATGTCAATCATTTAACTTAATAAAAGTGCGGAAATAACTGAAAGACATATAGAATATAACTAATAAGAAAGAACACAAGATTTGTGGATGTTCGGAGATTTCAATTACTACTATGTCACCCCTTCTATCTCGAAGATAGGATATTCACAAAAAGACTTTGATCTAAACAATGATTTGTAAAAATCACTTCATTTTGGACTTAACACTGCCAAGATTGAAATTGTAACATCCGAAAAACCAAACCTACGTAAACCACATGCATGCAAATTATTTTTAATTGCTTAATTGTTTTATTTAATTGATTTTAAATGCTTGCATGATATGGTATTAAATGATTAAAGGTATGATTGCACGATTAAATGATTATATGACCTGATTTCATGAAATTGAAAGATTTTACCCGAATATTCGATAATAGGCAGGGGAAAGAAGACCGGAGACGACCAAGACAAGAATATTTATTTTTCATTAAATAATTGCAAGGCTTCCTAATATCATTAAAAATAATTTAATTTTCTAAAAATGTTGGAGTTCGAATTATTTTACGAGTCCAGCTTGATTTTCCAGGGAAGCCGGTTTTAGGCAAATGAGAAGTTTTTAAAGGATCAAAAATATTATTTTTGGGAAACTAATTTTATAAACTTTTATGTTTTAATTAAATAAGAGTTATTGGACCTAATTGAATTATGTTAAGTAGGCTCAATTTCTCTTAAACATTAAGGTCCAAAACCAAAGCCCATTAACATGTTAAATAAATTTAAAAAATACTCCTAGACTTTCATAACACCATAATTCACCTCCATCAGCCGAAAACACACAACCCACACACATAACATTTTCGAAAACAAGGAAGGAAGGAAATCAAGGGTTTTTCGTCGTCCGCTCGTCCATCTTCGCACCCTCAACGACGATTGAATATTCGAGCGTTATAAACGTAAAGACACATTTTCTAAACTATTTTAAACATCATAAAAATCATCACACGCATGATTTAATTGTTTATGCATGAAAAAAATAGGTGTTTGAATATTTTTACTAAAGAACCTTTATTTTCAAAAATATGATGTTTTTACGAAAACATGAAACACGTTATGATTTCGAACAAGTACGTTTCCAATACATGATGAAATATGGAGAAAACATGATAAATTTTAAGGGTAAATAATTCTGGAAACCGTAGGGAAAAACAAGGAGAGGACCGAGGGATTTTCGAGGTGCAATTTCATGCATGGCTTGGTTCAAGTGTGCGGCTACTGTGCATGGCTGGTTGGGGCTCATCCAGTGCTGATTCATGGGCGGGCTTGGTCATGTTCTAGGGATAGATTGGGTCCTAGGATAGCTAGGGGTCAAGGGAGAGGTTAGAGAAGAGTCCTAGTGAACTAAGATTCTCCCTCCATACTCGGTTTTGACAGCAGCAGCCGAGGAGACTTGCGGCTGGCCTAGGGAAAGCTAGGGTGGTCTATCAGAGTCCAAGTGAGATGGTCAAGGGCTGAGCCAGGGGATGGTGCGGCTAGGTTAGCTACTGGCTCGACTGGAACGTGAGGGAAGCTCCTTAGCGTGGCTACTGTTTTATCGAGCAGAGGTCTCGCTGCTTGGATTCAAGGGTCTGGGTTGGGGCTTGGTTGGGTCTGGGCATGGTCAAGGGTTGGTTAGGTCAGGTTGGTTCGGTGGTGGCTCAGCTTGAAGTGTCTTAGGTTGGCTAGGAGTCTTGGACGAGAAGGGTAGCATGCACAGTAAGGGCCTTGTTCCAGGAGGCTTGTGTGTGGGTTAGTGTAAGGTTATATGGGTCAAGGTCAGTCAGTAGGGTGCCTAGGTGGGTTGGCGTGGTTTTGGCTCAAGGTGGCTTGACCATGGCTCGGGTAAATTGGGATATGGCTCGGGTTGTTCACATAAGAGTCATATTTCGAATTGATAAAAATAAAAATTGGAACCATGTGTCAACGGGTGTGGTTCATGGCTCAAAAGGGTAGCTTAGGTAATAAAAAGTCTACGTTTAAAGTTTTGGAATAAAATAAAGTTTTGAATTTTTTCGAGAATTAAACGCCTCACGAATCGTTAATTAAAGAATTAATTAGAAAGCCTATATTTAAGCATTATAAAATAATGAAAAATTAGATTTAAGCTTATATAATTAGTTGGGTTAAGACCATTTCATTAAAAGTAAGAAAAAGATAAAATCGAGAAATATTACGTCTAGGGGCAAAACGATCATTTTACACTTGGGAAAATACGTTAAAGCTTGGCAGCGTCACTGAAGGATCATAATGCATGTTAAATGATATTTTATGATTTAAAATGATGATTTCTATGAAGATATGATATTTTATTATTTATGGTAAAATTGTGCAATTTTTACTGTTTAAAATGTTATTTTTGAAAAGCTATGATATTTTATGATTTCAAAAGAAAATGACAAATATTTTGAGGGATGTGAATTGACTGCGACAAATGATATATGATTTTGTGGGTATGTCGTGAGGGAAAAAGCAACAGAGGGGAGCCCATTTACTGGAGAAGGTCTAGAGGGAGCCCATTTTGGGAAAAGGCCCAGAGCGAGCCTGTCTTTGGGAGAAGGCCCCGAGATAGCCCGATGATCGTATCTCCACGGTGTAGCCTAGTGCCCACCCCGATGGACCATGAGGAGCTAAAGATTGATCAGTTGACCAAAAGATAAAATCTAGTCACTTTCAAGGAATCAAACTTCACCCAAAATGATAAAGGATTTAAAGCTTTACGATTAAAATGAGTTATGATATATGATTTATTTATGCTTAAAGGATTTTTAAATGATGTATTTATGCTTAAAGGATTTTTAAATTATTTTAAATGATTTATTTAGGCTTAAATTATTTTTAAATGGTTTATTTATGCTTAAATGATTTTTAAATGTTTTTAAATGGTTTATTTATGCTCAAAAGCTATTTTCAATAAAAATGGTGATTTTTAAATACTTGTGATTGTATTTGTATTATTTGTTACTCATGTTTAGAACGTGTTGAATCATTGGACTTGATAGGTTTGTATGATGCATGATTTTATGATATTATGGGAGACGCTGACGATTAAGTGGATTGAGTGCTGCAGTACACTCCCGAGGGATCTTTATTTTTCGTCACTAGCTTGATAGATAAAAGATTTAGAGGATTATTGTTAATGATTTTTTTAAAGATTTTTATGCTTTAATTTTATGTTAGTCGATCTTTTTAAAGGTCGACGTAGTATTTTTGGTTAGTTGATGATTTAGAGATGTTTTATACACTTGATATTTTAAATGTTAAATTATATTATGATTATGAAAATGTTAAGTTATTTTATTAGTAATTTTCGAGTTTATGATTTAAAAAAAATGTCGAGGTCGTTTCAGTTGGTATCAGAGCCAAGGTTCCTTAAAGGATTGTGTACTGTCACTCCGAGAAGCTCAAGAAGTCAAGCCTCAAATATGTGAGTTTTTACTGCTTTATATTTTATGTGCTAAAATTCTTATAAAATGCTTTCATGATACATGATATAAATGTTAGTTGCATATCGCATGTTGCATGTAAAATGTTAAATGCATATTGGTTACGTGTTTTGGACGACGTATACAGAGATGCCTCCTAGAAGGATTTTGCGTAGGAATGATGAGGATAGACATGAGGAGGAGATTCCACAGCCTCCACCTAATCAAGATGCTAGTGCCCGTGTACTAGCTGGTATGTCACGTTTACTAGAGCAACACGTAGGAAATGGAGCGAGGGTTAGATCGGAGGCTGCTTATGAGCGTTTTAAGAAGATGGACCCCGAGGATTTTCATGGCACTACTGATCCATTCGTTGCTGATGGATGGATCAGATCTTTAGAGGTGATTTTCCATTAAAAAGAGATGGCGGACACTGACCGAGTTCGTTGTACCATCTATTTGCTAAAAAGCGACGGTTCCCTATGGTGGGAGGGAGGGGAAAAAGGAGTGAATATGGCGACTTTGACTTGGAAGAAGTTCAAGAGGGTGTTCTATGACAAGTACTTCATATTCAATGTCCGTTATAGGCTTAAGAGAGAGTTCATGAGTCTCCGTCAGGGGGATTGGTCTGCTGCTGAGTTTGTGCAGAAGTTTGATAGGGGCTGTCACTTTGTGCCCTTGATTGCCAATAATGATGCTGAAAAATTACGACACTTTCTAGATGGTTTGAGTCCGGCTATCCGTCGTTATGTGATTCTCAGCAATACTGATTCAATTACTGCCGTTGCCAAAGCTTTTAGAGTCGAGTAGTCACTCAAAGACATTGATTGGGAGATGCAGCGAAAGAGGAACCGTGCTCAGCAAGCTAAGCAACCAAAACCACCAAAACCACAAGAGCAACCACCTAGAGGGAACATCCCAAAGGCTGATGAGAAACCACTGTGCAAGGAGTGCAATTGTCCACACAATGGCAAGTGCTTGTGGGGCACCTAAAAGTGCTTCAAGTGTGGAGAATTGGGACACAAGGCTCTGGATTGCCCAAAGCTCAAGCACCCCACTGCTGGAAGGGTTTATGTGATGCAAGCTGAGGAGGCTGAGGCTGAGGCAGAGTCGGCACTACACTGATTTCTAGGTAAGCTAGCTATTTAACATTTTTTCGATGTTTTTATTGCACGAAATATTAAAATTGGTTAGGGGAATTGATTGAGGATAATGAAGAACTTAGAAGAGAATAGGGTGAATTTAACGTCCGAAAAGCCAACCTACGCAAAACGCATGCAGACAAATTATTTTAATTGCTTAATTATTTTATTTAATTAATTTTAAATGCTAGAATGATATTTATTATATGATTAAATGTATGATTGCATGATTAAATGATAAGATGACATGATTACATGAAATTAATGATTTTACCCGAATATTTGATAATAGGCAGGGGAAAGGTGACCGGGGACGACCAAGACAAGAATAAGTATTTTTCTTTCATTAATGGCAAGGCTTCCTAATAGGATTTAAAAATGATTTAATTTCTTAAAAATGTTGAAGTTCGAATTATTTTACGAGTCAAGCTCGATTTTAATGAGAAGCCGGTTTTGGGCGAACAAAGAGTTTTAAAATATCAAAAATATTATTTTTGGGAAACTAATTTCGTAAAATTTTATTATTTAAGTAATTAAGTGTTATTGGACCCAATTTAATTATTTAAGTAGGCTCAATTACCCTTAAGCTTACAAGCCCAAAACCAAAGGACATTAGCTTGTTAATTAATTTATAAATAAGTGATTTATGTCTTTTAAACCACCCAATTCAGCCTCCATCAGCCATAAATCACACCAAGCACATACCAATAATTTTGAAAATAGGAAGGAAGAAAAGCTTGAGTTCTTCGTCGCCCTTTCGTCCTTCCTCGCCGACGATTGAATATTAGAGCTTTATCGCAAATGAATGTTCTCTAAACTTTTTAAAACATCATACAAATCAAAATATGTGTGTTTTAATTGATTATGTATGAAAAATACGTGGTTTGATTATTTTACGGTATGATACGTATTTTCAAAGTTTTTACTATTTTACGCTTCTTTTAAAGGAATCGTTATGAACCCAACGGACACTCTGCCAAAACATGATATAATATGATTGAAACATGAACAAAACATGATAAAATTGAAGGGAAAACCAAGCTGGACAACCATGGGCAGAAAAGTAGGAACCGTAAGTTTGTGTTGGCTTGTGTGTTGTCTTCATGAGTTCGGTTCTTGTGCATGGAACCATGGGGCTCGACTAGGGCTGGTTCAGGGGCAGTGGTAGTCTCTGTCTAGGGCTGTGTTGGGTTCTAGGGTGGCTATGGTTTGAGCCTTGGGCTGGGGAAGAGTCCACGTGAAGTGGAACTCTCCCCCACGCTCGGGTTTATGCAGCAGCGGCTAGGGGGCTTGCTGCTGGAGCTTGGGCGAGCTAGGTAGGTCTATCAGGGTCCTAGAGTGATGGGCAGGGGTCGGTCCATGGGCTGGAGTGGCTGGGTGTGCTGTGGCTCGAGCCAAAAGCTGGAAACTGTGAGAGAGCTTGGAACGCGCAGCTTGGGTCTTCTGATTCAGGTGCTTCGTGCTCGGGTTCCAGCATAAGGTCTGGTCTGGGTAGGGTTTGGGCATGGTCCAGGGATGGTTAGGGTCTTGTGGGCTCAGTGGTTAAGGGCTGGAAGAGTCCTAGACTAGTTAGGAGTCCTATTGCTCAAAGGAGTCTCACGCACACACATGCAGAATCTGGTGGCTCGGTTGTAGGGCTGGTGAGCGAGCTAGGGTTAGGTTCCGTGGGCTGGGCTTGGTTAGGAGGGTTCCTAGGTGGGTTGGCTTGGGTTTGGCTCAAGGTGGCTCAGGCGTGGCTTGTGTAGTTTAGGAGATGGCTCGGTGTGTTCCTCGAAGGATAAAAAACAAAAATTTAAATGCTAAAATTGGATGCATGGGTCCACGGGTGCGGTTCATGGCTCACAAGGGTAGAATAAATAATAAAAATGTTATGTTTGAAATTTGGGATCAAAATAATGAGTTTTGGATTTATCCGGGATTTAATCGCCTCACGAAATATTAATTAAAGAATTAATTGAAAAGACTAAATTTAAAATTTATAAAATTATGAAAAAAAAGATTATATTTTAAGCTTAAATAATTATTTAGAATAATCTCATGTCATTAAAAGCGAGAAAAAGATCATTCGAGAATTTTTACGTTCAGGGGCAAAACGGTAATTTTACACTTAGGAAAATACGTAAACATTTGGCAGCGTTCCAAAGGATCATAACACATGTTAAATGATATTTTATGATTTATTATGATGATTTTGAAGATAATATGATATTTTATGATTTATTGTAAAGTTGTGCATTTTTTACTGTTTAAAATGCTATTTTTAGAAAGTTGTGCTATTTAATGATTTTTAAAGAAAATGAAAAATATTTTGAGGAATGTGAATTGACTATGACATATGATATATGATTTGTGATGGTGAACTTACAATTTTATTGGGATGTCGTGAGGAGAAAAGGCCCTAGAGGGAACCCATTTACGAGAAAAGGGCCCTAGAGGGAACCTATTTGTGGGAAAAAAACTACAGAGGGAACCTGTCTATGGGAGAAGACCCCGAGGGAACACTGACGATCGTATTTCTATGGTGGAGCCTAGTGCACACCCCTATGTGCCATGTTGAGCTGAAGACTGATCACTCGACCGGAGGATAAAAGCTAGTCACTTTCAAAGATCAAACTTCACCCAAAATGATTAATGATTGAAAGTTTATGATTAAAATTATTTTATGAAATATGATTCATGATGATGATTAAAGCTATTTTTAAAACGATTTATTTATATTCAAAGCTTATTTTAAATGATTTATTTATGCTTAAACGTTATTTTAAAATGATTTTACGATTTACGATTTATTATGCTTAAATGATTTTAAATAGTTTAATTATGTTCAAAAGCTATTTTAAATAAAAGTTTGATTTTTAATGCATGTGATTGTGTAACGACCCGATAATCAGACTACGTATAAGCCATGCATAATTACTGTTATTTAAATTAAAATGATTTTTATGCATGAGAGTTTAAATTCATTCTTTTAAATTTATTGAGTCATGATTATTTATTTTTTTTAAAAAATAGATGTTTAGTTTTATCTTTTCAGGATAAATACGCGAGGTCGGACCGGAGTTTGGAGATTAAATATAAGATTAATAATAAGAAAAATATTCCTAAATTTAAATTAAGTCAAGGAATAATTTAATTTAAAGAAAAAGAATGTTTTAGGATTTATTAATTAATTAGAGCTAAGTTGTTAAATAAATTCTTTTAGGTTCAATATTTAATTAAAGTTTAAATTAAAATATGTGAACAAATGAAGGTGAATTAATCTAGGTATAAAATATTCAAGAAATTAATCATAGCATTTGAATATTTAAATTTGAGGTCATGAATGTCATGCAATAATCTATCCTAAATTTAATGTGTAAATTCACAAAAAAATATATAATGAGGGTGCTAAACTTTAAGCAATTAAAATACAAGATTTAAACAATAAATTACCATGCAAATTAGTAATCATAATTTTGGGTCCAACATTTAAAATAATTCAAAAGTTGATAACTCCACATTCAAGTCATTCCTAATTACAATTCTTGGAGTATCTATTTCCCATTTTTAATTCACTAATTAATAGTAATTCAAAAACAATGTTACACCTTATTTCTCCCAACTAATGACTAAGCTAATCATCGGGAAAAAAAAAATACAGCAGAATGAGGGAAAAGCAACGGCAGCAAGGGGGAGGAGAATCATTTCAAACCCATTCAATTCTTGCACTTGTAACTCTCCACTAAATGCACTTCAAGACACCTTTAACACCTCCTCTAACAGCCATCTCCATTGTCTAGCACCTCCACACCATTACCTTCGTAATACATCAGAAAACAGTAGCTTAGAGGCGTGAGAATTCAGCAGAAAACAAGAAGAGAAATCCAACTCGGTTCCGTCGCGTCGTATTGTCGTTTTGATTTGTTTTTGTCAAAACAAATTCCATGCATGTATATATTATTCCTTTGCTCTGCAATCAAGTTATATTAGCTATTTTAAATCAGTATATGATCATAAATCGAGTGACAAAGGCATTTTGACAGCAAAATAACTCTCGAAAAAATCTGTACAGCACCTTGACTTTTGATAGTGCTTCACGGTTGCTGTATTTTATTGGTTTCATGAGTCGTTTCGTTTCCAGACACCCAAGGCTGCTTCTAGGCATAATTAAGAATGTGTTAGGGTGTTGTTGGTCCAATGGTTCAAGTCCATACACCCACAAACAAGGAAATGACAGCAACATTTCCCTCAAGTGCAGAAATGGAGTCATGGTTCTTGTCATTGAATGGTTTAAGGGGGTATTCGAATCTCGGCTGTCCTAGAGACTGTAGCCATGGTTAGAACTCTTCCTTAACATGTCTAGGAAGTGACCAAATAAACTCTTCAAGGATTGGTTCACAGACCCATCAAAATTCCATAAAAAACAACACAAGTGCATTTCGTTTTTTTTTTTCATTTCTGTGAGTGCACACTTTCGGTTTTTAGTGTTTGTATGGATGATGGTTGGCTCCTAGCCCATAGCCATGGTTCATACAACACACCACCATGTCTAGATCGAGCCATGGTTGATCAAATGACCATTGTAATGATCCAAGACAGTAAAACAAGTTCATACATCACACGCCACAGCAGGTTGCATTCTCGGCTAGTAAGTTGCATTGTCCTAGGTGTTGGCTCGGTTTGTGGTTGACTTTTAGCCCTTAGCCATAGTCCAAGCCATGCCTTAGGATGTTGGTAAGAGTCCTTGGGCGGTGGTTCAAGCCCATGACCATTAATTTCAGAGTTTATTTCACAAACAAGAAAACTGTTACTACTGCACTTTTACAGCAGCTTTGAGCTTTGGTTTTGGTGCTTGTTTGCGTTCTTGGTTGGCTTTTAGCCCATGGCCTTGGACTGGACAGTACCTCAATGAGTTAGAAAAGTCATGTTTTTGGCCGTTCGTGATTTGGTCGAGTTTAGAGGTCGTACGAGAATTTACGGTGAAAGGTGCCAAAATGACTCTCGAAAGAGCGTTTTATGTTTTTGGATTCCTTTCACCTATTTTCGTGTTTTACAGTTATTATGCATATTTTTCAGTATGTTTGGAGTATTTTTAATCATGGTTAAACGTCGGTTTAATGTTGGTTCGGGTTGGTACGAAGCCATGGTTAAAAATCAAGTTGTTGGTCCGAATCGTCTCGTTTTTGGTTCTATTGTTAAGATTTTGTCAAGTTAAGATTTATTTCATGTGTCACTTATTAGTAGTAAGTCGCAGCAAGCCTGGGAACGATTCAACTCATCTGGTAAAAATAAGGTTATAATTATATTACGTGCATAAAAATATAAAATATTTATTTTTGAGATATATGCTATATGTCTTGTGGCCACCTTATGCTTATGGGTTTGGAAGTCGGTAGGCGCAACCGAGGACCTCTCCGCCCGGTGACTTACGACCGGTTTATGATTATGTATGGGTACGGCCATCCAGTCCAAGGGCTGTGATTGATCTCTACCGCCCAGTATACTGTGGTTTAGTCTGAGCAGGCGCTTACGCTATGTTATGGGCCACTAGCTTAGAAACATTATCTCTACCAGAAAAATTATGATATGTTATGACAGAGCTCTATTGAGCAAAGCTTTTACGTATGGATTTTCAGATATGCATGTAGTTATAATTATTCATGATACGATTTTCACCGTACGCTCTACGATACTTTATTTTTATGATGCATGAGATTTTATGATATATTTACTTGTTATTCACGATATATACATGTTGAGTCTTTAGACTCACTAGACTTGATTGTTGTAGGTATTGACGAGGTCGAGACCGCGGGCGGAGACTAGTGAGCAATCTTGGGACAGCAGTAGTAAACCCGAGGACCTCATGATTTAGTTTATGCACCTTTTATTATTCAAACTCAGTTTTAATACGTTGAATTATTTTTAAATTGATGTTTACGTTGGATTGTTTTTAAATTGTTGGTTGAAAACAATATTTGCTTCCACTGTTATTTTAAAGTTAAAAATTATTTACATGTATATTTTAATTAAATAAGACAAGATAATTATTTATTTAGAAAATTTTTAATAATTTCGCAAATTTATGAATACGAAATACTGGCCTTTACAGTTGGTATCAGAGCCAATGATCTTGTAAAGGGTTGTACTACTACTGCTCTCGAGAAGCTCATGAAGTCACGTCTTCGGTCTGTAAATTTTACATTTATGCATTTTATTTAAAGCATGAATTATTTTAACAACATGTTTTCATGAAATGTTTTTACGTTCAGATTTTAATTGTTCAGTGTTTATTTAAATTAAAAAAAAATAAATTATGGAATTATGCATGTTGGGTACGTTTGGAATTGGACATGTCTAAGAATTCGAATATTGGGCTTTAGGAGAGGTTGAAAATGATTTGACTATATTAATTTTTAGGTCCGTAGTGTCGATATCCTCCTTATGGGTTATAAGTTAATCTTGAAAATTATGAATGCTTTTGGGACTTGAAGAATTTCTAAGAAATTATTGATGGTTCTTGGTTGCTAGTCAAGTGAATTTTTTTAGGATTTCATATAAGCAATAGCGATTCGAAGAATACGACAATCTTTAGAATTATAAATGTACAAATTGAGAATTTTAAGTATCTATAAAAAAGTAAGATTAATGATGAGAATTTATTTAGGATGCATGCTCTATCTAGTTGGATTTAATGATTGAATTGCATGAATTAGGAATTTTAAGGACCTGGTTGTGATAACCAATAATTTGAGGACCTAAGTGCTAAAGTAAAATTCTAATGGACTATGTTCGAATTTATCAAATTTTGAGATTAAATTTTGAGTTCGAGAATTTAAAAGTTTAATGAGGTAAAGATGGAAAATTTTATGGGGACAATGATGCAAATTTCGAAGAGTTGTAGGGCCAAAATGTAAATTGGGAGAACTGTAAGGGTCAGGTTGCAATTTTCAAAATTTTAAGGATTAAATGCGAACTTTTGAGGAACATTTGGGATTTTAAGTATTTATAGAAATGTAAGATGTATTATGGGAATTAATTTTGGATATAATAAACTTAAGACTATTGAACCTTATGATACGGGAAATCTATAAAATGAAATTAAGAATACTGAGGACTCATGAGTAATTGTGGAATTTTCGAGATTTAGGGAAAAAAATTGGATGATATTCGAGGAAAAGTAAGAATTAATTCTAAAATCTTAGGAAATTTGAGAACTTATCTAGTAGTAAGTGAGAATTGAACGGTTTAAATGGTAGTATTTTCGATTATTTAGACTCGAAGGAATATAGAATATTTAGATAATTGGATTATAATGTTATAATGAATGGTAACCAAGGACATTGTAGGATGAATCAATCTTAGGCATGAAAATTTAAGCGTTAGTGAAATCATGTTGTGGCAAATTAAGGATTTAAAGTGATGCCGATTTAAGGTAAATTTGATCGGTTAGTTAAGTTATAAGAATAAACATTGAGTTAGTAAATTTTTTGGAATTTAAGTTTGATGTGTCAGTAAGTTTTAACCAGGATCTTAACAGTTAGAATTATACCTTTGGAGGAATTTGATTTTTCTAGAAAGTTGAGTATGATGGATGGTTAGGTTACTCGATAGACGCATGTAAGAATTGAATTAGACACTTTATCTTGAGGAATTTTGAAAGTCATTAATAAATTTGGGACTAAGCGGATATGTGGGCTGGATTTATAATATCTAATATTATTTGGGTTGCATAAGCTTGAATTTCAAGATTTATAAGATAGGTGTTCATACATAAGTTTTGGGTGAAATAAAAAAAAAAGAATTAGAGGCGTTCAACATAGAGTACCAATGAACTAACATTAAGATTTTAATTGAGTAAGAAATCCGAAATCTTGATATGGGAATTTTAGAACTCTATGGGTGATATGAGCGAAGTTGAATTATTAGAGTAAGTTTATTGCTAACATGAGATAACTTATTAATTTTTATACACTAGACTTAATTAAGCATTGATGATACTTAAGAATACGACATTTGTTTCAATGAGGAAAGTCCAGAGTCTTAGGCCTCAACTATATTGTAATTGGAAAGAAAATGGTTTAAGCATATAATTGAGACTTGAAGGGCTTTAAAATATTGGTAGAAGGTCGATGTTGTATAATTGGATTTTATGGAATAACGTTATTTGAGGTTTAAGATTTGCAACAATTTTATATTTGAGGTATACTCGTAAATAGTTAAGTTATATAAATTTGGGCTGTAAGATAAAGATTTGATTCAAGGATCTTAGACTAATTTTGTTATGGAGCTGAGATAAGATTTAACTTTTAAGTGTATCACCGAGGATAGAAGTTGATCAGTAACCTTTGGTGCTAAGAGTCTTTAAGTTGAATTGCGTAAATGCTAATGTAATAGGTCGTTGAACATTACGGGTATAGTATAAGGAAGGTAAGACATGATAAGTTTGAACCACCAGTTCTAATATTGGGAACGATGAGAAAAGTCAGAATTCGAGGTCATAATAAAGTAAAGCTAATTTACCATAAGTCGTTTTAAGTTGCGATTCGCAAATGAGATTTTTGGTAGGCAATCTAATTAGGATTGAAGAAACGTAAGGACAACCTATGACTTAATTTTTATCATAGTAGCGCAGCGGTAGCGTGGTTGTTGGGATAATAGAATTAAGAATCTAAACTTTTGGATTATCGAGGATTAGCGAATTTCGGGGACGAAATTCAATTTAAGGGGGGAAGATTGTAACGACCCGAAAATCAGACTACGTATAAGCCATGCATAATTACTGTTATTTAAATTAAAATGATTTTTATGCATGAGAGTTTAAATTCATTCTTTTAAATTTATTGAGTCATGATTATTTATTTTTTTAAAAAAATAGATGTTTAGTTTTATTTTTTCAGGATAAATACGCGAGGCCGGACCGGAGTTTGGAGATTAAATATAAGATTAATAATAAGAAAAATATTCCTAAATTTAAATTAAGTCAAGGAATAATTTAATTTAAAGAAAAAAAGAATGTTTTAGGATTTATTAATTAATTAGAGCTAAGTTGTTAAATAAATTCTTTTAGGTTCAATATTTAATTAAAGTTTAAATTAAAATATGTGAACAAATGAAGGTGAATTAATCTAGGTATAAAATATTCAAGAAATTAATCATAGCATTTGAATATTTAAATTTGAGGTCATGAATGTCATGCAATAATCTATCCTAAATTTAATGTGTAAATTCACAAAAAAATATATAATGAGGGTGCTAAACTTTAAGCAATTAAAATACAAGATTTAAACAATAAATTACCATGCAAATTAGTAATCATAATTTTGGGTCCAACATTAAAAATAATTGAAAAGTTGATAACTCCCCATTCAAATCATTCCTCATTACAATTCTTGGAGTATCTGTTTCCCATTTTTAATTCACTAATTAATAGTAATTCAAAAACAATGTTACACCTTATTTCTCCCAACTAATGACTAAGCTAATCATCGGAAATAAAAAATACAGCAGAATGAGGGAAAAGCAATGGCAGCAAGGGGGAGGAGAATCATTTCAAACCCATTCAATTCTTGCACTTGTAACTCTCCACTAAATGCACTTCAAGACACCTTTAACACCTCCTCTAACAGCCATCTCCATTGTCTAGCACCTCCACACCATTACCTTCCAAATACATCAGAAAACAGTCTAGGAAGTGACCAAATAAACTCTTCAAGGATTGGTTCACAGACCCATCAAAATTCCATCAAAAACAACACAAGTGCATTTCGTTTTTTTTTCATTTCTGTGAGTGCACACTTTCGGTTTTTAGTGTTTGTATGGATGATGGTTGGCTCCTAGCCCATAGCCATGGTTCATACAACACACCACCATGTCTAGATCGAGCCATGGTTGATCAAATGACCATTGGAATGATCCAAGACAGTAAAACAAGTTCATACATCACACGTCAGAGCAGGTTGCATTCTCGGCTAGTAAGTTGCATTGTCCTAGGTGTTGGCTCGGTTTGTGGTTGACTTTTAGCCCTTATCCATAGTCCAAGCCATTCCTTAGGATGTTGGTAAGAGTCCTTGGGCGGTGGTTCAAGCCCATGACCATTAATTTCAGAGTTTATTTCACAAACAAGCAAACTATTACTACTGCACTTTTACAGCAGCTTTGAGCTTTGGTTTTGGTGCTTGTTTGAGTTCTTGGTTGGCTTTTAGCCCATGGCCTTGGACTGGACAGTACTTCAATGAGTTAGAAAAGTCATGCTTTTTGGCCGTTCGTGATTTGGTCGAGTTTAGAGGTCGTACGAGAATTTACGGTGAAAGGTGCCAAAATGACTCTCGAAAGAGCGTTTTCTGTTTTTGGATTCCTTTCACCTATTTTCGTGTTTTACAGTTATTATGCATATTTTTCAGTATGTTTGGAGTATTTTTAATCATGGTTAAACGTCGGTTTAATGTTGGTTCGGGTTGGTACGAAGCTATGGTTAAAAATCAAGTTGTTGGTCCGAATCGTCTCGTTTTTGGTTCTATTGTTAAGATTTTGTCAAGTTAAGATTTATTTCATGTGTCACATATTAGTCGTAAGTCGCAGAAAGCCTGAGAACGATTCAACTCATATGGTAAAAATAAGGTTATAATTATATTACGTGCATAAAAATATAAAATGTTTATTTTTGAGATATATGCTATATGTCTTGTGGCCACCTTATGCTTATGGGTTTGGAAGTCGGTAGGCGCAACCGAGGACCTCTCCGCCCGGTGACTTACGACCGGTTTATGATTATGTATGGGTACGGACATCCAGTCCAAGGGCTGTGATTGATCTCTACCGCCCAGTATATTGTGGTTTAGTCTGATCAGGCGCTTACGCTATGTTATGGGCCACTAGCTTAGAAACATGATCTCTACCAGAAAAATTATGATATGTTATGACAGAGCTCTATTGAGCAAAGCTTTTACGTATGGATTTTCAGATATGCACGTAGTTATAATTATTCATGATACGATTTTCACCATACGTTCTACGATACTTTATTTTTATGATGCATGAGATTTTATGATATATTTACTTGTTATTCACGATATATACATGTTGAGTCTTTAGACTCACTAGACTTGATTGTTGTAGGTATCGATGAGGTCGAGACCGCGGGCGGAGACTAGTGAGCGATCTTGGGACAGCAGTAGTAAACCCGAGGACCTCATGATTTAGTTTATGCACCTTTTATTATTCAAACTCAGTTTTAATACGTTGGATTATTTTTAAATTGATGTTTACGTTGGATTGTTTTTAAATTGTTGTTTGAAAACAATATTTGCTTCCGCTGTTATTTTAAAGTTAAAAATTATTTACGTGTATATTTTAATTAAATATGACAAGATAATTATTTATTTAGAAAATTTTTAATAATTCCGCAAAATTATGAATACGAAATACGGGCCTTTACAGATTGTATATGTATTATTTGTTATCCATGGTTAGAACGTGCTGAGTTTTTAGACTCATTAGATTTGTATGATGCATGATTTGATGATTTATGGGAGGTTGTGATGATTGAGTGGATCTAATGCAGCAGTACACACCCGAGGGCCTTTATGTTTCCGCACTAGCTAGATAGATAAATGATTTAAAGATTATGCTAATGATTTTTATTGAAGATATTTTATGCTTTATTTTTATTGTTAGTTGATCTTCTAAAGGTTGATTTATGATGTTTTATTATTTGATGATTTAAGATTTATTTTATGTACTTGAGATTTAAATTGTTAAATTATTAATTTTCATGAGTACGTTAAATTATTTTATTAGAATTTATGATTTAAGATTAGGAAGAAAAAAAAAAGTCGAGGTCGTTTCAGTGCATGCACTACTTGAAATGGATTTAGGAGTCAACATGGGGTTAGTAGTGCAAATTCGAGATTTGATAATTAAGTTTGAGGTGAATTAGGGGAAACAAGCTTTTCAACTATCATGACAAGTCAAATTTCGAGGACGAAATTATTTTAAGGAAGGGGGATTTGTAACGTATGAAAAATCAAACATATGCAAACCACATGCATGAAAATTATTTTTAATTGCTTAATTGTTTTATTTAATGGATTTTAAATGTTCGGCATGATATTTATTAAATGATTACATGTATGATTGCATGATTAAATGACATGATTTCAAGAAATTGAAGGATTTTACCCGAATATTCAATAATAGGCAGGGAAAAGGAGACCAGGGACGACCAAGATAAGAATAATAATTTTCATTAAATAATTGCAAGGATTCCTAATATGATTAAAAATGATTTAATTTTTCTAAAAATATTGGAGTTCGAATTATTTTACGAGTCGAGATCGATTTTTCCCGGGAAGCCGGTTTTGGGCAAACGAGGTGTTTTAAAGGATCAAAAATATTATTTTGAGAAACTTATTTTATAAACTTTTATATTTTAATTAAATAAGAGTTATTGAGTCCAATTTAATTATTTTAAGTAGGCCCAATTGCTCATAAACATTAAGGTCCAAAACCAAAGCCCATTAACATATTAAGTAAATTTATAAAAGGACTCCTAGGCTTCCGTAACACCATAATTCACCTCCATCAGCCGAAAACACACAACCTACACACATACAATTTTCAAAAACAAGGAAAGAAGGAAATCAAGGGTTTTTCGTCGTCCGGTCGTCCATTTTCGCACCCTCAATCCAGCGTTATAAACGCAAAGACACATAATCTCAACTATTTTAAACATCATAAAAATCATCACACACATGATTTAATTGTTTATGCATGAAAAAATAGGTGCTTGAATATTTTTACTGTAGAGCCTTTATTTTCAAAAATTTGATGTTTTTATGCAAATATGAAACGCGTTATGATTTTCAACGAGTACGCTGCCAATACATGATGAATATGGACAAAAAATGATAAATTTTAAGGGTGATTAAGGCTGGAAACCAAAGGGAAAAACAAGGAGGGGAACGAGGGGTTTTCTAGGCTGCAATTTCATTCATGGCTTGGTTCAAGTGTGCGACTACTGTGCATGGCTGGTTGGGGCTCAGCCAGGGCCGGTTCAGGGGTAGGCTTGGTCACGGTCTAGGGCTAGGTCGGGTCCTAGGGTGGCTAGGGGTCAAGGGAGGGGCTAGGGTAGTGAACTAGGACTCTCCCTCCATACTCGGTTTTGACAGCAGCAGCCTAGGAGACTACTTGCAGCTGGCCTGGGGTGAACCAAGGTGGTCTATCAGGGTCTAAGGGACATGGTCAAGGGCTGGGTCAAGGGATGGTGAGGCTGAGTTTGCTGCTGACTCGGCTGGAACGTGAGGGAAGCTCCTTAGCGCGGCTACTGTTTTATCGAGAAGATGGCTCGTTGCTTGGGTTCAAGAGTCTGGACTGGGTTTGTTTGGGTCTGGGCATGGTCCATGGTCGGTTATGTTCAAGTTGGTTCGGTGGTGGCTCGGCTGGAAGTGTCCTAGGTTGGCTATGAGTCTTGGACGAGAAGGGTAGCATGCGCTCAGCAAGGTCCTTGTTCCAGGAGGCTTGTACGTGGGTTAGGGTCAGGTTCTATGGGTCAAGGTTGGTCAGTAGAGTGCCTAGGTGGGTTGGATTGGGTTTGGCTTGAGGTGGCTCGACCATGGTTTGAGTAAATTGGGAGATGGCTGGGGTTGTTCACATAAGAGTCATATTTCGAATTAATAAGAATAAAAATTGGAACCATGGGTCCACGGGTGTGGTTCATGGCTCACAAGGGTAACTTTGGTAATAAAAAGTCTATATTTAATGTTTGGGAAGAAAATATTAAGTTTTGAATTTTTTCGAGAATTAAACGCCTCACAAATTGTTAATTAAAGAATTAATTAAAAAGCCTAGATTTAAGCATTATAAAATCATGAAAAATTAGATTTGAGCTTAAATAATAATTTTGGTTAATCCCATGTCATTAAAAGTAAGAAAAAGATAAAATCGAGAAATATTACGTCGAGGGGCAAAACGGTCATTTTACACTTGAAATAATATGTTAAAGCTTGACAGCGTCCCGAAGGATCATAATACATGTTAAATGATATTTTAAGATTTAAAATGATGATTCTTATTAGGATATGATATTTTATGATTTATGATAAAATTGTGCAATTTTTACTGTTTAAAATGATATTTTTGGAAAGTCATGATATTTTATGATGTCAAAAGAAAAGGAAAAATATTTTGAGGGATGTGAATTGATTGTGAGAAATGATATATGATTTTGGGGGGATATCGTGAGGGAAAAAGCCTCACAGGGAGCCCATTTACGGAAGAATGCTAGAGGGAACCCATTTTTGGGAGAGGACCCTAGAGGGATCCCCCGTCTATGGGAGAAGGCCCCAGAAGAAGCCCCCATCTATGGGAGAAGGCCCCCGAGGGAGCCCGATGATCGTATTTCCACGGTGGAGCCTAGTGCCCGACCCCATGACTATATGGAGCTGATGACTGATCAGTTGACCAAATGATAGAAGCTAGTCACTTTCAAGGATCAAATTTCACCCAAAATGATAAAATATTGAAAGCTTTACGTTTAAAATGTTTTTATGATATATGATTTATTTATGCCTAAAGGATTTTTAAATGTTTTTTAAATTATTTTAAATGATTTATTTATGCTTAAATGATTTTAAATGGTTTATTTATGCTCAAAAGCTATTTTAAATAAATGGATGATTTTTAAATGCTTGTGATTGTATATGTATTAATTGCTATTCATGTTTAGAACGTGCTGAGTCGTTAGACTCACTAGGTTTTTATGCTGCAGGATTTGATGATATTATGGGAGGAGATGACGATTGAGTGGATTGAGTGCTGCAATACACTCCGTTGGACCTTTATGTTTCGCACTAGCTTGATAGCTAAATGATTTAAAGGATTATTAGTAATGATTTTATTAGAAATTTTTATACTTTAATTTTATGTTAGTTGATCTTTTTAATAGGTCGACGTAGGATTTTTGTTTAGTTGATCGTTTCAGAAACTCTTAGTACCAATACAATTTATCAGTATTCAAATGATGTGTAATTTCTTAGCACAACTGATCTTCTCGAATAGAACAACAATGAATGTTTGTGCTTGAAGCTCAAAGTATAGCCTAGAAGCTATGTATATGTATAATAAGTGTGAGCTTTTGTAAAACTGAATTTTTAAAGAATATGCGTAGAGTTCTAACTGAAAAGCTTGATTATCGGATGACTCAGTTAACTTCTTATATGTAGTGTTATTCTTTCATGTTTTTCTCAGCTGAACTTCTCGGTTATTTATAGGCTTTGATTCCAACGGTAACAATGAATGAATTTGAATCTTTATATCCATCGTATAGCCATGTAAACATTCTTCTGACAATCTCTGAAATGCGGCGTTCCCACTGCTTCTGTACAAACTATCGGTTGTTGGCTACGTCCTTAACTGATGACGTGTAAAGCTGATAAAATCAATTGACTTCTTTAACCGATAGGATTAACTGATTAGTGTGTAACTGATCAGTCTTAACTGATTGTTGTGTAACTATTCAGTCTCAACTGATCGTTCAGTTGAAAACACAGTTCAGTTAGATTCGCTCAGTTCAGTTGCCTAGAATTATATACGCATTAATCTTCAGTTTAGGCAACTATCAGTTTATGAATCTTTAGTTTTCTTGATCAGTTGTTCAATCTTTTCAAGCTTAATTTGTCAAACTCCGAAATTTAGTTTCCAACATAAGAGAAGAAACAAAAAACTCAAGGAAGTGCTCGAACTATGCTTGCAGAATCTGGTATCTCTTAGAGGTTTTGGGCAGAAGTTTTCAACACTTCATGCTACACAATAAATAGATCAATGATTTACAATAATCATGAGAAGAACACTTACGAGATCTGGACATGCAAATGACCTATCATACTGCCGTATATTTTGTTGTAAATATTTCATACACAATAATGGCAAAACACACCAACCACATTTGATGCTAAATCTGACAATGGTGTGTTACTAGGCTATTCTTTGGTCAGTAAAGCTTATAGAGTCTATAATTATAGAACTCTGACCGTGCCATTTGACTTTCTTGCTAGAAATAAAAGAAATTGAGGAATTTTTATGTCTCATTGAATCACACGTAGAGGAGAATCTGTGCATGACGAATCATCTATCTGTCATTATAATATTGATAGCAATGTACATGCTTTGCTAATAGATTAGATGCTACTAATCTTGATTCTAATAATGATCATGAGATAGACTTGAGAAGAATGGTTTGAATTATTCATGTTCCAAATCCAGCCATCAATGAAATTTCACAAGATCAAGTTGTCTGAGAAACTTAGCCAATGAACAATCACCAACCAGAAATTCATCAAGTGGAAGATGATGCAGAAATTAATGAAGAGACCATAGTTCAACAGCTAGAACAAAATTCATTTGGACCAAGTCTCGGGTGGAATAAGAATCATCAACTCGGGCTTGTAATTGATAACCTAACAGTTCCTCTTAGAACTAGAAAACAAATGTTAAATTAATTTATGACTGCCACATTTGTTTCACAACTTGAACCTAAGAATATTTATGAAGCCTTATGTGTTTCAAACTAGATATATGTTATGTAAGAAGAACTTAATCAGTTTGAGAAAAGTAAAGTTTTACACTTAGTTCCTTGATATTATGAATGTAATAGGAACTAGATGTGTATCAGGAATAAAATAAATGAAAACATTTCAATAGTAATAAATAAATCTAGACTAGTAGATGAAAAATAAAAAAAAAAGTAATTCAAACGTAAAATCGTAAAGCGTCGACCAATATAACCTAATATTGTTTCAGAAATAAATTTAACTCTAGCATCCTCTCAAAAAACCTCTCAAAATTATCATAAGTCATAAAATCTTAAAAATAACTAAAATCATTTGCATAAATCATAAACCTAAGTCATATATGTAAGTCATAAACGTAAGTCATAAACGTAAGTGCGGAAAAACTAGCGCCGGTCCTCGGGTTGTCTGCACCTTTAGTCCACTAAGATTAACCATCAAGTCCCTCACTAACATCACCATCATGTTCATCTGCATCAATCACACCTAGTGAGTCTATTGACTCAGCAAACCTTAACCATGATAACAAATAATACATATACATCCTCATGCAACAGTGAAAATATTTTTACTTAAAATAGTTTTTCATGAACATGCATAAACATAAACATTTTTTCTTTCATCATAAACATTTTCCTTTTCATCGTATAGGTATACGTTTCCCTTTTATTGAACTTGAATCATTAATTGTGACTTTCGTATCAGTTGAAGTTCGATGGATCCATCTACATATAACCAGAGTACTGGGCGGCGGGGACATCAGCGACACGTTCACTTGTCAACTGAGCATTGACCTTATATATCATCATTATAATCATATCATGTCGATGAAAATACGGTGGTCGGACTCCCTCTGGGCCTTCTCCCGTACACGGACTCCCGGTTTTAACCCGGATGGACTCGAAACTTAACCAAAACTTACCAAAATTGAACCATAGCTTATTAACACCTAACCATACTATATACAACCCAAATCAAGCCAATTAAGAATCTCGATCAATCCTAGCATACTGCTGAAAATTTCTGCACGAACCCTAGCCCCTACTTGGTTGGATCCTAAGCTAACCTCGACTCCAGCCCCTTAGCCACATGTCCAGACCTTATTTGACCCTTCGAGGACCATGACCAACCCATAAGGAACCTTCTGGACCGAACCTAACAGCCCTAACACAAGGAGGTCTTCAAAACCGCAACTCCCCAACCAAGCACGGCCTCCAAGCTCACGCGATCACCTATCCATTCTAACCTAGCATCATGCAGCCTCTCTAGGATCCTCACGCAGCCCCCTAGTGTCTCCTTGTCGTGCCCTATCAGCAGCAAGAGCCGCAAGCCCCTCTAAGAAACCCTAGCCGAACCCTAACTCCATATGCTTCGCAATTTCGTTCATCCTTGCAACTTTACTGTCCAGTCCCTTTAACATGCATCTATGGACCCTTAAACATGTGGAAAAACATTCACTTCATATCCCCCTAACATGGCAGTCCCTTTGTGCATCAATAGGAGGAGTTTTAAAAGATGAAAACACTAGTTTTGTGCATGTATAGACATAAAAGCGAAAATATATAAAGTGTATCATGTTTTGTTCATGAAATCATTTATTAAACACATAGTATGGTGTGAAAGACGATTAAAGAAGATTAAGGCGTGTATTTACGTTTATTAAGCACGAAAAACGGCTTGCGATACGAAGAACGTCGGCGGAGAGACGAGGGATGCAAAATTGCTAAATTTTCCTTCAAATTTCATGGATTTCCTTCAAGAATTTTGTGTGGTGTGTGCTGCTGATGGAGAAGAAGAGTCCTACTACAATTTCATGGGGTGGGTCGTGAGTTTTTGGGGTGTGGGAGTTGAGGGTTTAGGGCCTTGTTCAATGTAAATCAATTGATACAAGTTTAGGCCCATTAATATAGCATAATATGCCCATTGGTCCCATCAAGTAATATTTAAAACATTTTGTTTATGAAAGTTTGTGAAAATATTAGCCGAGTCACTACAACAAAAACGACAAAAATCCGTTGTCGTAGCCTTTTTAAAATTGTTGTAACTGAGGGTGTTGTTGAAAGTCCGTTCAACGACAGCGGTTTTTATCCGTTGTGGTAGGTAGAAAACCGTCGCTAATAAATTAGCGACGGTTTTATTCAAAATCATCGCTAATAGCGACGGTTCGCTAAAATTGCTAACCGTCACTAATTTTAGTGACGGTCTTTAATCAAGATTTCCGTTGCTAATTTGTTTCGGAAAATAAAAAAATTCTTTTAATAATTTAATAAATCTAAAAAAAACTAACAATCAAAACTAAAATCGTGTAAGAGAGAAAAATTTTAAGTGTTGTGAAGTAGTAAAATCGTGTAGAGATGAAAATTTTAAGTGTTATGAAGTGGTGAGAAAAATTTTAAGTGTTTTGGAGGAAAATGGACCGAAAATGGGGTAATTTATAGAGAGTTTGCGACGGTTCTATAAAACCGTTGTCTCTGAGCTTTTTTAGGGTTAAAAACTGTTGTCTTTTACCCCCAAAAGACAACGATTTTCGCTAAAACCGTTGTTAAAAACATACGATAATGTTTTTACACAAAACCGTTGTCGTTTGTACGTTGTTGTATGCAGAATTTCTTGTAGTGAGTTCTCGCAAATTTATTATTTTTGTCGAAAGTCGAATACCAATTTAAATTACGACTTAGGAAAAAATGCATTGTAGTCGGGATTCACCATTTGTCTATAGGTGAAGTTATCATATGTGATCTGATAAGCTAATAATGGATGAAGTCTCTGGCCAGAGCGATAAATGTGCTTTAGGGAAAGATGTTTCCTAGTTGCACCTACCATATCACTATTACTACTTAAAGATAAATCACATCGTTATTGAATTTTTATGCAACTCTCGATATACTAATGGTTGCAGATTCGATTGGGATATATGTGTTGAAAGGACCGTACTATACGCAAACCATGACTTTAGGTTCTTGTAGGCACTAGTAGCGATATCCAGGGGATCATGGGGCGACACTACTAGACGCTCTTACATTTTTGATCAAGGAGTTGATTAAAAGAATGAGGCTAATTAGGATAAACCCAAATAAGAATAAATGTTATACTAAATCACATGGAGATGTGAATCCACGGATGTTGTATCTCTGAATCATTGAGGGTCACACAAGTATCAGACTCTGCGTTCCCGTTGAGAAAGTCAAAGTTCAAGGATTTGAATTTGACTGACTATAGTTTGATGGAGATCGAACAGAATGCTTATAAATGATTTTATAATCTAGTTCCATAAGATGGAAGAAATAGAAGTTAACTTAATTGCTAATTAAGTAAGGAGAGTGAAATTGTCTGTTTTGGTGAAGGAATTCACTAAACTAACAACTGTTCAATATGGTAAGTGAAATTTTTGATCGTCAAATTTTTTTTCATTATATGAACAAGACCTGTATCATTGATACATCGCCGCTGTCAGATCGTCGATCGGGGTTATGATGAGATCCGAATCATTTATTGGGTGGATTTAGAATCTACTGATTAAATGATGGTAGTAGTCGTGGTGACTACTAATATATACAAATTCTAATAAAATAGTTTTAGATGAGTCTATAACTAATTAACTAAGGAGTTAATTATATAAATTAAATAATTAATATGTTTATGCAAGTATTAATTGTGCATGTATAAATATATTAAGGTTTGTATATACATACACTTTATATGAAGATATAAAATATGTGTATATATAATACTAATACATCATGTATTATCAAAAGTTGATAACATATGATGTAATCATAATAATATGTTAATTTTATTACAATGAAATAATAAAGTCATGGTGGGACAAAGATTAAAAATCTTTGTAGGAGAGGGACTCTCCATAAGATATGGAATACATATAGAACATATTGTCAGGGGCAGAAGAGTCATTAGGTTGGAAATTGAACTACATTAAAGCAGCCTATATTTGTGTCACGAGTGGTTATCCTTCTTGCATTGCTAACTTTACTATTAAACCATGCAAATAGAAGCAATCCCCATGTCCTCTAAGGAAATAGTCAATTTGAATAACAAACTCCACTTTTCCTTCCTTTATCTTCACTTTTCACCTTGATTTCTATTTCCTTCTGCATCTGGTCAATGTCATTTTCACGTTTCTTTCACTTTCTTAACTCTTAAATCGCTGTCTCTATTTTTCAAATGGTTTGTTTTCGTATTGTGGGGTGAAATCTATTGACTTATCTCTTTGTATGACCCTTGAGGCCTCTCAAATTATACAGACAAATGTCATCGAGAAAAGTTACATCATCGATGGGGTATGTCCAAGGGCCACATGATTCTCAAGAAACTTTAGTGTGCCAGTTTACTCATATGACAAATGCGCAAGGGCGAGCATGGTTCGGAGGAGATCCCTTTGCCTTCAATTTACCGGTTCTGTTGTTGCAACTGATTTTTATTTTTTCCATAATAAGTATAGTATGGTTCCTTCTCAAACCTCTTAAGCAGGGTCTGATCAGTGCGCAACTTATTGTAAGCCTTCTCTTCTCTAGGTATTTCTTTCTGGAAAAGTTGCAAAGACTTCATTTTTTTATTGTTTTGGATCATCAGCATCGATAAATTGTCTATTTTACCAATTCCCTAGAAAATTCCGAAATAATAAAACTCGCTTGTTACAGCATGCTACATGTTAGAAGGAATAGCATTTCTTGATTGGACAGAAAACTTTGATTTTGATTTCAACGAACTAGATGCAGTATGCTAGACAACATTGTTGTTTTCACTGATCTCGATCTTTACTTTGTTGCCTAATTTCTGTGCATGAATGATTTTAATCAGGCCGGCATCATTATGGGCCGATCTTTCCCGCGGCGCATAGACTTACAGTGACAAGTTATTTCCTCCTAGAGGGAGATTGATACTTGAAACATTAGCAGACATGGGTTTCATGTTCCATCTGTTTATATTAGGAGTACAAGTTGATTTATTCCTGATTAAAAAGATTGGGAAAAGTGCTGTGGTAATTGGCGTCATCTCTTATTTCCTGCCTTTCACAATAGGGCTAACACTCGTTTTCATCTTAAATCAACTTATGGAGGTAGAGGCCACGGTGAAACGATCCCTCCCTTATGTTGCATATTTAAATGCTATGTCTTCATTTTCAGTAATCACAAGCCTGTTAATCGATCTCAACATTCTTAACTCGGAGCTTGGTAGGGTAGCTGCATTGGCATCATTGATCTGTGAAATATGCAACTACATTGTTACAGTGATATTTTGTGGGATTATAACAGGCTTACATAGCGTTGAGTGGAATGCTGTTTCCATTGTCTTGGGCCCGTTTTCGTCCTCCTCATCATTGTGTTTGTCCTTCGAACCGTAATTTTACTTATTGTCAGACATGTGCCTGAGGGACAACAGATGAAAGAGATCCATTTTATATCCATTGTGGTCATAATCTTACTCTGCGGACTGGGTTCTGAAACTTTTGGGCACCCAGCAGCCCTTGGTTCCTTCTTTTTGGGCGTGATTACACCCGATGGACCGCCATTGGGATCTTCTTTAGTAAATAAGCTTGATACAATTAATACTGGATTGCTTCTTCCAGCCAAGTTAGTGATAAGTGGTTTGAGCATGGACATGTTCTCCATAGGAGGGGTTTCTGGAGCCGCATATGGATTGGTCATCATTATTACTTATTCGGCAAAGTTTACATCCACCCTTATTCCGGCTCTCTTTTACGGTATCCCGTTACGCCATGCTGTCACTCTTGCTCTCATAATGTGTTGCAGAGGTATCATTGAAGCTGTTATATACATTACCTTGATGGAGGATGGGGTAGGCATTGTTTCCTTTTTAATTCTAAAACTAGCTAAATATACAAGCATTAAGCAAGTCTGCAGGTGAATTTCCAGAAACCAACATACTATTGTGTTTGAACAATGAAAATATACTTATAATGTGGGCAACTGATTAGTCTAGTAGTGACGCAATTGGTTTACCTCATGAATTAGGCCTCAAGCAGAGTCATGTTTGGTGCAAGTGTAGTTAACTTTATATTTTTATAAGGAAAAAAGTCTCTCCTTTTACCAAAATTGTTTTCAGTACCATGTTTATTCTTCAGTTTAGTCGGTTTACAAATGTTCTCGGTGACAGTATAGTGGTGAGATTAAATTTATCGCAATATAAGATGCTGACAGACAAGTCAACGTATTTTGTGGTCTTATGGAGTGTTATTTCACCATGTACAGATCATAAACAATGAAGCATATGCCTTTCTGTTAATCTCAATGCTGATCGTAACAGGGATTGCTAGGCCTCTGATATGGCATCTCTACTACCCATCAGCTAGTTACCTAGGCCGACGCAAGAACTCTATTCTGAGTAATAATCCAAACGACGAGCTAAGGATGATGGTCTGCATCCATAATGAAGAGAACGTGCCGATTATCATAAACCTTCTCGATGCCTCAACTCCTCTAAGTCACAGACCTCTTGCTGTTTTTGTCCTAAATCTGATGGAACTCAAGGGCCAGGGAGCATCCGTGCTCGAGTCAACCACTCGCAGAAGCAAGCTAACAGCCTCAAGAAGCTGGTCAAAAGATGTTGCCAATGCCATCAACTTGTTTGCAGAGCGCAACCACGGATGTGCCGTGCGCCACTTCAATTCTATCGCACCGTATGCCAGCATGCACAATGACATATGCTCGCTCGCTCTTGACCAAAATGCAAATATTGTGATCCTTCCACTTCACAAGCAATGGTAAACCAAAACGTTATTTCGAAAGCTCCTTGTTCAGTAGGAGTCCTCATTGATCGGGGGCAGGTAGCTGGAAACCAGTCAGTTTTGAAAGGACACTCCATGTTCCAAATCACTGTTCTATTCCTCGGTGGTCCCGACGACTGTGAGGCGCTTGCATATGCTAATCGTTTCATTGAAAACCCGCAAATCATCCTAACATTCGTGTGGATTAGGCCAGGGATCATAAGAAGTATGGTGAAGAAACAGAGAAGACCATGGATACACAGATGGTAAACCAGTTTAGAGCTAAGACTATCGGTAATGCAAAAGTCGTATACAGAGAAGAGTTAGTAAAAGATGCAATAGGGACAACAAAAGTGATCAGGTCAATAGAAGATGGATGTGATTTGTGCATAGTAGGTAGATATCATGAGGCTGATTCTCCACTGGTATTAGGGCTTACAGAATGGAGTGAGTGTCCTGAATTAGGTTTTATTGGAGATATGTTAGCCACTTCTGACTTCAATTTCTCAGTGCTGGTGGTGCAGCAGCAGCTCTTGGGTGCAGATTTTGTCTAAAGTCACCGACTTCAACCCATCGCGTGTGGCTACAGCTCATCGCCATGTTATGATGATCAATACCAACACCATCGTTCTTACTCCTTTCAAGGAAGTTTTGAGCATTCTAAGAGAATTTAGGCTGCATTTGGATCGGACTATTCGGATTTGGAGACCTATTTTTAATCGAAACATTTGAAAATCAAAGGATTTGAAATGGTATATAGTTGATAGTCATTTCAAAAATTTTCATAAAAATATATCAAAGTAAATTATTGAGATTAAAATTGTTTGCACAAACGTACATAGTAGATAAGACTACTTGATTCATATATTATTCAAATGTGTTTTTATACTAATTGAAAAAAAATATTTTTTACAGCTGGAACAATATATAACTTATTCACAATAAATATTATGGTATTGAGTGTAAGTTTTTTAGACATTTATGTTTTGGTACCTTTATAATTAGGGATATAAATTAAGACCTAGGGGTTAGAGGGTGTGTGATCTGGATAATATTATTACAAATAATATATATATATATATATATATCACTGTTAGGTAAAGCATTTGTAACGTTGTAGTTGTATCATTATACAATTTATATAACTGAGTTATATAATTTTTTTTGTAAAACGTAAAACACTATATACTTCAGTTAGTATAAAAGCCAATGTCATGTTTTATTCTCGTTGATTGCAAAAAGTGTAATTATTGATAGATGATTATTGATGTGCAATAATTATCATTCTTATGTAGAATAATCAAAACGAGATGTTTGTGTTGTATGATTTAAAAAATCTGACTTACACCTTACCACCCGTTATAAATTTTGGTAAAACGATAAACGCTTAATCATATAATATTATATTAAACGTACTATAAAGTCGTTTATATTACATATAACAATAGTGGGAACGTGCAGTATTATTATTTTCCACATTACTTGTATTCCTCATTTTGTATTTAATATGATGGCAATGGGTCCGTGTCTAAGGAGTACCTGACCTAGACCCGATCTGTTGAGGTGGGTTTAATTTTGGAAAATGAGTAATGGGGATATATGTATGTATGTGGTGATATCCTCATAGAAGTCCGGGTCATGGATGACCTGGAAAACTAAATGGATAGTCAAAAACAGAATCAAATATGCAAATCACTTTCTTCATCAGGCGGACATGGGATCACCCAGGATATTTTCTACTCAGGCGATCAAGAGCTCGGGCTCTCATACAAGCTCCAAGGAACTTTCTACCCGGGCTACCTCGAGAAGTGTGACACACTCGAGTGCATCAGTATGGGCTACTTCATGCTTGACAATCATTACTGTCAAAAGGACGGGTTTGGCGTGTCGGAAAAGTCATCAGAAGTAGGGTATGAGCAGTCGCCTTACCATACTTAGCAGGTTGGCACTGAAAACAAGGTAATCATGAGATTTTCTTCGATAAATAGCAGGTACACTTCTCATCTATAGATTCTGGAGTTCTGAATACTTGAGCATTTTCATGTATATTCAGACATTTACAAGTCATTTCACCTTTCTTCTTCACCTGCTGACTTAAGCATAGGAGTGGATACGCCGGACACTCCTCTGGCGCCCATTTACGAGTTCATTTCATTGTTTGCAGGTCACGATAGAAGCCCAAAATTACAGAGATATATTTTGCTCACAAGATATATCATTTCCTTACTCATTTTCCTTAAACTTTATATCACCATCCGATGGATTGCCCCGATTCCATCAACCCGGTTCATCCGGATTACATCATAGGCGCCGTCTGTGGGAAATTGAGTCTATGTGGGGACCCGGACGCTAATCATCTTCTTAATCATCTTTGGGATTTAATTATCAATTAAGATAAACAGGGTCTAAAAATTTTTCTTTTTAAAAATGTAAGTGCGGAACGTAATGGAATTTAACTAATATACATCTCAGTATAAAAGTACAATAATGTACAACAATTATTCAAACTAGTCTAAGATTCAGATGCTGCGAATATATCCACATATCATAGATATAATAAGCATAAATCATTAGAATACCTTTGAACACAGGATTTATCAATCTATAGACAGAACTGAATATTTCCAAGAGAAGCACTAAATCAGATGTAACTCTTGGTCAGTATTCTTCTACCGATATTTCAATTCTTTCAATATATTTAGTGACATTCGGTACATTCAATATCATTCTGTACTGAATTCTAAAACACAAACAGTACCTGGTATCAATTCAATTCTGAAGTCTATCTTCCTGATATGAAGCAAATCCAAAATCTTATCTAGGAAGACGTCAACCAACTCGTACATCACTTGGCAAATCTGCCAATACTAGGCTCGATTTCAGCATGTCTACTGAATACATAAGGATACCATCTGCTCCTTTCTGTATCAATCGAGTCATAAACAATACAGATATCAAGGGAATTCTAGATCTAGAATCCTTACGTGGAATTTCTACTCATCAGTCCTATCTGGTCTGAATCTTATATTTTTCTGAAAAGAATCTACAATAGTTCTGTACTTATTCAGCATATTAATATCAATAATGCAGTCAAATCAGAAACACAAGTACATCATAATCTAACTCGGACTCATTCTCATCTTACTGTAGTATACAATATTTCACAGAAATCTCTGATATCAATCTTTCTTTCCCAAAAAGTAAGGGAATCAATACTACCGTACAAACAGACTCAACAGATACAGCATATCTCAATGCAACTCACTCAAAGATAATCGTAGGGAATGTATTAGTATATATCAATACCTATGCAATATAATCATAAAAGAACAGTACCTGCCACTATATCATGAGGTGTGTCCTGTGTCTGTTCCTCGGTCTTCTGCTCCCTAAAATCTTCGGGAACTTCTCTGAGGACAAACTCTCACAAAGTGTCCCGGCTATCTACAAATATGGCAACTACTAGTCACTCCCTGGCATTGCTCAGTGGGATGTCTCCCTCCGCAAGTTCTGCAATATACTCCAGTATAACTCGGGCTGGAACCACTGGAGCTAGACGAACCACTCAGTCCGCTCCCTAACTTCTTAAACTGTTTCTTTCGAGCTTTCAGCAAATCTTGTTTTCCACTCGTACTGCCTTTATCAAATCTAAGAGGGAGTTGCTGTGTCAGGAGTTGAATCATATCTAACCTTTCACGTTGTCGAATCAGACTCAGCTCAGCTCTCTTTGCGCTACTCAAAGTATCAGCAAAATGGTAAGGTCGCTGCATATTTATCAATGCAACTATCTCTGAATTCAATCCTTTGATGAACTGCTCAGCTACAGCTTCATCATTCCCAGCTATCTGAGGAACAAAACGCAGTAAAGTAGAGAATTTAGCAACATATTCTTCAATATTCAGTTGACCTTGTCTCAAATTCTCAAATTCTGCTCTTTGGTCCTCCCGGTACGAAACTGAGAAAAATTTTCGATAGAATTCAGCTTTAAAGACTTCCCACGTGATCGCAGTACCACGTTGTTCTAATACTCCCTTGATTGTAATCCACCAACTCCTGGCGGCCTCTCGTAACTGGTTGGGCACCAATTTAATTCTCCGTTCATCTGAATACTTAAGCAAATCAAACAACAGTTCTATGTCATCTAACCAATTCTGACACTCTTCAGACATCTCAGTACCCCTCAAAATCGGCGGTTGAAACGACTGAAATTTCTTCAACTGTATTTGCATCGGAGTTTCTGATATATCTATCTGTTCAACCGAAGTACTGCCCCGTTCTGGAATTCTTCTAGGAGGTATATCTGATTACCAAAACCATTAGTAACCCAAATACTACAAACCTGTTCCATTCTTTCTCGGATCATCTTATTGCTGATCATGAATCAGATTTGATTCATACTCAATAATACATAATACCAACTCAAATCGGATAATCAGGTAAACATGTATTTTAAAGCAGTAAATCATAGTATCATGCTAGCATACATAATGTAAATCAACATTAAAATAAATCTCATGCTAGCAATCACATGCAAGGAAAGAAAACTCAATCTACCCCGCTCATCCTCTTCTATCTCAGTCTAAAGGATCTATCGCTCTGATACCACCTGTTGTGGGGACCCGGACGCTAATAATCTTCTTAATCATATTTGGGATTTAATTATCAATTAAGATAAACAGGGTCTAAAAACTTTTCTTTTTAAAAATGTAAGTGCGGAACGTAATGGAATTTAACTAATATACATCTCAGTATAAAAGTACAATAATGTACAACAATTATTCAAACTAGTCTAAGGTTCAACTACTAAATTTCAAGTATTAAACAAAGTCTACAATAAGTCCGGAATCACCACTCTAACTCATCTTCTCTCATCATCTTCTTGACCCCGATCCTGTCCCACCTGTTGTCATGCACACATACAAAACAAGACAACAGCTGGATACTCCGGTGAGAATAAATCCCAGTATAAAACATGTATATATGCATATACACAATATAAATCATAAAGCATATTATCATGCATAAAATCCATAACAATAGGTTTCATAGTCTATGAAACTAAATCAAAATAAGCATGCAGTAACAATGGGTTCCATAATCTCTGAAACCAAAATAAAATAAGCACGCGACTCAATTCAAGTCATATCTTGACTCGACTCTACTCTAACTCTAGGGATCCCGGTGTGAATAAGACGTCACTGTCTGTCACCTACCCTCCCAATCGGGGTGACTGTACGTCTTATTCCTAGACTTCGGCCCTGTCTGTATCGAATATCTACAATCGGAGTGACTCTGATCCGAAGCGTTGATACCACCGAACATCTAGTAATTTGGCGAATCTACCAAATGACTTTCCTATCTCAAATGCTTGAATATAAATCTATAAACAAAGCATAATCATATAAAAAGATAAACAACAATTCTAGTATGTGATTTTGTTGGGAAACTCAAATTGAATCTCATTTGAGTTGTGTCTTCCCCAAACAAAACTTGAATTATACCTTTGTCTTCTCGGTCTGACGAAGACGAAGTCTTGTATTCCAATCTGTCCATACCCAGTCTGGCAATGTCAATCACATAAATACAATATCAGTATATAATTTGATTCAAAACCTGTTCTGATCAATACTCAAATCAGTATATATTCTGATCCATATCTGAACAAGGTACAATCTAATTCATATCAACGATATCAACGAAATCATTACTGAATCTGATCACTCTAAATCAACTGATGTTTCGACGGCATAACAATACAGTTTCGATATCCCCGTCAATCTCAACATCACAGATATAATATCAGAATTCATAATCAGTATCAGGACATTTCATAATCTCAATATCTGTACAATTAAGATCAGTAACAACACAACTCTGATATCAAATCCCAATCAATATCTTTCGAAATTCATAACAATTGTATAAACAGTCTATTCTTTAATCAGACTTCAATTATACAATGTCTACTGTAGCAGAAACACCATATCTGATTCATATTCAATTCTGACAATATCAACAATATCATAAATTCAAATCATGTCTAAACGTAACAAAACTTACGTCCAGTTGTAGCCTGCGTTGATAGGAACTCGGTGCTGAAGTCGGATTTAAAATCGGACGGGCGGATTTTGCGTAACACTCAAATTCTCACCCGAAGGAACTTGGAGCTTTCTTAAGATTCTCTCGACTTTTCTTCCTTCATTCTGAAGAGAATTCGCATGTTTATATATATATATACATACCAGACATGCAGCAAGGCAAGTGGCATCGTGCATGTTCTGCACGTTGCGCGCACAAAGTCGCGCATATGCGCCGGTTGTTCGAACCAGCATTTTGTCTTCTCGCGCATATGCGCGACATATCTCGCGCATATGCGCGAGATGTTCTGTCTCGCATATCCTTCACTCGCACATATGCGCGCCTTCCGCCGCGCATGTGCGCCGAAATCTCTGGACGTTACGCGCATGTGCGCGCATTCAAGCCGCGCATGGTTCTGTCTTCCTCGCGCATGTGCGCCCATACATGTCACGCATGTGCGCGGGGACTTTTCTTGCACAAAATGTCAAATCTTCTTTCGGCTCTCCCGATCTGATCCGTTTCATCTATAATCATCTCAATTAATAAATAAATCATTTCAGATTAATCTCAGATTACAGTAATAAAATCTCGGGCCTTACAGTCTAAGACGTTGATATGTCTCCTACAAGAAGAACAAATCAAGATACTTCACGGGCTCCTGGAGACGATGCGCTTGTCTCTGGACAAAGTGATCTTCCACCCACAGGACCTCCACCCGTATCACTTTATCCTCGGAGGACTTGGCTAGAATTATATCCGCGGCGTGGAAAAAGCCGTAGCCCGGAGAGATGCTTCTCATCAAGCTACAAATGCAGGAGGAAGCAGGAGAGGAGGAAGCAAGGATGGAAGAGCGAGAATCGAGTGCTGCCTCCAAGTCCCCGACTGTGGTAGAAGAGTTGCAAGAGTTGAGACAGAAGATGAGGGTGTTGGAGGGACAGATGGAGGGTAGAAGTCATTCCCAGGTAGTCATTAAGGGATGCCCGTTTTCTGAAGCTATTGTCCGGGAACCTCTTCCCGGGAACTTTAAGTCTGCCAAAGTTAAAGATTATGATGGCAATGCAGACCCCGAGGAACATCTGGCCAGGTTCGAGAAATGGTCATGCTGCACTGTTATGCTGACAGGATCAAGTGCAAAGTGTTTTTGACCACTCTGGTTGATTCGACGCAGAGGTGGTTTGAGGAATTGGCCCCTCAGAGCATCCATGCTTTCGAGGACTTTCAGAAGGTGTTTTTGCACCATTTTAGTAGCAGTAAGAAATACAAAAAGACTGTATTTAGTCTTTTTGAAGTGAAATAGAGCCTGGAAGAAAGTCTGAGGGATTATATTCAGAGATTTAATATAGTGGCTTTAGATTTCCCATCTTGCGGCCCTGAGACCAAGACAACTGCATTCACCCAGGGGTTGAGGGAGGGTGAATTTTTTTGGTCACAGAAAAAGAAGACGCCCAGGAACTTTGAATATTTGGTGGCCCGGGCAGAAAAATATATTAATATGGAGGAGGCCTAGAAGCAGAAGAGGGTGTCGGCGAAGAGAGAGAGAGGAGACCAGGTATCTAAGCCCGAGGAGAAGAGGCCGAGAAGGAGTAAAGCGAGACATTTTTCTCATCATGTGCCCTTGAAATTTATTCTGGACGGGGAAGTCCAAGAGTGTAGCAAGGATTTGCCTCCATCTCAAAAGTATACCAGGCCTGAGAAGAAGGGGTTTTGCACCTTTCACAAAGTGTGTTATCACAACATGGAAGACTGCAAAATGCTCAAAAGATATTATGTCCCGCCCTCTGTCCAGGGACATAATCAACTCAGCAAGAGGTCGAGGTTGTTACCTTGGGCAGCTCGGCAGCCCGGTCCCAGAGTCAGGGAGGATTCAAGAAATGTCCAGAGAGAGAGGAGAGATGCAGACCCCGAGTGGAAGAAGTCTTCGCCCCCTAGAATGGGGGTAATTAAAATGATATTTGGAGGCTCCACCGGCGATGATTCTAATTGGGATCGTAAGTCGAGGAGCAGAAGGGACTGTATGGAGGTGGAAGGGGTGAGGAGGAATGAGGCAGTGATTATTTTTGGCCCGGAAGATTTGAAGGGTGTCAATCTTCCCCACAACGATGCTCTAGTAATTCAAGCTAGGGTAGCAAATTATGATATTATGAGGGTCTTCATGGACTCAGGAAGTTCTGTAAATGTTATTTTCAAGCAGGCCCTTGTACAAATGGATTTGCAGGGATACCATTTGGAAGCAGTGGACGCAACACTTTTTTGCTTTGCTGGCCCATGCTGTCTATCCAGAAGAGGAGATTTTCCTGCGCTTAACTTTGGGCACCGAGGAGCTGAAGAAGATGGTGATGACCACTTTCACTGTGGTGGATGCCCCGTCATCATATAACACCATTTTGGGGCAGCCAGCCATGAACGAGCTAAGGGCCGTAGTATCCACCTATCATCAAAAGATTAAGTTCCCAATGGGAAGCCGGGTAGGTGAAGTCCGGGGAGATCAGCCTTTTCTCGGAAGTTTTATGTAGAAGCAGTCAGGGTGAATCAGAAGATAGCAATGAAGAAGGAAAAGAAAGTTCAGAGTTGTGGAGAGATGGAGAGGGAAGTGGAGAAGGGAGAAGTGCACTTTGTGGCAGAAGAGGAGCAGGAGGTGGTGGAAATTGGGCGAGACAAAGAAATCCGGGTGGCCCGAGACCTTGACTTATCCACCCAGGTTAGTTTGATAAATTGTTTAAAAATTAATCTTAATTTTTTTGCCTGGTCCCAGCAGGAGTTGATAGGGATCTCACCCCTGATAGCGGAGCATCACTTGAACGTCCTCCCGGGATTTCAACCTGTGAAGCAAAAGAAGAGACATTTTGGTCTTGAGAAGGACAAAGTGATTGATGTAAAGGTTAGAGATTTGCTAAAGTCCGGCCACATTCAGGAAATACAATTTCCTACCTGGCTCTCGAATGTGGTGTTGGTGCCAAAATCTACCTGAAAATGGAGGATGTGTGTGAACTTCAAGGATCTCAATAAAGCTTGCACCAAAGACCATTATCCACTACCCAGAATTGACTAGTTGGTAGATTCCACCTCTGGATATGAGCTGCTCAGTTTCATGGATGCTTACCAGGGGTATCATCAAATTCCCCTGCCAGGAATGATCAAGACAAGTGCAGCTTCATCACCTCGGGAGGCACATTCTGCTATGTGATCATGCATTTCGGGTTAAAGAACGCATGGGTCACCTATCAGCGTCTCATGAACAAAGTCTTTGAAAAGCAGTTGGGCAAGAATGTAGAGGTGTATGTGGATGATATCTTGGGTAAGTCCAAGGAGGTTGCTGGTTTCATTTCTGATTTAGATGAGACTTTTGCAACTCTCATGCAGTATGGGATAAATCTTAACCCGGCCAAATGTATCTTTGGCGTGAAGAGTGGTAAATTTTTGGGATTTGTGTTTACTGATCGGGGGATTGAGGTAAATCAAGAAAAAGTCAAGTCTGTACTAGATATATCATCTCCTCGGTCTGTCCGAGAAGTTCAAAAGCTAACCGTGAGAATTGCTTCTCTTTCTCGATTCATATCCGGTCAGCGCATTGGAGTTATCCATTTTTTCATGTTCTTTGGAAGGCCCAGAAGTTTGGGTGAGATGAGAAGTGTGAGCAGACCTTCCAAGACCTTAAAAGACATCTGGTCGAGCTGCCTGTCTTAGTGAAGCCAAAGCCCGAGGAGAAATTATTTATCTATCTGTCCACTACGGAGCATGCTGTCAGCTCGGTACTGATAAAATAAGAAGGTTCTGATCAGATGCCTGTCTATTATGTCAGCCATGCTCTAAGAGACCCCGAGCTCCGCTACATTGAGGTAGAGAAGATAGCCTTGCTTTTGTTATGACTGCCCGGAAACTGCGACCTTATTTTCTGTCACATCAAATTATTATGCTGACTAATAGTCCCCTCGGGAGGATTATGACTCATTCAGAGGTTTCCAGGAGGATGATCAAGTGGACAGTGGAGCTAGGAGAATACGATATTGAGTATAGGCCCTGGGTTGCCATCAAAGCACAAGCCTTTTCAGATTTCTTATCGGAAATGGTTCAGCCTGATGAAGAGGAGGTATGGAGGGTATTTGTGGATGGGGCCTCTAGCCTGTTGGGATGTGGTGTAGGAGTTGGATAATAGCTCCCCCGGGAGAGAGATTAAACTGGAACAAAGAATTGACTTTCGGGTGACTAACAATGAGGCAGAGTACGAGGCTGTTCTAGCCGATATTCGAGATGCCCGGGAAGTTGGGGCTTCCCGGATCATTTTGTATTCTGATTAACAACTGATTACTCAACAGATAAAGGGCATTTATTGATAGGGATCGTTTAAGGTGCCCGAAATGCGCAACAGAAGTTTCAAAATAATTTTTAAGGGCAAAAACCGAGCACCCTAATCCTATAATGTGTAGCAAATACGAAAAACACGAAATGGCATTCATAGGGTGTTTTAAGATTTTTACCTATCAATCTCTTGAGAGTGATGATGGCTACAACTAAGGTGTAAACACCTTAGCTCTTGAATGGCAAAACAATCTACAAGCTTCCCTTTGACCACTCCTTGCTCAAATATTAAGCCCACCACTTGCAAGCTAGAACCCCTCTTATTTTGCACTAGAAAAATAAGAGGATTTTTCTTTTGAGAAGTGTAAGGATTTCTCAACAAAATGAAGAACAAGATTGGAGAGAAAATGAACACCCAATTTCGGCCATCTAGTGCTTGGAAAAAAGGGGAGACTTTTCTTGGTCCTTGAAAAAGTGTTGTGTCTTCCAAAGGCATGCCATGCCTTGGATGTTGAAAAAGTTGTCTCCCAACCTTTCATATCCCATGCATGCAATTCTATTTGGGCTTGTAACAATTACAAGGCACATGGACTTTCATTTAATTGACTCAAACAAATTTGAGACCAATTAAACCTTACTTGATTTTACTCAAGCCCACTAGTTGAATAATTATTTCTAATTGGGCTCTACAAGACCCAATGTTGTTTAATTAATTCAACACTTGAATTAATTTAATTATTTGGACTCTACTAGGCCCACTAGTGTTTAATTAATTAACACCTGAATTAATTTAATTTAGTCCATAATAATTTTTATGAAAATCACAATTTTCAAATACATTATTTGTGGCCAACTTTTAATTTAGGAACACTTCCTCAAATTAAAAGTTACATTCTCCTTATAGAGGTCATACTTCTATATTATTTACGCTTATAAACTCCTTTATAAGCCGTTCAACACATTGAACTATTTTACTTCTCAACGGAATCTAGAAAGCTAGTACTTGTGTGGCCCTCAATGGTTCATTGATACAACTAGCCGTGGGTTCACATCTCCATGTGATTCGGGAATAAACATGTCCTTATATGAGCATACCCCAATTGCTTCATTCTTAATTATCAACTCCTTGTTAATAAGAACGTCAGAACTCAAGTATGGTAGTACGCAACCAATCATGTTAAACGCCTTGAAGCATCGCTTACATGATTCCCTAGGAATCAAATGATAGTGCTTGCAAAAACCATTCTATTATGGTTAGCGTACAGTACGGTCCCTTCATCTCATATATCCCGACCGATTCGACAACCATTGGTATATCGAGAGTTGTCAATGAATCGATATTATGTGTCATGTCGTAGTTGCATCGATGGTGTAGTCTATGAAACTCCTTTCATAATTACCACCATACTCTGATCAGAGATTTCATACTACATATACATGTGATCACATAGGATATCCATACCCGAAGGTAAGCGGTGAATCACCAACTACAATGCATCGACTCCTATATGTTTCGACAAAACACCCAACCTTGCCACCTGATGACCCCATGAGAATCGGTAAACAAGTCAAAGTGCAACGCTAGCATATAGAGTCTCAATGTTGTCCCGGGTCATAAGGACTAATGGTGTACAACCATAAACTAGGACGTTTCTACTCGATAAGTGAGAATCACTTGGAAAGTCCTTTATGGAGGGTTGTTCAGTGTACTCTACAAGGTGCACCTATCTGCATGTTCGGACATCACAATGTCCCCTACCAATGAAACATGGTACTCACATCGCTGATACTAGTCTCGAACTCGAGCGGCCTATATCCTTCTTAGCGGCGGCTGAATCGACTATGAACTGTTTAGAATATAAAGTATTGCAAATATGAGTTTAATGATACTCATCATATGAGCATCTCATATTCTTTCTACTATTTGTATATTCAAGGACTTTATCTATGCAACTAGCATGGGTATACAGATAAAGATGTGTCAAAACAATAATTTCAAATATAATTAAAATAAAGATTATTTATACATAGAGTTTAAACATGAACCCTCGGCCAACACTTGGCTCGACGGGCACCTACTCTAACAATCTCCCACTTGCACTAGAGCCAACTACCCATATGCTTCAAACCCATTGATTCGCGATGCCTCTCGAATAATGGTCCAAGTAAAGGCTTAGTTAGTGGATCAACAACATTATCTGCGGAGCTGACTTTGTCAATCGACACTTCTCCTCTTTCCACAATCTCTCGGAGGATGTGGTACTTTCTCAATACGTGTTTGGATTTCTGATGAGACCTTGGCTCCTTTGCTTGAGCTATAGCTCTCGTGTTGTCACAAAACACCGGGACATGAGCAACTCCATTAGGAATGACGCCCAACTCTTGGACGAAATTCCTTATCCAAACAGCCTCCTTTGCTGCAGCTGATGCAGCAATGTATTCTGCCGCAGTGGTGGAATCCGTTGTACTGTCTTGCTTGGAACTCTTCCAAGAGACAGCAGCACCATTGAGCATGAATATGAACCCAGAGGTTGACTTTGAGTCATCTATATAGCTTTGGAAGCTAGAGTCGGTATAGCCTTCAAATTTCAGTTCCCCACTCCCATAGACCAAGAACAACTTATTGGTCCTTCTCAAATACTTGAGGATGTCTTTCACGGCTTTCCAATGTGGAAGACCAGGGTTCGATTGATATCTACTCACTACACTTAGTGCGAAAGCCACGTCAGGACGTGTAGATATCATCCCATACATGATGCTATTAATTGCAGAAGCATACGGAATGCGTGTCATCGCCGCTATCTCTGCATCAGTCTTGGGAGACAAAGATTTGGATAGGGACACGCCATATCACATTGGTAGATGTCCTCTCTTAGAATCATCCATCGAGAACCGTTTCACTGATGGTATCAATGTATGTGGACTGGGTGAGACCAAACAATCTTCTTGATCTATCTCTATAGATCTATATTCCTAATACAAAAGATGCTTCACCCAAGTCCTGCATCGAGAACTTACTCGCTAACCATATTTTAGTTGATTGCAACATTCCTACATCATTCCCAATGAGTAGAATGTCATCAACATAAAGCACCAGGAATGTCACAGCACTCCCACTGACCTTCTTATACACACAGGGTTCCTCAGGATTCTTAGTAAAACCAAACTCTTTGATTGTACTATCAAATCTAAGGTTCCAACTCCTAGATGCCTGCTTTAAATCATAAATAAATCTCTGAAGTTTGCATACCATATGCTCACTTCCGACAGATGTAAACCCTTCAGGTTGAGACATGTAAATCTCTTCCTTAATATCCCCATTAAATAAGGTTGTCTTGACATCCATCTACCATATCTCATAGTCATACCATGCAGCTATGGCTAGCAATATCCTTCTAGACTTGAACATTGCAACTGGAGAAAAGGTTTCCTCAAAGTCAACTCCTTGTATTTGAGTCTATCCTTTTGCTACCAATCGTGCCTTGAAGGTCAATACCTTCCCAGCCGCCCCAAGTTTCCTCTTGTAAATCCTATGGGAACAATTACCTCAGGTGGATCCACGAGATTCGACACTTGGTTCGAATGCATGGAATTCATCTCGGATTCCATTGCTTCAAGCCACTTGGATGAATCGGCATCAAATAATGCTTCCTTGAAGGTCCTTGGATCACATCCATGGTTAGGCTCATCATGGCCCTCTTCAAGAAGTAGACCATACCTCATAGGTGGTCTCGAGACTCTCTCGGATCTTCTAGGATCTTGTATCTCCTCTCTTGACTCTTCGAGTGTGGGTTCTATAATTGTGGGTGTCTCTCGAACCTCTTCGAGTTCTATCATCTCTCCTTTTCTATCCAATAGAAATTCTTTTTCTAGAAAGGTTGCATTCCTAGAAACAAACACCTTTGTTTCTTGGGGATGATAGAAATAATATCTAACAGAATTCCTTGGATATCCCACAAATTAATATAAAATGGATCGACTATCCAATTTATCTCCCACTACTTGCTTCACATAAGCAGGGCATCGGCATATTCTAAGATAAGAACATTTGGGAGGCTTACCCATCCATATCTCATATGGTGTCTTATCAACTACCTTTGAATGGACATTGTTCAACAACAGTGCCGCTGTCTCAAGCGCATATCCCCAAAAGGATGGCGGCAACTCCATGAACCCCATCATAGACCGAACCATGTCCATCAAAGTCCGGTTACGACACTGCGAAACACCATTCAACTGTGGTGTAGCAGGCGGAGTCCACTGCGAGAAAATCCCATTCTCCCTAAGATACTCTTGGAACTCGGCACTCAAGTACTCACCACCTCGATCCGATCAAAGTATCTTGATGCTTCGTCCCAACTATTTCTCTACTTCACTTCTGAATTCTTTGAACCTTTCAAAGGCTTCAGACTTGTATTTCATCAAATACACATACCCATACCTCGAAAAGTCAACGGTAAAGGTGATGAAGTAGGTATGTCCATGCTTAGTGGTGATACTAAGCGGACCGCACACATCGGTATGGATCAAATCCAATAACCCTTTGGCTCGATCCACATGGCCCTTAAAGGGAATTTTGGTCATCTTTCCTTTTAGATAGGATTCACAAGTCATGAGAGCATTAATATCAGACATATCAAACATGCCTACTCCCACTAGCTTGTTCATCCTTCTTAGGGAAATATGTCCTAATCGAGCATGTCACAATTGTGCCGAATTTAGAGTATCTTGTTTTCTCTTGTTTGTTGTCGTTATAGCTTGGATATTTTTTAGTGGAATATCTTTCAATTTTAAGGTATAGAGATCGTTTTCAAGTTCTTCAGTACCAATTAAACATTCATTCTTGTAAATGTTGCAAACATCTTTGCTAAATAAACAAGAAAATCCATCTTTATCAAGCATAGAAATGGAAACAATGTTTTTCACCAAATGTGGTACAAACAAAACATCTATTAAAATTAACTTAAAATCATTGTTCAAAAGCAAGTAAACATCTCCTACGGCCTTGGCAGCAACTCTTGCTCCATTGCCCATCCTTAAGAAGGTCTCACATTCCCTAAGCCTCTTACTTCTTCCCATCACCTGCAAATCATTACAGAGATGTGAGCCACAGCCGGTATCCAATACCCAAGAAGTAGAATTAATTGAAATGTTTACTTCAATATAGAACATACCGTTTCTAGAACTCTTCTGGGCAAAATATTCCCTGCAGTTACGCCTCCAATGTCCAGGCTTCTTGCATTGATGACAAATATCAACAGTCTTGTCAGCCTTGACTGGTGTGGCTGCCACAACGAGACTCGGAGCTTGCCTTTTCAAGGGCACATTCTTCTTGGGACGTTGGAAAGAACGCTTCTTTCCCTTCCCACACGGATCAATCTTTGTACCAGATGAAGAACCCACATAAAGAACCAAGTTCTCTTTCTTGATAGTGGATTCAAACGTCACAAGCATGTTCACCAACTCCTCAAGGGTAGGCTCTAGCTTGTTCATGTTGAATTTTACCACATAAGGATCAAATGAGATCGGCAGTGACAAGAGCAACACGTCAGTGGTCAACTCCGATGGCAACATAAGATCCATGCCAACAAGCTTATCCACAAGCCTAATCATCTTTAGGCCATGCTCATGGATCGAAGCCCCATCTCGCATGCGTAAAGTGATTAGCTCCTTGACGGTAGAATGCTTAAGAGGCCGTGTTTGCTCACCAAAGAGCTCCTTGAGATGCAAATGAATGTCAGCAGCACTCTTTGCATCCTCAAAACGCCTTTGCAGCTCATCATTCATAGAAGCCTGCATATAACACTTGGCTTTCAAGTCATGGTCACACCAATCCTTGTAAGTCTGCAATTCCTCAGGAGTGCAGCTAGTCGGAGCCTCAACATGGGACGACTCAGTCAGTATATAAGCTATCCTTTCCGAATTCAAGACGATCTTCAGGTTTCTTAGCCAAGTGAGGTAATTAGGTCTTGTTAATATGTGTTTTTCGAGTATTGCAGATAGCGGATTGCGAATCGAAGACATTGTCAAAAATTGTACTGAAAAGTAAAACAGATAAATGTTAATGACTATTTTAAAATATTTAGTAAGATATAAAGTATGGACTTTTACTTTATAAATGTTTTCTCCCACTATTTTGACATCTTTCATTACCCTCTAGTGCAAACGGGAAACTCCTTTCCTCAGTAGGTACGTAAGGTCCAATTAGCAAATTATGATCCCAAATAATATCAGCCAATCATAATTCCTAAAAGGTAGTTTCCAATTGCATCACTATGCAACCCTCGACGTAAACTTTTGTCTCACGTTTGATTAGGACCCAATAATATGACGTCGTTCATCCTTACGTGTCAAGCCTTACCCATCGATGTTGAACCTTAATGGACGGTCACCATGTGTTCCCTCAATAATATGAGCCGAAATCTTGGGAGTTCCACGTAGTTCACATCACCATGTCCATGTATGTCACAGCTTTCCGGTGTCCAGTGCCCCCCCAATAATATGAGCCGAGCCCCGTACACAGGTAGCGTTCATCATGCACCTATTGTCGATGGAAGACATGGAAATTATAAACAACTTTATAATTCCCCTTTTTGGGCTTGATATTAATTTTGAATCTTATTCAAAATGAGGGTTTTTAATTTTGAAAGGTCTCATCATTACTTTTATTTAAAAACTCGCCATGTTTGATCGTATGTTTGCCGGATTCATGCAACTTTGTTATTATCATAATAATAACGCACATACTCATTATTTATAACATATCATGCATATATTATAAACAGTAAACAAAACAAGGATGATCAATCGCCCCAAAACTAATGGCCCGTGTGAGCTAAACACGGGCCTAGGTCCAATCCTAAGGAAATGCATGGGATGCAAATGCAACTATTACATAAGCTTCCAATATTTACATGTCTTCGATCTTTATAATCATCAAGGCCACCATCTTCCAATATTGATCTTACACTATACTAATATTTACAATTAAATATCCATGGCAAATAGGGATACATCTCATGGGGTGGAATGGGCCATAAACCAAGCTCACTTTAAATTTGATAATTATTATAATCATTCAACACAAAATATCCTAGCATACACCTAGCAAATTGGGCTTGGGCTTTTGATTATCCTTCATGCATAATATCAAATATCATACACCATCAATTAATTATCACAATAATTAATTGATCCAATATTATATATATTGATCCAATCACTAACCGCCACGATTATAAACTAAATTAACAAAGTAAACAAACCCCCTTGTCTACTTTCTAATTAATTTATTTATAACCGAATTTCTTGTAAATCACAATTTACTATAGATAATTAAAGTACAATTTCAATTATTTATTTTATGAGATAATATGTACAACTTTTGTGGATTTAAACTTAAGGGCCCAAAAAATCATTTTTCACCAAAAACATTTTGGCCCATTTAAATTCACAAATTGTGTTAACCATCTAATAGACCAACAACTTCAAGGCCCATGACACTTTGATATTCCAAAGCACTTTTGGATACCTTAGTCGTCATCGCCGTTGCCGGAGATCCGTCGCCGGATTTCGGCAAACAAATTTTTTTTATTTTTGAAGGGGGGTTCGGGCAACCTTTCGGGCTGCCCTGCCCGAAATGAGCAGCAACATGCTGCCCGAAATGAGCAGCAACATGCTGCCCGAAATTACCCCAAATCGGCCTCGATTTTTGTTGCAAAAATTATCTCATGCGGTTAGAAATCGATCTCAGTAAAATATCATGTATATGCTACACAAAATAGTATCCTTAGCTCTTGATACCACTTGATAGGGATCGTTTAAGGTGCCCGAAATGCGCAACGGAAGTTTCAAAATAATTTTTAAGGGCAAAAACCGAGCACCCTAATCCTATAATGTGTAGCAAATACGAAAAACACGAAATGACATTCATAGGGTGTTTTAAGATTTTTACCTATCAATCTCTTGAGATTGATGATGGCTCCAACTAAGGTGTTAACACCTTAGCTCTTGAATGGCAAGACAATCTACAAGCTTCCCTTTGACCACTCCTTGCTCAAATATAAAGCCCACCACTTGCAAGCTAGAACCTCTCTTATTTTGCAATAGAAAAATAAGAGGATTTTTCTTTTGAGAAGTGTAAGGATTCCTCAACAAAATGAAGAACAAAATTGGAGAGAAAATGAACACCCAATTTCGGCCATCTAGTGCTTGGAGAGAAGGGGAGACTTTTCTTGGTCCTTGAAAAAGTGTTGTGTCTTCCAAAGGCATGCCATGCCTTGAATGTTGAAAAAGTTGTCTCCCAATCCTTTCACATCCCATGCATGCAATTCTATTTGGGCTTGTAATCATTACAAGGCCCATGGACTTTGATTTAATTGTCTCAAACAAATTTGAGACCAATTAAACCTTACCTGATTTTACTCAAGCCCACTAGTTGAATAATTATTTCTAATTAGGCTCTACAAGACCCAATGTTGTTTAATTAATTCAACACTTGAATTAATTTAATTATTTGGACTCTACTAGGCCCACTAGTGTTTAATTAATTCAACACTTGAATTAATTTAATTTAGTCCATAATAATTTTTAATGAAAATCACAATTTTCAAATACATTATTTGTTTGGCCAACTTTTAATTTAGGAACACTTCCTCAAATTAAAAGTTACATTCTCCTTATAGAGGTCATACTTCTATTTTATTTACGCTTATAAACTTCTTTATAAGCCGTTCAACACATTGAACTATTTTACTTCTCAACGGCATCTAGAAAGCTAGTACTTGTGTGGCCTTCAATGGTTCATTGATACAACTAGCCGTGAGTTCACATCTCCATGTGATTCGTGAATAAACATGTCCTTATATGAGCATACCCTAATTGCTCCATTCTTAATTATCAACTCCTTGTTAATAAGAAAGTCACAACTCAAGTCTAATAGTACGCAACCAATCATGTTAAACGCCAAGTAGCATCGCTTACATGATTCCCTAGGAATCAAATGATAGTGCCTGCAGAAACCATTCTATTATGGTTAGCGTACAATACGGTCCCTTCATCTCATATATCCCGACCGATTCGACAACCATTGATATATCGAGAGTTGTCAATGAATCGATACTATGTGTCATGTCGTAGTTGCATCGATGATGTAGTCTATGAAACTCCTTTCATAATTACCACCATACTCTGATTAGAGATTTCATACTACATATACATGTGATCACATAGGATATCCATACCTGAAGGTAAGCGGTGAATCACCGACTACAATGCATCGACTCCTATATGTTTCGACAAAACACCCAACCTTGCCACCTGATGACCCATGAGAGTCGGTAAACAAGTCAAAGTGCAATGATAGCATATAGAGTCTCAATGTTGTCCCGGCTGATAAGTACTAATGGTGTACAACCATAAACTAGGACGTTTCCACTCGATAAGTAAGAACCACTTGGAAAGTCCTTTATGAAGGGTTGTTCAGTGTACTCTACATGGTGCACCTATCTGCATGTTCAGACATCACAATTTCCCCTACAAATGAAACATGGTATCTCACATCGCAGATACTAGTCTCGAACTCGAGCGGCCTATATCCTTCTTAACGGCGGCTGAATCGACTAGGAACTGTTTAGAATATACAGTATTGCAAATATGAGTTTCATGATACTCATTATATGAGCATCTTTATTTTTTCTACTATTTTTATATTCAAGGACTTTATCTGTACAACTAGCATGGGTATACAGATAAAGATGTTCCAAAACAATAATTTCAAATATAATTAAAATAAAGATTGTTTATACATAGAGTTTAAACATGAACCCTCGGCCAACATTTGGCTCGACGGGCACCTACTCTAACATTTATGAGGCTATGGATGATAGGATTCTTAAATATATCAAGCTCATTAAAGCCCAGGCAGAAGTTTTTGTGGATTGGAGTATTGAGCACATACCCCGGGATGAGAATGGGGAAGCAGATGCTTTGGCAAAGTTGACCGATTATTTATCAAATGTCAGTACCCGAGAAGTATTGCACGTTTCCCAGCTAATCCTCTCCACTGAAGAAGAGACACTGCCAGCACCAGAGGATTCGTGGATGAAACCCCTGATAAAATTCATTGTACACATTGAATTACCTAAAGATAAAGCTCAATCTCAAAAGATCAAGAGACAAGCTCTCAGGTTTGTTCTCTTTAATAATATCTCGTACATGAGATCAATTCAGGGACCTCTACTAAAGTGCTTATCTATAGGAGAGGTGGATTATGTCCTCCGGGAGATTCATGAAGGGTGTTGCGGAGAGTATCTCGGAGGAATAGCATTGGACCAAAAAGCAATGCTTGCCAGATTTTGGTGGCCTACTATTAATCAAGATTCTGCCCAAGTGGTCCGGGCTTGTGAGGGTTGTCAACATCATTCAAATTTTCAACACAGCTAGGCCACCCTCATGAAGCCTATCTGGGAATCTTGCCCTTTTAATCAATAGAGCATGAACATTGTTTGATCAGAAGAAATTTATGTTGGTGGCTGTTGATTATTTTTCTAAATGGGTGGAATCTGAGCCCCTGGCAAAGATTACTGAGCAGGAAATTTTGAAATTTCTGGGGAAGAATATTTTATGTCGATTTGGAGTCCCCAGGAGGCTAATCTCAGACAATGGAAGGCAGTTTCAGGGGAAGGAGATCACAGCTTGGTGCCAGGAAATGAAAATCACTCGGTCTTTTACTTCTATTGTTTATCCTTAAGCTAATGGTCAAACAGAGGTTGTTAACAGAATTATTGTGCAAGCCTTGAAAACCAGGCTACAAGGCAAATGAAAAGACTGGGTGAAGAATTACCTAGTGTTCTCTGGGCGTACAGAACTACTCCCCAGGCACTTTCATCAAGAGAGTCCTTTTAATCTGGTGTATGGTTCTGAAGCAGGCCTTCCGGTTGAATTTGGTCAATCTTCTGCCCGGGTAGAATCTTACCTGGATGATAATTATCAAAGCCCTGCAATGGAATTGGATCTGTTGGAAGAAAAGGGAGCGCAGGCTCTGATTCGAATGGAAGCTTACTGAGGCCGGGTTATGAAATCATACAACAAGCGAGTCCGAGTCCGAGATTTTCAAGTAGGAGATCTGGTCACGAAGAAGTTAATCCAGCTAAAGATGTTGGAAAAGTGAAAGCTCGGTGGGAAGGACCTTTTAAAATAACCCGAAAGGTTATCTCAGGAGCTTATTATCTAGAAGATTCTCAAGGAACGCTCTCTCAAGTGACCATGGAATATATTTCATTTAAAGAATTATTTTGCTTAAAAGATGTAATTATATATTTGAACATATAGTGAAAGTTTTGTTCTTCTTAGAAAAGCAGCGTAAATGTGAATTATCTAAACCCGGGAGGTACAAAGCCCCGGCTAATTAATAAGCCCAGGGCTCTACACCTTGGCTCTGGGCACCACACCTCGACCATTCCCAAGTACCCGGGACATGATCCCCAGCCCAAGGCTTCGTGCATTGGTTATTAATAAGCTCAGGGCACTACACCCTGGCTGGGGGTACCACACCTCGATCATTCCGAAGTCCCGGGACAGGATCCCATCCAAAGGCTCCGTTCCTTAATTATTAATAAGCCCAGGGCTACACCCTGGCTTGGGGAACCACACCTCGACCATTCTCAAGTCTCGGGACATGATCCCCGGCCGAAAGCTCCTGTATCTTGGTTATTAATAAGCACAGGGCTCTACACCCTGGCTCGGAGCACCACACCTCGACCATTCCCAAGTCCCGGGACATGATCCTCGGCCCAAGTCTCCGTACCTTGGTTATTAATAAGCCCAGGGCTCTACACCCTGGCTCGGGGCACCACACCTCAACCATTCTCAATTCTCAGGGCATGATCCTCGGCCCAAGGATCCGTATCTTGGTTATTAATAAGCCTAGGGCTCTACACCCGGGCTCGGGGCTCTACACCTCGACATTCTCAAGTCCCGGGACATGATCCCCGGCCAAAGCTCCGTTCCTTGGTTATTAATAAGCCTAGGGCTAGACCCTGGCTTGGGAACCACACCTCGACCATTCCCAAGTCCCGAGACATGATCCCCGACCGAAGGCTCTCTACCTTGGTTATTAATAAGCCCAGAGCTCTACACCCTGGCTCGGGGCACCACACCTGAACCATTCTCAAGTCCCGAGACATGATCCTCGGCCCAAGTCTCCGTACCTTGGTTATTAATAAGCCCAAGGCTCTACACCCTGGCTCGGGGCACCACACCTCGACCTTTCACAAGTCCCGGGACATGATCCTCAGCCCAAGGATCCGTATCTTGGTTATTAATAAGCCTAGGGCTCTACACCCTGGCTCGGGGCTCTACACCTCGATCATTCCCAAGTCCCGGGACATGATCCCCGGCCCAGGGTTCCGTACTCTGGTTATTGAAACAAACTGAGGTCCTGTACCCTAACCTAGAGGGTCTGCACCTAGAGTGTTTATTAAGTACGAGGATTATTCATTCAGGCTCAAGATTCAACATCCTGGTTACTTATTTGGAGTGACCGATTAATTTACAACACTTAGAAATTTTTGTGATTTCTTATTCACAAGCCATGACTGAGATTATTTCTAAAAGCTAGGTACATGGAAATCATTAAAGAATGAATAAAAACACTGCGTATGAAGACAAAATGATTAATATTTCATTAATAAAAATCCCAGAGGCTAGAGATTACAAAGAAAGGAAATTACCATCCTATTCTAAATCTATTTGTTCGGACCCTGGATGATCTTCCTCTTCAGGGACCTCCTTCTCCTCTTCTCCATCCTTGGGGAGGGAAGCGATGGCTCGTCCGAAGTCCGGGAAATTTTCCCTATCCTTAGGCAGCAGCTCGGCCTTTTCAAATTGTTCCCGGCATTTGTCAAAGTCGGTCTTGAAAGGGGATAGGCCCGATCTTCTACGGCCACCTTGAATTCCGGAGAGAGGAGGAAGGAGGCCTGCAGTTGTTCCATATTTCATTCAGCCACAGCCTGGGAACTCTCGGCTCTTTCTGTCCAGGACTGCTGCAACTCTACCTGCTCGGATAAAGAATTACTCCTCGATTCCAAGACAGATATTGTCCCTTTCATAACCTCTTCATGGATAAGGCCTTCATTGATATTATCTTGAGCCTTCTCCAGATCTGCTCGAGTCGATTCCAAAGCAGATCAAAGGCCGGCCACTTCTTCCTCATAGGCAGATTTAACCCGAGACAGCTCTCCTTGAAGCTACTCATGAACTTCTTGCAGAACCCGGGCCTGATTATTCTTTGTGGTAGCTGTCGCAGCTACCTCTTCAAAAGCCGAGATCATCATTTGAACACCATGTTCAAAAGGATTTAGTAAAAAGAAAAAAAAAGAAGAGAGAGAAGTGGAGTAAGAAGAGATCAAAAGAACTTACGGCCATAATCTTGTTGGAACCTTTAAAAAGCTTGGGGGTGGGCCGAGAGCTCCTCAAATGTGCCTCCTCGTCAGGAATGAGAAGATGCTTGAAAATCCTAAGCCCCGTTGGAGTAGCTCCCTCCGCAAATATATTAGCCCGGGTGGGCTGTTCAGCAAGGAGTGGCTCTTGGGTAGGGTGTTGGCGGGGAGGAGGGGTCAATTGATTTGCTTGGTAGGAGCCCTGATCCCCTTCCCGATTGCTCTCAACCAAGATCAGCTCGGGGCTTGTGACAACATTTCGCTTCCTCTGGAGGAGAGGAACATGGTCTTCAGAATCTTGAGAGTTCACCTAGGACACCTCCCGTTCTTTCTCGATATTTGCTCGACAGGCTGATTCTTGCTCGGTATTTGCCCGGACAGATTCAGTCTGCCGGGCCACCTCCTCCTCAGCCAATATTTTCTTCTCGACAGTTGCCTGACGAGCTGCCATTTTATTCTCCTTGGCCGCCTTCTCGGCCGCCCACTTCATCTATTACCCTGGTCGACCGGGTCCTCTACCCAGGCACTCAAACCGTAAGCTATCAAATTTTCCTCCGAGATGAGGATGGTTGAGGAAAGTTTTGACCCTCTACCAATTCCTGTCTTCGAGTGTAGGTTTCCTCAAATTTATAGGATTTTGGGAGGTAAGGTTGCAGAGGGAGAGAGGGGAGGAAGCCTGTTAGGCAAGCAAGAGGGGCTGTGAGTTGAATGAAAAAAAAATCGTCCTTTCCACCCTTTCTGGGAAGAGAGGATATCATCAAGGAACTGGGAGTTAAGCCGGGCAGACAGGGAGAAGGCATTGTCTTCCAGCCGACAAACAAAAAAGTAATGAAGAATAAGGGGGGTGATGAGGAGACAGTTCATTTTGAAAAGGATATAGGCCGATGCCATAATCTGAAAGGAATTAAGGTGGAGCTGGTTAATAAGTACATTAAAAAACCTGGCGACCTCTATGTAGAAAGGGGGATGGGGAACCGGAGACCATTTCTGACTTGGTCCCGAAAAAAGTGTTGAAGCCAGGAGGAGGGTTGTTGGCCCTATCAGAGGGGCCAAGTATCAGAATTTGATAAGAAGAGGGGATGGAGCCCTGAACTCGGAGCTCCTCGTCAGCCTCCAAGCGCAGTATGTTGCTCATTGAGGTGAACCTAAGGAACTCCCGGGGTCATAGATTGGGGTGGGGAGGAAGCTCAAGCTTTGCCTTTGCCCTTGCCCTTGTTCTTTTTCAAAGCTCGGGAGTGACTGTCAGATGAGGGTTTTGGCAGTTTGGTCTTGGGGTTTTTTGAGGAGAGGGTGAAGGAATGCCGTGGAGGAGGAGAAGGGGGAGAATCGGAGCGCATCGTGGTGGACTCGTAGCTAGGCGAGCCTCGCGCATTCGCTCCGGAGGTGGAAGAGGTGGAGTTTTACATTTCAAAAGAAATAAAGTAAAGAGACTAACGAAGATGATGGATTGAAGGAGTTGCGAGAGGGAGTATTGTCGGAGAATCGTCAAAGTGGAAGAACGTTGTACATCGGAGAAAGCAAGAATTCTTGAGAGAATTTGAAATTTCAGAAAATGACAAGTGAAGGAGGTGTGTTGTTATATATAGGAGAAATATGGGGATGATCTCAACCATAGATCTAAATAATATCGAACGGATAATAGTCACCTTGGAAATTGCGCGGGAAGATGAAAATACAGGCGCAGAAATCGAAGCATGTCAGACTCATCATTAACTCGGAATACGAAACGTTTCGGACCTTTGGAATTCTAGGGCATGCGTCATCATGACATCACCCTGACTGCCCGAGAATACTAAATGACAAAATATTTAAAGTCCATGAGACATGAGGCCCCTACATCTTATTTAAAGTCCGGGAGTCATGAGGCCCCGGCATCTTATCTGTATCCCGAGAAAAAATTGAAGCTCCCGGCACCTCATCCCATCTCTGGGATATTTGAAGCCCCGATGTTTTTATAATGTGGAGTGGATAATCTTTCTATGGAAGCCCAAGCATGACTAATCGGGTCAACGAGTAAGACTCTAGACCGACTATTTAAGGGATGTGTGGTGATACCCCTATAGGAGCCCGGGTCATGGATGACCCAGGAAACTAAATGGACAGCCCAAAACAGAATCAAATATGCAGATCATTTTCTTCATTAGCCGCGCATGGGATCACCTGGGATATTTTCTACCCTGACGGTCAAGAGCCCGGGCTCCCATAAAATCTCTCGGAAACTTTCTACCCAGGCTACGTCGAGAAGTCTGCCACACTCGAGTGCATCAGTATGGGCTACTCTTACTTGACAATCATTATTATCAAAACGACATGGGTTTGGCGTGTCAGAGAAGTCATCAGAAGTAGGGTATATGGTAGCCGCCTTACCATAATTAGCAGGTAGGCACTGAAAACAAGGTAATCATGAGATTTTCTCCTATAAATAGCATGTACACTTCTCATCTACAGATTCTGGAATTCTGAATACTTGAACATTTTCACGTATATTCACACATACACAAGTCATTTCACCTGCTGATTTAAGCATCAGAGTGAATACGCCGGACACTCTTCCGGCACCCATTCACGAGTTCATTTCATTGTTTGCAAGTCATGGTAGAAGCCCAAAGTTACAGAGATATATCCTTTCCTTACTCATTTTCCTTAAACATTATATCATCATCCGGTGGATTGCCTCGATTCCATCCACTTGATTCACCCGGATTACTTCAGTATGTATGTATAATATATTTAGGCAATGTGTACGCGGGTTTTTATATTTGTAAAGCCTAGAACGATGATATTCGTAAATATGTTTTGATTCTTCTTTCATAATAATATAATAAGTCATACCATTTAAAAAATATATATATCTTTCTTTTCGACTATTTATAGATGAAGTTTCAAAGTAAAAATATATATGAACATGTCATACAATGTTTCACGATTAGAAAGAACTTCAAAAAAAAAAAAATTGTTATGATTTTATTAATTAAAAATTAGATATGTCAAAATATAGTATAAATTTAATTATCTGACGACTCTAGCACATCCAACCCGTTAAACTCCATCTGGATCAGGTATGAATTTAAGTTTTATTAGGTCAGATTATTATTATAGTTGTTTGTTATAAATTATTAGTTAAGCACACTTTTGACATAATTATAATAAGTAAATTCACATATAATTATATATGGAGCTATTACATATTTTATTAGATTTTTTTTTTTTCACTAGGGTATTATTTGGATTTGTTTTCATAATTAAATTTATTTATTTTTTGTTAATTTATATTAATAATAAAAGTTTAATAAAATTATAAATTTTGAGTTTGAATTATTGTATATGTAATCATCGGTTTGGGACTTTTGAGAAGTGCTTCAAGTTTAGGTTAGTAACCAATGAAGCTATTCTCGATCTAAACTCGTCGGTCGAGTAATTTTATATAAAAGTATCGCAAAATAACTCGCATTATTATAAAGAATATTTTGGTCAAACTGATGCATGCGATGTATGGAAATGAAGTGTGTGTGTTTGAGTGTCAGAACTAATTGTGTAAAAAGTTCGAAGACTAAATTCATCTATATCACCTTTTTTACCATTTCAAGAATGTTCAATTAGAAACTTTGATTTATTTAAGTTTGTTATACATAATCACTCCAACTGAAATCACACTCTCAGTTCAAAAATGGAATATGCTTATAAACTTTTTTTATAAGCCAAACATTTGATCATATGGAACTTGAGTAATCAAATTTAACTCCTTTAATTTGACTATCTCAACATAAACAAAGAAAGCAATACTTGTATATTCCTAAGTGGTTCACAAATTGTAAGGTTCAAAAATAAGAAATCATAATTCAAACTGCATGCAAATCTAGGAAAATGAAAAATGACCAATTAATTAATTTTAATGGCATGAGTTAATTGAGATATGTATGATTACATAGGATTTTATTATTAGAATGCATAAAACTGTATTTTTAAAGGTTATTCGTAATACGATCGAAGAACGGAGGCCGGTCGCTGAAAAAGGAGAAAATATTTTTATTAAATAGTTGTTTTCAATTATTAAAAATAAGATGCTTTATGATAGTTTTCAGTTATTAAAAATAAGGTTGATGATTTATGATATTTCTAAGAATAGGGAGTTTTGAGGTGTTTTATACGCCGAGACGTAATTTTTAACGGTATTCGATTTTCAACGATAATATGAACTTTTTAACAACTCGGCTAAAAATTTCACGAACCTTCCTAAACGAAATATTTTAAATATGCACTAATAGGCTTATCGGGCCTATTATACTAGATCAATGGGACCTAGCTTGCACACATGTTTTACTATCAATAAATAAGCCTTCAAACCCCTACCCCAAACCCTTAATCACACGCCCCCTTCCCCTAAATATTTACAAGACTCCTCTTCACCTCAAAACTCACGCACACACGAGAATTCTTCAAGGGTGAAGCTTTGGTTTTTGAAGGAAAACATAGCCTAGGTTTCTACGTCCTCGTTCTTCGAATTGCCGCAAAGTTTTCTTGCGTAATATACGCAAAGGCACGTCATAAATCTCTTTTTTCTCATCAATCACACTATAATACTTATTTGAATTGTGTTTGCATGGAAAACATGATGGCGTTGCTTTATTTTCTTTTTTATGCATTAACATGTCAAAAACTCATGATTTTATGTTCCAAAACTTGATATATTATTGCATGAAGGGGCTACCATCATAGGGTCATCAAAAAAGAAGATTTTAAGGGTGTTTAAACGTCCCTAGACCACGGTTTTGTAGCTGCACACAAACAGGAACTGAGCTTGATCGAAATAGAAGCATGTTGATGCATTAGGGTCTCGGTTAAGGGAGAAACCAACGCATGGCTCGACCAAGGCTTGACCAGGGCTCGGGCTAGGCGTGGTTGTGTGTGAGGAAGGGTCCTAGCCATGCTAGGACTCAAGCACAGCAGTAAGGGAAGAGCCCATGCACGATGGTACTCTTCCCAAGTCACCCGAGAACAACAGCTGGGTGCAGGTGGTTTCAGGCTCGACCAGGGGGACGGGCTTGGTCTAACAGGGTCTAGTGAGAGTCTAGAGGTTGAGGGCTCATTTGTGGCTTGAGGGTAGGAGTCCTAGCTGGGTTACGAAGAGTCCTAGTTTTGTTAGCAAAGGTCGTGCGGTTCGTGTGCATCGCACAGGGGGTTGCTGCATGTTAGGTCGAGTCCAAGGGGTTCAGGAGGGTCCATAGATGTTCTGAGAAGATCTTGGCTCGGGGTGGCTTGAGCATGGCTCGAAGAAATTTCATGATGGCTCGAGGGTACCTTGTTAGGGTTCGAGTTAGGGTTTTAAATGGCTAAAGGGTTCGAACATGATTTCCGAGGTTGAATCATGGTTCACAATGGTATTTTAGGCAATAAAAAGTCTAAGTTTAAAAATTGGGAAGAAAATATTAAAGTTTGAATTTATTCGGGAATTAAACGCTTCACGACTTAATAATTACGAAATAAATAGAAAACCATGAATTTTAGCCAAATAAAATATAAGAAAAATAATTTAAGCTTAAATAATTTTTTGAATGATCTAGTGTCAATGAAAGTAAGAAAAATTTAAAATCGAGAAATTTTATGTTTAGGGGTAAAACGATCATTTTACACTGAAAAATGGTTAGACGTCATAGCAGTGCCCCGAATGCTATAATATATGATAAAATGATTATTTTGAATGTTTAGAGAATTTTATGATAAAATTTTAAAGCTACAAGATATGTTGCATGCTTGGTTTAAAAAGAAAATTGATATTTATATGCATGATTTTTATAAGTGATGAAAATATGAAATATTGGAGGAGGTGAAGTAATTGTGACTTTTATGACGCTATGATGAAATGATTGGGGATATCGTGAGGGAAAAGGCCCCAGAAAGAGCCCATTTACTGGAGAAGGTCCCAGAGGGAGCCCGTCTACGGGAGAAGACCCTAGAGGGATCCCGACGATCTTATTTGCATATGATGATGATAGGACAAGGGTCAGTTGGCGGATGAGAGTGTCGCTGATATCCTCGCCAGCCAGTACTGTGGTTACATGTAGATGGATCTATCGTCCTTATGATGAAAAGAATGTCACAATTAACGATCTGAATTCAATAAAAAGAAAATGTATATGCTTATGATGAAATGATATATGCTACGAAATGATGAAAGTAAAAATTTTTATGTTTATGCATGTTCATGAAAAGTTATTTTAAGTAAAAGTATATTCATTGTTGCATGCGATTGTATATGTATTACTTGTTATCAAGATTATGGTTTGCTGAGTCAATAGACTCACTAGGTGTGATGAATGTAGGTGAGCATGATGTTAATGATGATGGAGGTTTTGATGGTTGATTTTGCTGGACTGAAGGTGCACACAACCCGAGGAACAGCACTAGATTTTCCGCATTACGTTTATGATTACTGATTATGATTATGATTTACATTTAAGATTACGATAAAGATTTTCACAACTATTATGATGTTTTTGAGTGGTTTTGAGAGGATGTTAGAGTTAGGTTGATTTTGAAATATAGGTAAGATAGAATTGGAAAAGATTTACAAATTTATGTTTCAAATTACTTTCTTTTGAACTTTCAAATATAGTTGGTATGTTTATTTTAAAATGGTGTCAAATATTTTATGTATATATGATTCGCCGAAAAGGTGAGGGAAGGAAAAAAATAAATTTCTAGTATATTTTTTAAGAAAAACGAGTAGTGTACGTTTCACGGAAATAACTAGTCTTAGGTTTATAACTCATAGTTATTCAGGATAATATTTATCCTTTAATCGGATTTACCCTAATTAGCCATGTTCTATATATCAATTCATTGATCATAAAAATTTCAGAATTCATTCTAATAGCACCTATCGAATCAAGGTAATAGATCCTAATAGCATTGCTTCATGATTCTCTAGGTATCACTGATAGTTTCTGTAAGAAAAATATAATGTGGTTAACATACAATATAGTCCATTCTTCTCATATATATCTATCAAATCAGCAGTCACTGGTCTATAGAGATGAAATGTCTGCCCTTTTTATTGCTTAAAAAGTACTAGAATTTATTTAAAAAAAAAACTTAGCTTAATTCGGCCGATTCACCCATAATACATGAAAATATTTTGCCCATTTCAAATAAAACATCAATCAACTAGTATTTAAAATCAAGTGAAATAGTCATAAAAAAATGAAATCTTCAAATGTTTACAAAACCTAAAAAGCAATAAATTTGAAAATTATAGTCCATACTAAACCTCTCAAAAATCCCTCAAAAGCATGAATAAATAGGTCTTAAAATCTTTTAGCGTAAATCGTAATCATAAATCATAATTGCGGAAGAAGTAGAAGCGCTGGTCCTCGGATTGTGTGCACATTCAGTCCAGACAGGTCAACCATCGAGACCTCCCTCAAACTCACCTGCATCTATCACACCTAGTGAGTCTAAAGACTCAACACACCATAATCTTTATAACAAATAATACGTATAAAAATCACAAACAAAAGTGAAACATACATATACGTAAAAATAACATTTTCATGACATGCATAACATAACCCATAACCTTTTCCTTTTCCTCAACATATCATAAAACCTTTTATCATGATCATAAACATTTTCCTTTTCCTTTATTGAATTCCGATCGTTAATTGTGACTTTTCTCAAACCTCAAAAAATCGATGGATCCATCTACATGAAATCGCAGTACTGGGCGACGGGGGATACCAGCAACACTATCACCGGTCAACTGGGCCCTGGCCTATCGTCATTCGAATGGAAATACGATCGTCGGGCTCCCTCTAGGTCCTTTTCCCTCACGACATTCCCATTCTTTCCTCAAATTCTTATAACCTCAATAGTCACAATTACTTCACTTCCTTCAACATTTTACATTCTCATCACTTTATAAAATCATGCATAACATATCATTTTTGCTTTTGAAACCAAGCATGCAACATATCTTTTAAATATCAACATTAAATCATAAAATCCAATATACATTTAAAAATCATAATTTATTCATGTAAAATTTCATAAACATTTAAAAATAATCATAATATTATAAAAACAGCATTTAGAGTAATGTCATGACCTTTACTAATTTTTTGTGTAAAAAGACCGTTTTACCCTGGACGTAAAATTTCACTTTTTTGACATTTTCATGACTTTATTGACTCTAACATGTCCCAAATAATTATTTAAGACTAAATTAATTTTTTCATAATTTTATTTAGCTTAAATATTAAACTTTTTAATTTATCTTTATTTGTTCGTTTTTATGGCGTTTTAAATCCCGAAAAATCCCAAGCTTTAATATAAAATTCCTAAATTAAAAAATTAGACTTTTTATATTATTTTAGCCCTTGTGAACCACGACTCGACCCCCGTGAGCCGTGTTTTGATTAGTTCGGTCAATTAAAACCCTATCTTGACCCTCTAAGGTTAGACCCGAGCCATGGCTCGATTTCCTCGAGCCACCCTCGAGCCATGCTGGACCAAACCGTGACCAACCTCTCTGGACACCTTCTTGGAGCCCTAGGAACCCACGGACCAGACCCCAGCCACAGGAACCGAAGCTAGCCATCCCCAAGTGCTGCAGCCGAGAAGCAACCCACAATACAAGGACTCTACCTTTTTTATCTAGGACCCTAGCCGTCGACCCAGCTCCTGAACCAGCCTGTCGTGCACCCTCATAGGGCCCTAGTGAAAAACCCTACCCAGCCTGTGACCCCTGGCTGAACCACAACGTCGGCTGCGCTGTTGCACCAAGGCGTGCAGCAGCAACCCTCTCGGGTGGGAGTTCTAGCAAGCTAGGACTCCTTCCCGAGCCCTGTACTCGAGTCCTAGCATGGCTAGAACTCCACCCTTGACTCATACACACCCTTAGCCAAGCCCATGGTCCAACCGAACCCAAGCCTAGCCACCTATACACTAAAATCGAGCCAACATGATCATATGACATAAGGACCTCGTACCAGCTTGTTTCTTTTGTTTTACAGCGTGTGAGGTGGGTGTCTAGGGCCTTATAACTTGTGTAAAATCGTCCCTTAACAATCCTTAGTCATGGCAGCCCCTTAACACCACAATATACATTTTTTGGAACATCAAACCTTGAGTTTATTACAAGCATACGCAATATTGCGAAATTATAATAAAAATATCATGCTTTTCGTACAAACGATATTTAAAAACGATAATACGGTGTGATAGATGAGAAAATGAGATGTATGGCGTGTCTTTGCGTTTTAAACGCACGTATATACGTTGACGACAAAGAACGATGACGCGGAGGACCTAGGCTTGACAACTCACTACAAGAAAAATGATTTTCCGCAGCACATCATCAACAGCGTGCATTAAAAGCACGCTGCGAATAGTACTTTTAACGGCGTGCATTTAAAGCACGCTGCAGAAAGTAATATTCACAGTGTATATTTATGTGTGCTGTAAATATTATATACTTTCCGCAGCGTGCTTTTAATGCGCGCCGTTAATAACATACACATTAACGGCGCGCATTAAAAGCACGCTGCGGAAAGTAATATTATATACTATTCGCAGCGTGCAATAATGTGCGCTGTTAATATCCTATGCATTCACGGCGTGCATTAAAAGCATGCCGCGGAAAATGGGTGAAAATTTTTAAATTAGCTTCCGCAGCGTGCTTTAAATGCGCGCCGTTAATAACATATACATTAACAGCGCACATTAAAAAGCACGCTGCGGAAATTAATATTATAGACTATCCGCAACGTGCAATAATGTGCGCTGTTAATATCCTATGTATTCACGGCCTGCTTTTAATGCACACTGCGGAAAATGGTTGTGAATTTTAAAATTAGCGACGGTTTTGGATAAACCGTCGCTAATTTAAAATCTATGACGGTTTATCAAACCGTCACTAAAATTAAGGAACCGCGATAAACCGTCGCAGATTTTAAATCGGCAAGACGGTTAATCATTAAACCGTAGCTATTAGCGACGGTGTTCCTTAAACCATCGCTCATAACATTAAATCAGCGACGAATATATCTTAACAGTCGTTAATAGCGACGGTTTGAATGTAAACCGTCGCTAATAGTCGCAAATTGTTTATAAATATCCGATTTCCGTTTCACTTTCTTCCACACAACTTCACTAACAATTAAATTTTTTCTTCTTATACGATTTTAATTTCGATTTAGATATTTTTTTTTCTTAATTTTTTAAGTGTTAGTTAAGATCATCAGTCAATTTATCATAGTTGTATTGTAGTTTTTTTAAAAATTTATTAATTTATAAAAGTAATTTTTTTTTATTTTTACCCAAAATTTAGCGACGGTTTTTAAACTATCGCGGCATGTAGCGACAGGTTGATAACTATCACTAAATTTAAACACCGTCGTTAATTTAGCGACGGATTATAAACCATCACTAATTTAGCGATGGGTTAGTCCATTTTGAACCATCCCAAATTAGCGACGGTTTTGTCAAATACCATCGCTAATATTTAGATTTTTTTTGAATATTAACGGCGTACAGTGCACGCTGCGGATGGTAGTATTAATGGCGTACATATGCACGCCGTTGATAATAGTATTAACAGCGTGCACATGCACGCTGCGGATAATCTTGAACTTTCAACAGCTTGCAACTTCGCAGCTTGCAACTTCGTGTATATGGGGTGGATTTTCAGAAAAAAAGGCGTGTGTTTTTGTATGAAGAATGTAAGGTTTGAGGTGATTTAACATATTATATACTAATTAATTCCTTAATTAAGCTTAAGCCCATTAAGCCCCCAAATTAGAACCACTAGTACTTGATTCGGAATTAATTAAAATATTATAATAGTTTTGTTTTATTAAATTTGTGACTTTATTAGCCGGGTTGCTCAAAAGTTCGTATTTTTGTTGAAAAACCAACATCAATAAAATTTACGTCCCGGCGTATAAAATCACCTCAAAACTTGTTATTTTCAAAAATAAGAAAAACCATCATCCATATTTTAAACAATAAAAAATAATTATTTAATAAAGACATTTTACGTTTTTCAGCCATCGGTCTCCGTTCCTCGATCGTAACTCGAACAATACTTAAAAATACAGTTTTATGGATAATGATAATAAAGTCCTATATAACATATAATCATGCATGTCACATAACCATTTAGCCATTTTTCATAATTCCTAGATTTGCATGCAGTTGGATTACGTCGTCTTAATTTTTGACCTTACAATTCCTCCCCTCCTTAAATAAAATTTTGTCCTTGAAATTTAGAACTTACCGAATAATTCTGGATAGCGACTCTTCAAGTCCCTCTCGGTTTCCCAAGTAGCTTCCTCTTCCGAGTGATTCAGCCACTTGACCTTGACCATTGAAATGACTTTGTTTCGCAATCTCCTTTCTTGCGTTCCTAAGATTTGGACAGGTCTTTCTTCATAAGTCATATTTGGAGTCAATTGTAGATGCTCATAATTTAGTACATGTGATGGGTTTGACATGTACTTTCGCAGCATCGAAATATGGAACACATTGTGAACTCCTGAAAGCGTTGGTGGCAATGCCAATCTATAAGCTAGTGTCCCAATCCTCTCCAAAATCTCAAACGGACCAATAAATCTTGGAATAAGCTTGCCTTTCTTACCTAAGCGCATAACACCCTCCATATGTGCTATTTTCAAAATACGTGGTCGCCCACTGCAAAGTCTAAGTCCCTTCGTCTCTTGTCCGCATAATTCTTTTGTTGGCTTTGTGCAGTCTTCATTCTCTCATGAATTTTGACTACAAGCTCGGCAGTCTCTTCAATCACATCCGGACCAATCTCTCTTCTCTCACCAACCTCGTCCCAATGAATAGGAGATCTACATTTCCTTCCTTAAAGTGCCTCAAAAGGAGCCATCCCGATAGATGATTGATAGCTATTATTGTAGGTGAACTCCACTAGAGGTAATTTTGGTTCCCAACTGCCTTGGAAATCAATAACACATTCTCACAGTAGATCTTCCAAAATTTGTATAACTCTCAGACTGACTATCGGTTTGAGGATGGAATGTTGTACCGAATAATAACTTGGTCCCCATCGCTGCATGCAGACCCTTCCAAAAAGATGACGTAAATCTCGGATCTCTGTCAGAAAAAATAGACACTGGAATCCCACGCAGACAAACTATATCTCGAATATATAACTCTGCATACTGATTCATGGTGAATGTCGTCTTGATAGGTAGAAAATGCGCTGATTTCGTAAGACGATCCACTATCACCCATATGACGTTTAATCCCTTAACAGACTTTGGCAATCCCACAAGAAAGTCCATAGTGATTTTTTTCCATTTCCACTCGGGAATAGGAAGTGGCTTCAATTTCCCTGCTGGTCTTTGATGCTCTGCTTTAACATGCTGACAAGTCAAACACTCATATACAAATCTCAAAATGTCTCTCTTCATGCCTGGCCACCAATATAACAACTGCAAATCTTTGTACATCTTCGTGCTACCCGGATGAATAGAATATGGTGTGTCATGAGCCTCCTTCATAATGAGATCTCTCAAAGAATCATCACTAGGAACCCATAGACGATCTCGATATCGAACTATACCATCCACCTCAGAATATAACTTCCGGCACTTGGCTTCATCTCTAGCATTCCACTTTTGCAACTGCTCATCGGTAGACTGACCCTCACGAATTCTGTCTCTCAAAGTCGACTGTACTGATAATGTGGCAAGATTAGGGGCCTCGCCCCTAGCATAAACTGCTAGCTCAAACCGCTGCATCTCGGACTGCAACGGTCTTTGTAGTGATAGATGAGTGATAACTGCTGCTTTCCTGCTCAATGCGTTTGCCACTACATTAGCTTTTCCCGGATGGTAGCTAATGTCACAATCATAATCCTTTACTAATTCAAGCCATATGCACTGTCTCATATTCAACTCTTTTTTGGGTGAAGAAGTATTTCAAACTTTTATGGCCGGTGAATATTTTGCACTTCTCCCCATAAAGGTAGTGTCTCCAAATCTTTAGAGCAAAAACTACTACTGCAAGCTCAAGATCATGAGTAGGGTAGTTCTTCTCGTGAATTTTCAGCTGTCTTGACGCATAGGCGATAACTTCGTCATTTGGCATCAGAACTGCACCCGAACCAAGTTTAGAAGCCTCGGTTTGAAGAACATATTCCCCTTGCCCTGATGGCATATATAACACTGGCGCTGAAATCAAGGCTTGCTTCAACTTGTCGAAACTGTCTTGACACTCGGGCCCCCAAACAAACTTTGCAATTTTCTTTGTCAAGGCAGTCATAGATACCGCTATAGATGAGAACTCCTGAATAAACTTGCGATAATAGCCAGCTAATCCCAAGAAACTGCGAATCTCGGTAACATTCTTCGGTACTGGCCACTCTTTCACTCCCTCAACTTTACTTGGATCGACTTCCACTCCACTACTAGAGATGATGTAGCCTAAGAAGGCAACTCTATCAAGCCAAAACTCGCACTTACTGAATTTTGCATATAGCTTCCTGTCTTGCAGTACTTGCAGTGTTGTCCTCAAATGACGATTATGATCCTATTTGTTCTTTGAATAGATCAATATATCAACAATGAAGACTATAATGAACTGATCCAGATACGGCTGAAATACGCGATTCATGAGATCCATGAAGATCGCTGGCGCATTGGTCAACCCAAATGGCATGACCATAAACTCATAGTGCCCATGCCTCGTGCAAAATACCGTCTTGTGAACATCTGACTCTTTTACTTTCAATTGATGGTATCTAGACCGTAGATCAATCTTAGTAAATATCGATGCTCCTTGCAACTGATCAAATAAATCTTCAATTCTTGGTAGAGGATACTTATTCTTGACAGTGACCCTATTCAGCTCTCGATAATCAATACAGAGTCGCATACTACCATCTTTCTTCTTCACAAATAATACCGGTGCGCCCCATGGAGAATAACTACGGTGAATAAAACCCTTGTCTAGCAATTCTTGGATTTGATCTTTTAGTTCTTTCATTTCAGCAGGGGCTAGACGATAAGGCGCTTTAGATATAGGAACAGTGCCCGACATAAGATCAATATAGAATTCCACTTCACGATCGGGTGGAATACTAGATACGTCCTCGGGAAAGACGCTAGGAAAATCTCTGACAATATCAACATCCTCCAATTTCTGACTGATAGGATCATGTGTGGTAGTGACACATGCTAGAAAAGCTTGGCATCCTCGTTTAATAAGCTTCCTCGCACATAGACAAGAGATAATGTGCGGCATTTGCTTGTTCTTTGCCGCCTCAAAGACAAAAGATTTACCACTAGGTGGCCTAATAGACACTGATCTCTGACGAAAATCAATCGAAGCTCTATTCGCTGATAACCAATCCATCCCAAGTATAATATCAAATTCGGACATAGGAAGCACAATAAGATCTGCCCGAACAACATCTTTGGATAAACGAAGCTCCAGATCTTTGACAACTTTAGACGTGAGCATTTGATCACCGGAAGGAATAGAAACTTTGAAACCCAAACTCATATCTTGAGGAGTAATATTCAGTCTTTTGACGAAGGTTTCAGATATGAATGAATGTGTAGCTCCTGAATCTAGCAATGCATAGGTAGCTACACCCTAAATGTTAATCCTTCATGCGGCGAAAATGTCTTAAATCTTTTCGTGTTGAAGCTTAAGAAATTTCTATCATTAATTTCCCAAAGTTATATGAAGATTACGTGTTGAACTTAAGCACTTCTTGAAAAATTGCATTTTAGCCATTCAATTTTTTTGAAATTTGCATTTTAGTCCCCAAATTTTTGGATAATTGTCATTTGGCCTCATATTTTTCGAAAATTCATAATTTAGTCCTTTAAATTTCGGAAGTTTCATTTTGGCCCTTAGGAATTCGGAAATTGCGTTTAAGCCCTTTAGGTTCTTCGATATTTGCAATTTAGTCCCTTATCTTCGAAAATTACATTTTAGTCCTTACATTTTCGAAAATTGCATTTAGAACCCTCAATAAATTCGAAACCCCTAACAACTCTTAATTATGATTTTCCTTAAATTTTGGCCCTCGAACTTTTTATTTGGAATCAAATCATCCTTTACAAAAAATAAGGCACAAAATTAATATCATTTTCTATTGTTTCTAAAATTTTAACTTAAATCCAACTAAGTAGAACATGCAATCTAATTTCCAATAGGTTAAGCTTAATCCCAATTTAAATCCAATAACCAATTTAACATTTCATGCAATACTAAGCAATTTAAAAATGTTAAATGACTAGGTTACACGTGATAAGTGTAGTGTCTGCCTCCTTCTCAGCTTCTTCTGCATTCATAACATAAGCTCGTCCCACAGTAGGTGCTTTCCTCTTTGGGCAATCAGCGGTCTTGTGCCCAGCCTCCTTGCAGTAGAAACACTTAAATGATCCCCATTCACATTTGCCCAGATGTAAACGATTGCATTCCTTGCATGGTTGTCTCTCAGCAGGCTTTGGTGCTCCAGGATTCTGTGGCTTTTGTGGTGTTTGCTTCTTGACTTGACCTTAGGGCTTTTGAGGCCCTTGGGGTCTAGAAGGACCCGTATATGGCTTTTTACTTGGCTGATTATTGTTCTGAAAGTGCTGCCTCTTGCGCTGGATCTCCAAATCAATGTCCCTCAAAGACTACTCAGACTGGAAAGCATAAGTAGTAGCGGTAGCATAATCCAGTGGACGGATCATCATAACATTGTTTCGAAAGGTAGGCCGTAGACCATCCATGAAATGCCTAAGCTTCACTGCAGGATCCCCGGAAATGAGGGGTACAAAATGACAACCCCTATCAAACTTCTTCACGAATTCAGCAACAGCTGAGTCTCACTGGTCGAGGGTCGTAAACTCCCTCATCAGTCGTCCTCTAACATCGACAGTAAAGTATTTCTCATAGAATATTTCCTTGAAACGAGCCCAAGTAATAGTAGCAAGATTAACGCTGTGCTCGGCTCCTTCCCACCATAAAGAAGCATCATCCATAAACAGATAAGTGGTACACCTAACACGGTTCGCATCCCCCATATCCACATAACAAAAGTGTACCTCAAGTGAACAGATCCAACTCTCAGCAGCAAAGGGATCGGTGGTGCCAGAAAATTCCTTCGGCCCTAGCCTCCGAACTGATCATAAATGTCATGTTGTGGCCTAGGTACCTGCTGTAACTGCTGCGGTTGTAACTGCTGCTGTTGTAACTGCTGCTCGAAGAGACGAGCCATCCCCTCTAAAGCACGGGAAGCAGCATCCCCTAGAGGTGGTGGTGGGGGTGCATTCCCTTGATGATTCACATTGTTTTCTTCTTGATTCTCAACAATAGGGGCACGTCTACGAGGCATTTTATCTGAATGTTTTCCAAATTCTAACGTAACCAACATGCATTTAAATCTAAGTTCTCTAATAATGTGACATATCCTAACTCATTTAGCAATTTAAGCATGGAAAGCATAAATACTCAAAAAGCTCGTAAACATGTAGCGTAAACATATTATTCATGTCGTCATGTAGGTAACATCATACTGAATCATATAAAGCATGTAAAAACTTATAAATTTGAGGCTTGACGACTAATCTTTCCGGTATTGGTGGTGGCACAACCCCTTACAGGACCATTGATCAGATACCAACTGAAACGTCTGCCTTTTTTATTGCTTAAAAAGTACTAGAAATATTTTTTTAAAAAAAACTTATCTTAATTCGGCATATCACTTATACTACATGAAAATATTTTATTAAAATATTTTGCCCATTTCAAAATAAAAAATCAACCAACTAGTATTTAAAATCAAGTGAAATAGTCATAAAAAAATGAAATCTTCAAATGTTTACCAAACCTAAAAAAGCAATAAATTTGAAAAGTATAGCTCATACTAAACCTCTCAAAAATACCTCAAAAGAATGAATAAATAGACTTAAAATCTTTTAACGTAAATCGTAATCATAAATCATAATTGTGGAAGAAGTAGAAGCGCTGGTCCTCGGGTTGTGTGCACCTTCAGTCCAGTCAGGTCAACCATCGAGACCTCCGTCAATCTCACCTGCATCTATCACACCTATTAAGTCTAAAGACTCAACACACTACAATCTTTATAACAAATAATATGTATAAAAATCACAAACAACAGTGAAACATACTTATACGTAAAAATAACATTTCCATTACATGCATAACATAACCCATAACCTTTTCCTTTTCCTCAACTTAACATAAAACCTTTTATCATGATCATAAACATTTTCCTTTTCTTTTATTGAATTCAGATCGTTAATTGTGACTTCCCTCAAACCTAAAAAAATCGATGGATCCATCTACATGAAACCGCAGTACTGGGCGACGGGGGACACCAGCAACACTCTCACAGGTCAATTGGGCCCTGGCATATCCTCATTCGAATGGAAATACGATCGTTGGGCTCCCTCTGGGGCTTTTTCCCATAAATGGGCTCCCTCTGGGCTCTTTTCCCTCACGACATTCCCATTCTTACCTCAAATCCTCATAACCTCAATAATCACGATTACTTTACTTCCTTCAACGTTTTACATTCTCATCACTTTATAAAATCACGCAAAACATATCATTTTTGTTTTTGAAACCAAGTATGCAACATATTTTTTAAATGTCAACATTAAATCATAAAAATCCAATAGACATTTAAAAATCATAATTTATTTATGTAAAATTTCAAAAACATTTAAAAATAATCATAATATTATAAAAACAGCATTTAGAGCACTGCCATGACCTTAACTAATTTTTGGTGTAAAAAGATCGTTTTACCCCTGAACGTAAAATTTCACGTTTTTGACATTTTCATGACTTTATTGACTCTAACATGTCCAAAATAATTATTTAAGCCTAAATTAATTTTCTCATAATTTTATTTAGCTTAAATATTAAACTTTTTAATTTATCTTTATTTGTTCGTTTTTACGGCGTTTTAAATCCCGAAAAATCCCAAACTTTAATATACAATTCCTAAATTAAAAACTTAGACTTTTTATGTTATTTTAGCCCTCGTGAACCATGACTCAACCCTCGTGATCCGTGTTTCGATTAGTTTGGTCAATTAAAACCCTATCTTGACCCTCTAAGGTTATACCCGAGCCACCCTCGAGCAATGCTGGCCCAAACCCTGACCAACCCTCTGGACACCCTCCTGGAGCCCTAGGAACCCACGGACCATCCCCCAGCCACAGAACCGAAGCTGGCCATCCCCAAGTGCTGCAGCTGAGAAGCAACCCACCTGAAAGGGACTCTACGTTTTTGTATCTAGGACCCTAGCCTTCGACCCAGCCCCTGAACCAGCCTGTCGTGCACCCTCTTAGGACCCTAGTGAGATACCCTAGCCAAGCCCGTGACCCCTGGCTGAACCACAACGTCTCCTGCGCGCTGCTGCACCAAGGCTTGCAGCAGCAAACCTCTCGAGTAGGAGTCCTAGCAAGCTAGGACTACTTCCCGAGCCCTGTACTCGAGTCCTTGCGTTGCTAGAACTCCACCCTTGACTCATACACACCATTAGCCAAGCCCTAGTCAAACCGAACCCAAGCCTAGCCACCTATACATTAAAACCGAGCCAACATGATCATATAACAGAAGGACCTCACACCAACTTGTTTCTTTCGATTTGCAGCATGTGAGGTGTGTGTCTAGGGCCTTATAACTTGTGTAAAATCATCCCTTAACAATCCCTAGTTATGGCAGCTCCTTAACACCACAATATACATGTTTTGGAACATCAAAACTTGAGTTTATTACAAGCATATGCAATATTTCGAAAATTATAATAAAAATATCATGCTTTTCATACAAACGATATTTAAAACAATAATACGATGTGATAGATGAGAAAAGGAGATATATGGCGTGCCTTTGTATTTTAAACGCACGAATATTTGTTGACGACGAAGAACGATGACGCGGAGGACCTAGGCTTAACAACCCTTGAAGCTTCTTTCGAAATTTTCTTCAAAATAATTTGTGTGTGTTGTCGTGTATATGGGGTGGATTTTTAGAAAAACAGGCGTGTGTATTTGTGTCAAGAATGTAGGGTTTGAGGTGATTTAACATACTATATACTAATTAATTTCTTAGTTAAGCTTAAGCCCATTAAGCCCTCAAATTAGGTCCACTAGTGCTAGATTAGAAATTAATTAAAATATTATAATAGTTTTGTTTAATTAAATTTGTGACTTTGTTAGCCGAGTTGCCAAAAAGTTTTAATTTTTGTTTAAAAACCAACACCGATAAAATTTACGTCCCCGCGTAAAAAATCACCTCAAAACTTGTTATTTTCAAAAATAAGAAAAACCATCATTCATATTTTAATTAAAAATAATTATTTAATAAAGACATTTTACGTTTTTCAGCCCTCGGTCTCCGTTCCTCGATCGCAACTCGAATAATCCTTAAAAATACAGTTTTATGCATAATGATAATAAAGTCCTATTTAACATATAATAATGCATGTCACATAATCATTTAGCCATTTTTCATAATTCCTAGATTTGCATGCAATTGGATTACGCCGTCTTAATTTTGGACCTTACAAGAGAGTTGCATAGGAATTCGATAACAATGTGATGTATCTTTGAGTGAACATAGTGGCATCTCACGTGCAACTAAAGGAACCACTTTAACCTAAAGAACATCTCATGATCTGGACAAAGATTTCGTGAACTATTAGCTAATCAGATCACATAGGGTATCCACACATGTAGGAGAGCGGAGAATCCCCGACTACAATGTAATGGCTCATATGTGTGTCACCACTACACTCAATCTCACCACCTAACGACCCTCATGAAGCTGGTAAACAAGTCAAAGTGTAGCACTATAACGTAGATCTTTAGTATTTTCTAGGATCATAAGGACTAATGGTCACTACAACAAAAACGGCAAACTGACAATGGATCTGTTGTCGTAGGTAATTACAACTGTTGTAACTGTTAGTGTTGTTGAAAGTGCGTTCAACCACAACTGGATTTTATCCGTTGTCGTTGCTATTATTTGCGCCGGTTTATGATCATTGTCGCTAAACTTAGCGATTGACATCATAACAAACCGTCGCTAATTAGAGACGGACATCATTAATTAGCGACGGTTTAACACACCATAGCTACAATTCGCGACGGTTTTCCATAAAGTCCGTCGCTAATTTTAGATACGGTTTTTCATTATGTCTGTCGTTATGTTTTTCAGTAAAATAAAAAAATTATTTTTAATAATTTAGTAAATCTAAAAAAAACTTAAAATCAGACTATACTAACAATATTTATGATCTTAACTAAAACATAAAAATTTACCAAAAATTAAAACGAAAATATTTATCCTAAATCGAAACTAAAATAGTTTAAGAGAGAAAAATTTTAAGTGTTGTGAAGTGGTGTGGAGGAAAATGGACTGAAAACGCGGATATTTATAGACAATTTACGACTGTTTTTGATTAAATTGTCGCTAATTTAAAAATTGCGACGGTTTTTTTGTTGTAACCGTCGCTAAATTTAGCGACAATTTTGCAAAAACCGTCGCTAAATTTAACAAAAACGTTGTTTGTCCAAAAACACGCTAATTGACAACAGTTTTATGTCGATTGTCAAAAAAACGCGCTAATAGACGATGGTTTATAGAACGTTTTCTTTGACTCTAAAAAACGACTCAAAGACAACAATTTTTAGAAAACCGTTGTCTTTGACCCCCAAAAAGACAATCAAAGAAAACGGTTTTCTAAAAATCGTTGTCTGTTTCTTAAAAAAATGCACCTACGACAACGGTTTTCACTAAAACCATTGTTAAAAAGTCTACGACAACGGTTTTAGTGAAAAAACCGTTGTCGTAGTTGCGTTGTTGAAGGGGTTTTTTCTTGTTGTGGGTGTACAACCATAACCTTGGACTTATCCATTAGATGAATAGTAACTACTTTGAAAATCTGAGGGTTTGTAGTTTAGTGAACTCGTCATATGGTAACCCGTCTATATCTTTGAACGTCTTCATATACATACCAACGAACGTGGTATACAACGTCACATATGTTTGTCTCGAGCTCAAGCAAACTTTATCCTTCTTTTAAGCAGCTGAATCAATTAAGAATGTTTTTAGAATGTACAGTAACTAAAATAAGTGTTTTCAATATCGCTATCATATGTATGACCTCTTACAATAACCAATGAAACTTTCTCAGTTTTTATGTATATTTTACTTGAAACTATGTAGGGGTGTGTGTATCATAGTATCATATATATCATATCATATATTTATAATACATAAGTCAGGAAAATGTTATATAAGTAGAAGGTACCATATTGTACTTTAATCATAGCCTACTGGTTTTCGCAGGCACTATCAGTGATATCTATAGAATCATTGGGAGATGATACTTGACACTCTTACAATGATTCAACGCACTACAACAAAATATGCCTTCAATCACACTCAAAAGACAACGGTTATTTTTGAAAAACCGTTGTCTTTTACTTTTTAACAACGGTTTTACGATTTTCTAAAAACCGTTGTCTTTGAGCCCAAAAGCACGCTAAAAGACAAAGGTTTTCTAAAACCCGTTGTCTTTTAGCGTGTTTTGGGGGGTCAATGACGACGGTTTTATAACCGTTGTCTATTAGCGTGTTTTTGGGACAAACGAAAATGGTTTTTGAGAACCGTTGTGGATTAGCGTGTTTTTTTTAGAAACGACAACAGTTTTCGTGAACCGTTGTGGATTAGCGTGTTATTTTGGAGAAACGACAACGATTTTAGTGAACCGTTGTTAAAATAGCTACGATTTTGCTTAAACCGTCGCTAACTTTATCGACGGTTTATTAAAACCGTCACTATATATAGCGAAGGTTTTAAGTGAAACCGTAGCAATTTTTAAATTAGGGACTGTTTTGAATAAATCGTCGCTAAAAAGTTTTAAATTAGTGACCGTTTAATAATAACCATTGCTATTAGCCACGGTTATTATTAAATCGTCGCTAATTGCGACTGTTTTTGCACGGTTTTTAGCGACAGTGTTTGACTATTCGTCGTTATTAGCAACAATTTATCAAATTACCGTCGCAATTATAACAAAAACCGTCGCAAACTGTCTATAAATATCGGCATTTTCAGTCCATTTTCATCCACACCACTTCACAACACTTAAAATTTTTCTCTCTTAGACAATTTTAGTTTTGATTTAGGGTAAATTTTTTCGTTTCAATTTATTGTAAATTTTTAAATGTTAGTTAAGATCATGAATGTTGTTAGCATAGTCAGATTGTAAGTCTTTTTAGATTTATTAAATTATTCAAATTATTATTTTTATTTTACTGAAAAAATTAGCGACGAACATGAGAGAAACCGTCGCTAATTTTAGCGACGGACTCTATGGAAAATCCGTCGCTAATTTTAGCAACGGTTAAAAGAAACCGTCTCTAATTTTAACTGTCGCTAAAATTAGCGACGGTTATTCATGATTTAGCGACTGTTAAAAGAAACCATCCCTAATTAGCAACGGTTATTCATGATTTCTGTCGCTAATTTTAGCGACGATTTTCATAAACCAGTCGCTAATAAGCGATGGAAAATTCCGTCGTTAATGCAATAATCCGTCGCAAATTGTAGCTACGACAACAGTTTAAAACCGTTGTCGTTGAACGCACTTTCAACAACACCATCATTTACAATAGTTTTTAAATTGCCTATGATAACGTATAAAATCCGTTGTCATTTTGCATTTTCGTAGTAGTGACGGTTGCAATCAGAACTAAGTTCTAAAATTCTTTCCGATCAACGAATTGATGCACATAATGGGGCTAACAAGGGTAAACTTGTATAAGATATCAATGTTATTATAAATCACATGAGTTGTTAACCCACATCTAGCTGTATACCTGAACAATTGAAGATCACATGAGTATTGATTTATGTGTTACCGTTGAGATAATCAAGTTTAAGCTTGGTTATTTAGTTTGATGGAGATCAAACATATGACTTAAAAAGAATTTATAAGTGGATTTCATATTTAGAAGTTGTGAAATTTAGAATGACTGCTAAATTTTTGATGAGAGTGCAATTACGTAAAATTTGTGAAGGAGATCGAAAATAGACAGCTATCAAAAATGTTTGTGGAAAATTTGATCTTCAAAGTTTTAACTTAGCATAATAATAAAGTGTTTTGTACACTCGTCTCTGATCGTCGATCGAGATTATTGTGAAACCACAATCAGCGATTGTTTGATTAATAAACTTGAAGTTTCCTAATCAAACGTGGACTAGTAGATTTTCAAATTGGTCAAATCACCCAAGAAAAATGTTAGAAGTTTCTAGAATCTCATGAATAGATAAGAGCTTATCTAATCCTTTTAAATTTTATTAAAAAATTTGAGAAGATAAACATAAGAGATTTGACAAGAGAAAAATTCCTAGTTCTAGATAGAAAGATTAATGTAAACTTGGGAGACATGAAATATATGAAATCAAAGGTTGATTACACACAAAACAATCAAAATTTTTATGAAAATCCTATATTATCTCCCTCTCTTCTCTAGAACAGAAAAATCGGCCACTGCCTTGTACAAGACAAGGATTTGGCTGTGCACCTCCAAAACTTCACTAAGAGTCGTTGCTGCTCCTCAGTGATCCCGCTGCACCACCATCGTGATGCTACCACATCACCGCCAAAATCATTCCGTCTTCATGGCTTTATTCTCAATGAAAAAATTTGCTTAGATTTCTTGAGCAATCTTAAAATGAACAATTTTTTCAATCAAGTACCTAATTTAGACAGTTGAAGATTGAATAGTTGGAGTGAAATGTTAATCGCTGAAGGTAAACTTTCAATAAACATCGTATGGAGGATTTAGAATCATACTACACCCAATTCAAATTTTATTTTGCAAAACTAAGAGCCCGTTTGGTATCAAAAGTTTTTTGATTAAAAAAGTGCTTTTTTAAGTTAGCTTTTAAAAGTGCTTTTTTAAGTAAAAGTTGTGTTAATATTGTGTTTGGATGAATAGATAAAAAGCACTTTTTTAAATTAATAAATGTGTTTGGATACATATCATTAAAGTGCTTTTTTAACTCATTAATTTATATATATTGACATCTGTGAAATTAAGATCGATAGGTTTGATGATATCTCTCGACAACTTCCATATGGACTCTAAAACGCTGTGAAACTGTTTTGAAAAAGTTTCCCCCGAGTGTTGAAAACGCTCTTGAACATTTCTAACTGAAGCAGGTTGACCCATCATGTACAAAAATAATCCCACATTTTCATAGATATCAACTCCTTTTGTTGGCTGTAAGCTATATTTTTGGAGTAGATCGTCACATAGTTTATAAAAAACATGTTTCCTCATTCTAAACATTTCAAAGCATCGTGTCTCATTACCATTCAATATCTCTGCCACCCATTGAGACCCTGATAACCACGATGTCCTACATTTTTCTTTAACAATATATTTCAAAACATAATTCGTAACACCACACAAGGATAACAAAACCATTCTTTTCTTAGAGACATGTGTATTTCTAATAGAATCAACGGAAATGTCGGAATCACTTGATGCATCAGAGTTATCTGATATAGTGGAGCCTGAACTCGCAGACATCCTGTGAAAATATATGAATAAAGATAAATATATAAAAAAAACAATAAACATTGAAAGTTTTAGATTATTGCATTACAAATTTAAACATACTACTTAGTAAAGTTGACTCATCAATCAATAAAAGAAATAAACAAGTGCATTATTCAAATATTTTTCCTAAAAACATAACTCATGTTAATAACGCTTCAAATCATCTTTAGTGAATGTCTTTGCCCAACCAAGCTGCAGTTCCGAGTCCTTCAATCCGATAAATGTTTGCCTATTATGCTTTTTACCCAAAACTCTAGTAACTATGAAGAATTGCTCACTGCCAACCACCATACCAGGCAAACTACGAAGAACCTCCAGACAATTTTCAATGCTACATGGATCATCTTTTGGTGTTTCGTGTATAGACTTTTGAGTCTCAAATTCTTGAAGAACACGATCAAGTTGATCGGCTAACCTAGTGGCAATGTGACCTCTTTTTTCCCCACTCTCCCTTCTTTTTCTCTTCCTTTGCTGCATAGAGTTGTCAGCTCCCATTGTTGAGTTTTCCATAAATTCTTGGCTTTCAACATTAATATAAACATCACTTTGAAACTCTCCATCTAACTGAACATCCCAATCATTTGTATCATCGTTGAAATTATTATGAATTGGTTGATCCTCTGATGGTGCTATTGCAGCATAGTCAGTTGCTATGGAACCTATAAATATATTTTCCAATAAATCTAAATTCTTGGGTCCCCTCAATCTAAACTTTGCATACTCGGGATTTTCCTGTAATTTGCAACGTAACAAAAAATAAATAAAAATAATTGATTAAAAATTTAAAATGTAGTATATAAATTATGTACCTTAATTTTATCCTCCCACCAACTATTATCAGCTTGCATGGTCATCTTGTTATAATCCCAACCAAGGCCAGTCTCATTATTTCCAATAAATTGTGCCCACAGTGCAAAATATTTTCTCATAGAATCCCATTTATTTTTGAATTGTTTTTGATTCAAAGAAAGTCCTGTTCTCTCATTAAATTTTGAAACTAAATTGGTGTACCCTGTTTTGTTTAAATGTTTGGTAGGCTTATTGCCGGATTCAATTTCTTCCTCACAAATTTTTAAAAATATTTCGGTATTCTGATCAGCCCAATCCGCCTTATTATTCCCATCAGCAACAAATCCAGGTTCAACAGTCTCAATCGTATATCTAGGTAATTGACTTGGATTTGATAATCCTCGTTTAGGAGCTAACTTCGAATACATTCTATATTCAAAAAATAAAACATAAAAAAACAATAGATTATCTAATTCACAATATCATAAATGAAAAAGTAATACAAACAAAAATTAAATAATATTACAGTAATATTATGGTATATAACATATTTTAATTAATATAATATTATATACGTAATACACAAGAATTGATGAATATTAAATACGTAGTTGCAAAAAAAATGGAATAAGCAAATACTTTCCCCTTCTGACTTCCTGGATTTATCGGATCATTGACCGAATTGTAACATAATTATCTAATTCATAATACGTAATACAGACGTAAATGAATAGGGAGTGTAGATTCTGCAGCAAAAAGAAAGCAGAAAAAAATGAACGAACAAAAACCTCGACTGAAAAAAAAAATTGTACCTTGTAGAAGAATGGAGAAAAGATTGAGAGGAGGCTACTGGTGGATGTTTTTTTAAGGTTATTAAAAAAGCTAGTGAAAAAAGCTCTAAAATAGGGCTTTTAAAAAAGCTCTAATTTCAACTTAAATAAGTGTTTTTTTAAGCACTAGAAGCCCATCCCAAACAAGTTAAAAATTAAAAAAAGCACTTTTTTTTTTAAAAAAAAAGCACTTTTTTAAATTGTAGCTTCTTATACTAAACGGGCTCTAAATTATTAAAATATTTTAAACTTCTGTTGTAACTTAGATGCCAGAAAATTATACACCAACAGTGGTATCAGAGCTCGAGTACTCACTCAATTTGAATTATTCATGCTATTTATTAATTGAATCATGTTGAGTTATTTATTTTTAACCGCATAAGAAAATTTTCAAAAAACTGAAGCACTTAGAAAATAATATTTTTAGGGGAAAAATATTATGCGTGGTTTCCCACAGGCTATCGCTGCAGTACAGACTTTTAATAATTAAAAAATTGTTTTTCCTTGTTAACTGGGCAGCCTTGTTAGCTGTCCCTCCTCTCGAGTTGCTGCCCGAATAGTTGGGGCAGCCCGTAACCAACTGCCTGAAAACATCATGCAGTTTAGAGTGCATGGACATGGTGCTTGAGATGGTATCGAGAAGCTCTGCCCGATGGGGTCAAAGTTTTGACCCGAGGAAATTTTTTATTTTACAAATGTTTTGGGCTAAATTGTTAGTTTAATAAAATTTGACTTATTTGCCCTTAAAATTAATTTTCTATAAAATTATATGATTTTATTATAAAAATAACTTGAATTTTATTTAAATTATTTATGTTAAAAATGTGTTTTTAGAGGAAAATTAATTATTAATAAATTAATTTGAAAAATTAAATAAAAGTGTGTATAATTTTCATTTATTTGATAATTATTAAAGTGGACCTGGTTTGTGGCTCATTCCTAGCTTTAAATCTGTATCCCAGTGTATCATGAAAATGTATTATAAATATTAAATATAGTGGGAAATCAAATTTGGAATACGGTGGGCTCAGATCATAAAGATTTTTGAAGATCGAAGACATAAAATATTGAAAGTTTATGTAATAATGCATTTGCATCACTATATTTATCTAGGTTTTTTGAGATGGATATGTGTTTGGCTGTCATGGATCAAACTAGATCTCAATTATCGATCATCCTTTATTTTTTTATGATATATGTGATATATTATGAGTAATCAATATGTGTGTTATTATTATAATAACAAGTGTTGCATAAATCCGACAAACCTATAAACAAACATGTCGCTATTTTTAAATTAAATGATGAGAGTCATTTTGGATAAGATTCAAATTTTATATCAAGCTCATAATTGTAAATTTAAAAAGTTTAAAAGAAATTTCTTGTCTAACATCAACAGTAGTTGCATGATGAACACTACCTGCAGTCGGTGTCTGAACATATTATTGGAGAGGCCTTGATGCTTAAAAGCTGTGATTTCAGGTGATATACTTGATGTGAATTGATTGAAACTCTCATGACTTCGACTCATATTATCGGGGGATCTCATGTCGCCCATCCACTCCAATTCATCATTGACGGGTCAGACTCGACACATGAAGATATACATCGTCATATTATTGAGCCCTTAACAAACGTGAGACAAATTACGTGGGGTTGCATGAAATGAAATTGGGTTATACCTTTTAGAAATTATCATTGACTTATATTATTCATGATCATAAATTAGCAATTGGATCATGTGTACTCACTAAGAAAATTATTTCTTTTTTTCATTAAAATGTAGTGAAATGTCAAAATAGCGGGAGGTAATTCATAAAATTAAATTCCATATTTTATGTTTTATAAAATATTTTAAAATAGTCAATAACTTTTATTTTGTTTATATTTTCAGTTTATTTACGATGTCTTCGCGAAATATATTATCTTTTATTCTAGATCAACATAAGTTAACAAGACCTAATTATCATGATTGGCTAAGATATTTTAAAATTGTTCAAATTGTGGAGAAGATAACATATGTACTCACTAAGACTCCTCCAAAAGAGACAATTGTCAATGTTGTCATTTTCATTTGATTGGTTTGTAGTTAACTTCAATATGAATAAGAAGATAGAGGCTAGCCTTGAAGATCTAATTAATATGCTTACGACTTATGAGGCCACCATAAAGAAAAAAATCATGTTTTCTAGAGGGCTTCTCGTCTCGAACAAAAAAAGGCCCACAAGGGAAGGGAAAAAGCCGTTATGCCTTTCCAAGAAAACAAGTCCAATTAGAAGCAAGCTCTAAATGCTACTAAAGGACCCACAAAGTCCGATAAGTCATAACACGTTTTTTTCAACTGGCAAAAGCCCGGATATTGGAAACGCTAATGAGTGGAATATGTAGCCCATAAGACATATGGCAATGGTATGTTCTATATTGAAGTAAATATCTAAATTATCTCATTTCCTTGAGTATAGGATACTAGAATCTCATCTTTGTAAAGATTTGCAGACGATTACAAGAAGTGGGATGATTAGAGATTGTGAGACCTTCCTAAGGATGAGAATGGAGAAAGAGTTTCTACTAAGGCCATACGAGATATTTATTATTCAACAATAATTTTTATTTATTTATAAGGATGTTTTTTTGTTTCAGATTTGGTAAAACTGTTGTTTCGATTTCAATGCTAGATAAAGATTGATTTTCTCAGTTTTTTTTTCCAAATGTGTTTACAATATTTACGATAATGAATGTTTAATTAGAACATGAAAATTAGAAAATATTCTCTACAGTTTAAAAATATGAGATATTTCACCTAAAAACATCCAAGTTAACTAAATTTCAACAACTAACAAAAGAAAATTAGATATTATTTACCAAACACACTTATGACATGCTAGGCTATGAGATATTTCCCAAATAAGTGTGCACAAACTAGTGAGAGAGGGCATATTTGATTTTTCAGACATAGACTCTTTGATACATGTGAAACCTGAAATAAAAAATGACCAAAGCACATTTCCTAGGGAAAGTGGAAAGTTTTGTAGTTCCATGATCTATTGGATTTGATCTATACAGATATGTGTGGCCCACTAATTTTTAGCACAAAAACGGATATTCTTACTTCATTATCTTTACTTATGGCTTCTCTAGGTATGAGTATGTGTATTTGATAAATACAAGTCTGAAGCCTTTGAAATGTTCAAAGAATTTAGAGCTTAAGTAGATAAAAAAAATAGGAAAGAATATTAAAACATTTCAATTTGATCGAGGTAGAGAATACTTGACTACTAAATTCCATGTCTGTCTTAAAGAGAATGAGATTCTCTCACAGTAGAATCCTCTTCTCCCACAACAATTGAATGGTGTGTCAGAATTTCATAATAAACATTGTTGAATATGGTTTGATCTATGATGGTATTCATTGAATTTATGTCACATTTTTGGGGATATGCATTTGAGACATCGGCAATATTGTTGAACAAAGTCCTTACAAATGTAATGGACAAAATACCATATAAAATATGGATGGGGAAGCCTCTGAAACATTATTATATTGTAATATGGAGATGACATGCTTATGTAAAGCATATAGTTGGGGACAATTTTGATAATAGATCCATTTTGTGCTTTTATGTTTAATATCCAAAGAACTCCATGGATATTAATTCTATTATTCCTAAATAAACAGAAGTGTTTTTTTCTAGGAATGTCATCTTCTTAGAGAATGAATTTTTATTTGATAGAAAAGGTGGGCGCATAGAACTAGAGGATATTTGAGAAACAGCCGCACCACATATTGTAGAACACACGCCCCAACAGCCAATCAAAGATGTACACATTCCTAGGATATATGAATGGATCTCAAGACCACCTGTGAGGATGAGCCCGATTCTTGAATAGGGCCAGGATGAGCTTAATCCTTCATTCGATTCAAGGAACTTCGAAGAAGCGTTATCTGTTACCAATTCATCCAATTGGCTTGAAGCTATGCAGTCCAGGATGGACTTTATGTATTCGAATCTTGATCCTTAGTAGATCCACCTGATGGAATTGTTCTCATATGCTGTATATAACGGCCCGAAAATTCGTGTTTGAATATTTGCGGAAAAATTAAAAAAAATTTCTTTGTAAAGTAAGAAAAATGCCTCATTCATAAAATAGACCGTTAAATAAAGTTTAAATGTTAAAAAAATAGCAGCGGAAGAAATTAGTCGTTTGCAAAAGAACAATTTAAGAATAATCCAATAACGGATAAACTGTTTGAGCATAAAAATGGTAAATGCTAAAATGAGGTCCTCGGGTTCCACTACTGCCGACCCAAGCTAGCTCACTGGTCCCCGCCCTCGGCCCCGACATCGTCAGAACCTACAAAAATCAAGTCTAGTGAGTCTAAAGACTCAACATGCATATATCGTAAATAACGAGTAAATATAATAAAAATTCCATGGGAGTAAAAATATCATGTCATGAGGCACAATGTGAAAATAACATATCATGAGCGATTATAATACGTGCATAACTGAAATGAAAGTCACAGTGAAAATGTTTGCTCCTTGGAGCCCTGTACTGAAATAGCCTGTAATAAATTTTCTGTTGAGATTATGGTCTACGCAAGTGGCCCCTGCACTGAAAACTGACCGGTAACTGACGACCGGATAATAAAATGCTCCCATGACCGGTAACTGGCGACCGGGTAAAATAGTAAACGTCTGATCAAACTATGCCACAGTATACTGGGTGGTACAAACTGAACTGACCGGTAACTAGCGACCGGACCGGTAACTGGCGACCGGATTTAGCAATAATCCGATGATAGTGAAACGGCCACAAGCAATATCGCATAATCTCAAAAATGAACATTGTATATTTTTATGCACGTAATATAATTAAATGACACAATTAAATATCCTGTATTAATTTACTGCTTGGATTGGATCTCTCCCAGGCTCGCTGCAACCTAAATATACCATGAAAAATATGCAATAGATGTATGGGACCAAACTATGCAATAACATTCGAAAATGTGACAATTACGCCTAATAACTTCGTATTTAATCATGACTCCGAACCAACCCAAACCAACACCGAACCATCATGTAGTCATGATTAAAATATGCCTAAAATGATGAAATAATGCTCCTAAAATAGTGAGGGCCGAAATCTAAGCGAATGGAGGCCAAAACATGAAACGCTCTTTCGAGAGTCAATTTGGCACATCGCACCGTAAATTCTCGTACGACCTCAAAAATGATCCGAATCATGAACGGCCAAAAACATGACCTTCCTAACTTGATGAGGCACTGTCCAGTCCAAGGCCATGGGCTAAAAGCCAACCGAAAACTCGAACAAGCCACTGAACCATCACAGCAAGTTGCTGTCCAAAAATACAGCAGCTGTGCTTTGGTTTCCTTGCGTCGTTTGCAAGGTTAATGGCCATTGGGGCTTGAACCACCGACCAGAACCTCTTACCAACATCCTAAGGAATGATTTGAACCATGGCTAAGGGCCCTAGGCCAGCCACAATCCGAACCACACCAGAAACAAGACCACACTCCTAGCCGAGAACGTAATCTGCGCGCTTGTGGAGTTTTGCTTCGTTTGCTGTCATGGACCTTTCCAGTGGCCATTTGGTTGACCATGGCACGATCTAGACATCTTGGGGTATGGTATGAACCGTGGCTAAGGGCCATAGGCCAACCAAGATCCACACCAATCCACCAAAATTCGAAACACACATGCTGTACAAATGAAGAGCCGAAATGTGGAAGGGGCTGTTCTTGAGTTATTTTTTAAAAATCGATTCACCATGGATCAAGCCACCAAAAAGGGCGACTTAGTCACGTTTTAGACATGCTAGGGAAGTGATCTAACCATGGATATAGGCTTTGTAGCAGCCATGATCAGATTCACTTCCTATATGACAGCAACACAGAATTTCGAACAAGACTCAAATAGACAACCGGTGTGTTGCTGTCATTGTCGTGTTTTCCAGCGTGCATGGGGTTGAATGAGTGGACCAACATTGTCCTAATGCATCCTAATACATGTCCAGATGTCGCCTTGGGAGCCTGGAACCGAACCAATACCTGAAACCACAACACAAAAGAAAATCGTGAAACTTGAAAAGGGAGGGCCGAAAATCTGCATGTGCATTTTCTGAAATTTCTTGATGTGTTTCGGTTTTTACATGAAAGGATGATCATGAAACATAAAAATAATGATAGTATTACTTGATTGAAGATTCAAGGAAGAATATATGCATGCCTGGTTTCGTTTTGAAGGAAAACGAAAGAATGAGACGATCCGGCGCGAAGGAGGTGGAGTGCTTTATTTTCTACCTTTCTTGCTCTCGATTTTCTCTCGTGTTTTTCCCTTAGCACCTCACAAATTTTTTCTCTAAAATCCTCTGAATTTTGGTGATGGAGGGGGGAGAATGATGGTTTGAAAGGTGAGGGGGAAGATCCACTAATAAAGGGATTCAAATGGAAGACCAAGTCTACCATTCATTTAAATTTTGAATTTGATTGAACAAGTCTTCTTGGGGGAGCATGGCCGATTTATCCATGATAATTAGGCTAGGATATTGCTTACTAATAAATTAATTAAGGTTGATTAATAATTAAAAAGGTTATCATGCTAAAAATGACAAAGAATGGGTCAAAGGTGAGTTGGCATGTCCTAGCTTAATCTACTAAGGGGTGGCCGAATTCTTGGAATAAAATGAAGGGAAATGTTGATTATTTACTAAATTTATAACCCTTAAAAGCCTTACCTATCCTTTAAATAATTTAGTGAACTAACCTCTCATTTAAGGAACTTAAATGAATTTATTTTCTACTCACCTCAAGTAACTTAAATAATTCCTTAAACTTCCATTTAACTTAAATTAACTTATTAATTAGCTAAAATAAGTTATAGGAATGTTTTCCTAAATCTTAAATTTTATTTCTAAACTCCAACTCCAGTCCGGCCTCTCTGAATTAACTGAAATGATAAAAATCTAAACGACTGCATAAAATAATAAAATAATTAAATTTAAATACTCATGCAATAAAATCATTTTAATTTAAATACTAGAATTATGCATGGCTTATACGTAGTCTAAGTTACGGGTTTTACAACCCTTCCCCCCTTAAAAGAAATTTCGTCCTCGAAATTAAGACTCACCGAATAACTCGGGGTAACGATCTCTCATCTCCGGCTCAGACTCTCATGTAGCTTCCTCCTCAGAATGGTTAAGCCATTTGACTTTGACTCGCCTAACCAGCTTGTTTCGAAGCTTCTTCTCCTGCCTGTCTAAGATCTGCACTGGTCTCTCCTCATAAGATAGGTTCGGAGTTAGCTGCAACGGCTCAAAGTTCAGGACATGCGAAGGGTTCGTCATGTACTTCCTCAGCATAGAGACGTGAAAGACATTGTGTACTCCAGCCAGATTCGGCGGAAGAGCCACACGATAAGCTAGCGTCTCAACTCTGTCGAGGATCTCAAACGGTCCAATGAATCTCGGACTGAGCTTCCCTTTCTTCCCGAATCTCATGACACCCTTCATAGGTGCCACATTCACAAAGACATGGTCGCCGACAGAAAACTCTAAATCTCTCCTCCTCTGATCTGCATAACTCTTCTGCCGACTTTGAGCAGTCCTCATTCTGTCACGGATCCGGGCTACTACGTCGACAGTATGCTAAATAATCTCTGGACCCAACTCTGCTCTCTCTCCTACTTCATCCCAATGAACAGGAGATCTACACTTACGACCATATAGTGCTTCATACGGAGCCATACCAATAGAAGACTAAAAGCTGTTGTTGTAGGTGAACTCAACCAATGGTAAGTTCGACTCCCAACTCCCTGAGAAGTCAATCACACAAGCACGGAGAAGATCCTCCAAAATCTGAATGACTCGCTCTGACTGCCCATCTGTCTGAGGATGGAAAGTGGTGCTAAATAGCAACTTCTTCCCCATAGTCGAATGCAAACTCTTCCAAAATGAGGAATTAAATCTGGGATCTCTATTAGATACGATAGAAACTGAATACCATGAAGTCGGACTATCTCCCGGATGTACAACTCTGCATACTGAATCATGGTGAAAGCCGTCTTAATAGGCAAGTAATACGCTGATTTGGTAAGACGATCAACAATCACCCAGATGGCATTCGATCCTCTGGCTGACCTCGGCAATCCGGTCACAAAGTCCATGGTAACATTCTCCCACTTCCACTCGGGAATAGGGAGAGGCTTGAGCAAACCTGCTGGTCACTGATGCTCGGCCTTCACTAACCTGACAAGTCAGACACTCGGATACAAACCGTCTGGTATCCTTCTTCATCCCTGGCCACCAATACAACGACTGCAAATCTCGGTACATCTTCGTACTCCCTGGATGAATAAAGTACGGGGACATGTGGGCCTCTGATAGAATATCTGCTCGGATAAATCACTGCTAGGAACCCACATCCTGTCTCGGTACCTCACTATACCATCACTGACTGAATACAAGACACTGCCCTTGGCTTCATCCCTCTGCTTCCACTTTGCCAATTGCTCATCTGTTGCCTGACCACTGCGAATATGGTCCAGGAGAGTGGACTGAATAGTCAAGGTAGATAATCGGGGAACTCTACCTTGAGGATATGACTCTAGATCAAACCTCTGCATCTCAATCTGAAGAGGTCTCGAAACTGTCAAATGAGGCATCACTGCGACTTTCCTGCTCAATGCATCCGCAACTACATTAGCTTTACCCGGGTGGTAGCTAATGTCATAGTCATAATACTTCACAAGCTCCAACCAACACCTCTGACGCATGTTCAGCTCCTTCTGCGTAAAGAAATACTTGAGGCTCTTGTGGTCGGTAAAGATCTGGCACTTCTCTCCATACAGATAATGCCTCCAAATCTTCAAGCCAAAAACTACTGTGGCCAACTCTAGATCATGGGTAGGGTAATTCTTCTCATGAGTCTTCAACTGTCTAGAAGCATAAGCTATTACCTTCCCATGCTGCATCAATACGACACCAAGACCGAGCTTCGAAGCATCGGTATACAGTACAAACTCACCGGACCCTGATGGCACGGCCAAAACTGGTGCTGAGATAAGAGCTTGCTTCAAAGTATCGAAGCTCTTCTGACACTCCTCGCTCCAAACAAATTTCACATTCTTCTTTGTCAGTGCTGTGAGTGGAATTGCAATCGAAGAGAATCCCTTAATGAACTTCCGATAATATCCTGCTAAGCCAAGAAAACTGCGGATCTCTGTTGCATTCTGTGGCACAACCCAATCTCTGACTACTGCAACTTTCGCTGGGTCTACCTCAATGCCACTGCTGGAAACAATGTGGCCTAAGAACGCCACCTTCTCTAACCAGAATTCAGCATTTACCGAACTTTGCGAATAATTTGTGCTTCTGCAATGTCTGCAACACTGTGGTCAGATGCCTGTTGTGATCCTCCCGATTCTTGGAGTAGACGAGAATGTCATCTATGAACACTATCACAAACTAGTCGAGGTACGGCTGAAATACGCGATTCATGAGATCCATGAAGATCGCTGGCGCATTAGTCAATACAAAGCCTCATCGTGCCATCTTTCTTCTTAACAAAAAAGACTGGCGCGCCCCAAGGTGAGAAACTAGGGCGAATGAACTCCTTGTCAAGAAGTTCCTGAATCTGCTTCTTAAGCTCTACCATCTCTGTCTGTGCAAGTCGGTACGGTGCTTTTGAGATCGGAGCCGTACCTGGCATAAGCTCGATGGAAAACTCCACCTCTCTCTCATGTGGCATACCAGAGACGTCCTTAGGAAAAACGTCTAAGAAGTCTCTAACAATCGGGACATCTGAAGCTGACTGACTGGGTGCCTCGGGGACAGATACAAAGGTTGCTAGAAACGCCCGACACCCTCTATGCATGAGCTTCCTAGCCTGGACATAAGGAATAATGCGCGGTAAGGGAAAGTACATGTCTGGCTCAAATAAGAACTGCGTCATTCCAGGCAGTCGGACTAGAACAGATCTCCGCAGGAAGTCAATCAAAACTCTGTTCCGCAATAGCCAATTCATCCATAGAATAATGTCAAACTCTGGCATCTGTAACAGTACGATAAGATCCGCATAAACAAGGTTGCCATGGAGCTCAAGATCTATGTCTCGGATCACATTGGTGGCTGCCATCTCCTCGCCAGACGGCAGTACTACGGAATAGGCTATATCTAGCCCAATGGTCTTAACTTTGAGGAAATTAGCAAAGACCTCTGAAATGAATGAGTGAGTGGCCCCTGAATCTATCAAGGCCTTCGTAGCGGAACCGGATATAAAAATTCTCCCTGAAAGATCGGAACTCTAATTTGAACCCAATAGTTACAAAGACTAAACTTATAGACATGCAAAGGTTGAAGTTCTTCTAACTTAAATTTCTAAAATATTACAAAGTAGAGCATGCAATCCTATCGTAATTCTATGTTCAAAATATTAACCCAAAACATTAAGTTCCAAATGCAGACTCAAAGCTTAAGGTACCTGTCATAAGCATCGTATCTAGGTTCGTCTCCGTGGCATGGAGAGCAAACACTCTGCCTTGGGTAGGCGGATTCCTCTGAGGGCACTGCAGAAATAAGTGGTCTGGACTACCACACCTATAACACTTTCCTGAGCCGTACATACATGCTCCAGGATGGCGATGTGAGCACTTAGGACAGACTGGGCGCTCAAGAGCCCTCGGGGTTGGGCGTCCCCGCTGCTTCTGCTGGCCTCTGTTTCTGGGCGGCCCGTGAAAAGGCCTCTTGTGCTGATGCTGATGCTGATGCTGCTGAGGAGGAGGGCGGTGTGGTACCTGGATTGGGCACTTGCCCTGACGATCTCTCTCGATGTCCCGCTGATCCTGCTCTGCGGCTAAGGCTTTGGAGACAGCGACCTCATAAGAAGTAGGGTCAGACACCCTAACATCACGGCGCAAGATCGGCCGTAGACCCACCAAGAAATGCATCAACTTGGCTCTAGCATCATTTGCGATCAGGGGTACAAAATGACAACCCCTCTCGAACTTACGGATGAACTCCGTAACAGTCATATCTCCTTGCTTCAAGCTCATAAACTCAGTGGTCAACCTGGTGCGCACTTCCTCAGCAAAGTATTTGGAGTAGAACACCTCCGTGAAGCGCACCCTAACTCAGCGTAGCCACGTTCAGGGCTACCGATGCTCCTTCCCACCATAAGCGGGCATCTCCTCCGAATAAGTAGGTGGCACATCGGACTCTGTCTGCATCTCCAAGCTCCATGAACTCGAAGATAACCTCGAGGGACTTGATCCAGCCCTCAGCAATCATGGGGTCAGACGTCCCAGAAAACTCCTTCGGACGCATCTTCATGAATCTTTCGTAGACAACCTCGGGCCCTATCGGCCTGGTCGCCACAGCATGGTTCCCCGCAAACTGAGCGAAGAACTGCGTCATCCCAGCTAGCATCTGGGCATTCATGTCCAGTTGAGGTGGAGGTGGTAAGTCTCTCTCCTGCCTCGGCTGCTCCCTGTCCTCTCGGCGAGGCTCATCCTCAGTAGGGCGCTCAAGGATGCGTCTAGGGGGCATACTGTTCCATACATAACCCATACGTAACTAACATGCATAATTCCATAATTTATTAAATTTAAATACTGAACAAATAAAATGAATCTGGACATAAAATGCTTCATGAAATCATGCCGTTAAAAATAATTCATGCTTTAAATAAAATGCGTAAATGTAAACTTACAGACCAAAGACGTGACTTCGTGAGCTTCTCGAGATCAGTAGTAGTACAACCCTATAAAAAACCATTGCTCTGATACCAGCTATAACGGCCCGAAAATTCGTGTTTGAATATTTGCGGAAAAATTAAAAAAAATTTCTTTGTAAAGTAAGAAAAATGCCTCATTCATAAAATAGACCGTTAAATAAAGTTTAAATGTTAAAAAAATAGCAGCGGAAGAAATTATTTGTTTGCAAAAGAACAATTTAAGAATAATCCAACAACGGATAAACTGTTTGAGCATAAAAATGGTAAATGCTAAAATGAGGTCCTCGGGTTCCACTACAGCCGACCCAAGCTAGCTCACTGGTCCCCGCCCTCGGCCCCGACATCGTCAGAACCTACAAAAATCAAGTCTAGTGAGTCTAAAGACTCAACATGCATATATCGTAAATAACGAGTAAATATAATAAAAATTCCATGGGAGTAAAAATATCATGTCATGAGACACAATGTGAAAAATATCATGTCATGAGACACAATGTGAAAATAACATATCATGAGCGATTATAATACGTGCATAACTGAAATGAAAGTCACAGTGAAAATGTTTGCTCCTTGGAGCCCTGTACTGAAATAGCCTGTAATAAATTTTCTGTTGAGATTATGGTCTACGCAAGTGGCCCCTGCACTGAAAACTGACCGGTAACTGGCGACCGGATAATAAAATGCTCCCATGACCGGTAACTGACGACCGGGTAAAATAGTAAACGTCTGATCAGACTATGCCACAGTATACTGGGCGGTACAAACTGAACTGACCGGTAACTGGCGACCGGATTTAGCAATAATCCCATGATAGTGAAACGGCCACAAGCAATATCGAATAATCTCAAAAAAGAACATTGTATATTTTTATGCACGTAATATAATTAAATGGCACAATTAAATATCCTGTAATAATTTACTGCTTGGATTGGATCGATCCCAGGCTCGCTGCAACCTAAATATGCCATGAAAAATATGCAATAGATGTATGGGACCAAACTATGCAATAACATTCGAAAATGTGACAATTACGCCTAACGACTTCGTATTTAATCATGACTCCGAACCAACCCGAACCAACACCGAACCATCATGTAGTCATGATTAAAATACACCTAAAATGATGAAATAATGCTCCTAAAATAGTGAGGGCCGAAATCTAAGCGAATGGAGGCCAAAACATGAAACGCTCTTTCGAGAGTCAATTTGGCACATCGCACCGTAAATTTCCGTACGACCTCAAAAATGATCCGAATCACGAACAGCCAAAAACATGACCTTCCTAACTTGATGAGGCACTGTCCAGTCCAAGGCCATGGGCTAAAAGCCAACCAAGAACTCGAACAAGCCACTGAACCGTCACAGCAAGTTGCTGTCCAAAAATACAGCAGCTGTGCTTTGGTTTCCTTGCGTCGTTTGCGAGGTTAATGGCCATTGGGGATTGAACCACCGACCAGAACCTCTTACCAACATCCTAAGGAATGCTTTGAACCATGGCTAAGGGCCCTAGGCCAGCCACAATCCTAACCACACCAGAAACAAGACCACACTCCTAGCCGGGAACGTAATCTGCGCGCTTGGGGAGTTTTGCTTCGTTTGCTGTCATGGACCTTTCCAGTGGCCATTTGGTTGACCATGGAACGATCTAGAAATCTTGGGGTACTGGTATGAACCATGGCTAAGGGCCATAGGCCAACCAAGATCCTCACCAATCCACTAAAATTCTAAACACACATGCTGTACAAATGAAGAGCCGAAATGGGGAAGGGGCTGTTCTTGAGTTATTTTGTAAAAACCGATTCACCATGGACCAAGCCACCAAAAGGGACGACTTAGTGACGTCTTAGACATGCTAGGGAAGTGATCTAACCATGGCTATAGGCCTTGTAGTAGCCATGATAAGATTCACTTCCTATATGACAGCAACACAGAATTTCGAACAAGACTCAAATAGACAACCGGTGTGTTGCTGTCATTGTCGTGTTTTCCAGCGTGCATGGGGTTGAATGAGTGGACCAACATGGTCCTAATGCATCCTAATACATGTCAGATGTCGCCTTGGGAGCCTGGAACCGAACCAATACCTGAAACCACAACACAAAAGAAAATCGTGAAGCTTGAAAAGGGAGGGCCGAAAATCTGCATGTGCATTTTCTAAAATTCCTTGATGTGTTTCGGTTTATACATGAATGGATGATCATGAAACATAAAAATAATGATAGTATGACTTGAGTGAAGCGTCAAGGAAGAATATATGCATGCCTGGTTTCGTTTTGAAGGAAAACGAAAGAATGAGACGATCCGGCGCGAAGGAGGTGGAGTTCTTTCTTTTCTACCTTTCCTGCTCTCGATTTTCTCTCTTGTTTTTCCCTTAGCACCTCACGATTTTTGTCTCTAAAATCCTCTGAATTTCGGTGACTGGAGGGGGGAGAATGATGGTTGGAAAGGTGAGGGGGAAGATCCACTAATAAAGGGATTCAAATGCAAGACCAAGTCCACCACTCATTTAAATTTTGAATTTGATTGAACAAGTCTTCTTGGGGGGAGCATGGCCGATTTAGCCATGATAATTAGACTAGGATGTTGCTTACTAATAAATTAATTAAGGTTGATTAATAATTAAAAAGGTTATCATGCTAAAAATGACAAAGAATGGGTCAAAGGTGAGTTGGCATGTCCTAGCTTAATCTACTAAGGGGTGGCCGAATTCTTGGAATAAAATGAAGGGAAATGTTGATTATTTACTAAATTTATAACCCTTAAAAGCCTTACCTATCCTTTAAATAATTTAGTGAACTAACCTCTCATTTAAGGAACTTAAATGAATTTATTTTCTACTTACCTCAAGTAACTTAAATAACTCCTTAAACTTCCATTTAACTTAAATTAACTTATTAATTAGCTTAAATAAGTTCTGGGAATGTTTTCCTAAATCTTAATTTTATCTCTAAACTCCAACTCCAGTCCGGCCTCTCTAAATTAACTGAAATGATAAAAATCTAAACGACTGCATAAAATAATAAAATAATTAAATTTAAATACTCATGCAATAAAATCATTTTAATTTAAATACTAGAATTATGCATGGCTTATACGTAGTCTAAGTTACGGGTTCTACAATGTAAATGGATTTACAAAAACAATCTTGGGTAGGATGGAAAGGTAATGAGCTTCAAAGCTAGACTAATAGCAAGAGGCTATATTCAGAGACAAAGAATTGAATATGAGGACACGTTTTCTCTAATCGTACTTTTCACGTTCATTAGGATTATTCTAGCCATAGCAGCATGGAATGACTATGAAATATGACAAATTAATGTGAATACAATGTTCCATATTGGAGATACTAAGGAAGAATTTTACATGCCTCAACTTGAAGATTCACATCAGTAGGAAGTAAACATAAGATATGCAAACTTCAGAGATCAATTTATGGTCTCAAACAGACATTGAGGAGTTGGAACCTCATATTCAATAACAACATTAAAAAATTTGACATTGTTAAGAATTTTTAGAATCATATGTGTAAAAGAAGGTTAGTGGGAGTATAGTGACATTCCTAGTACTTTATGTTGATGACATCTTACTCATTGGAAATTATGTGATATTATTACAATCAACTAAAGTATGACTAGTTAGTAAATTCTCCATGAAATACGTGTGTAAATAATCATCTGTAATTCTCCATGAAATACGTGCGTAAAGAATCATATGCATTTTTAATACAGATCCCTAGGGATATATAAAAGAGGATATCTATCAATGTGTCATTGTGTGACTCTATCCAAATTTATGGGCCCTAAGATTGATCTAGAGATATAAACCATGACACACATTCCTTATACGTATACCATTGATAGTATTATGTATGGTATGATATCTGATCGACATGATATAGCATTTTAACTGAGTGTGGTAAGGAGATATCAGTCGAACCTAGTTCCATTGCATTTGCAAGCAGTAAAGGATATTCTTAAATACTTTGAAGGACTAAAATTTTTTTTATGGTCAATGGAGGTGGTGAGTTAAAATTTGAAGGCTACACTGATTATAGATTCCAATCACATGTAGATGATTCAAAATCAACATCTGGATTTGTATTCAAGTTCAATGGTAGTGGTGTCTCTTGGAAGAGTTCCATAGCGGATTCAACCACTGAGGTCGAATATATAATTGCATTGTCTACAACAAAAGAGGTTGTTCGGATGAGAAATTTTGTTCAAGAGTTGGGCATCATTCCAAATGGAGTTGATCTTGTCCCGATGTATGGTAACAATATTGGTACTGTTGCACAAAAAAATAATCCAATGCCTCACCAGCTATCCAAACATAACTGAGGAAGTTCCACATCATCATGGAGATTTAGGAAAGATAAGACATATCAGTAGAGAGAGTCGTTTCTACGGATAACATTGTTGATCCACTTATAAAGCCCATGTTAGAATCATTGTTTAAAAAGCAACGTGAAACAATGGGTTAAAGATATATGGGTATTTAGTTATAGGGCAAGTTAGAGATTGTTAGAGTAGGTGTCCAGTAAGCTAACTTGTGGCTTGTGACTTATTGATTTTTCTATAATAAAAAAATTTTAGTTTAATAATGTAACGCCCCGAAAATTTAAAGGTCCACACGAACCACATGTATTTGAATTATTAAATGCTCCTGTATTTTAATTAAATGTTTTAATTGCATTAATTAATTATGTTGTGCATACTTACTTGTTTAAAATATATTTTTCTATATTGTTGCATTAAAATATATTTTTAAAGGATATTCGAGTTGCGATCGAGGAACGGAGACCGAGGGCTGAAAAATAAAAAAAATTTATTGGTTAATTGTTTTTAATTATTTAAATTAAGGGTGATGCTTTTTATTATTTTTCAAAATAAGAGGTTTTGATGTGATTTTATACGCCGGGACGTAAGTTTTATCGGTGTTGGTTTTTCAACTAAAATACAAGCTTCTTGGCAACCCAGCTAATAAATTCACTTATTTAATTAAAGAAAAACTTTGTTTATATTTTATTTATGTCCTAATTAAACTAATGGGCCTAATTTAAGGCTTAATAGGCCTAAGCCTTAATTACTTGAATTATGTAGTATATAATATGTTAAAAACCCTACACCTAGCATCACAAAATCGGCCACCCACTTTGCAATTCTGAAAACACTCTCTCATACACACACGGCACACTTTCATAGCACAATCAAGAGATTTTCGAAGAGGTGCTAAGAGAACAAGCCAAAGGGTCCTCTCCGTTCTTCGTCGTCAACGGATATTCGAGCGTATTTAACGCAAAGGCACGCCTTAATCTTCCTTTTCTCATCCATCAAGTCATATTATTGTTTGAATAATTGTATGCATGAAGAACATGTAATATTTTTAAGAATTTTTGGTTTATTGCATGTATGCATGAGGAAGTATGATTTTGAATCCAATAACTTGTTTATTGTTTAGTTAAGGGGTTGCCATGACATAAGGTAAGATCAAGAGTGGTTTATACATGTTTTAGAGATACACACACGCACCCTAAACACCATAAAATCGGCAGGAACAAGAACAAGCTGAACCCGAGAGACTTGTTGTCAAGGGTTTTGGGTTCGGTTTTCATGAGGGAAGGGGCGGCTTGGTCCAGCACTCAGCCAGGGTCTGTCATGGGTCAGGGGGAGAGTCCTAGCCATGCTAGGACTCGAGGTAAGGGCTGGGGAAGGAGTCCTAGCCACTCTAGGACTCCTACCCGAGAGTGGTGCCGCTGTACGCTCAGGTGCAGCAGCGCGCAGGCGTCGCTGCGGTGCAGCCAGGAGCAACGGGCTGGGTTTGAGTGAGTCCTTAGGGTCCTAGGTGAGTGCACTTGGGTCTGGTTCCAGGGATGTGTCGCTGCGTGCAAGTCCTAAGCACAAAAAGAAGAGTCCTAGTCACTATGGGAGTCTCGGCCAGAATAGGTGGGTCTTGGAGTGGCTCGTTTTTGGGGTTTGGGTTGGTGTCTTGATGAAGTTAGGGTCCAGTAGGTTAATTTAGGAGGTTGGTCAAGTTTTGGATCGACATGGTTCGGGGCTAACTCGTGAAAATCGAAAGTTGGCTCGGGGTCGAAGTTTAGGTGTCAAGTTAGAGTTTTAAACTAATTAAAATTGGAAAACAGCTCACGGGGGTCGAGTCATGGTTCATAAGGGCTAAAATAATATAAAAAGACTAAATTATGAATTTAGAAATTTTGTATTAAAGTTTGGGATTTTTCGGGATTAAAACACCGTCAAAACTATTAATTAAAGATAAATGAAAAAGTCGAATATTTAAGCTAAATAAAATTATGGAAAAATTCATGTAAGCTTAAATAATTATTTGGGACATGTTAGAGCCAATGAAATTAAGCAAATGTCAAAAACGCAAAATGTCACGTCTAGGGGTAAAACGGTCTTTTTACACCTAGAAATTAGTAAACGTCATGGCAGTGCCCTAAATGCTATTTTATGATATTATGACTATTTTTGAATGTTTATGAGATGTTCATGATTAATTATGATTTATTTAAATGTCCATGAATTTTTATGATTTAAGGTTGACATTTAAAAGACATGTTGCGTGCTTGGTTTCAAAAACAAAATGTTATGTTATGCATGATTTTTATAAAGTAATGAGAATGTAATACGTTGAAGGAAGTGAAGTAATTGTGACTAATTCGAAAATATTGGAGATATCGTGAGGGCGACGGTCCCAGTCGGAGCCCGACGATCGTGTTTCCATTATTACGAATATGAGGTTATTAGGTTATGAGGTTTGAGGTAAGAATGGGAATATCGTGAGGGGAGAAGGCCCAAGAGGGAGCCCATTTATGGGAGAAGGCCCCAGAGGGAGCCCCGACGATCGTATTTCTATTCGAATCATGATAGGCCAAGGCTCAGTTGACCGGTGAGAGTGTTGCTGATGTCCCCGCCGCCCAGTACTGTGGTTTCATGTAGATGGATCCATCGATTTTCATGTTCATGTTCATGTCATGTCAGGAAAGTCACAATTAACGATCTGAATTCAACAAAGGAAAAGGAAAAATGTTTATGATCATGAAAAATGTTTTATGTCATGTCATGTTGAGGAAAAAAAAAAGGAAAATGTTAAGGTTTATGTGATGCATGTCATGAAAATGTTTATGCTTAAAGTTGATGCATCATTATGAAAATGTTTCTATTCAAAGTTTATGCATCATGAAAATATTTATGAAAATGTTCATGTTTGAAGTTTATGCATCTTCATGAAAACGATATTTTAAGTACAAATTTTTTTCACTGTTATATGTTGACTGTATTACGTATTACTTGCTATAAAGATGATGGTGTGTTGAGTCTTTAGACTCACTAGGTGTGATGAATGCAGGTGAGTTTGAGGGAGATCTTGACGGGTGATTTGACTAGACTGAAGGTGCACACAGCCCGAGGACCAGCGCTTCTATTTTTCCGCATTTACGATTATGATTTATGCTAAAGATTTTAAGACTATTTATTTATGCTTTGAGATATTTTTGAGAGGTTTGGTATGGGCTATACTTTTCAAATTATTGCTTTTCTATGTTTGGTAAAACAGTAGACGATTTCATTTTTATGACTATTTCACTTGATTTTTAAAATGCTAGTTGGACGATGTTTTATTTTAAAGGGTAAAATATTTTATAAAAATATTTTCAGGATGTTTATGTGTATGGCCGAAAATTGAGTGTTTAAGAAAAAAATTTTCTAATACTTTTTAAGCAATAAAAAAGGCAGACATTTCAAATAATATTTTATATTTTAACAAATTATGGAATCTATTTTATCTATATATATATATGAAAGTTTCATAGATAAAAACCTTCAATATACTATGATATAATGAGGTCATAAATGGCATATAGATCATGAAACACATTTTAGTTACCCTATATTATAAACTCGTTACTAGCCGATTTAGAGGCATAAAATAAAGATAAAAGTTGCTCAAGCTCGATACTAGCATATGTGACTATAAATGTTATGTGTCATTGGTACGGGCATAAACATGTCTAATCATATAGATGAGTGATCATATGATAACTCACAAAACAATCCTTAGCTTCCTCGAACTTTCCAACTAGATACATTTATCGAGTGGATTAATTATAGTTATGATTGCACATCATTAGTCCATTTACCCAAGACAATAAAGAGTCTATATGCATTATCGTCGTAGGTTGACTCATTTTTTGACTCTATGAGGTCCATCAGTTGACGATATTGGGTTTAGTTTTGACATACTTAAGAGTCGATACATTTTAATCAGGGATCCACCACTCGCCTATGGGTGTGGACATTGATGGGTCGGTTCTGGCACCTTTGAAGGTACTTCAAAAACAATATTCTCAATGAACTGCAATAGCTCGTATTCTAAGAATGTAAACACCGATGAAATAGATCGATTTTGGTTTTAAACCAAGAAGAAAATACTCGAAATAATTATTCGTTAAGAAAGCTAATCAGTTTAAAGCTTTTAACTTGTGTAAATTGATTAACGGATATAAGGGGGATCAGTTCTTGCATATATCAGTTCAGTTATGGTGAGAAATGAACTGATAAATCAGTTTTAAAAATAATAGTTAAACAGTTAATAACACAAGATATGTTTATGGATGTTCGGAGACTTCAACTGCTCCTACGTCACCCCTTCTACCACCTCGAGTAGGTTTCACTAGATGAATTTGATCTATAAAAATATTTGTACAAACCCACTCAGCTTAGGACTTACCCTACTGCCTAACTAAATTCCTAGTCTAGACTGAAGGCAGCACCTTTCAGCCAACACTTGTTTAACGTCTATGTGTCAAAGACTAAATACACAAGTTTTACGTTTTTTTTTCAAGACTCACGAAACCTATCAGTACGCTCAATTTTCTGTATATGTGAGTGATTTTGTGTGTGTGTGTGTGAGAACTGAACTATGGATACAACCCGAAAGTGTTCTCACACACTGAGAATTTTACTTCTATACTAAGCAGTTGGCATGCCCTTTTTCTCTTTTGATCTTCACACACTTCTTGTTCATGGATCTTCACTGATCTTTATCTTCTATTTATAGGCGCAAAGTTTGATCGTACAGTGAGACTCAATTATTGTATCCGTTGCATTTTGAATCGGTTCCTCGATATTTGTCTTGTACTTTTTGACAGCCATTCTGGAATGTTTTGTCTTTAAGCACTGCTGCAACGTCTATTATTATCCTTTGACTGGACAACAGCTTTTCCTCAGTGTGCACCGCTAGATTCCATTGAATAAGCTTGTCGTGTTCTGCAAACTAATTGATTCCTAACTGATGTTTTGAGCTGGTCAGTTGAACTGATCTTGAAATGGTTCGGTGAAATCAGTTGGCTCGTCAGCTGAACTGATTTTGCTGCTGCATTTCAACTGGTCAGCTGGCTCTTCATCAGCTATCCGGGCTTCTGAAGTGAAAAGAGATCATTTATGGTGCCCGGATAAGCAACGAAAATTTGAAAAAATAAAATTTTCACAAGGGAAAAACCGAGCACCCACAATGATGTGTAGCAAATAACAAAACACAAAAATATGTTATACATAGTGTGTTTAGAATTTCATACCTATCAATCACAAGGATTAATGTTTATGCTCCAACTAAGTTGTAAACAACTTAGCTCTTGATGGTAGACAATCTACAAGCTATGAAAGAGCACTCCTTGATAAAATTCCTTCAAATTATGTCCACCACTAACAAGGAAGATCCCCTCTAATTTTGGGATTTTTCTTTGAGAAAAGTATGTCTTTTCAACTATATAAGAAGCAAAAATTGGAGAGAGAAATGAATGATTATTTCGGCCATCACATATGGAGGAGAGAAGGTTGAGCTTTCTTGGTGTATGAAAAAGTAAAAAGTACTTTTCAAAGGCATGCATGCCTTTAACTCAAAAGTTGGCTTCCAACCTTTCACCTCCCAAGCATGCAATTTATTTGGACTTGTAACAATTTTAAAGCCCATGAACTTTTATTTAAATATCCCAAACACATTTGAGACCAATTAAACTTTGTTTGAATTTAATCAAGCCCACTAGTTGAATAATTATTTTCAATTGGGCTCTACAAGACCCAATGTTGTTTAATTAATTCAACAGTTGAATTAATTTAATTATTTAAAATCTACTAGGTCTACTAGTGTTTAATTAATTCAACACTTGAATTAATTTAATTTAGTCTAAAACAATGTTTATGAAAATCACAATTTTTCAAATACACTATTTATTTTGTCAACTTTTAGTTTAGGAACACTTCCACAAATTAAAAGCTACATTCCTCACAAAGAAGTCATACTTCTAATTTTTCTTGTGCTTATAAACTCCTTTATAAGCTGTTCAACACATTAAACTAATTTCATTCTCAACGGAATCTAGAAAGTTAGCACTCGTGTGACCCTCAATGGTTCATTGATACAACTAGCAGTAGGTTCACATCTCAATGTGATTCGGGACTAAACATATCTTTATTTGAGCATACCCAGTTGCTCCATTCTTACTTATCAAATCTTTGATAATGAGAACGTCAGAACTCAAGTCTGATAGTACCCAACCAATCATGTTAAATGCCTAACAACATTGCTTACATGATTCCCTAGGTATCAAATGATAGAGCCTGTAAGAACAAATCCATTATGGTTAGCGTACAGTACGGTCCCTTCATCTCATATATCCCGACCGATTCGACAACTATTGGTATATCGAGAGTTGCCAAATAATCGATATTATGTGTCATGTCGTAGTTGCATCGATGGTGTAATCTATGAAACTCCTTTCATAATTACCACCAACAATCTAATAAGAGATTTCAAACTACATACACATGAGATCACATAGGATATCCATACCCGAAGGTAAGCGGTGAATCCTCGACTACAATGCATCGACTTCTATATGTTTTGACAGAACACCCAACCTTGCCACCTGATGACCCCATGAGAGTCGGTAAACAAGTCAAAGTGTAATGCTAGTATATAAAGTCTCAATGTTGTCCCGGGTCATAAGGACTAATGGTGTAGAACAATAAACTAGGACGTTTCCACTCGATAAGTGAGAACTACTTGGAAAGTCCTTCATGGAGGGTTGTCCAGTGCACTCTACCAGAAGCACCTATCTGCATGCTCGAACATCACAATGTCCCTTATCAATGAAACATGGTATTCAAATTGCAGATACTAGTCTCAAACTAGAGCGGCCTTTATCCTTCTTAATTACGGTTGAATGAATTAGGAACTGTTTAGAATATACAATATTCCAAATATGAATTTCATGATATCCATCATATGACCATCTTATATTCTTTCGACTATTTGTATATCGAAGGACTTTATCTATGCAACTAGCATGTGTATACAGATAAAGATGTGTCAAAATAATAATTTCAAATATTATTAAAATAAAGATTGTTTATACATAGACTTTAAACATGAACCCCCGGCCAACACTTGGCTCGACGGGCACCTACTCTAACATGAAAGTCTTCTGCTGAACTGCCTATCAGCTGGACAGTCAGTTGAACTGGTCTTTTGATATTTTAGTTGAATTGGTTCAGTTTTGGCGATTAGTTGGTGCTTTCAGTTTGCGTTTCGATAGCTTCAGTTTTGGCTCAATAACTGAACAGTTCGAATCCTAATCATTTCTAGTTTCTGTGCACTTAGGTAAAAATTTTAGAAACAAAATAACATGTTTTGTGAACCATCAAAATCAAGATTGTGAACATGAAATGTTCGAACAATCTCTCCATTTTTTATGATTACAAAACTTGAGCAATTAAAACGATTTAAAATTTTAAAATTTAACTGATTCTCCCCTTTTGTTAGAATCAAAAACATGTAAAATGATTAAAATAAATTTTTCAGTTCGAGGAATAATAAAGCTCCCCCTCTGATGCGACTTTGATTCTTGCACTCCCAAGAGCATATTGTCCACAAGTAGTATAATTCAATGAGTCCGAATATCGTATCCACATGAAAGCTAAGGTAATTACAAGTCCACTATAATGTCCTTTTGTTTTTTTCTTTTAATTGTTTGAATCTTTAATTGGTAATTTTTAATTGTTTAAATTTTAATTCAAGTAGTTGAGATTAGATGATGCACTTAGGAATCTAGTTACTTAAGCCTGGAGGTCTTGGGTTCAAGTGTTGGGGAAAGAGAAAGAAACCACATTCCAGGGGTGGGATATTCTATGAGTGACGGTGCATGGGCATGGGCTGAGGCCCATGCTGGACCATCCTAACGACCCATGACCAGTAACGGTGCATGGTGTTGGAAACTAAATTCCGGCGTTTTACAAAATATGAATCAACTGAAAATACGAACCAACTGATCGAGTAAATTGAACTCAGCAACTGGACTTAATAACTGAAATCAACTGACTGATCAGTTGGAAGCTGATCAACTGACTGATCAGTTGGAAACTGATCGGTTGATATATTCAGCCGTATGCTAAGCACCCTTCAACTGAACATATCTCGGGAAAGAACAATCAACCGTCAAGAGACATAGAAGATTGCAACGCCGCACTTCAATCAATACAGCTTATAAAAACGCATTTCGGCGAAAGCAATTAGGACGCCGCATCACAATAAATGAAGCAAACAATGTCCAAGGAATAGTCAAGTAGAAATCAACGGATACAAAGATTCAAATTCATCTCAAGTTACCGTTGGAGAAAAGAAGCTTATAAATATGACAGAAGAACAGCTGAGAAATAAGAGAGTCAACACTATTCAAAAGCTTGCTGTCATTCTGTCAAAATCTCAGCTCAATCTTACTTGATATATTCGTAGCAGTTAAGGCTACAATTTGAGCTCATTAGCAATTTGTAATAATCGTTGAAATTTGATAGTGCTAATATCAGTTACGCAATGAAAACATTCTGTAATACTAAGAGTTTCAGTTTTGGCAGTGTTAAGTCCAAAATGAAGTGGGTCAGTACAATTCTTGTATTTGATCAAAGTCTTTTAGGGGATATCCTATCCGTGAGATAGAAGGGGTGACGTAGGAGTAATTAAATTCTCCGAACATCCAGAAACAACTCTTGCCTATTTTATTTCAGTTTCGTATTCTATCTTTCAGTCAGTTATTTTCCGCAACTACTTTAGTTTAACTGATTGTCATTGACCAACAAGATTCCGAGAATCAGTTTGTCACCAAACTGAACTCAAAATTCGAAAAGATCAGTTTTAATTGTGAGTGTTTATTCAACCCCCTTCTAAACACTCTTGATACGTTAATCGATCCTATCAAGTGGTATCAGAACGGTTGAATCTTGTTCTTGAATAATTTTGATCTAAAAACTTGCCAGCATGACTTCATTCAACAAAATTCCCATGTTCTCCAGAGAAGAATTTGATGATTGGAAAATCAGAATGCAGGCTCATTTGGCTGCACAAGATGATGACATGTGGTATGTCATAACTGATGGACCCATGAAGATTCTAAAAGCAAATACAGCAGTTGCCATAACAGAAGGGGCGCCACAAAGAATAGAAAAGCCCAGAGATGAATGGACAACTGAAGACAAAAGAAAAGCAAATCTTGATAATGTGGCAAAAGAAATTCTGTACAAAACGCTGGACAAAGTAACCTTCAGCAAAATAAAGATGTGTAAAACAGCCAAAGAAATTTGGGAGAAGCTGATCCAGCTGTATGAAGGAAATGATCAAACCAAGGAAAATAAACTTTCTGTTGCTATGCAAAAGTTTGATAACATCAAAATGAAAGCGGGAGAATCGATGCACGAGTATGATGAAAGAGTAAGCAGTGTCATCAATCAGTTAAATGCACTTGGAAAAGTGTATACTAACAAAGAGATTGCACTAAAGATAATGAGAGGTCTTCCCAAGGAATGGGATGTCAAAACCATGGCAATGAGGGAGTCCAAAGATCTAAACCAGATTGAACTTCATGATTTATTTGCTGATTTAAAGGCTTATGAGTTCGAGCTGCAGACCAGAGAAGGAGAACCATCCACCCCTGCAGCCACAACTGCTCTAGCTGCTGTCAGAACTGAACAAATCAGTTCAGTCGAAAAATCTGGTGATCAGTTGAGTAATGATGCTATGTCATTATTCATCAAAAAATTCGGAAGGTTCATGAGATAGAATCAAGGGAACTTCGAGAAGCCATACCAAAGGAACAATTCCAAAGATGAACCAAATGCCTGCTATAACTGTGGCAAATCAGGTCACTTCATTGCTGATTGTCCTAAACCAAAGAAGGACAGTCAAGGCTCAACTGACAGAAGAAAGAAATCATATGAACGCAAAAGAAGATCCAAGGAAGATAAGAAGGTCTTCAGAAAGAAACATGAGGTACTCTTAGCTGAAGAAAACAAATCTAAATGGGCAGAAACTGATAGTGAAGAGTCGGAACCAGAAAGCTCATGCAGTTCAAGTGATGATGAGGAAGTAAAGTGCTTGATGGCTAATGATGCAGCAGAAGAATCATCTAGCCAACAGGTATTTGATTTCAGCTCAACTGATTTCACATAAGAAGAACTCATTCTAACACTACATGACATGTTAAATGAGTATCAAAAGCTTGCATCATCATTTGAAGAGATCAAAGCAAAGCAAACTAATCCCACAGACAATAAAACCAAAACTGATGAATCAGTCGATGGGTTGAGTCTAAAAAGGGAAATTGCTGAGTTAAAAGCAGAAAGAAACAAAAATCAGTCATTAATACAGAAGTTGATGCTTGAAAACTCAAAACAGACTGAGCTTATTCAGTCTTGGAACAAATCATCTACTGCACTAAATGAAATGCAGATTTCACAAAAATCAGTTTCTGATAAAACTGGTTTAGGGTTCAACACTTAAGGAGAAATGTATCCAAATGATACTCAACCAAAGCTAACAATAGACAAAGGGAAATACATTCACTTTGTCAAATCAGCAGTGGTACAAGAACAAATTGAGTCCAGTAAACTAATTGAGCAACCTACTGAGAATATGAACAAGGCTAGAAGATATGGGATTGGTTATAGTCAAAAATTCTCAACTGATTCACAAAGTCAGTCATCAAAGAGATTTTACAAAAACTATTCGAATGGCTATTCCAATTACTATAACTGCAAGCCAGTTCACAAGAGATATAGACTGAACAATCAGTTGAATAAAGCTAAAACACATATTGTATCATTCGTACACAACACAAGCACACAAAAGCCGAGAAAAACCATTTGGAATACAGCTACTGAAAAGCCTGTTAGACTAATCCAAGTATGGGTTCCTAAAGGACTAATCAGTTCAGGACCCAAATAGATATGGGTACCAAATTATATTATGTGTGTGACTGCAGGTAACAGGTACAAACAAGAACTCAATATGGTATTTGGACAGTGGATGTTCGCGACATATGACAGGAGATGCAAGTGTGCTATCTCAACTGATCAAATACAGTGGTCCAAATATCAGTTTTGGGGACAATTCTAAAGGTAGAACTGTGGGTAAGGGTAAGCTTATCCATGGTAACTTTACTTTTAAAGATGTTCTATTAGTAGAAAACATGAAGTATAACTTGATCAGCATCAGTTAGTTATGCGACAGTGGATTCTCAGTACATTTTGACAAAAACTCATGTTCAGTCAAAACTTCAACTGATGAAATCATACTAACTGGAAAACGTTGTGGAAACACATTTAAAGTCAGTTGGATGAACAAACTTATGCACCGGTTTGTTTTATTGCTTTCAAATCATCTAAAAACTGGTTGTGGCACAAGAGACTAAGTCATCTAAACTTTAAATCCATTGCCTATCTGAGTAAACATGAACTTGTAACTGGTTTGCCCAAAATAGACTTTTCAAAAGAAAAACTTTGCTCAGCATGTCAGTATGGTAAACAAGTACGATCTTCTTTTAAAAACAAGGGTTGTAAATCTTCATCTCGATGCTTAGAACTGTTGCACATGGATCTCTTTGGTCCTATACCAGTCATGAGCTTAGGGGGGAATGAAATACACCTTGGTAGTCGTGGATGATTTTTCAAGATTTACTTGGGTTATTTTTCTCAAATCTAAAGACCATACTGCTTCACAACTGATAAAGCTCCTCAAAAGACTTTTAAATGAAAAATCAGTTGGAATTGATCGAATCAGATAAGATCGAGGAACTGATTCATCAATCAAACTCTTTCAAATTTTCTAGAGAATGCTGGAATTAAGCATGAGCTCTCAGCAGCCAGAACTCCTCAGCAAAATGGTGTAGCTGAGAGAAGAAATCGGACCCTTAAAGAAGCTGCTAGAACAATGCTTGCTGATTCTGGTATTTCTCAAAGGTTTTGGGCAGAGGCAGTAAACACTGCGTGTTATAATCAGAACAGATCAATGATTAATAAGAATCATATGAAAACACTATATGAGATCTGGCATGGAAGAAAAAGTATAATTACTTATTTCAAAATATTCGGCTGCAGATGTTTTATTCTTGATAATGGTAAAAATTATTTAAAAGTGTTTGATGCTAAATCTGCAGAGGAAATATTTCTTGGATACTCATCAGTTAGTATAGCTTATAGAGTCTTCAACAAGAAAACCCTAAATGTTTAAGAATCAGCTCATGTTGATTTCGATGAAACTGAACTAACTAATAAGCCAACTGATCAAGTTGAGCTAGTTGATCGATTTACAGATATCAGTTTGGAGAATGATGATGAAAAAGACAATCATATTAATGAAAACAATCTCCAAACACCCGAACCAGAAGTGTCAGATCAATCAGATGAACCAGAAGCCATTCCTAATGATCAGTTGATAGAGCATAAGGATAACATTCAAATACCAGTTGACGAAGCACCAACTGAGACTGAAAACTGTGTTCAGTTACCAATTGAAGAAATTGCTGATACAACAAATACTGAGTACAGATGGAGAAAATCACATCCACCTGAGCTGGTAATAGGAAATCCATCTGATCCAGTAAGAACTCGCAATCAAATGCTAAATTTATTTATCCATTCAGCTTTTGTATCACAACTAGAACCAAAGAAAACTGATGAGGCTCTTGCTGATCCTAACTGGGTAAATGCAATGCAAGAGGAGCTAAATCAGTTCACTCATAACAATGTCTGGAACATAGTTCCAAGACCAGTTTCAAAAACTGTTATAGGTACAAAATGGGTGTACATGAATAAACTAAACGAGGATGGTTCATTTGTGCGCAATAAAGCGAGACTAGTAGCACAAGGATATAGGCAAGAGGAAGGAATTGACTATGATGAGACATATGCTCCAGTTGCAAGACTGGAAGCAATCAGAATGTTTCTTGCTTATGCATCATACAAGAACTTCAAAGTCTATCAAATGGATGTCAAAAGTGCATTCCTAAATTGCCAGCTACAAGAGGAAGTATATGTTGAACAACCCCCAGGTTTTGTAAATCACAACTTTCCTGATCATGTATATCATTTGAACAAAGCTTTATATGGTCTTAAACAAGCTCCCAGAGCTTGGTACGAAACTCTTTCAAAATTCCTAACTAATCATGATTTTTCTGTTAGATCAGTTGATAAGACCTTGTTCAAATTTACTAAGAATGATCACATTTTATTAGTTCAAATTTATGTTGATGATATCATATTCGGGTCAACTAACCTCAAATTATGCGAGAAATTTGCTAAGCTAATGCAGGATAAGTTTGAAATGAGCATGATGGGTGAACTGACATTCTTTCTTGAACTACAAGTGAAGCAACTGGAAACTGGTACATTCATCAGTCACACTAAATATACAAAGGAGCTGCTGAAGAAATTTGGCATGGAATCATGTTTAGCTGCGAATACTCCCATGAGCTCATCAGTAAAATTGGACACTGATCAAGGGGGAATATCAGTTGAGGCGACATTATATCGAGGTTTAATAGGGTCTTGTTATACCTAACTGCCAGTCGCCCTGATATTGTATTTGCTGTGTGTATGTGTGCTAGATTTCAAGCAAATCCTAAGCAATCACATTTCTCAGCTGCTAAAAGAATTTTGAAATACCTTAAGGGTACACAAAATGTTGGGTTATGGTACTCTAAAGACTCTACTTTCAATTTAGTTGGATATTCAGATGCAATTTATGCAGGATGTAAGCTTGATCGTAAAAGTACAAGTGGATCTTGTCAGTTTCTAGGAGACAGGCTAATCTCTTGGTTCAGCAAGAAGCAGACATCTATAGCTACCTCAACAACTAAAGCAGAATACCTTGCTGCTGGTAGTTGCTGTGCACAACTGATCTGGATCCAGCAACAATTGAGAGATTATGGAGTAATTACAAATAATTCGCCCATATTTTGTGACAATACGAGTACAATTGCCATCACCTATAATCCAGTTCTTCACTCAAGGACAAAGCATATAGATGTCAGACACCACTTCATAAGAGATCATGCTTTGAAGAAGAACATCAGATTGGAGTATATATCAACTGAGCAACAAGCAGCTGACATCTTCACCAAACCATTACCCTAGACTAAGTTTTCTTACTTCGCAATATTCTTGGTTTAATTGATCTGTCTTAAAATTATTGCTAATGTTCCTTTACTAATAGAATTATCTGCAGAAAATAAGAACACAACAAATTGAAAATAATACTTTATTAAGAATACCATCGATCCCAGTGTACAGAAGATATCATAGAACCAACTGAATCCTGCCATTCTCTAATCCAATCATTCAACTCATAAATTTGGATTCTAGAAAATGACCTAGTTGTAGAAATCTTCTCAAGCACATGCCATTCCTTCCATAACATTGCTTCTAACAGACATTTGTCATCAATCAGATCTGTAACATGCCTAACTTCAAAACGATCAATGTATTTTCTTGCTGTTGCTGCTTGAGCACGAGTAGGAACAGCACCACTACTACTTACCCTCTGCAAATCATGAATTTTGAACCATGTTGACATCACTTTCATCAAGACATATTCTTGCATTATCTTCTTCAATTCTTCTAAATAAGGACTTAATTGCTCATTAACTTGAATATGCGAACTACTGCATGCATCAGAGTTACTTGAATCGACATATTGAACTGTTATTGTCTCACATTCTATCATCTTATTTAATGACAGATGAAATTTAAATGTTGAAGAAACTGAAGAGACTCAAATCAACCGAAGCGTCTTTCTCATTTACCGAGGCTTCTTAACTATCAGTTGTTCATTATCAACTGATATCAGTTTGACATTTATTACTTAATGCTTAAACAATCATCAGTTCATCTGTTTATGATCATAATTCATATATAATAACTAATGAAACTTATTATTTGCAGGAAAAAGAAAAAACAAAGTTAAGCCAAAATAAATGTTTTATTCAACCATAAATATTTGCTTGGATTATATTTTCATATTTTTCCTCTATATCATCTATCCACATTCTCAACCAAATGGATAGAGATGAGGAAGATTTCTTGACAAAGCTGTGTGAAGAAGCTATGCGATTAAGGATCTCCAGTTCCTTTCGAAGCATCAGCTGATAGATACGACCATCCGTAAAGATGTCCACCCACACAGCTATGTGCAAGTGCTCCCGCACTTCTCTCAACTCTGCCATCAGTTTGAGAGTGGTAGCCTCTCCAGAATTATACAGGAACGCAAGCTCCTGTAACTTTTCCCAGTAGGGAAGACTCTTGTAGAAGACTTCGTCTTCTATATCAGCCTTCCTAGCTTCCAGAGAAAATGGCGAAGCACTCGAGCTACTCGCATCTTCCATTCTTTCGTCTTGAATATTTTCACCAATATGACTGAAACTAACCGTGTTACTTTTATTTATAGCAGAATATCAAAGAAGCTGAAGGGTCGTCAACGTTTCAACAAACGATAATCTTTCTGACCTTTAAATTTATTCGCTTTAATTATTTTATGCACTAATTAAGGGGGAATAATGGTTTTAAAAGGTTAACTGAGAAGACAAATGTTAGTAAACTCTCAACTGAAAGGACATAGTCTTACAACTGATCGTTCGGTTGGGTATTTCACTCATCTTCTCATATAAGTTAACTAATTAAAACATATTATATTCCAAATCAAGTGACGTGACTGTCTATTATCTAATGATGAATCTCATTTTGAAAACGTGGAAGCATTTGAACCGTTTAAATTGTACACACGCTTATAGCACACGAACACACGTTTTTATTCAAAATTTTGATGGACTGACACGTGTCCAGAATCTAAACAGTCACATACATATAAATAATTTTCCGCTTCAATTCAGCTTTCTTTCTTATGCGTACATCATCTCTCATAGCAAACTCATACACTCAGAGCTTGTATTTCGCAAAATTTCAGGTTTCCTTACTCTCAGCAACGGCGAATCAAATCCTAGCTCACATGTTGAACGCTATGGCCATTGATTTTGACTCAGTTCTATCAGTTCACGAAGCTGAAATTAAGAACGTCTTTCTGAAGATTGAATCTGCTGGTCTCAGAATGTTTTTGGGACAATACTCGCAGGAGATTTACCCAAAAGAACTCCAAGACCTCTACTCAAATGTATATATCAACTCTGATGGAAACATCATTGCCACTATTAATGGTCAGTCGGTGACCATTTCTGAAGATTCTTTCGGAGAAATCTTTTCATTACCCTCTGATGGCTTAGTACACCTTGCTGATGTTAAAGTATCAGATATTGAAGAAATGCAAACTGCACTCTCTGCTGATGGACGGAAAATCAAAGTTTTCGATCCTAAGAAGGAACTGAAGCATGAGGTTCAGTTGCTGGCTGATATCGTAGCCAAAGGGCTATTGGCCAAGGCAGGATCATATGCCGCCCTGACTTTGGAGAAGTTTCAAGCTAATACGATCATTATGGCTGGAAGAAAATTCAACTGGAAGCAACTTATTTTTAGTATCTTGAAGAACATGTTTTCCTCCACCAAGCAATCCAAAGGATTTGCAGTGCCGCTAAGCTATTTGATGAAAGTCAAAGGGTTGGTGGCTGATGATTCGGAGCGATTATCTAAATTCAAAATTTTCAATGGGAAGAATATTCTGCCACCCAAGACTAAACTAGATATCTCTCTTGATCAGTTCGTGAAGATCAAGAAGGAGATTGGGACACAATAGGCTGCTCCCAAATCAGTTAATCAGGAGAAGACATTGGCTCAACTGAAGACAGTTAAAAGAAAACTGATTATTAGTGAATCCGATTCTGAGAAGACGCCCTCTCCAAAACTTGCCAAGAAACCAAGAACACAAAGGACAAAATTATCAACCACGGTAGAATCAATTCCTACTGAAAGACTGATATCTTCCTCTGAAGATTATTCCACCAGAAATCTCAGCTGGTGCAACAAAGGAAACAGTTAGAATCAAAGCTCCTCTAATCCACATCAATCGTCCTACCGTTCTAGCACCTCCCAGACCCAAAAGTATAAAGATCATAGAACTGGTGGATACTACTCGTACTGGATTGGAAATTCCACACATCCTCAGTACTGAGAAAGGCAAAGGCAAATTGATTGAAGAGTCCAGGCCACCCAATTCAATTCAAACTCATATTGACCTTGTTTGGGAACAGGTTAATAATTTTGCAGCATCAAAACTTAAAATCTATGATGACTGGACCGTCTATAGAACTCAAATTTTTGCTAAGCAGCTGAAAAAGAAATCCCAGCTGAACAAATTTATCAAACTGGAAGCAATTGTTCTCAAGATGGTCAAAGCTGCTACAATTGTTCAGGCTTTGGAGAGAAAAACATATTTTTTGATCAAATTCGAGCTAAGAATCTATCTCAACTGCTTGAGAAATTAAAGGCAAACTACATTCCCACCAATCCAACTGCCTATAATGATCGAGCTGTGATCACTCAGCTAGATACAGATCTTACTAGCTTGCAAGCTCAGATAAAAATGTGGGAAATGGATCAGGAGTTAGTTCTTCCTGAGGAAGCCTCTGAAGAAGAAGAAGAAGACCCCTCCTCTCAGCAAAAAGAGCCATCCTCAGAACAAACTATTGTTACAACTGAAGAACCAGTTCAGGATGTGCCACAATCATCTGCTGTGGAACATCAGCTGTACTCTGAAGCCGAGTTGAATTTTGCCAACATTGATGAAATAATTCAAGCAGTAGTGACAGAATCTATGAATAATGAAACCAGTTCTGAAGAAGTTGATCACTCAACTGATCAAATCACTCAAGAGGTTTTCTATCTCAACAGAAGCACCAGTTCAGCCTGTTGTTTCTGAACTAAAGGAGCAAACAGTGGTGCATACTCAATCACCAAATCAACAGATTGCTGAAAATATGGAGGCAGTTCATGACCCTTTCACTGAAAATCTTATTCAGCAGGAAAGCCCAATTGTTGATCAACATCAATCTTCATCTCCTCCAGTCCAAGTAGTAGTAACTGAAACAGATGTTCCAGCACAAACTGTCTCTGAAACGATATTATCTGATAGAACCATGGTGGTCTTTAATCAAGTCTCACATGAACCAAGAACATCTAATCAGTCCTCTCCTCTTCAATCCACAGAAATTGATCTTGTTCTTGAAGAAATCCAGAATATGCAGCACAATATGCAGCAGATGATTACTGAAATCAAGAAAATTCAATCCACACAATTCTCTCATACTGTCAAATTGGATTCTTCAATTAAATATGACTCCGCAAAACTGAAAGTCATTCAAGCAAACATGGAGTCTTTTACCCGAACTGTACTTGAGATGAAAAATAACAGAGGTCTAGCTCAAAGTCTCTATACAACTCAGGATATAATCAGTCAACGAATTGAGCGATTGGAAACTTCTGTTTCTAATAAAATGGAATTGTTGCAGACTTGTTTATTGCTGTCTCAAGTATCTCAACGAATTGAGCGATTAGAAACTTCTGTTACTAATAAAATTCTTTCCACTGACGTTCGAAAATTATCTGAGAAGATGGATTTGTTTGACAAAAAGGGGGAAGAAATCAAAGATCAAAGAGCATCTTGAAAAACAGCAGAAAACAACAGAAGCAGTTAATCACATTATTAGATTCAGCTGTTATTAAATCAAGATCTCTTTCAGTTCAAGAAATTCAATCTCTTATTTTATCTACAATGAGCTCAGATGTTCAGTTATTATTTACTTAGTTTTGTCAAATACCATAAAGGGGGAAATTGTCGGAAACTAAATTCCGGCGTTTGACAAAATATGAATCAACTGAAAATACGAACCAACTGATCGAGTAAACTGAACTCAGCAATTGGACTTAATAACTGAAATCAACTGACTGATCAGTTGGAAGCTGATCAACTGACTGATCAGTTGGAAACTGATCAGTTGATATATTCAGCCGTATGCTAAGCACCCTTCAACTGAACATATCTCGGGAAAAAACAATCAACCGTCAAGAGACATAGAAGATTGCAACGCCGCACTTCAATCAATACAGCTTAGAAAAACGCATTTCGGCGAAAGCAATTAAGACGCCGCATCACAATAAATGAAGCAAACAATGTCCAAGGAATAATCAAGTAGAAATTAACGAGTACAAAGATTCAAATTCATCTCAAGTTACCGTTGGAGAAAAGAAGCTTACAAATATGACAGAAGAACAGCTGAAGAAATAAGAGAGTCAACACTATTCAAAAGCTTGCTGTCACTCTGTCAAAATCTCAGCTCAATCTTACTTGATATATTCGTAGCAGTTAAGGCTACAATTTGAGCTCATTAGGAAGTTGTAATAATCGTTGAAATTCGATAGTGCTAATATCAGTTTTGCACTGAGAACATTCTGTAATACTAAGAGTTTCAGTTTTGGCAGTGTTAAGTCCAAACTGAAGTGGGTCAGTACAATTCTTGTATTTGATCAAAGTCTTTTAGTGGATATCCTATCCGTAAGATAGAAGGGGTGACGTAGGAGTAATTAAATTCTCCGAACATCCAGAAACAACTCTTGCCTACTTTATTTCAGTTTCGTATTCTATCTTTCAGTCGGTTATTTTCCGCAACTACTTTAGTTTAACTGATTGTCATTGACCAACAAGATTCCGAGAATCAGTTTGTCACCAAACTGAACTCAAAATTCGAAAAGATCAGTTTTAATTGTGAGTGTTTATTCAACCACCTCTTCTAAACACTCTTGATACGTTAATCGATCCTATCACATGGGTATGGGCCGAGACCCATGTTGGTTCAGCATAATGGCCCATGATCGTTACATTAGAAGTTGCTAAAATGGACGACCCAAAATACATGAATTGCATTACAAACTTCGATAGGTTGTGTATCTAAAACTATGAAATCGAGATGATATACAAAGTTATCAACTTGGACCAACATGTCTTCTACCATACCTCTTGGCACTTTAACAGATCTATCGGCAAGTAAAAGTGTTACCAAAGTAGGTTTTAAATCACCTAGATTGAGTTATTGATAAACTAAATATGGATGTAAATTCACAATAGCTCCATGATCAAACAAGACTTTTTAAATCTTTCATTCTCCAATGATACATGAAGTAGTAGGACAACCCGGTCTTTGTATTTCAAATATTATTATATTGAATGATTGCACTTACTTGTTAGTCTAAAAATGCTTTTTTTTCACATTCAATTTTATTTTCACAGTGCACAAGTCTTTCAAAAATTTGGCATATGATTGTACCTGCTTTATTGCATCTAATAAATGAATATTAACTTTTACTCGTTTAGAAATATCATATATATCAGAATTCAATTTTGATTTTTGTATTTTTCAATGCATGAGGGAATGATGGTGACATTGTCTGTTGATCCTCCTCTTCGCAAGTTATGGGTTCCACTTCCTTACCCTTTGAAGTTGATTTATCATCATCTTCACAAGGTTCAAAAATGGATTTTTCCACAACCTTACCACTGCGAAGGGTAATAACAAGTTTTACCTGATCCATCGTTTGAGTTCCAGAAGTTCCAGTTTGTGAATGATGATCATTGGGATTAGGCTGTGGTTGTGAAGGAAATTTACCTTTTTCATGAACATTAAGAGCAGATGCAAATTTAGCAAGAGCATCATTCAAATCTGTCATGGTTTGAACATTTTGAGCATTGATAGACTCTTGCTTTGCAATGAAATAATTCAATGTATCTTCCAAATTCCTTTAAGGTGGAGGAACTTAAGGTGCATAATTTTGAAAATTTAGCTGATTTTGGAAATGTGGTTGTGAAAATTGTGCAGCATTATCATTCCTCCAACTAAATTTTGGATGATTTCTCCAACTAGGATTGTAACTTTGAGAAAATTGTTCAAAATTTGGCCTTTTGAAATTGTTCAAACATTGGCTTGTTCATGGAGACATTCTTTAAAAGAGGGCAAAGTGGGACAATCTTTTGTATAAGGATTAATTGTATCACAGATGTAACACGCAATTTCTTGAACATATTTTAATTGACCATTTTTTTTTCAATTCAAGTGCCTCAACTTTTCTTGCCAAAGAGGTCAATATTGCTTGAAAATCATGTTCATCATTGAGGGTGTACATACCTCCACCAGATGTGGGACATTGAATCTTATTTGACGGTTCGATTGTACCTATATTGTTCCAATTTTGAGCATTTTCAGCTAATGAATCGAGATACTAAATTGCCTTGTTTGGATCTTTATCTTCAAATGTTCCATTACACATAAATTCAACCATTTGTGTGTCTTTTGGTGTTAAGTCTTCATAAAATTGAGAAACAACTCTCGAAATTTCAAAACCATGATGTGGACAAAGATTAATCAATTCTTTATATCTGTCCCAACACTGATAAAAAGTTTCTACTTGGTTTTGAGTGAAAATGATGATTTGCTTTTTGAAAGAATTTGTTCTATGAGACGAAATTTTTTTTTCAAAAATTGTTGTTGCGAATCATCCCAAGTTCGAATGGATCCCGATCTAAGATTTTGTAGCCAAATTTTAGCTTTTTCTTTTAAATAAAAAAGAAAAAGCTTAAGTCGAATGGTGTTCACGCTATAATTTAGATAATTATATGTGTTGCACATTTCTTCAAACTTTCGTAAATGCCTGTATGGATTTTCAGAATCTAAGCCATGAAAGTTTGGTAAAAGTTAGATAATACCAGGCTTAAAATTAAAATGAGATGCATCCGTGTGAAAAACTAGACATGAAGGTGCACTAGTGCGTGTAGGATTCATGTGATCTATATGTGTTCTTCGTCTATTATGATCATATTGAGATTGAATTTCATCTTCATTTGTTTGGTTAGGTTCTTCGGCCATGTTTTGTGAAAATAAAGGGTTATTTCGAATGAGTCGACCACTAAGCGAACGTAACCAAGTGCCCATGCAAATACAAAAGAAAAAGAAGAAAAACGCACAAAATCAATAAAAATTCAAAGAAATAAAAATAAACTATAAAAAAAATTAAATAGACTTGAAATTAAATTATACTTCCCGGCAACAGCGCCAAAAACTTGATGCGACTTTGATTGTTGCACTCCCAAGAGCAGATTGTCAACAAGTAGTATAATCCAATGAGTCCGAATATCATATCCACAGGGAAATTAAGGTAATTACAAGTCCACTACAATGTCTTTTTGTTTTGTTTTTTTTTCTTTTAATTGTTTGAATATTTAATTGGTAATTTTTAATTGTTTAATTTTTAATTCAAGTAGTTGAGATTAGAGAATGCACTCTTTGGTATTTTAATAAAGTTAACATTAATGATCATTATTAAAATCCACTTAATAAAATGGTTCCAATATATTAAATAATCATATTTATATTATTTTATATATTATTATCTTATAAGTATATAATATATACTAAAATTTATAAATGTTGTCAAGTATTTATTGTGCTATATATATATATTTGTAAACACTAAATCATGGTTCCCATTTTAAATGGTTGGTAAAACCAAACAAACATTTAAATGACACCAAGAAATTAATATTATGATATATTCATATATAATAAATCAAAATATCCACTTTAAATGGTTGGTAATACAATGGTTTTATAGAACCGTTGTATTTTACCCTAAAAACCGTTGTCTTTGCTTAAAAAAATTCCCTACGAATTAAAACCGTTGTCAAAAAGTTTTTTAACAACGGTTTTAACTTTTTAACAACGGTTTTAGTTAAAACCGTTGTCGTATGTGTTTTGTTGATTAATAAATTTCTTGTAGTGGGGGCTCACAGCTTTGCTAGGGCTTGTGTTGGGACCTGGGCTGGACGTGGTTCAGGGTAATGGTCAGGTAGAGTCCTAACATGGCTAGGGCTCAAGGGGAGTGGCTAGCGAAGAGTCCAATTGATCAAGGACTCTTGCCGAGCGTGCGAGAGGGAAGGGCTGAGAAGAGGTGCTCACGGCTGGCCTGGGGGTGAGCTAGGGTGGTCTGTCAGGGTCCCAAGGAGATGTTCAAGGGTCGAGGCAGGGGCTGGAGTGTCTTTGTTGGTTGTTGGCTCGTGGGAAAACGCGAGAGTGCATGGAGGCATGCATGTTGCTATCTTTGGTTTAGGGGGCTCGCTGCTTGAGTTAAGGGTCTGGGCTGGGCTCGGTTGGGTCTGGCATGGTCCAGGGTCGGTGAGGGTCCGAGGTGATCGCTGGTTAGGTGGCTAGAGGAGTCATAGGGTGGCTAGGAGTCTTATAGCGTGAGTGGCAACCATGCGTGCAGCTTGGTGTCAAAGTGCAGGGATTCGTGCATGAGGTCAGGGGTCTGGGCTAGGCTTGGTTGGGTCTGGGCGTGGTCCATGGTTTGTTTGATGGTGGCTCGGCTGGAAGTGTCCTAAGTTGGCTAGGAGTCTATAGGCGTGAGTATGAACCATGCGAGCTTTGGGGTCTGGTTCCAGGGGTGTCTGAGCGAGCTAGGGTCTGGATCTAGGGGATGTGCTTGGTCATTAGGATTCCTAGCTGCGTTGCCTTGGGTTTGTCTTGAGGTGGCTTGACCATGGCTTGAGTAATTTGGGAGATGGTTCGGTATGTTCGAGTGAGGGTCAATTTCGAGATTTAATGAACTAAAATTGGAACCATAGGTCCACGGGTGTGTTTTATGGCTCACAAGGGTAGTTTAGGTAATAACAATGTTATGTTTAAAATTTGGGATCAAAATATAAAGTTTGAATTTATTCAGAATTTATTCGCCTTTAGAATAATTAATTAAAGAATAAATCGAAACGCCTAGATTTAAGTTTAATGAAATTATGAAAAAATTAGATTTAAGCTTAAATAATTATTTGGGATAAGTCTATGTCATTAAAAGCAAGAAAAAGATAAAATCGAGAATTTTTACGTCTAAGGGCAAAACAGTCATTTTACACTTGAAAAAATACGAAAAAACTTGGCAGCATCCCGAAGGATCATAATGCATGTTAAATGATATTTTATGATTTAAATGATGATTTTGATGAAAATATGATATTTTATGATTTATGGATATTTTATGATTTATTGTAAAGCTGTGCAATTTTTACTATTTAAAATGCTATTTTTGGAAAGCTGTGATATTTTTTATTTTAAAAGAAAAGGAAAAATATTTTGAGGGATGTGAATTGACTGTAACAAATGATATATGATGTGTGGGAGATCCGTTTCTTTGAGGGAACGATGAACTTATATGATTTTGTGGAGATATTGTGAGGCCAAGACCCAAGAGGGAGCCATATACGGGCCAAGGACCTAAAGGGATCCCGTTTATGAGCCAAGGCCTCAGATGAACCCCGTGTATGGGAAAAGGCTCCAGAGGATCCCGACGATCGTATTTCCATGGTGGAGCCAAGTGCCCACTCCCATGGACCATGTGGAGCTAAGACTGCAGTCGATCGAATGATAAAAGCTAGTCACTTTCAAGGATCAAACTTCATGCAAAATCATAAATGGTTGAAAACTTTACGATTAAAATTGTAATGCCCGAATTTTAAAAAAAAATAAAAAAAAATGTGGCAGTAGTTGTGATGGTTTATGGCTTTACGTTATGGTATGAATGGTAATGAATGTTATAGAATGGAATAGATAATGGATGGGTAGAATCAAATGTTGAATTTGAGCTAAATAGGTAATGGAAGTGCAGAAACGGTATGAAAAATATGGCAGTAGTTGTGGTTTTTAGCATAATGTTTTCTATATTGATCCAAATGATGTGAGGCTACTTTCATTAGAAAGATAAGACATAAGGCTATAACTTTCATGTTTTGAGTTTTGGTCAAATCATTAGGGAAGACGAGTCAAAAGTGGCCCGAAGTGTGTCGTGTGTATCGTCGTTCCTGCAGTGACACATGTTGGGAGATTGAGCATAACTCTTTACTCAGACCTCCAAATAACATGAGGCCAATTGGAGATGCAAGCCAAGACATAGGGCTACAATTTCATGTTGACCATTTTTGCAAATTCGGAAGTTAAAAATGCGTTTTTTGACAGAATGCGGAACACCCCTACGCCATATCTCGGGCGATGGCGCACCCAATGCTGAAGTTTTGTTGTTTGGGCAAAATGGGGCGCGCGGGAGCGCCGGATCACGTGCCACCGCGCCCTGCACATGTTCAAAAACGTGTTTTGAGGTTGGGAATGAATAAATATGGTTTGTGAAGTGTATTTGTTTCATTTTCTCTTCCGTTTTTTCCTTCTCCATCGGTTTAGAGCTAGGGTTCCTCATTTCTCCTTAAATCCAATTTCTTCCAAGACATTAATATTTGATTGAAGCCTTAATCTTTGCTTGGAGATTAGAAGTTCTTCTCCTCAAGAGTTTAGAAGCAAGGTAAGAAAGCTTATTTCATTGGGTTAGTGATTGAAGGGAAAACAATGGGTTGCTTGGTTTGAGTGTTGAGGTAAACTTGTTAATATAATGATTGATGTTATTATTATTGTTATTGTGTTGTAGAATTATTGTCAATGTGTTAAGATTATCAAATCTTCAAGTGGTTGTAAGTAGATTCTTCCTTTGAATGCATCTCATGAGCTATATATATGTTAAATGAAGATTCAATTGATTTTAGCTCCTTTAAATAATTGATTATGTATACTGTATGTATTGATATTTTGAAAAGAAATGGAATTGAAGACAAGGGCAAAGTAAATGAGCTAACTCTTTAGCACGCACGTCACGTGTTTGACAAAATGATTCAATGAATGTTTTTATGGCATATTACGGTTAAGAAATGATACGGATTACTTCTTTACACAATTGTTGGGATTTGAGTTTTCTTGAATATCCAATTTGCGGATCTTGATTTGAAGTAGTATTGAATTAATTATGAATTTTGAACAGAAACTACTCTGTTTTGATAGATGATCAAAGTTCTTGAGTTATAGTAGAATTCAGAGGTTCAAGACTTCTCAACCATATATTTTGATCTCTCGTTGATAATATTTGAAAGGTATGTTAAGGTCGGTAACATACTAGATAAAAGTATCATTTTTATTTTTAAATTGAAAATTCTGTGGCACGATGAATTATTTGTGATTTGATGATGATTGTTGTATTGAGATGAGTTTATTATGATATCGAAATGATGACATTGATTTGCATCATTACATTGCATATTGAGTTAATTGTCGATTCGGATTTGATATGGCGGAGGTCGCCTTGATATATTGATTTTTTGGACGTATGGGGCTATAGTTGAGTTGGCATAATGTATGCGGAGGTCGCTGCTATGGCCTGAACACTCTCTATAGGCGCATCATAGTCTTGGGATTGTAGAACACAGCAACCCACCTCGAGCGGATGAGTCGGTGGATATTGCTGGGAGATTCTCTATCCTTGGGTACCCTATGACCAGATGATTCACTTGATCTTGAGATTTATTGATAGCCCACAGCTTCTGATCATGCATTACATTATATTGCATCTTTATGAATTTATACGAACTTTTTGAAAATTTAATTCTCATATGTTATTGATTGTATCATACTGGGTTTATACTCACCGGCATGTCCGGTACGTCTTGTTTTCATGTGCTTGACGGTAAGTGAGGCGATGCTTGGGATGCCAAAGTCCAGCTCCAGGCGAGGAGATACAAGTTAGAGTGAGATTCTTGGATCTTAGGAGCTATTTGATGATATTTGGATTAATTTGGCCACTAGTTTATTTTGGCATGTTGAAACTTATATTCAAAATTTGAGACCTTTAAATTATTTTGAAGATGTTTATGTCAGTTTGTGAACAACAAATTATATATTTTACTAAATCGTTTGGTTTGTTACAATTTTAATTATTAGTATTAGATTTCGGACCCGGGGCCCAACAAAAATGATTTACGTTATATGATCTATGCTTAAAGCTATTTTTAAAATGATTTATTTATGCTCAAAAGTTATTTTAAATGATTTTACGATTTATGTTTTAATTATGCTTAAATTATTTTAAATGATTTATTTATGTTTAAAAGCTATTTTGAATAAAAGTATGATTTTTAGTGCATGTGATTGTATATGTATTTTTGCTTTCGATGTTTAGAACGTGATGAGTCATTAGACTCACTAAGTTTGTATGATGCAGGATTTGATGATTTTATGGGAGGCGCTGGCGATTGAGTGGATCGAGTGCAGCAGTACACTCCCGAGGGACCTTTATGATTCCGCACTAGATTCTTAGATATAAGATTTTAAAGATTATGCTAATGATTTTATTAGATATATTTTTATACTTTATTTTATTTGATCATTTAAAGGTCGATTTAAGATGTTTTGTTAGTTAATGATTTAGGGATTTTATTTATGCACTTGAGATTTTAGTTGTTAATTTATTATGATGGTTATAAATGATAAGTTATTTATTTTAGAATTTTCGAGTTATGATTTATGATTAAAAAAAAATTCAAGGTCGTTTCAAAAATAGCAGTTTAGTTACATAGAAACTAACTGGAAAAAATGATGTTTATTTAATCAAATACGCGTCATTTTTATACATTTAAGTGCACCAAATTTTGTAAAGGAAAGTGCAAATATAATAGTAAATTTTAAACAACATCAAATATTAGTTAGTTTATACGTGCTAGAACTGAATATACCAACAACTGGTTGCCTTGGATGTTCGGAGACTTCAACTGCTCCTACGTCACCCCTTCTACCACCTCGGGTAGTTTCAACTATAAGACTTTGATTTATACAAATATTTTTACAAAAAAACTCAGCTTAGGACTTACCATACTGCCTAACTGAACTCCTAGCCAAGATTGAATGCAGCACCTTTCAGCCAACACTTGTTTAACGTCTATGTGTGAAAGACTAAATACACAAGTTTTACGTCTTTGTGCAAGACTCACTCAACTTATCGGTACGCTCAATTTCTATATATATGAGTGATTGTGTGTGCGTGTGTGAGAACTAAACGATTAATACAACACGAAAGTGTTCTCACACACTGAGAATTTTGCTTCTATACTAAGCAGTTGGCATGCCCTTTTTCTCTTTTGATCTTCACACACTTCTTGTTCATTGGTCTTCACTGATCTTTATCTTCTATTTATAGGCGCGAAGCTTGATCGTACAGTATGACTCAATTGTTGTATTCGTTGCATTTTAAATACGTTCTTCGATATTTTGTCTTGTACTTTTCGACAGTCATTGTGGAACATTTTGGCTTTAGCACTGCTGCAACGTCTATTATTGTCCTTTGACTGGACAAAAGCTTTCCTCAGTGCGCACAGTTGGATCCATTGAATAAGCTTGTCGTGTTCTGCAAACTGGTTGATTTCTAACTGATGTTCTAAACTAGTCAGTTGAACTGATCTTGAACTGTTTTGGTGAAATCAGTTGGCTCGTCAGCTAAACTAATTTCGCTGCTTCATTTGAACTGGTCAGTTGGGCTCTTCATCAGTTGATCTCTTTATCAGCTGGCCGGGCTTCTGAATGTCTTCTACTAAAATTCCTATCAGCTTGACAGTCAGTTGAACTGGTCATTTGATATTTCAGTTGAACTGATTCAGCTTGGGCGATCAGTTGGCGCTTTCAGTTTGCATCTTGATAGCTTTAGTTTTGGCTTGCTAACTGATCAGTTCGAATCCTAATCAATTCCAGTTTATGCGAACTTAGATAAAATTATTAGAAACAAAATAACAAGTTTTGTGTATCATCAAAATCAAGATCGCGAACATGAAATGTTCAAATAGACATCCTACATGATCTGATGAATTAATAGTGTAATGAATCTCTGGCCAGTGTATGAGTTGTACTTAATGGAAAAGTATTTTCCTAGTTGCACGCACGATGCTACTATGATTACTAAAAGATATATCACATAGTTATCGAATTAATATGGTGTCTGTTGGAACATTTCATGTTCGCAATCTTGATTTTGATGTTAACAAAACTTGTTAGTTTGTTTCTAAGATTTTACCTAAGTGCGTAGAAACTGGAACTGATCAGGACTCAAACTGATCAGTTATCGAGCCAAAAATGAATCGAGAAGCAAACTAAAAGCGCCAACTGATCGCTCAAAGTGAACCAGTTCAACTGAAATATCAAAAAACCAGTTCAATTGATTGTCCAGCTGATAGGCAGTTCAGCAGAAGACCTTCAGAAGCCCGGCAAGCTGATGAAGAGCTCAACTGATGAAGAGTCCAGCTCGCCAGTTCAACTGAAGCAGTAAAATCAATCCAGCTGATGAGCCAACTGATTTCACCACACCAGTTTAAGATCAGTTCAAATGAGCATTTCAGAACATTAGTTAGGAATCAATCAGTTTGCAGAACACGACATGCTTATTCAATGGAATCCATCTTTGCATAAAATTACAAAAGCAATTATACAGTCAAATGACAATAATAGACGTTGCATCAATGTTTAATGCCAAAATGTTCCAAAATGACTGTCAGAAAGTACAGACATATTTCGAGTAACAGATTCAAAATGCAACGGATACAATAATTGAGTCTCACTGTACGACCAAATTACGCGCCTATAAATAGAAGATGAAGATCAGTGAATAACATATAGAACAAAAAGAGTGTGTGAAGAAGAAGGGCACGCTAAAAGCCTTATCAGCTTACAAGAAACAATCATCCCAGTTGTGAGGGAACACTTCAACGTGTTATCAGCTTAATATAGAAGTTCTCTTCCCTCGGTGTGTGAGAACACCTTCCCGGTGTATTCATTGTTCAGTTCTCACTCACACTCACACTCACACACTATCACTCACATATATCAGATAGTAGAGCTTAAAAGATCAGTTGATTGAGTCTTGCACGAAGACGTAAAAATTGTGTAGGTAGTCTTTGACACATAGACGTTAAACAAGTGTTGATTGGAAGGTGTTGCCTTCAGTCCAGACTAGGAGTTTAATTAGGCGGTAGAATAAGTCCAAAGTTGAGTGGGTTTGTACAAAGTCTTGTATATATCAAAATCTTCTACTGTATCCTACCTGAGGAGGTAGAAGGGGTGACGTAAGAGCAGTTGAAGTCTCCGAACATCCATAAACATATCTTGTGTTATTTCTGTTTAACTGCTTGTTTTTGTTTTTAATTGATTTGATCAGTTCAGCTGATATCCGTTCAGTTCTGTCCATAACTTAACTGATATAATCCAGGACTGATCCCATGTAATTTTCAGTTATTCCGTTGCACAAGATATAAAACTGAGTAGATTTTTTGAAGAAGGATTATTTCGAGTATTTTCTGCTTTGTTTGTAACCAAACTCGATTTAATTCATCGGTGATTTCATTCTTAGAACACGAGCTATTGCAGCTCATTGAGAATATTGTGTTTGAAGCACCCTCGCAGGTGCCCAAACCGATCCATCAGTGTCAATATACCAATTATAGCTATTAGACCAGGATATATGTGTTGACGGGATCGTATTACACGCTAACCATAACCTACTGATTTTTGCATGCACTATCAGTGATACCAAGCAAATCATGAGGAGATGTTATTAGATGCTCTTACAATGATTCGATGGGTGCAATCAAAACTGAGTTCTGACATTCTTGTGATCAAGTGGTTAATGCACATAATTGGGCTAACAGAGGTAAGCTTGCATAAGAGATAATTTTTATCTCAAATCACATGAGTTGTTAACTCATACAACTCATAACTAGTTATATCTTTGAGCTATTGAGGTTCACACAAATATTTATTTTTGTGTTCCTATTTGAAATAGTCAAATTCAAGGAGTTGCATTTTGTGATTTAATTTGATGGAGATAAAATATATATGGATTTTTAAGGTGTTTATAAATGGATTCCCTTATTTGGAATTGTGAGAAGATTTAGCATAACTATTAAATTTGTGAGAAGAGTCTAACTGCATAAAATTTGTGAAGGAGTTCCAAAATAGAAATCTATCAAAAATGAATCAATGGAAATTTTGACATTTGAAATTTTCACTTTCTATAATAATAAGTTTTGTACCCTCTTCACATCGGTGATATCTGATCATCGATCGGGATTATGATAAATCCATAATCATGAATTATTTTGATTAATAAACTTGAAGTTTCCTAGGCAGACATGGATTAGTAGATTTTATTATTGGTCAAATAACCTGAGAAGAATTATAGAAAGTTCTAGAATCTCATGGATAGATAAGTGCTTATCTAATCGTATCAAATCTTATTCACAAGATGATAAGATAAATGATAGAACGGTCCGGGCACCTTGGAAGGTGCTTCAAACACAATATTCTCAATGAGCTGCAATAGCTCGTGTTCTAAGAATGTAAACACAGATGAATTAAATCGAGTTTGTTTATAAACTAAGCGAAAAATACTCGAAATAATCCTTCGTTAAGAAACATATTCAGTTTTATATCTTGTGCATTTGAATAACTGAAAATTACTTGGGATCCGTTCTAACTTATATCAGTTCAGTTATGAACAGAACTGAACTGATATCAGTTGAATTGATCAAATCGGTTAAAAACAAAAACAAATAGTTAAACAGAAATAACACAAGATATGTTTATGGATGTTCAGAGACTTCAACTGCTCTTACATCACCCCTTCTACCTCCTCGGGTAGGATACACTAGAAGACTTTGATTTATACAATACCTTGTACAAACCCACTCAACTTAGGACTTACTATTCCGCCTAACTAAACTCCTAGTCTAGATTGAAAGCAACACTTTCTAGCCAACACTTGTTTAATGTCTTGTCAAAGACTACATATACAAGTTTTAAGTCTTTGTGCAAAGCTCTCAAATGATCTTTAGCTCTACTCTATGATATATGTGTGTGATAGTGTGTGAATGTGTGTGATAACTGAACAATGAATACACCGGCATACACCGAGGGAAAAGAACTTCTATACTAAGCTGATAACACGTTTAAGTGTTCCCTCACAACTGGGCTGATTACTTCTTGTAAGCTGATAAGGCTTTTTGCGTGCCCTTCTCCTTCACACACTCTTATTGTTCTATATGGTCTAAAATGATCTTCATCTTATATTTATAGACGCGAAGTTTGATCGTACAGTGAGACTCAATTATTGTATCCATTGCATTTTGAATTTGTTCTTTGATATTTGTCTTGTACTTTCTGACTACCATTCTAAAACATTTTGTCTTTAAAAACTGATGCAATGTCTATTATTGTCCTTTGGCTGGACAATTGCTTTTGTACCTTTGTTCATGGATGGATTCCATTGAATAAGTTTGACGTATTCTGCAACTGACTGGTTCTAACTGATGCTCTGAACTGATCATCTGAACTGATCTTCAGTTGGGTTAGTGAAATCAGTTGACTCGTCAGTTGAACTGATTTAACTCTTTTAGTTGAACTGGTCAGTTGGGCTCTTCATCAGTTGGGCTTTTCATCAATTGGCCAGGCGTCTGAAGGTCTTCTACTGAACCAACTATCAGCAGGACAATCAGTGGAACTGGTTTACGATTCATCAGTTGAACTGGTTTAGTTCGATTAATCAGTTGCTACTTTCAGTTTGCATTTTTCGGTAGCTTCAGTTATGTTCAGCTAACTTCACAGTTAGCTAAGTTCATTAGTAACAAAATAACAAGTTTTTTAACATCAAAATTGATGAAACTTAACATTAATAATTTATTATATGTTAAAACCTATATTTTAAAATTTAAACTTCATTAAAATTATGTTATTTTAGTATTGTTTGTTTATATTTAATTGTCTTATTAAATATGTATTATTTTCAGGTTTTCTATGTGTTGGTAAAATAATGATAACTCAAGCTACAAAATTCAAATGGAGGTGATTCAAACATGTTTGGGATCCTTGAGAAATTATCTACAACTTTGCAGAAGACATGAATGCCTAAAAAGTTCATTAAGATGATCAAATTGTGTAAATATCAAAGAAGGACAGATTTACTTTCACTATGACTAGCATATAGTAAAAAAATCATAACTCTTACAATATTTAACCAAATGAGGTGAACCAAAAGGCCAAATTAATCTACAGACAATTCCCCACATGTTTGCTGTTTTGAGAAAAGTTCAATTCAGAGATTAAAGTCGTGGAGCATAGCATTCAAATAAGGTCCAAGGAATTGAAGTTGGAGGAGACAAAAACTACAATTACAACTACATGGCAATAATGGAATTTTTGACCTTTCCTCTCATTTGGCCTATAAATAGATGCCTTGTGCTAGCTTGAGAATCATCATATCCCATTGTAAAATATAGTTTGTGTGTTTAAAAGTTCTAAGTTTAATATATTTTCTTTTCCAACTATGAGTGAGGATTTTAAGTGAATCAAAAGTAAGCTCATGGCAAGCTAAATCTACTATGTATAGATGAAGAGGATGAATTCTTGGTGAAGTAAGATTGTTTATATTTTGTATATTATTTCTATATTTTTTTCATTTAGTCAAATTCTTTTTATTGTAGGTGTAAAAATGAATTATTTGTTGTTATTAATTTACATCAAATGCTTGATACCATTGAAGTGGTTATCTTGATTTGTTGTTTAATTTTGATACAATAAATATTTCAACAATTAATATTATTGTTAATATATATATATATATATATATATATATAATTATATCATATATTTCATTTAGACGATAGCGTGGCTGTGCCAGTTGTTCTAAATGAAATATTATGATTTAAATTAACATCTAACAATCTAACATTTGCTTTCTCGCATCTAACTTTTACTTTTTCGCAACTAACATTTACTTTCCCTCATCTAACTTTTACTTTTCTGCAACTAACTTTTATTTTACCGCAACTAACTTATTAAATCATATATTTCATTTAGGGAATAGCGTGGCTCTGACGGTTGTTCTAAATGAAATATAATGATTTAATTTAACATATATTTTATGCAGTTTTATATTTATACAGTTATATATATAATCATAGGTACCATATATAAAATATCGGTTAATTCAGTATGTTTTTATAGTGGGAACTATATTATATTATGTATGTGTTTAAATATTTAATTTTTTTTCATGGAATCATTAATTATGGTGGTTTCCTTTGTTCTACATTTAGTTAAATAATATTACATAAACAAATAATAAATCCTCGAGCCTTGACAAAATTTATAATTTGTAAACTTCATTCTTGCATTTGTTAATTTATAAATTAATAAATTTAAAATTAAAATAACATCTCTGTGGATCAATCTCGTATTTACGAAATTTATTACTTGCAGACAACCTACACTTGAGTGAATTATAATTTAAGTAGTAGCAAGTTTTTGGCGCCATTGTCGGGGAGGTATAAATTAAGTTTATATTTGTTATTAATGTTTTATTTATAAGTATTGTGTTGTTTTTACTTGTATGAGTATTTGAAGTCGAACAAAGTGGTAGACTTATTCGAGTATCTGAAAATAATTTAAACATGGATGATAATTTAAATAATCAAGATAATAATAATAATAATAATAATAATAATAATAATAATAATCAAGAACATGATCAATTAAGAACACTTAGGCACCATATGAACCCTATTAGAACTAGGGCCCCATCTTGTTAAGTTTTTCCTCATGATGCATCTAATTTCAACTTTAAACGTCAAATTATTCAACTTTTACAAAATTTTCATGGCTTAGATTCTGAAAATCCATACTTACATCTAAGAGAATTTGAGGAAGTTTGTAACACTTATAATGATCAAAATTGTAGCATGAATATAGCTCGATTAAAGATTTTCCCTTTTTCTTTAAAAGATAAAGCTAAAACATGGTTACAAAATTTGAGATTGAGTTCAATAAGATCATGGGAAGAAATGCAACAAAAATTTCTTAAAAAGCTTTTTCCCTTCCCATAGAACAAACTCTTTTAAAAGACAAATTACTACTTTTTTCTCAAAAAACAAGGAGAAACATTTTATCAATGTTGGGATAGATATAAAGAATTACTTAATACATGCCCACATCATGGTTTTGAAACATGGAGAATAGTTTCTCACTTTTATGAAGGTCTAATACCTAAAGATAGGCAAATGATAGAATTCATGTGTAATGAAACTTTTGTAGATAAAAACCCAAATGAAGCTATAAAGTATTTGGATTCATTAGCAGAAAATGCTCAAAATTGGGATAATATAGGTAAAATTGAGCCACCAACAACTAAAATCAATAATTCAACAAATGTGGGTGGTATCTATAATCTTAAAAATGATATAGATATTCAAGCTAAACTTGTATCTTTAGCACGAAAAATTGAGTCATTAGAAATGAAAAAGAGTGGTCAATTAAAAAGTATTCAAGAAATTGTTTGTCATATATATACACGATCATGCTACAAAAGATTGTTCAACATTACCTTCATTTAAAGAATGTCTCGATGAACAAGCAAATTATGTTAACAATTATAAAAAACCAATACTAGATCTTTTTTCACAATCATTTAATCCTAGATGAAAAAATCATCCTAATTTTAGTTGGATGAATGATAATAATGCATAACCTTCACAACAATATTTTCAAAATAACCAAAATCATCAAGGTTATATTTTCTATGTTACACCTCCAAGAAAGAACTTTGAAGACGTAATTCATGCATTTATCCAAAAGTAGGAGTCTATCAATATTCAAAAGAGTCAATCTATGAGTGATTTGAAAGAAACTCTTGCAAAATTTGCATATGCACTTAATATTCATGAAAAAGGAAAATTTCCATCTCAACCTCAACCTAATCCTAAAAATCAAAATCAAGAGTTAAATAATAATAAAATTGATCAAATAAAATCTGTTATTACCCTTAGAAGCGGTAAAATAGTTAATGATCCATACAACAATGAAAACAAGGATCATTTAAAATCAAATAGTAAGGATGATAATCTTGATACTTTTGAGAATGATGATACCTTAAATTCTAAGAATAATATGGTGAATAATAAATCATTTGAAATAGTTAATGAGTCAAATAAGCCTCCACCATTTCCTCATGCATTAACAAATCATAAAAAACAAAAAGTGATTCTGATATCTATGAAGTTTTTAAACAAGTAAGATAAATATTTCATTATTAGATGTTATTAAATAAGTACCTTCCTATGCAAAATTTTTAAAAGACTTATGTACTGTGAAGAGAAAATTGCATGTGAAGAAGAAAGCATTTTTGGCTGAATAAGTAAGTTCTATTCTTCAAAACAATTCTAGTTTAAAATATAAAGATCCTGGTTGTCCAAAAATTTCATGTATTATTGGAGAAAATAAAATTAAAAAAACTTTGTTAGATTTGGGAGCAAGTGTGAATTTACTTCCTTATTCAGTTTATGAAAAAATTAATTTAGAAGAATTAAAACCCACTTTTGTTACTTTTTTACTAGCGGATAAGTCAATCAAAATACCTAGAGGTATTGTAGAAGATGTGTTGGTTCAAGCTGATAGATTTATATATCCTGTAGATTTTATTGTTTTGGATACATAACCAATAGAAGTACATAATGAAATTCCAGTAATATTGGGACGAACATTTCTAGCAACTTCAATTGCTTTAATTAATTGTCAAAATGGAATATGAAATTGTCTTTTGGAAATATGACTCTAGAACTTAATGTGTTCAACTTATGTAACAACCAAGTATTAATGAAAATGAATATGATAATGAAATTGAAACAATTGTGGAAGAAAATATACAAGAAGAAAATTTAAATTAACAATATGAAGTTTTTTCAATAGAAAGTTTTGAGTCTGAAAATAATTTTAAAGAAGATGATAATACAAAACTTAAATTAAAAGTTTTACCATTAGAATTGAAATATGTATTTCTTGGTGAAAATAAAACATTCGTTGTTGTAATTTCTTCCACTCTTTTACCAAATCAAGAAGAAGATTTAATTAAATTACTTAAAAAATATAAAAATGCAATTGGATGGACTTTGAAAGATATAAAAGGTATAAATCTTTAATTTGCACACATAGAATTCACTTGGAAGAAAATGCTAAAACATATCAACAACCACAAAGAAGGTTAAATCCACATATGAAGGAAGTTGTTAAGAATGAATTACTAAAACTATTAGACGCTGGAATTATTTATCCAATCTCAGATAGTAAATGGGTAAGTCTAACACAAGTAGTACCTAAAAAGTTAGGCATCACTGTTATAAAAAATGAAAAGAGAGAGTTATTACAAGCTAGAATTCTATCTAGTTGGCGTATGTGTATTGATTATAGAAAATTAAATGATGCAACTAGAAAAGATCATTTTTCACTACCATTTTTAGATCAAATTTTAGAAAAAGTAGCAGGTAATTCTTATTATTGTTTTCTTGATGGGTATTCGGGGTATTATCAAATACCTATATCATTAGAAGATCAAGAAAAAACTACTTTCACTTGCCATTTTGGAACTTTTACATTTAAAAGAATGCCATTTGATTTATGTAATGCTCCGGCTACTTTTCAAAGATGTATGTTAAGCATTTTCGGTGATATGATTGAAGAATTTGTAGAAGTTTTTATGGATGATATAACTGTTTTTGGAAACTCATTTGAAAATTGTCTTAAAAACCTAGAAGAAGTATTAAAAAGATGTGAAGAAAAAAATCTTGTTTTAAATTGGGAAAAGTGTCATTATATGGTTAAATATGAGATTGTTTTAGGGCATGTGATATCTGAAAAAGGAATTGAAGTTGATAAATCTAAAGTTGGTGTTATTGCTAATTTAACATCACCAAAAACGGTCAAAGAAATTCGATCATTCTTGGGTCATGCAGGATTTTAAAGAAGGTTTATAAAAAATTTCAGTATAATATCTAAACCAATTTCAAATCTTTTTACAAAAGATACACAATTTGAATGGACTCAAAAATGTGAAAATGCTTTTAAAAAATAATTAATCTTTTAATTACATCACCTATTTTACAACCTCCAGATTGGTCTTTACCATTTGAATTAATGTGTTATGCAAGTGATTATGCTATAGGAGCTGTATTAGGACAAAGAAAAGAAGAAAAAACTTATGCAATCTATTATGCTAGTAGAACCTTAAATAGTGCCCAAATAAATTATTCAAATATTGAAAAAGAATTACTTTCAGTAGTATTTGCATTAGATAAGTTTCGATTTTATTTAATTGATTCTACTACTATTGTTTACACTGATCATTCTGCCATAAAATATTTATCAAATAAAAAATATGTTAAACCCAGATTAATATGGTGGGTTTTATTGCTACAAGAATTTGATATTATAATTAAAGATAAAAAAGGAAAAGAAAATGTTGTAGCCGATTATTTATCTAGAATAATGACTGAATCATCTCATAGTGAAAAACCAATAAATGAAAATTTTTCCAGATGATCACTTGTTTTATGCTACTATTATGCCATGGTTTGCTAACATTGTAAATTTTCTTGTGACAAATAAAATGCCTTCTCATTGAATTCACAGGATAAGAATAAATTCTTGATAGAAGCTAAAAAATTTTATTGGGATGATCTTTACTTGTTTAAGTATTGTCCTGACCAAATTTTTTCGACGATGCATACCCGACAATGAAGTAAGTAATGTAATTAAATTTTGTCATTCTGAAGCATGTGGAGGTCATTTTTCATCCAATAAAACAGCTACAAAAATCTTACAATGTGGATTTTATTGGCCGTCTTTATTCAAAGATTACGCATTTATTTTGCAAATCTTGTGAAAATTGTTAGAAGATGGGATCAATTTCAAAACGAAACATGATGCCTTTAAATTCAATCATAATTATTGAAATATTTGATAGTTGGGGGATAGATTTTATGGGTCCATTTCCATTATCTTTTGGATTTACTTTCATTTTAGTCGCTGTTGATTATGTTTCAAAATGGATTGAAGCAATTGCATGTAGAAGTAATGATCATAAAGTTGTTATAAAATTTTTAAAAGAAAATATTTTTAACCGATTTGGAATACCTAGAGCAATAATTAGTGATGGGGGAAGTCATTTTATAAATAAATCATTTTCTTCTTTGTTAAGAAAATATGGCATTACACATAAAGTTTCTATCCCATATCATCCTCAAATTAAAGGTCAAGTTGAACTTGCAAGTAGAGAAATAAAACAAATTTTAGAAAAAACAGTTAATCCAAATCGAAAAGATTGGTCTTTAAGATTAACTGATGTATTATGGGCATATAGAACTGCATTTAAAACATCATTAGGGATGTCACCATATAGGTTAGTTTTTGGTAAGCATTGTCATTTACCGGTTGAACTTGAACATAAAGCTTATTGGGCAATTAAAACATTTAATATTAATTTAGATGATGCATCTAAACTAAGAAAATTGCAATTAAATGAACTTGAAGAATTAAGAAATGATGCATATGAAAATTCAAAAATTTATAAAGATAAAACTAAAACCTTTCATGATAAAAATATTATGAGAAAGTCATTTGAAATTGGACAACAAGTTTTTCTTTATAATTCTCATTGCATTTATTTACCAGGAAAACTAAGATTAAGATAGTCAGGACCATTTATAGTTAAATTTTTTTATCCTCATGTGCTGTTGATATTGAAAATCCTAAAAATAATGGCGTGTTTAAAGTTAATGGGCAAAGACTTAAGCCTTTTTATAGAAAATAAAATTCTTAATGATGAGTTTATGCCTTTATATGATCCACAATAGTTATTTGATATTTTCATTTTCTTTTTGCAGATTCTAGTTCATTTCCCGGTTAAGTGGCAGATAACGGTACTCCGTGACTGTTTAAGTCGGTTTCTTCAATTTCCCAAAATAATTGAAATATAAATATAATAATAATAATAATAATAATATGAATGCTTATATTGTGAATTTGCGTAAATATTTTGCTTGTTTACCTGATAATGCGTTGAAAAAAATTTATAAAGCTAGATGTGAGTGACTAAGGTTGATGATGTTATATGACATACCGAATGATGTCCATTTGATAATTGAAGCAAAAGTCCGATTGGTTGGGAAAGCAAGTGAAATAATAATAAGACATATGTCAGGATTTGGTAAAAGCACCTATGCCAAAAAACGAAGAGCTAAATGTATAGGTGAATGTCATAAATGTGCAAGGTGGACTTGTAAGGGGAAATGCAAAAATGTTGGAAAGACATCAATGAATAGAGAAGATAAAATTTTATTCATTAAGAATGTTCTGAGTAAAGAGCCTTTGGATAATTTTCTAGAGGTTCTTGATACGCATTCTAGTGGGTACGTGCAAAATGAACTTCTTAAACTATGGTGGCAATTTCAACATGAGGAATATCAATATGGACGGTGGAATCAGCCTTACAAAGATCCCATTGTAGTAACGCATATCTGTTTAGATAAGTAAATATATATATACAATTTTGTCTTGGGAATCTGACGTTAAAAGACCCTGTTTGCCAATTTATAAGAAAAATGGATGGGAAGCATATCCTCGACTCATAGAAGGCGTTGAAACCGTTACTGAACGTAAAATTAGAGGAAGATGTAAGCCACAATCACAACTACGCTGTATATATGTATTTTAATTTTGTCATTTTTATTTTCTTTTAAATAATAATTTCCTATTCAAATATTGACTTTTGGCATGTTACGCTTATAAATTCATATGCTGTGATCTAACAATTACAGAAAACATATTTCTCAACATGTCAACATCCATGGTAAGTAAAATAAAAAATATTTGTGTATTTTGTGGATCTAGTGCAGGAAAAGATTCAATTTATGAAGAAGCTGCAGAAAAGCTTGGAATAACACTTGCCTAAAAAAAGATTCATTTGGTATATGGTGGTGGTGAAGTTGGTCTTATGGGAAAAGTTGCAAAAGCTGCGCATGCAGGTGGAAGTGAAGTCTTAGGCATTATTCCGATTACCTTAGCCAGTCTTACTGGACCAACAATAGGAGAAGAAATGAAAGTGGACAACATGTATGAACGAATTACTCAAATGATTGAACATTTAGATGCTTTCATTGCTTTGCCAGGAGGTTTCGGTACTTTGGAGGAAATATTTCATGCTATTTGTTGGGCACAATTAAATATCCACAATAAGCCAATTGGTTTGTTAAATATCAACAATTATTATGATAAACTGTTATCGTTTCTTGATGATGTTGTGGAACAATGATTTATTTCATTAGCTTCACGAAGGATGTTAGTTTCTGCTACAAGTGAAGGTGAACTTATTGATTTACTGCAAGGGTTTAGTCATGAATCAGATCCATTTTTATCTCAACTTAATTGGCCAACATCCAAGAGTAAGAAAAGAAAATTCATGTGATGCTAAACTTGTGATTCAACGGTATGTTTTAATGTTTTTTAAGGTATGAATAATCTCATTCTTCTTCTTCTCTTAGTTTTTTTATTATATGCAAATAAAATATATACATATATATATAGTAATAATAATAATAACAATTTTTAGTTCAATGTCGAATAAGGTGTCAGTAAAATGCACCTGACACGCATTAGTTAATAATTATTGGAAAATCACAATACGCTAGATTTTAATATTCATTATATTCAAATTACAGATTACAAGAAAAATTAGTTTTTCATATATACCAATTATATATATATTTTTGATCAATTAATATAAAATGAATAATAGATGTATTTATTTATATATATAGATATATAATTGTGTGTGTTTTCAAATAAAATATGTTAGAGTTTATTTGATTGTGGTGATGAGAGTCAAAACCAGTAGGTCGCGTTAGCTAAAATCAGAAGACTACATAAAAGCAGAAGCTCTAGTATCGCGTTAACAAAAGTAGTACTCTTCGAGTACTTATCGGCTTAGAAAAACCAGAAGCAGAACGTAGCTTTATAAGCAGAACTTAGTTTAAGGAGAAGTAACTTAACGCCTTTTACTTGATTGTTGTTATCTTAAATGTTACCGTTATTTTACCTAGTACAAGTACTAATTGCATCATTACTACTGTAGAAAGTTATTTAATACGCCTTAGCAATTTTGGTATAAAGCAAAGACTGATTATTGTGAAAGCTTTCTGCATGAACCTTTTTAGATAATAAAGCTAATTCTATCAGAAGTCAAAAGAAGTCGTTTTTGATTACTGTTGGACTCAAGCTTTCTATATATAATAAGATCAATTTTTTTTTATAGAAAAAGAAATTATTTTTATCATCACAATGATTATTCCAACATGAGTTTGAGCTATCATCAACTACTACTTATCTTCAAAGCTCAACATATAGAAAACAGCACACGCCTTATTATCAATATCCGATCTTCAAAGATCATTTGTGCTGTTACTGTCTCATAACTCTCTTCAAGCTAAAACACTTTACTATATCATTAAAAAGAGTTTGTAAACTGAATAAGAGTCTTTTCCAGAACTTTGTTGTATTCGTTTTTACGGAGTTGTGTAACTAAGAGTTTTAGTAAGCTAAAGGTAAGTCCTACAGAAGTGGGTGTGCACAAGTGTTGTACTGTAAAATCCAAAGTCTTTCAGTGATACATTCTGGAAATAGAAGAAGGGGAGACGTAGAAGATTTTATCTTCGAACTTCCAGAAATAACCACTGTGCTACTGCCTACTGTTTTATTATTTCTCATCGGGCTCCATTGGATCGTTTCCACACTTATTGTGATCTATTGGACATACATTCGAACAAGACCAGCTATAATCTCTAACAGGATTCTAGCACCCTTTGTAAAATCGTCAAACAAAGGAAAGAGTTTATTCACCCCCCCCCCCCCCCCCCTCTCTAAACTCCTTATCGATCCCCAACAAGTGGTATCAGAGCAGATTTTTCTTGTTCCAAATATTTATAACAAATATGACACACTTCAGCAAAGTTTCCATGTTCTCAAAAGAAAATTTCGTTGACTGAAATATCCGCATGCAAGCTCATCTTGCAGCTCAAGACGATGACATGTGGTTTGTCATCACAGATGGTCCCCTGAAAAATCTTAAAATCAAATACAGCTTTTGCTGTTACTGAGGGGGCACCATAAATGGTTGAGAAGCACAGAAGTGAATGGACTGGCGAGGACAAAAAGAAATCCAATCTTGACAATGTTGCGAAAGACATTCTCTACAAAACACTTGATAAGAACACCTTCAGTAAGATCAATATGTGCTCTACTGCAAAAGAGATTTAGGAAAAACTCATCCAAATCTGTGAAGGAAATGAACAGACAAAGGAGAATAAGTTGTCTGTAGCAATGCAGAAGTTTAAGAATCTGAAGATGAAAGCTGGAGAAACTCTGAGTGATTTTGATGAGGTTTCAGTAGCTTGGTAAATGAGTTAGAAGCTCTGGGGAAAGAATATGGCAACAGAGAAATAACACTCAAAGTTATGAGAGCTTTACCCAGAGAACGGGATGTAAAACCATGGCTATGAGGGTATCTAAAGATCTGAAAAAGTTAGAACTGCACGACTTAAAAGCCTATGAGTTTGAACTGGAAGTGAGAAGTGGAGAAGAGCCATCATCAAATCCACCTACCAATGCTCTTACTACTACTACTAGTGCTACGGCTACTACTGCAATTGTTCCAAGTGCATCACCTGCTACTACCATTGAAAGCACATCTGAAAAGACTGTTGAACAAATCAGCAACGATGCAATGTCTATATTTGTGAAGAAATTTTCCAGATTCATGAAGAAGAATCATCGAGCTTACCAGGGTCCTAACTGAAACTTTAAGAAGGATTCACCACCTGGTGATATGGCATGTTTCAACTGTGGAAAAATAGGGCACTTCATCGCTGTTTGCCCTAAGCCAAAGAATTATGATAAAAAAAAAGGAATATAGGAGAAATGACAAGAAATCCAGAAGAGATCGCAAAGCGATGATTGCAGAAGAAAGCAAATCAAAATGGGCAGATTCTAGTTCTGATTCTTCTGACTCAGAAAGTCATTCAAGTGATAGCAATTCAGAAGAGATCAAATGTCTCATGGCAGACACTGAATCAACCTCGATATCTGGAGAGGTATTTGACTTTGACTCTAATGAATTTATACGAACTGATCTGGTTAAAGCACTGCATGACATGGTGGAAGAGTAGTCGAGACTTTCTCAGTCATTCGAGGAAGTTAAGATTGAAAATCAAAACTTAAAGGATCAAGTCAGTAAGTTCACTTTCTTGGAAGAGAATAGCTGCAATGATTTAAAAGTTGAGATGAGTAAATTAAGAACTGAGAATGACAGGGTGAATGCAGATTATCAGACGATGATGTCTGAGAATCAGAAGCTATCTATTCTGGTAAATGCATGGAACAAGTCTTCTGTTTCACTAGAGAAGATGGAAGAATTGCAGAAACAATTTGGAGACATGAGTGGTCTCGGATTCAGCAATAATGAAAGCACTTCTGAAACAAGTACTAAGCCAGAACTGGATACAAGCAAAGGGATATACATTCGTTTTGTTAAATCCAGTGTGGTATATGAACCTGTAGTACCAACTTTTCGAGTTGAAAGGACTATAGATCAGAGGAACAGAAGGAAGCATTATGGTCTGGGTTATGTTGAACCTAATGGAAGAGTCCACCAGAGTTCTGGATCCAGTAGAGGATTCAACTCAGGAGGACAACCCTTGATGAAGGTTAGAAACAACCAGTACTATAATTCTAGACCTGTTCAAAAGAGACACAGACCAGACAACAAAAATAGAAGGGAAGAACAACATTCTAAGATGCATTCTGTTAGAAATAATAAACCTTATGTTGCACACACCTCTGTGGATACCCGAAGTACAAGGTCATCTGTAATTGTACAAATGTGGGTTCCTAAAGGACTGATAAGGACTTGGACCCAAATAGATTGGGTACCAATTACTAAAACTTGTGTTTACAGGAACATGAGAAGAAAGCCAAGATCAGCTAGCACCGCATGATATCTGGGCAGTGGATGTTCCAGACATATGACTGGACAAAAGAGTCTACTCTCAGAAATAATGAGTTGTACTGGACCAAAGATAACTTTTGGAGACAACTCAAAAGGTAAAACCGTGGGTAAGGGTAAGATTATCCATGGTAGCATTACTATAAATGACATACTCTTGGTTGAAAATATTTGTTATAATTTAACTAGCATTAGTCAACTGTGTAATAATGGTTACTCTGTAGCTTTTCAAAAGCACACATGCACGGTTAAAAATGCTGATGGGTTTACTGTATTAACTGGATAAAGAGAAGGAAATACTTACAAAGTTTCATGGAATAAAGATCATGTTAATATTCCTACATGTTTAGTTGCCTCCCTTATTGATAAACACTGGCTATGGCACAAGACATTGAATCACCTGAACTTCAAGTCTATCAATAATCTCAAGAAGCAGAACATAGTTGATGGTTAACCTGATATTAATTTCATTAAGAATCATGTATGTTCTGCATGTCAACATGGTAAACAAGTGAGATCTAGCTTCAAGAATAAAGGTAGTAAATAAACTTCAAGGTGTTTGAAATTATTGCATATGGACTTATTTGGTCCAATCTCTATCATGAGCTTAGAGGAAATGAAGTATACACTTGTTGTTGTTGATGACTTTTCTAGATTTACTTGGGTAATATTTCTTGCTGGAAAAGATCAAACCAGTAGCCTCCTGATCAAGCTTCTGAAAAGGATTCAAAATGAAAAATCAATTATTATCATTAAAATCAGAAGTGATCAGGGCACTGAATTTACTAACAAGATTCTTAAGTTATATTTAGATAAAAAGGGAATTCATCATGAATTTTCAGCTGCCAGAACACCTCAACAGAATGGAGTAGCTGAGAGGAGAAACAGAACTCTTAAAGAAGCTGCTAGAATCAATCAACATAGCATGCTATACCCAAAACAGAACCATGATTAACAAAAGGCAGAATCAGACTACATATGAGATATGGAAAGGGAGTAAGCCTAATTTATCATATTTTCATGTATTTGGTTGCAGATTCTTTGTGCATAATAATGGTAAAAATTATTTGTAAGCATCTGATTCAAAAACAGATGCTGGATTATTTCTTGGATATTTAGCAGTAAGCAAAGCGTTTAGAATTTTCAATAATAGAACTCTTAATGTTGAAGAATCTATTCATGTGTCTTTGATGAAGATAGCAGTGCTCCTAGAATTTCTAACGTGTCAAATTTAAGTAACAGATTATACATGATTCATCTGGAACTGGATAGTGAAGATGATGCAGAACCAATTGTCAAAGATGCTCAAAATCCAGAACCATATATTCCTCTGGTAGAACCAGTTGTTCAGATACAGGACATACCAGAACCAGAAGTTGACATTTCAGAACCTGCTACTGCTTTAGCTGAGCGTGATCCGTATTCATCAAACCAGGGAGAAATTTCTTTAAACCCTTTTGTTTGGAGAAAATCTCATCCTCCATCTTTGGTTATTGGAAATCCAGCAGCTCCATTAAGAACCAGAAGACAAATGATTAATGAATATATACATGATGCCTTCATCTCTCAGGATGAACCAAAGAAGATTGAAGAAGCACTTCTAGATCCCAGTTGGATTGAAGCTATGCAAGAAGAGCTGAATCAATTTAAAAGAAATGAAGTTTGGTTTCTTGAACCTAGACCATCTCATCAAGCGGTTATTGAAACCCGGTGGGTATTTAGAAACAAGCTAAATGAAGAAGGTACTGTTGTCAGAAATAAAGCAAGACTGGTGACTCAAGGTTTCAAATAAGAAGAATGAATAGACTATGATCAGACCTATGCATCAGTAGCAAGGCTTGGAGCTATCAGAATATTCTTAGCCTTTGCTGCTTTCAAAAACATTAAAGTTTATCAGATGGACGAAAAAAGTGCCTTACTAAATGGTCTACTGCAAGAAGAGGTCTACGTTGAACAACCTCCAGGTTTTATTGATCATTTCTTACCGCATCATGTGTTTAAATTACACAAAGCCCTGTATAGTTTAAAACATGCACCTCAAGCTTGGTATGAAACGCTCTCACAATATCTTATCAATCATGACTTTACAATCGGCACAGTAGACAAGACTTTGTTAACTTTAGTTAAGAATAAGCACATTCTATTAGTACAGATTTATGTTGATGACATTATCTTTGGGTCAACTAACCCCAAACTATGTGCAAATTTTTCTAAATTGATGCAGGAACAATTTGAAATGAGCATGATGGGAGAACTGACATTCTTCCTAGGACTGCAGATTAAGCAACTTGATACTGAAATCTTCATAAATCAGGCTAAGTATACTAAGGAACTACTGAAAAAGTTTGGCATGAAAACTTGCTATGCTGCTTCCACTCCAATGAGCTCATCTAATAAACTTGATAAGGATGAAAATAGAATTTCAGTAGAGGTAACTCAGTATCGTGGTCTAATTGGCTCATTATTATATCTTACTGCCAGTAGACCTGATATTATGTTTGTTGTTTTTATTTGTGCAAGATTTCAATCTAACCCTAAGCAATCACATTATATTGCTGCTAAACGTATTCTGAAATATTTAAAGGGTACTCAAAATGTCGGCCTATGGTATCCCAATGATTTTTCTTTCAATCTAATTGGATATTCAGATGCTGAATATGCAGGTTGCAAACTGGATAGAAAAAGAACAAGTGGTTTTTGTCAATTTCTCGATGATAGGTTGATCTCCTGCTTCAGTAAGAAGCAGACTCTATAGCTACATCTACTGCAGAAGCAGAATACCTTGCTGCTGGAAGCTGCTGTTCTCAAATACTGTGGATGCAACAACAACTTAAAGACTATGGAGTTCAAGCCTCTGGATCACCTATATTCTGTGAAAATACCAGTGCTATAGCAATCATGAATAATCCAGTATTTCATTCCAGAACAAAGCACATTGATATCAGACATCATTTCATTAGAGATCATGTGCAGAAGAAGAACATTCGTCTGGAATACGTATCTACTGATCAACAAGCAGCAGACATCTTTACAAAGCCTCTGCCTGAGAATAAGTTATCTTATTTTCGTAATATACTTGGTTTAATTGATTTAACTTGAGTATATCGTTTTCATTACTTTTTTAAATTATTATCAGTTATATGTTATTTAACTAACAGTCAGTTTTTTTAGTAAAGAGACAACTTGCTGCAAACTACTGATATTTCTTTACGAATAAAATCGAAACCATGTTACACGACACATTTCAGTGCCTACAGAATCTTGCCACTCAGTAATTCAATTATTCAATTCATGGATTTGAATCCTTGTGAAGGATTCTGCACTGAAATCTTTTCTAGCTGATGCCATTCTTTCCACAGCATCACATGTAGCAGTACTTGATCAGAAACAAGCTCTCTAATATGCTTGACGTCAAACCGCTGTTTGTAATTTTTTGTTGTTGCTCTCTGTGCAGCAGTAAGCGTCAAACCATTACGATGCATGTTCTGGAGATCTTGCACCTTGAACCATGAAGACATGACCTTCATCCAGACATACTCTTCAATAGTTTTCATCAGAGTTTTGAGATGAATTACATTTAATATTGAAGAAGATGAAGAGACACAAGTCATTCGAAACGTCTTTGACTTACTCAGAATAATTTTTTCTTACCTTTTTTGTTTATTTATTTGCATTAAATAAAGCAGTAGATAAACAAAAATATAGCAAAATAGAATATTTCATTCATAAAACCAGATGCATTACATTTTCTAATCTATTACATTTGCTGATTTCAGCAGTACTAAGTACTTCAGCGGGAATCTAACTAGGACCTGCTGGAATCATCCCCCTATCTCTTTGCATGATCATGAATTGTGAAAGGGATGATTCCTCAAACTGTCAAGAAAATACTCGATCTATAGATCGAGATATTTCTTCTAAGTCTTCATCTCTTGGAAAAGAATTTCTTCAGACATCATCTTACGAGAAGCTGGAAGTTGTCTTTGCAACTCATCTGCTGCATCAGACTCTGGAGAAGACTCCGAGAGAATATTTGCATCAGCCATTTGTTGTGATTTGTTATTTGTGTACATGACTTAGTTTGTAAGCTTGCAGGTATTTTATAGAGCCTCGGGGAAGCTAAAGAGATGGCTAAACTATTCACATCCTGCACGAATATCAAGAGTCACTTGTCTTTCCCTCAGATCTCGTATCTTTGCATTTAGTAGTTGCATTAATTGAGGGAGAACATTATTTTATTCTGACTATTCCTTTTCCGTACTTTATTAGAAGCAGAAGAAGGTTTGTCTTTTCGATAAAACAATGTTCTACTGGTTTTTGTCAAGATTCTGAAAATATTTCAGTACTTCATAACTTCCAGTAGATATTATCATAAGAAGACAAACCCTCTTCTGATTTTCTTTAGTAACCGCTTGGACAGTCCGCCTATTTTAATATTCTTTAAAAAAAAGAAAAATTTGGCGTATCTGACATTCTCTGTTTAACTTTTCAAAAATTAAGCCGCAAACATACTAACACGTGTCCTTATGTTTCAGTGACGGCTGTACATTTTGAATATTAGCCGCCTTTTCGACTCCATTTCACCTTTTTATGATTTCAGACTTTTGCTTACTGGCTACTGCTTTCTCTCGCATTCATCTACTATAGAATCTACTCCGAATTCTTTTTGTTTACAGAAATGGCTGGAGCTTACACTCTTAATGCTTATAAAGTCAACTTTGCTTCGGTTCTAACCATCAAAGACGAGAATCTTGTTAAAATGTTCAAAGCTATTGAAAAATCTGGTCTCCGAAAGTTTTTAGAGGCACCTGCTTTTATTTACAAGACTACTCTCTTGGATTTCTATACCAAAACAACTGTCGAAGAAGGGAAAATCGTCTATTCCCAGGGAGGTGCATCTATCTCAATTGATGCTGAACTATTGGGATCGATTTTCTTTCTCCCATGCTCAGGTATCTCTGACTTTTCTGATATTTCTAAGGAAGAGATGTCGGCTGCTCTCGTCATTTTCTCAGCTTCTGGAGAGGAACTCTCTCCCTCGTACTTCAAAAAGCTTCTGAAAATGGAATTTCAAGTGCTTGCCGATATCGTGGCAAATGCACTACTAGTCAAAGCTGGAACTTTTGACAGGCTGACTAAGGAGAAGGTACAAGTGATGATGGCTATCACATCTGAATTTAAGGTGGACTGGAGTAGATTTTTGTTTAGAATCATGAAGGATATGGTTGTGAGGAAAGCTACTGGCTTTGCTGTTCAGATCAGTGCGATGCTAAAGGATGCTGGTTTTTCTCATACTTCTGAACAGGATGCTTCATTTGTAACAATGGCCGATGCTGCAAATGTACTTGCTTTGAGGCCAAAGCCAACTATGGCCGAGTTTGTTGCTCTAAAGAAAGAGGTTGGCGATGCTTAGACTGAAGCTCCAGTGCCTCAGAAGAAAATCAAAAGAAAGAGAGTGGTTGTCTCCACTGATTCGGATAATACAGTGTCAGAGGAGTCCGCTGCTCCAATCAAAGCATCACTACCTGCCACCCTTAGCAAGAAAAAGGCTTGCACAGTTCTCCGTCTCAATGAAAACAGCAGCCATTGCTAATTTAGACATTGTCCCTTTGAGACAGGTGTTTCTAGAAGCCACCGCGTCCTAACCAGAATCTATCCCAGTTTCAAAACCAGCAGTCACATTCTGCTGCCACCACCTCAACTACTGCTCCGACTTTCAGACCCTCGTCTGGAGTCGTTATTCGAGAATCAACTGCAGGTCTTCTGCTTTTAGACCTGTGCTGACTGTTTCCTCTTCAGGCGAAGGGAAAGGAAAACTTATTGCAGAACAACAATCACTTGGCACCAAATCATCTGTTCTTAGTGCTGTTGATCTTCACTTGGAGGAAATTGAGAAATCTGCCAGTGAAGACATATCTTTGTTTGATGATTGGCATAAGGTTCGAGTTTTCCATCCCATCACATTTTTCAAAACACCAGGTGCATATGGTAAAATGGTAAAGAATGAAAAAAAGGTGTTTGATCTTGCCAAAACTGAAAATGTGATTGAAGCTATGAGACGACGAAGTTTCATTCTTGAGCAGCTGAAATGATAGGAGCTGGAATCAGTTTTAAAGAATATTCAGTCTAATTTTGATGCTATGATTCCCACTGCTGCTCAGGATCAGAATGTGATCCATATTTTGACTAACCGACTGAGAATGATGGATGAGCAACTTCTTTCTCAAGAACAGACATTTGAAGAGTCTGTGCAGTATTCAGTAGGCTTCATTCCAGACTTTAATCAGACTAAGCCAGTTGAGGAAATGACTATAGCTCCCTCAGAAGCTAAGGTTTCCAGTACTCCTGTATCCCCGAAGCAGCCTACTGTATCATCCTCACTTGTCTCTGTTCGTGAATTGGCTTCAGTGGATGAAGTCATTCAATCTATCATTCTTACTGTCTCTACTGCACCAGAAGCAACTCAAGCTGATGATGTGGTTCAACCAGAATCTTGACCAGCAGACCAACCCTTGGCAGAATGAGAAGCTGCCCCATCACTGTCGAATTTGGAGGTTTTCTCTGCTGAACATCAAGCGGCAATGGAAGCTATTCTAAATGTTAAATCTGAATCTATTCCAACCGCTGAGCAACTGGAAACCAGGGAAGCTGCCCAACCAGATGAAAGTGCAAGCTACTGAACCAACTTCTGCTGGAGGTACTTTTGCAGAACCGACTACTGCTCCCTCTACTGCTCAAACAGAAGACGCTCCTTCTACTGCCTTGATTATTCCTCCCTCAAAATCTCCTACTCGTACTGCTCAACTTGAAGCGATCAGACAGCGTATGATCGAAGGAACACCTTCCCCAGCAGAAGCACCGTTTGATCTTGAATTCGAGATAGACATTCTGAGGAGAAATCTTGACAATCTGTCTGAAATTGTTAAACAGTTCTCTTTTGAAAGTGCTGGTGAGGTTAGTGCCACCAGATTCTTCCGTGACCGCATCTCAAAAGAAGTCACTCGGATGGTAGAATCTTTGGCCAAATTGCATGTCGAAACCAGCCTGTTCAAACAAAATGTTTTCTCCAGCCACGCCAGTATCTTGACTGGTCATTTAGATATCATTTCAACGGTCTCTGGACATGATTCAGCTATTCAATCAGTCTCCACCAAATTACATGCCTTGGACTCGAAACTTGTATCTATTGACGCCAAGATTGAGTCTCAATCTCAATCTATTCTTGATATAAATGAACGAGTTTCGAATCAGGAACCATTTATGAAGATACTGAATAATGGCATCCTTACTCTTACTGGCCGAGTGGACGACTTGCTCACTCGTATTCAGGTCAACGATTCCAAAAAGGGGGAAGCAGAAGGCAGAGAAGAAGGCAGATCTGGAGGTTATCATGCAGAATCCTCCTTCAGAAACCAAGATCCTCACGATGAGGATACAATGTTTAGATACATTGGAACCGATGATTAAATTCTTTTGAACTCTGTTTTACTATTTGCTTGTTTATCGATTATCTTATTTGCTATCTGCTTTTATATTCATCGTTACTAACATCTAGGTTTTGGCATCACAGCAAAGGGGGAAATTGTTAGACTTTATTTGATTGTGTTGATGAGAGTCAAAACCAGTATGTCGCGTTAGCTAAAATCAGAAGACTACATAAAAGCAGAAGCTCTAGTATCGCGTTAACAAAAGCAGTACTCTTTGAGTACTTAACGGCTTAGAAAAACCAGAAGCAGAACGTAGCTTTATCAGAAGAACTTAGTTTAAGCAGAAGTAAATTAACGCCTTTTAATTGATCGCTGTTATCTTAAATGTTACCGTTATTTTACCTAGTAGAAGTATTAATTGCATCATTACTGCTGTACGAAGTTATTTAATACGCCTTACCAATTTTGGTACAAAGCAAAGACTGATTATTCTGAAAGCTTTCTGCAGGAACCTTTTTAGGTAATAAAGCTGATTCTGTCAGAAGTCAAAAGAAGCCGTTTTTGTTTACGTTGGACTCAAGCTTTCTATATATAAGAAGATCAATTCTTTATAGAAAACGAAGTTATTATCTTTATCATCACAACGATTATTCCAACGTGAGTTTGAGCTATCATCAACTACTACTTATCTTCAAAGCTCAACATACAGAAAACAGCACGCGCCTTATTATCAATATTCGATCTTCTAAGATCATTTTGTGTTGTTACTGTCTCATAACTCTCTTCAAGCTAAAACACTTTACTATATCATTGAGAAGAGTTTGTAAACTGGAAAAGAGTCTTTTCCAGAACTTTGTTGTATTCGTTTTTACGGAGTTGTGTAACTAAGAGTTTTAGTAGGCTAAGGATAAGTTCTACTGAAGTGGGTGTGTACAAGTGTTGTACTGTAAAATCCAAAGTCTTTCAGTGATACATTCTGGAAATAGAAGAAGGGGAGACGTAGAAGATTTTATCTTCGAACTTCCAGAAATAACCACTGTGCTAGTGCCTACTGTTTTATTATTTCTCATCGGGCTCCATTGGATCGTTTCCGCACTTATTGTGATCTATTGGACATACATTCGAACAAGACCAGCTATAATCTCTAACAGGATTCTAGCACCCTTTGCAAAATCGTCAAAAAAAAGAAAGAGTTTATTCACCCCCCTCTAAACTCCTTATCGATCCCCAACAAAATAATTTTTAAAATTTTTATGAGAATATAGTTAAAAGATATGGTTTGTATGGTTGTTAACATGTATAATTGAAAGAATTATTTTTGTAAAAGTATAATATATACTCACACATATTTTGTGAGTAAGTGGTGAGAAATGAGAAAACAATTAATAAACTTTTATGATTATTAAAAAATGGTTAATTACAAGAATATAACTCCCCTAAATAAATATATTTATTGAAAAAAAGAGAAGTAAATAAATAACGGACTGCAAAGTACTTTATTCATTGTAATTTTTTTTCTAGATTTGATTGATGTACTATCGATGTGTTCTAAAAAACATCAATCAATGTGTTCTAAAAAAAACAAAAAACAAAAAACAAAAACAAAAAGATTTGTTTGTGTTAGATAAGTTTCAAAGGTAGTCGTAGGTATCCGATTTTTATGTTATTGTAAAACTTTGCAGTCACGTTAAAAAAAAGAAAGAAAAGAAAAAAAGGAGATTTTATTCTTTGTAAATTTTCTTATTTTGTTTTCAATATTAGTTTATTTAATTGTTTGCTTTAATAATTAGCCTTTTTCAATGATAGTTAACATTCATTCCAACTCCATGAGTGTAAATCAGCTATTCATTAAATATTTTGACATGAAAGAATTTGTAGTTGAAGCTTTTACGAAAATATTCTTGTTATTATACATGTTATGGTGGGTAGTGTGAATTATCTTTTTGACTATATTACGATAAAAAAATTTAGAAATTAAAATATATATATATATATATATATATATATATATATATATCAGTATATGACTTTGTTTTTAAAATGAATATGTTCGTATATTTGAATATATAAAAGGAATAAAAATCTAGGTTGTGATTTTCCGATAAATTTTATTACTAAGGGACTAGTAATAAGATAGCGCGGGTGTGCGATAAAATTTAAAATTAATAATTTATTATATGTTAAAACCTATAATTTAAATTTAAGCTTTATTAAAATTATAAAATTATGTTATTTTAGTTTTGTTTGTTTATATTTAATTGTCTTACTAAATATGTTTATTTTTAGGTTTTCTATGTGTTGGTAAAATAATGATAACTTAAGCTAAAAAATTCAAATGGAGGTGATTCAAACATATTTGGAATCCTTGAGAAATTATCTACAACTTTTCAGAAGACATAAATGCCTAAAAGGTTAATTAAGATGATCAAATTGTGTAAATATCAAAAGGATGACATATTTACTTTTAGTATGACCAGCATATAGTAAAAAAATCATAACTATTCCAATATTTGACCAAATGAGGTGAACCAAAATGCCAAATTCATCAAAGGCCAAATTCATCTACAGACAATTCCCCACATGTTTGCTGTTTTGAGCAAAGTCCAATTCGGATATTAAAGTCGTGGAACATAGCTTTCAAAGAAGGGCCAAGGAATTGAAGTTGGAGGAGACAAAAACTACTATTACAACTACATGGCAATAATGGAATTTTTGACCTTTCCTCTCATTTGGCCTATAAATAGAGGCCTTGTGCTAGCTTGAGAATCATCATATCTCATTGTAAAATATAATTTTTGTGTATTAAAGTTCTAAGTTTAATATATTTTCTTTTCCAACTATAAGTGAAGATTTTAGTGTGAATCAAAAGTAAGCTCATGGCAAGCTAAATCTACTATGTCAAGGTGAAGAAGATGAATTCTTGGTGAAGTAAGATTGTTTATATTTTTTTATATTATTTCTATATTTTTTTCATTCAGCAAACTTCTTTTTATTGTAGATGTAAAATGAATTATTTGTTGTTATCAATTTACATCAAATGCTTGATACCATTGAAGTGGTTATCTTGATTTGTTATTTAGTTTTGATACAAAAAATATTTCAACAATTATTATTATTTTTAATATATATATATAATTATATCATATATTTCATTTAGACGATAGCGTGGCTCTGCCAGTTGTTCTAAATGAAATATTATGATTTAATACTAACATCTAACATTCTCGCATTTATTTTCCTGCATCTAACTTTTACTTTTCTGCAACTAACTTATTAAATCATATATTTCATTTAGGCAATAGCGTGGCTCTGCTGGTTGTTCTAAATGAAATATAATGATTTAATTTAACATTTATTTTATGCAATTTTATATTTATACAGTTATATATATAATCATAGGTACCATATATAAAATATCGCTTAATTTGGTATTTTTTTTTATAGTGGGAACTATATTATATTATGTATATGTTTAAATATTTAATTTTATTTTTCATGGAACCATTAATTATGGTGGTTTCCTTTGTTCTACTTTTAGTTAAACAATATTACATAAACCAAGAATAAATCCTCGAGCCTTGACAAAATTTATAATTTGTAAACTTCATTCTTGCATTTGTTAATTTATAAATTAATAAATTTAAACTTAAAATAACCTCTCTGTGGATCGATCTCGTACTTACGAAATATATTACTTGCAGACAACCTACACTTGGGTAAATTATAATTTAAGTAGTAGATAAAATCAAGCAAGATTGCGGACAAGAAATATTCCAACAATCTCCCCCTTCAGACTCGAAATCATAAGATTGCGAACATGAAATATGCGTCAATTTGTTTCCCTACGACCTCTATTGCAACCAAACCCTTACAGACCCGAACCACAATCCATGACATACCTAAACGCAGCATTACCACTCGGTGATTCCCAACGAAGCCCGCAACCATGAAAACTCAAGAAAAACATGAAGAACGCATTTTGATAGCAACAGTTTGAGCAATCACATGAAAATTATCATAACCCACTCGTTACTTGTCCGAAAATTACGAATTTACTATCAAATCGAAGATATCAAAGAGTACTACGTTTTATATGTTGAAACTTTTTTCAAAAAACCAAACAAAATTTACAGGATTCTAAATGACAGCAGATTCCGTTTTTGAGAACTAAAAACTGTTCCAAAATCGTTTCAAACATCATCGCTCAAATTTTGCATAACATATCCGAATTTTTATACACAATATGCAACAAAATATTTACTATGACAAGATCGATACAAAAAATGAAAGATTATACATGCATTTGCGTTATAACGCATGAAGATAACGAATACCGATGCCGTGGATTACGAGAGATGACCGGAAGACGCTTGCTACACGATTCTTGCTCGAAAAATGGCATAAATCTTCATAAATTTGCAAGGAAAAGGGGTGGCTACTGGAAGAAAACTTAGAACCCTAGCTTCCTATCAAAAGAAAGAATGCCAAGTGTGTGTGTAAGTGTGTGTCGAGTGTGTGTGTGTGTGTGTGTGTGTGAATTATAGAAACGTGTAGGGGTGTGTGTGTGTGTACATTGATTAGGGAGATAATTAGGGGTTAATTAGTTTTAATAAAAACAATAATAACCAATTAACATTATAATTAAAATACTAATTCACCCCTAACATACTAGAACCCCTAATTTTTAAAAAAGTGCCCAAGTGTCAAATTTTCAAGATTTAAAATCTCCGGCTAATCAAATTAGTATTCTTGAAAAGCTTAAATTCTTAAAATCACTTAATAAATTAAATCAGGCTTCAAAATGCTTAAAATTTCATAGATCATTTAAAATATCAATTTTCTTGACTTCAAATAAAATACCACATAATTGATAAATCGTCTAAATCGTCACCGGTCTCTTTTTCCGATCCCGTATCGAATCTTCGTCTGAAACATAAAACTCAAGAAAATATTTTGACATGCATCAAATAAACATGTAATAATTTAAAATAATGTGAATCATAAATCATGAATCATTAAAAATCTTTTTTAAAATTAAATAAATAGTTTAACAATTAAATAAATGCATGGGTTTACGTGTACTGATTTTGGGCTCTACATGACATCTCATTCTTTTTGAAGTGCTCTCATGATTTTCAATGCTATTTCTCTATTTCCAGATTCCTCCCCTAGAGTAGTCATTTCAATAATAATATCGCTCACTCTTTCATCGAAGTCCGACATAGATTCTCCATCTTTCATCTTGATATTGTCAAAGTTTTGTTTATTTTCCTTTGTTTGATCATTACATTTGCATACTTGTATCAGTTTATCCGATATATGTTTGGTATTGGGGCATATTATGATCTTGCTGAAGGTATTTTTGTCCAAGGTTTTGTATAATATGTCGTTGGAAACATTGTCCAGATTTGTCTTCTTCTTGTCCCCGCGAGTCCATTCCATCCTTGATTATTCAATCATCTGAGGAGCACCGTCAGAATTGGCAATAGGAGTGTTTACTTTCATGATTCTCATGGGTCCATCTACGATGACGTACTATACATCATCGTCTTGAGAAGATAAATGAGCATGCATCCCGGTCTTCCACTCATCAAAGTTTCATTAAAGAATATTGAGATCTTACTAAATGATGACATTTAGAATATTTTGTTTAGAGACAAGAATAAACTGCTCTTATGCCACTTGTTAGAATCGATATAAATTTAGAGGTGGCGAATAAATTTGTAACGTCCCGAAAATTTGAAGGTCAACGTGAACCACATGCATGCAAGTTATCAAATTTCTTATGTATTTTAATTAAATTATTTTAGTTGATTGAATTAATTATGGTAGGCATGTTTACATGTTTAAAATAAGGTTTTATATTAGAATGCATAAAACGTTATTTCTAAAGGTTATTCGAGACGCGATCGAGGATTTGAGAGTACCGGTGACCATATGAAGGAAAATATTTTATTATATAATTATTTTTAACTATTTTGTTGGAAACTGAATTTCGAAAGTTTGATAAACTGAGCGTTTAATAGATTGAACTAACTGATCAAGAAGACTGATAGAAACTGATCTAAAATACGCAAACTATCGGTTGCCCATAACTGAAGATTAGTACGCAAATTTTCAAAGGCAACTGGACTAGCAAACTGAACTATGCAACTGACTGATCAGTTGGAACCGATCAGTTACTACAATCAGTTGTGAGATTATCAGCTACATCCTATCAGCTGATCTTTCAGCAGTACACATCATCAGTTAAGGAAAAGAACGTTCAACCGACAACTATACAAAAGTTGACTGCAACAAGTAGTAGGATAACCACATTTCAGAAAAGTTACAGTGTACGAATGTCAGAATAATGTTGACGTGGCAAACAAGGGATATAAAGTTTCAAATCGTATTAAATATTACAGTTGGAGGCAAAGCCTATAAATAGCAGAGAAGAGCAGCTGAGAATCTCTGTGAATCTGAATCAACCTTGTTATGCTATTTTTTCAACTGAGTTGTTACTCTGCTGAAATCTTTGCTCATGCTTATTGTATACATTCGTAGCATTCAAGGCTATACTTAGAGCTTACAATCACAAATTGTTACAATTATAATACTTGATCTTGAAGAGATCAGTTGTGCTAAATTATTTCTGTCCAATCGAGTACTGTAAACTGGTTCGTAACTAAGAGTTTCAGTTTGGCACTGTTAAGTCCAAAACTGAAGTGGGTTTGTACAACTCTTTGTATCGATCAAAGTCTTTTAGTGAATATCCTATATAGTTTGTGATAGAAGGGGTGACGTAGGAGTGTTTGAAATCTCCGAACATCCATAAAATCTTGTGTCTTCTTATTTCAGTTTTATTCTATCTATCAGTCAGTTTATTTCCGCACTTTTATTTTTAACTGATTAATATTGACTTACAAGATTCCTGAGTATCAGTTTATCCCTAAACTGACTCATAAAAGGAGAAAAGGTTGTGAAAATTGTTAGTATTTATTCACCCCCACTCCCCCCTTCTAAACACTCTTTCACCTTTACCCGATCCTATCAAGTGGTACCAGAGCAGTTGAATCTTGTTCCTGAATATTCCAATATACAAACTGATTACCATGTCTTAATTCAACAAAATTCCAATGTTCTCCGCAGAGGATTTTGATGATTGGAAAATCAGAATGCGGGCTCTGTGAGAACCCCAAGATTTTACGATCCGAATCAAATCAAGTAAGTAATGTAAACATGGAATTTAACTCAAACTAAGCTCAAAAATGTTTGTTCTAACTAAATAACTTGAATGATTACTTAGATTTTCACTAAACTTAACTCGAGGAAGCAACTTCAAAGCTCGGGATTAGCTCAACCGGAAGTCAAGCTACAAGTAACCACATCCATCGAAGTATTGTCACGGGAGGAGTATAACCCCAGCTCAAGGACTCGATCTTTCAGCTCAAAGCAGCTCAACCAAGTTTGTCCTAAAAAGGCCAAAAAGGGAGCTATAAGTTGAGCTAAGGTTTGGACAAATTAAATACACAAGAAATAATCAATGAAGAAGCTAAGGGTTAAGACAAACTTAATTTGCATGGGAGTTTGGATAATCATCCTAGAACTCGAAGAATGCATGGGAGTTTGGATAATCATCCTAGAACTTGAAGAATGCATGGGAGTTTGGGTAATCATCCTAGAGCTTGAGGAATACATGAATCTTTGAACCAAAATAATGAGCCATCAAGCCTTTCTTGTTGACCAAGATTTCAGCCATGATGGGGCTAGGTGGAAGGGTTTTTCTTGCCTATAAATACTACATGCTAGACTTCAAAACTTACACCAAAAGTTCCCCACAATACACCAAAATTTCGTCCCACTCCCCTTCATCAAACCTCTTCAATATTTCGGCCAAGCTAAGCAAGGAAGAAGAAAGAATTTTCGTGCAATCAAGTGCTGAAACTTTGCGTCAAAGTGCTTCCGGATCGAAGACAGCATTTGTCAAGGTTACGTCGAAGCGCTGCCCGATTTTCGACAAGAAACTTCCTACAAAAAAATCGGTAAGTGGGCTTTTGTTTTACGTAGCTTCTTTCTATTTTTAAACTTTGATATAGATAACATGACATGCATGTTGGTATGTCTTTTTCGAAAATATTGGTTTGCTCCGTTTAAAAATTCGATGGATTATGTTTTCTTGCTATGCTTCGAATTCTTTGATTCCGCTGTACATGTCTAAAAGTCTGAACTCTGAGAAATCTGATAAGTTCTGTATGTTACCTCTGAACTCTTTGTTACACTGTTACGAGTCAATTTGCAATGGGACAAGAATTGTGATTCTGTCTGGCCCCCAATGGTGGGTGTAAAACCATTTCTGTTTGGCCCCCAATGGTGGGTATAAAACCATTTCTGTCTGGCCCCCACCGGTGGGTATAAAACCGAGTTCTGGCCTCACCCCTTAGAGGAGTAACATATTGGGGACAATTTGACCATGGAAATGAGATGAGTAACATTGTTCTGTTGGTTATAATCTGATCTGTTGCTGAACCGTTCTGAAAAATCTGATTCGTTCTGAATTATCTATCTCCTATTTGTTCATTTCGATATGATAAGGTATTAAGATTTGAAAGATTGTTAAAGAACTGTTTTAAAGAATTAAGTTCTATATGTATTTTTGGAATCGATCGACCCCCACTTGCTAAGTGTTTTCCCAAAAACACTCACCCCCTTACAATTTCAGATAAAAATGAAGAACAAATAAATGAGGAGGAGCAGGAAGCTTTCTGGGGTTGGTGATCGATGATCAAGAGCAAGAATCAAGTTATCCCTTTTGTTTAAATTTTCCGCATTTCGCAACTCTGATGTATTTTATTTCATTGTCATTGTAAGACAATACTTTATTTATGAAAAATACTGGTTTGATTTGATACGAGGCTTTATTGTTTGCAATATAATTGTTAAACAATGCCGGATGTCACCGACGCTTCGGACTTGGGGCGTGACATTTAAGTGGTATCAGAGCCACCAGGTTCATAATCCCGCTGGGATTTTAATAGACAAAATTTGGCGAAGTCAAATTTTGGCAAAAGCCTAGTGTATCCCAATTTGAGTCCAACTTTCACATGTTCTTGAAGTCTAACCTTCATATGTTTCCTAAATTTCGAATAGACTTCAAAGATCTATCCCTTCGATCATTCCACAAACTCTGAGTATCGAAAATTTTCCACGACAACTTTGTTTCTACTATTTGTGTCTTTCTATCCTTAATACAATTCTGATGCTTTACTTTCGATTTTTATCCTAGGAAATGGCTGCTCCACGTACTCGCGCTCAGGTTGCCCTTCGCATGCGTCAGCTTACGATTGATAATCAAACTAGGGAGATCGCGATTTTGAAAGCGCAACTAGCCAAGGAAAGATTGGAGAAACAAGAGCTTAGTGAGGTTAGACACATACTTGAGACTGATGTACAGCGATTGACTCATCATCTGGACTTGGTGGAGAGCCAGCTGTTGCAGATACCGACCGATTCCGTTCGCATCACACGCTTAGTTGCACTTAACAGGGATTTATTGGAAAAAGTAGAGATAGAGCGAGGACATGCTGCTCAGGCCCGTCAGCGCCAGGAGGAGTACAACGCCAGGCAAGATCGGTACATTTCGAAGCTCCACAGCGCTATGGACAGACTTCAGGATCAGAATAACTACCTACATTTGGTGATAGAGAATATGGAGGAAGAGGAGGTAGCACCGATGGAGGTGGCCGGAGACGACAGTGCCAGCGACAGCGACGGCGGAGAGATGTTTGATTAGATTAGCATTATATTAAAGTATCTGGATTGTAATAAACTTGTGACTAAGAAAATAATATGTGTACCAAACTATTTTAAACTTTTTATTATCTTATTGCATATTTAAGAATGGATGAGTATCTTATTTAAACGTTTTTATAGGAAACAAACATGGACTTTCAAAGCATTATAAATGAACTTCAGAAACAACTTCAGGAAAAGGAGTCAGAAATTAAAACACTGAAAGAAAAGAATGATAAACTTGAGAGAGATAACTATCAGTTGGACGGAAATAACGTGTGCATGATGGAGGATCTTCGTGAGGCCAGAGTGGAAGAGAAAGCGCAAGATAGGATTTTTTACGCGGCTTATCATCTAGAGTCAGAGCGTCAGCACGAGATCACCAAGCAAGAGTTGAAGAAAGCGCAAGATAGGATTTTTACGCTCGAAATTCGGGAAAATAGTCTTCTCAAAACCCAACATCGTCTTCAGGAGCGGATTGAAGAGCAAGAAATCGATGAAAAAGTGAGCCAATCAACAATACAAGAACTACAGGATCAAGTAAACAACCTTGATCACCACAACACACAACTGCAGAATTACATTGAGCACCTACAAAATGAGATGGTCAATATGGAAGAACTCATAGAACAACTGGAAGAGAACCAGATGGAAGAAGAAGTTAACGAGGCTGTAGGAGACGGAAAAGTTATAGACGAATAGGGAGATGAGAGTTCTAGAATAGGCTTCGATTGTATCTAGAAATATTTGATTAATCATTTGTTTTGAAAAATATTTGGCTGCATGAAAATTTTTACAATTTAATGAAATTATTCCTTTGATTAAATATTGTGGCAAACAAATTAATAAAATACATGTTTATAGGAAATGGCAGGCAGACCACCCCGAAACAACCGTAACCCTCGTGGCGCCAACCAAGATGAAAACCCACCACCACCACCTCCGAGAGTAAATCTCAGTCAAGAAGATATGATGGCAAAAGCTACTATCGTAGCTGCAACGTTACAAGGATTCGTGAACCCATTGGCTAACGCCATCCAACCACCACCTGAGCCGCAACCGCGTGGGATTAAGTACCATTATGAATCTCTCAGAAGGAATCGAGTTCCAACGTTCGATGGGAACCCACACCCAGAAGTCAGCCACAACTGGCTCAAGAACGTCGAAACACAACTACATTTACTGGAAATACCTGAAGAACTGAGAGTGGAGGTTGTAACACCGTTTTTGGAAGACCGAGCTAGGAAATGGTGGGAAACTGTGTCGCCATCTTTGGCAGAATTGGAAGAGATCACATGGCAGATTTTTAAGAGAGAATTTTTGAAACAATACTATCCCGCTGAATTTCGACTACAGAAGTTGGGTGAATTCGAAAACTTCAAACATGCTCCGGATATGTCAGTGATGGAATACACTTAACGGTTCAACGATCTCGAAACCTATGTCCCAACAATCATGTCGGATGAAACGTTAAAAATGCATCGATTCAAGAAGGGACTCAACAGTCGAATTCAGTCGGCATTGGCAGTATTCAAGCCAAACAGCTTTGCGGATTTGATGGGCGCTGCAATGAGCGCAAAAACTGATATAAAGCGACGCGAGGAAGAGAACAAGAGCAAAAGACCAATGGTCAATCAACCTACTCAGAACGGTCCCAAGTTTAAGAAACCAAATTATTCAGGTGGGCCTTCCCAAAGAAGTTCTGGTAATACTGGCATCAGGGAAGGGAATTGGTGTGACACCTGTAAACAGTATCATAACGGGGAATGTTATCGAAAGTCAGGTGCATGTTTTAAGTGTGGTCAGGTGGGTCATCGAATTAAAGAATGTCCGGAGAACAAAGAAAAAGGGGCGGGACCCAGAAAGCAAAATGAGAACAAGACCAATGCTAGGGTGTATGCAATCACCCAAGAGGAAGCTGATAACACCAACGAGGTGGTAGCAGGTACTATACTACTCCATGGCATACCTGCATATACTTTGTTTGATTGTGGTGCCACACATTCATTTGTGTCTAGAAGATTTGCTAAGAAGCTTAAACTTGAACATGATATTCTTAGTGAACCGTTAAGAGTAGCAACACCTGCCAGCAAAACAATTGAAACACACAAAGTATATCGAGACTGTAAAATTTGTATCAGCAATCAAACTTTTGAAGTGAAATTAATTCTACTCAATATGGTTGAGTTTGACATCATCCTTGGAATGGACTGGTTAGCCAAAAACCATGCCATAGTAGACTGTCAAAGGAAAGATATTAGACTTCAAACTCCGACAAAAGGGAAGTCGTATATCACGGAAAATCCAAAGAAAGAAAATCTCTACTATCGACTTCACAAGCCTGGAAAGCTATAAAGGGAGGAGAAGAAATTTACTTGGCAGTGATCAATGAAATCAAAGAAGAAGAAGTCCCAAAGTTGGAGGATATTTCAATTGTTCAAGAAATTCCAGACGTTTTCCCCGAAGAACTACTGGGAGAGATACCAGATAGTGAAGTAGAATTTGAAATCAATTTGGTCCCTAGTGCTGCACCAATATCAAAGGCACCATACCGAATGGCTCCAGCTGAATTAAAGGAGCTAAAGGAGCAACTGCAGAAATTATTAGATAAGAAGCAGATTCGCCCCAGTGCATCCCCATGGGGAGCCCCAGTGCTTTTTGTAAAGAAAAAGGACGGAAGCATGAGGCTATGTATTGACTACCGGGAGTTGAACAAGATCACCATAAAGAATAAGTACCCACTCCCAAGAATAGATGATCTTTTCGATCAGTTAAAGGGAGCCAAGGTCTTCTCAAAACTAGATCTGAGATCTGTTTACCATCAGTTGAAGGTCAAAGCGGAAGACATCCCTAAAACTGCTTTTAGGACAAGATATGGACATTACGAATTCACGGTAATGCCTTTTGGCCTAACAAATGCTCCTGCAGCATTCATGGACCTGATGAATCGGGTATTCAAACCATATCTCGACAAGTTTGTGGTTGTTTTCATAGATGATATCCTTGTGTACTCACGAAGTGAAGAAGAACACAAAGAGCATCTGCGTCTCACTTTGCAGACACTTCGAGAAAAGGAACTACACGCCAAATTCAAGAAATGTTAATTTTGGTTAAAAAGTGTGGCGTTCTTAGGACATATAATTTCTGAATTAGGAGTGTCAGTAGACCCTAAGAAGATAGAGGCAATCAAGGATTGGCCACAACCAAAGACAGTGACTGAAGTCAGGAGTTTTCTGGGTTTAGCAGGCTACTATAGAAAATTTGTGGAAGGATTTTCTTCGATAGCCATTCCACTCACCAAACTTACTCAGAAAAATTCGAAATTTATTTGGAATGAGGAATGTGAAAGAAGCTTTGAAACCCTGAAGACAAAACTCGCATTCACACCAGTACTAGTTCTTCCAGAGGATGGTAAGAATTTCACTGTATACAGTGACGCTTCAAAGGGAGGATTAGGGTGTGTGCTTATGCAAGAGGGTCATGTAATTGCATATGCCTCACGGCAACTAAAACCATATGAGCAGAATTATCCCACTCATGACTTGGAGTTAGCCGCAGTAGTATTTGCAATTCAAATCTGGAGGCACTACCTTTATGGAGTAAAATCCGAAGTTTTTACTGATCATCAGAGCCTCAAGTACATTTTCACTCAAAAGGAATTAAATATGAGGCAAAGAAGGTGGATGTAACTTCTCAAGGACTATGATCTGTCAATCAATTATCATCCGGGTAAGGCAAATAAGGTGGCGGATGCTTTGAGCCGAAGGAATCCTGGAAAGGCGAGCTTATCTTCACTATCAGTACAATCAAGCCTCCGAGAGACCATCAAACTGAAGCAGAATCATGATGCCTTCATCCTTAAAATTTAAAAACAGATCCAAGAAGGAAAAGTTTCAAAATTTCAAATTGATAAAGATGGTATCCTTTGGAATAAAGGACGATTTTGTGTGCCAAACGTCGATGGAATTCGAGAAGAGGTAATGGTCGAGGCGCATAAATCAAGATTTTCGGTGCATCCAGGGAGTAGCAAAATGTACAGGGACTAAAGAATAATTACTGGTGGAACGGGATGAAGAAAGACGTAGCCGTTTTTGTTGCAAAGTGTTTAGTCTGTCAACAAGTCAAGGCGGAACATCAAAGGCCTGGAGGACTGTTACAACCATTGGAGATACCAGAGTGGAAGTGGGATAACATCTCCATGGATTTCGTAATGGGACTACCACGATCAAGGCAGGGTCACGATGGGATCTGGGTAATCATTGACAGATTGACCAAGTCTGCCCCTTTCTTGCCATTGCGGATGAATTATAATTTGGATAAATTAGCCACCTTGTATATGGACAACATAGTGAGGCTACATGGAGTTCCGGCAAGTATACTGTCTCATAAAGACCCAAGATTTGTATCAAGATTTTGGAAGAGTTTCCAAAAGGCTATGGGAACCAAGATTACTCTCAGCACTGCCTATCATCCTCAGACTGATGGCCAAACCGAAAGGACAATTCAAACCCTTGAGGATATGCTGAGGGCATGTGCGCTGGATTTTTCTGGAAGTTGGAGTGAATAGTTACCCCTAATCGAATTCGCCTATAACAACAGCTATCACAGTAGCATCGAGATGGCTCCGTATGAGGCATTGTATGGAAGGAAGTGTAGGTCACCTCTATATTGGAACGAGGTCGGAGAAAAAGCTGTTGTCGGACCAGAACTTATTCAGTTAACCGTTGATAAAGTAGTCATAATCAAGGAAAGGCTTAAGGCAGCCCAAGATAGGCAAAAGAGTTGGGCTGATTTGAAGAGAAGACCGTTCGAGTTGGAGATTGGAGAAAAAGCTTACGTCAAGGTCTCCCCCATGAAAGGAGTAGTTCGGTTTAGTAAATCAGGAAAGTTAAATCCGAGATATGTAGGACCGTTTGAGATACTGGAGAAGGTAGGAATCTTTGCCTACCGATTAGCATTACCACCAGATATGTCCAGAATACATAATGTTTTCCACATCTCACAGCTGAGGAACTATGTCCTAGACCCGAGTCATGTACTCAAGGTTACACCACTGATGATTGAAGAAAAACTCAATGAAGAACTTAATTGCGAAGAAGTCCCTATCCGAATAGTGGACACAAAAGGCCAAGTGTTGAGACACTGGACAATACCTTATGTCAAGGTACAGTGGTCAAATCATACTGAAAGAGAGGCCACCTGGGAACTCGAAGAGAGTATGCGATCACAATACCCTCATCTGTTCGAAAGATCAAGCTAATGCAAGTTTCGAGGACGAAACTTTAATAAGGAGGGAGGGATGTGAGAACCCAAGATTTTACGATCCGAATCAAATTAAGTAAGTAATGTAAACATGGAATTTAACTCAAACTAAGCTCAAAAATGTTTGTTCTAACTAAATAACTTGAATTATTACTTAGATTTTCACTAAACTTAATTCGAGGAAGCAACTTCAAAGCTCGGGGATTAGCTCAACCGGAAGTCAAGCTACAAGTAACCACATCCATCGAAGTATTGTCACGGGAGGAGTAAAACCCCAGCTCAAGGACTCGATCTTCCAGCTCAAAGCAGCTCAACCAAGTTTGTCCTAAAAAGGCCAAAAAGGGAGCTATAAGTTGAGCTAAGGTTTGGACAAATTAAATAAGCAAGAAATAATCAATGAAGAAGCTAAGGGTTAAGACAAACTTAATTTGCATGGGAGTTTGGATAATCATCCCAGAACTTGAAGAATGCATGGGAGTTTCAATAATCATGACTCAACAGGCAATGCATGACTCAATGCAAATCTCTCAGAAATAAATGTATGAGAAGCACCAGTATCAATCAATACATAAGCAGGGTAACCACATAAGGAACAGTTACCTGCAACGACGTCATCTAGTGCTTCCTGAGCTTGCTCCTCTGTCAAAGAAAATACTCGGGCCTGCTGTCTCGAAGGCTGGCTCCTTGCCTGGCTCCCTCCTGGCCTTGGCTGCGACTGAGTAGTCGTTGGTGGTGGCTGAAAGGAATGTACAGCGGATGATCGTCCAACTGTCTGAGCCACAGATCCAGATGACTCCGCTCCCTGGGATCTCTTCGAACCTCTTTGTGGACACACCCTAGCAAAGTGTCCAGACTGCCTGCAGATATGACAACTACCAAATACTCCTTGGCATTGCTCCGTGGGATGTCTCCCTCCGCAAGTCTTACAATAAACTCCAGTATAACTCTGTTTGGATCCACTGGAGCCAGAAGAACTGCTCCCTGATTTCTTGTACTGCTTTCCTCGAGCTTTCAAGAAATCCTTCTTTCCGCTACTGCTGCTGCCACCCTCAGTTCTGGGAGGAGGTTGTTGTGGCCTCGGTGCTGGAGGAATATATGAAGCTTCCTTCTGTCTTATCAGACCAGCTTTAGCTCCTTTAGCTCGATTCAGAGCATCAGTGAAATTGTTCGATCGCCCAGTGTTCACCAATGTAAAAATCTCGGGGTTCAAACCATTGATGAATTGATCAGCAATAGCTTCCTCATTCTCGGCCACATGTGGAGCAAATCTCAACAAGGTAGAGAACTTGGTAACATATTCCTCAATGTTCAACTGACCCTGCCTTGGATTGGCAAACTCTGCCCCCTTTGTCTTTCCTGTACGACACTGGGAAAAACCTCTGATAGAATTCAACTTTAAAAACATTCCAGGTAATAGTCGTACCTCGATGCTCCAATGCTCTCTTTGTCGTAATCCACAAGTTCTTTGCAACACCATGCAACTGGTGCCCAATCAGTCGAACTCTTCGCTCATCTGTATAATCCAACGAATCAAACAACATTTCAATGTCATCTAACCAGCTCTCACAATCAAAAGAAGTCTCTGATCCTTTCAGGGTTGGCGGTTTAAATGACTGAAACCTTTTCAACAGTGTTTCCATCGGAGTTTCTGTCACATCCATCGGATTTGCAGATGTACTACCTTGTTCAGGTACTCTTCGAGGAGGCATATCCGATTACCAAAAGGATTAGCAACCAAATACCACAAACCTGTTTCAGTCCTCCTCTGATCATCTTACTGCTGATCAAGAATCGGTTCTGATTCATTCTCAATAATACACGTTACCAAATCAAATCAAATAAACAGGTAAACATGCATTTCAAAACAGTAACACATGCTAGCAATCAAGAACAAGGAAGAGGAATTCAATCTACCCCGCTCACTAGCTTCTATCTCAATCTAAAGGATCTATCGCTCTGATACCACCTGTTGTGGGGACCCAAACCTAATCCATCTTCTTAATCATTATTAGGATCATTTAATTATTCTGGGACTAATTTTTTTTAAAAAATACAATGCGGAAACGTAAAGTAATCAATCTGATATAAACCTCAATATAAAGTACAAATCATGTACAACATATGTTTATTCCAACTAGAGTTCAACCACTACATCAAGTACTGCAATTCACTTTACTCTAAGTCCGGATCTCTACTCTAATCTGGAATCTCTCATTCTCTTCGTGACCCTGATTCTGTCCCACCTGTTGTCATGCACACATACAAACAAGACAACAGCCGGATAACCCCGGTGAGAAATATATCCCAGTATAAACAATGTAAACATGCAGTCATATAAAAGCATGAAACACTTATCCATATCATGTATCAAATCAGAAGACAGGTATCGATATAAAGCTGTAAATAAAACTCTGGACTCGTCATCTCAGACTCGACTCATCTCTAATCTAGGGATCCCGGTTCTGGACATTGTATCGTATATCAAATTTCAGCGATAAGAATGAATCAACTCCTATGCGACATCGATATAAATCAAATATCCAGTGTATTGGCGAATCAGACGAAGACTTGGCACATCAGCCCCTGACTCGACACATGCTCTGCTATGAATCAATAGACTAAGCATAACAATCTCAAGAATTGGAAATATCAATGCAATATAATTCAGTATGTGATTTTAGGAAACTCAAGTTGAATCAAACTCGAGTTGTGCAATCCCGAATCAACATTGATTTATACCTTTCTTTCTGTCTATCTGACTCTATCGAAGCCTCGGATTCAAAGCCTGTCAATATCAATCTAGCAATAACAATATCGAGGGTATCGTATCACTATACAACTCAAATCAATACTGGATATAATTAGAACTGAATCAAATTCTGTTTCAACAACATAACTGCACAAACTCGATATACCCAGCAATATAGTCTCAATCGGATATCAATCCCAACATCTCATAATCAACAACGATACAAATATGATATCATATCTCAATCAATCCAACTCAAAAAATCATAACAATTCTATACGGTATCCGTTCTTCAATCCAGTTTCGATTATACGATGTCTAACATATCAGAAACACCATATATGAATCATATCCGATTCTGACAATATCATAATTTCAAATGATAACAAAACGTAACAAAACTTACGTCCAGTTAAAGCTCTCGTGGGTAGAAACACAGTACTGAAGTCGGATTCAAAATCTAACGGACGGATCGAAATATAAAGGCGTAAGGATTTTCGCGAAGTTTTCTCGTCCCATTCTTTCCGAAGATTCTGAAGAACAATGCAATACTTATATGTATATATATATATATATATATACATGTTGCATGATAAGGGACGTGTGGCCTCTTGTATGTACTGTACGTCTCGCGCATATGCGCGACCTCAACCGGCGCATATGCGCGAGACCTACTGGTCTCCACGATAAGCTTCTCGGCAGCTCGCGCATATGCGCGATGTTCTCTGGAATTGTACTCGGCTTCCCATATGACTCGCGCATATGCGCGCACTCATATCGCACATATGCGCGAGATCTTCTGCCCATTTGGCGCATGTACGCGCATCGTGACGCGGATGTACGTCAATGGTACTGTCCTCTCAAACATTTCATGTATTTTCTCGTCTTTCCCGGTCCGATCCTTTCCGTCCATAATAACAGCAATTTATAAATCAATCATCGCAATTTATCAAATAAGATTTCGGGCATTACAACAACTGTGGCAAAGCTGGTCACTTTATTTCACACTGTCCTAAGCCAAAGAAGGGCATTCGAGGCTCAATTGAAAAGGGAAAGAGATCTTACGAGCACAAGAGAAAAACTAAGGATGTTAAGAAATCATACGGAAAGAAACATGAGGTGCTTCTAGCTAAAGAAATCAAGTCCAAATGGGCAGAATCTGACAGTGATGATTCAAAACCTGAGAGCTTGAGCTGCTTTGGTGATGATGATGAGGAGGTCAAGTGTCTGATGACTGATGACACAGAACTGGAGTCAATCAGTCAACATGTATTCGATTTTTGTTCAACTGACTTTACACGAGATGAACTTATTTATACATTTCATGACATGGTCAACAAGTATCACCAGCTTGCCCTATCTTTTGAGAAGCCAGAGCAAAGCAAACTGATCCCAAAGACGATAAAAATGAAACTGATGAATCAGTTGATCTGTTGAGTCTTAAACGGGAGATTTCTGAGCTCAATGCTGAACGAAGCAAGATTCAATCTATGATTCAGCAGTTAATGCTTGAGAATTCAAAGCAAACTGAGCTTATTAAGGCATAGAATAAATCATCTGTTGCACTAGCTGAAATACATGATAAGCAAAAATCAGTTACTGATAAAACTTGTTTAGGGTTTAGCAACCAAGATTAAAATTTCACCAGTGATACTTAGCAAAAATTGAACATGGGCAAAGAGAAATATATTCACTTTGTAAAATCAATTCTGGTACAAGAACAACCTGAACCAAGTAAACCAATTGTACAGCCTATTGAAAATAAGAACATTGCTAGAAGGTATGGTATTGGTTATAGCCCAAAAATTTCAACTAACCCACAAAGTCAGTCACCAAAAAGGTTCAACAATAAATACCTCAACTATTCAAATGGCTACTCCAATTACTATAACAGTGACCCAGTTCAAAAAAGATATCGGCTGAACAACCAGTTGAACAAGGCTGTAGCTCATATTGCTTCATCTGCACACTACACATCAAGCACACACAAGTCGAGAAAAACTATTTGGAACACATCAACTAGAAAGTCAGTTAGACTGGTCCAAGTTCGGGTTCCAAAAGGACTAATCAGTTTAGGACCCAAATAGATGTGGGTACCAAGATTATATATTGTGTGTGATTGCAGGTGACATATACAAACAATGAATCAACCTGGTATCTGGACAGTGGATGCTCACATCATATGACAGGGGATGCAAATTTGCTATCCCAACTGATCAAATACACTGGTCCAAACATCAGTTTTGGAGACAACGCCAAAAGTAAAACTGTGGGTAAGTGTAAACTTATCCATTATAATTTTACTATCAAAGATGTTTTACTAGTTGAGAATTTGAAGTATAACTTGATTAGCATCAGTCAGTTATGCGACAATAAATACTCAGTTTAGTTCGACAAACACACTTGCTCAGTTAGAGACTCAACTGATGAGGTCATCCTAACTGGAAATTGTTGTGGGAACACCTACAAAGTCAGTTGGACTTATCAACCTTATGCATCAGTTTGTTTTATAGCTTCCAAATCTTCTAAAAACTGGTTGTGGCATAAGAGGTTGAACCACCTAAACTTTAAATCTATTGCTTATCTGAGTAACCATGACCTTGTAACTGGTTTGACCAAAATTGATTTTTCAAAATATAAAATTTGTTTAGCATGTCAGTTTGGTAAGCAAGTAAGATCTTCATTTAAAAACAAGGGTTGTAAATCATATTCCCGATGCTTAGAACTACTGCATATGGATCTTTTTGGTCATATACCAATCATGAGCGTAGGGAGAATGAAATACACCTTAGTATTCGTGGATTATTTTTCAAGATTTACTTGGGTGATCTTTCTTAAATCCAAAGACCAAACTGTTTCACAAATGATTAAGCTTTTCAAAAGACATCTAAATGAAAAATCAATTGGGATTGATCGAATAAGGTCTGATCGAGAGACTGAATTCATCAATCAAAATCTTTCACAATATTTAGAAAATACTGGGATCAAGCATGATCTCTCAGTAGCAAAAACTCCTCATCAAAATGGTGTAGCTGAGAGAAGAAATCGGAACCTTAAAGAAGCTGCTAGAACAATGCTTGCTGATTCTGGTATTTATCAGAGGTTTTGGGGAGAAGCAATAAACATTGCATGTTATAATCATAACATATCAATGATTAATAAGAATCATTTGAAAACACCGTATGAGATCTAGCATGGACGCAAAATTGTGATTTCTTATTTCAAAATATTCGACTGCATATTTTTATTCTTGATAGTGGCAAAAATCATTTAAAAGCTTTTGATGATAAATCTGCGGAGGTAATATTTCTTGGGTATTCATCAGTTAGTAAAGCTTATAAAGTTTTTGACAAATGCACTTTGAATGTAGAAGAATCTATTAATGTTATATTTGATGAATCTGTGCTAACTGATCTAGTTGAGCAAGTTGATCGCTTTACAGATATTAGTTTGGAGGATGATAATGAAGAAGAGAATCACATGAATCGAAATATCCTTCAAACACCAGAACCAGAAGTGCTGGATCAATCAGTTGAACAAGAAATTGTTACTGATAATCAGTTGGTGGAGCAAAATGATAATACTCAGTTACCAAATGATAAAACAGCAACTGAAATTGAAGAAAATATTTAGTTGCCAACCAAAGCAGTTGCTGAGATGGATGCAACAAATGCTGAGTACAGATGGAAGAAATTACATCCACTAGAATTGGTAATAGGTAATCCATCTGATCCAGTAAAAACTCAGAATCAAATGTTTAATTTATTTATTCATTCTGCTTTCATTTCCCAACTGGAACCTAAGAAAAATGATGAAACTCATGCTGATCCTAACTGGTTAAAGGTCATGCAAGAAGAGCTAAATCAATTTACCCATAACAATGTCTATAACTTAGTTCCAGGATCAGTTTCTAAAACCATTATAGGTACAAAGTGTGTTGGAACTTTTCAAGTTCGCAATCTTGATTTTGATGTTAACAAAACTTGTTATTGTGTTTCTAACATATTTACTCAAGTGTGAAGTTATTAAAACAAGAAGCAAGCCGAAACTGAATTTTGCACAAACTGAATTTCTGGATAGTTTCGATAATTTGATGATATCTCTCAACTGGATGATCCAAATGACAATCCGCCAACCAAACTGATTAGAAAACTCAATTTGAAACATATCATATTTCACGTCAGTTGGGCGAAATCGGATGTTATCATGGTCTAACTGATCGCTGAATTACCCAACTGATCACACGAAAACAATAATCAGTTGGATATGAGCAGTTGCGGTATGTTGGTCATATCTCTCAGCTCAATTATCCAATTGAAGCGATTCAGTATGCGTTGGAAATATAAGACAAAGCTCTACAAATCATCTTCAGAATTCAAAGTCTGAATCGAAGTTTAAGATGCTGATAAATGACGATGAAGCTACTGTGTTGGTAACTAGATTCTGGAGTTTGACAAAACATGAATCAATCGATTAACAAAATATGAATCAACTGATACGCGCAAACAAATTCGGCAACTGAACTTATCAACTGAAATCAGCTGATAAAATGATACAGAGTAAACTGATCAGTTGGAACTGATCAGTTAAAACATTCAGCTGAATGCCTCAAAGTCTCTCAACTGAAGATGTCTCGGGAAAAAACAAAGAAGACATAACAGATTACAAGAGCACCGCACAACAACCAAGACTACTTAAAACAACGCATTCCAGACAAAGCAATTAAGACGCCGAATTACAATGAATGAAGCAAACAATATCGAAGGAATAATCAAGTGGAAACCACCGGATACAAAGATTCAAATTTATCTCAAGATTACCGTTGGAAAAGAAGAGTATAAATATGGCAGAAGAAAAAGAAGAAAATAGATACATCATTCAAAACTTGCCATTACTCTGTCAAAATCTCAGCTCACTCTTATTTGATTTATTCGTAGCAATCAAGGCTACAAGTTGAGCAAACTAGCACTCTGTAATATTTGTTAATTCAATAGTGCTAAGATCAGTTACGCACAGAGATCATTTTGTAATACTAAGAGTTTCAGTTTAAGCAGTGGGTAAGTCCTAACTGAAGTGGGTCTGTACAAGTGTTGTATTGCATCAAAGTCTTTTAGTGGAAATCATATCCTTGTGATAGAAGGGGTGACGTAGGAGTAATTAAATTCTCCGAACATCCAGAAACAATCCTTGTGTATTTTATTTCAGTTCTGTATTCTATCTGTCATTCAGTTACCTTCCGCAACTACCTCAGTTTAACTGATTGATATTGACCAACAAGATTCCGAGAATCAGTTTGTCACCAAACTGAACTCAAAAATTCGAAAAGACCAATATTAATTAAGAGTGTTTATTCAACCCCCCCTTCTAAACACTCTTGACACGTCAATCGATCCTATCATACTGGTTCTGAACAAACTGAAATCAGCTAGGTTGATTTCGGCACACCAGCTGAAACTGAACCAACTGAACCAGCTGAAGACCAGTTGAACCAGACCAACTGAACTGAACCAGCTGCTGGCCAGTTGAACTGAACCAGGTGCTGACCAACTGAAACTGAACCAGTTGAACTGAACGACCAGTTGAGTTGACCAGTCGGGAAAAAGTTTGTCAAGACAAATTTGACCGTTGCAATCTCAGAAACAGTACAGAAACTTTCCAAACGGTCATATTCTTGTGTCTAACGTATATATCATTGTTGGGGCTTATAAATACAACATCTTGAAGATTAAACAAGAACTTTTGAAGAAGATTCAAAGCATGGGCAGTTAACATGAAAAAATCAGCTAGTTGAGAGCACAAGCCATTGTGTGAGGATACATTTGAGATACACACTGTAAATGATAAATTACTCACACAATCGCTCACACATATACAAGAGAGTTGAACTTCAAAGATTAGTTAAGTGAGTCTTGCACAAAGACAATAAACTTGTGTATGTAGTCTTTGCATAAGAGACGTTAAACATTATGCTGATTGTGAGGTGCTGCCTACAATCTTGAGTGCTTGGAGTTCAGTTTAGGCAGTGGTGTAAGTCCTAGCTGAATGGGTTTGTACAAGGTGTTGTATAAATCAAAGTCTTCTAGTGAATCCTTCCCAAGGGAACAAGGGGTGACATAGGAGCATTTGAAGTCTCCGAACATTCATAAACAAATTCGTGTCTATTTGTTTATTGCATTAACTTATCATTTTCATAGTTTTAAAGATGCATTGTTGAAGTATTTTATGTGTTCTTCATATACCAAAATATTGGATACCAAGTGTTTGATAAAATGCTTCAACCAAAAATATTTTTACTCATTCAACTTGCATAATTTTTAAATGTTTTACAAAATATTTAATCGGTTTCTACGAATGATTATTTCGAGTATTTTCCGCTTGGTTTGATAACAAAACTCGATTTAATTCATCGATGTTCAATATTTGAAGAACCGAGCTATTGTAGCTCAACGATTAACCCCCGAATCGATACTGACAAGTGGTATCAGAGCGGGTGTTCTTGAAAGAACATTGAAACTGATTTTTATGTTTAAAATTATAAAAGTTCAGATTTTTTACACATATATATGCAAAACTGGATTTTCGCGCAGCTTGCAGCGACCGTAGGAAAAATTACATATCTCCTTGCTCGAGTGTCCAAATGACAAACCGATTTTTGAGTTGTAAACTAGACTTGTAGAGGTTTACAGCGGTATAAAATTTGCAGCCTAATTATGCCCGAGAAAATACAGTTTATTCGTTGAAGGCAGAGCATATGTGCTGCAGCAGAAAATGAGCCATGGAGAAAATTGGTTAGTTATCCCCTCTTCTTTTATAATTTTCAAAATTTCAAAAATATAGGGGGAGAACTCATTATAATGGAGAGATTATTTTTAAATATTGAGGGGGAGAAAATTTTGTTTAAAATATTTTGAAAATATGACTTTTTGATTCACACAAAAAGGGGGAGAAATATGTTATTTGAGTTGATTGTTTATTTAAGTTTTGTGATCATCAAAAAGGGGGAGATTGTTGGAACTTTTCAAGTTCGCAATCTTGATTTTGATGTTAAAAAAACTTGTTATTGTGTTTCTAACATATTTACTCAAGTGTGAAGTTATTAAAACAAGAAGCAAGCCGAAACTGAATTCTGCACAAACTGAATTTCTTGCAAGCTCTGGTATTTTGATGATATCCCTCAACTGGATGATCCAAATGACAATCCGCCAACTGGAATGATTAGAAAACTCAATTTGGAACATATCATATATCACGTCAGTTGGGCAAAATCGGATGTTATCATGGTCTAACTGATCGCTGAATTACCGAACTAATCACACGAAAACAGCAATCAGTTGGATATGAGCAGTTGCGGTATGTTGGTCATATCTCTCAGCTCAGTAATCCAAATGAAGCGATTCAGTATGCGTTGAAAAGATAAGACAAAGATCTACAAATCATCTTGAGAAGTCAAAGTCTGAATCGAAGTTTAAGATGTTGATAAATTACGATGAAGCTACTAGTTCTGCACAAACTGAAATCAGCTAGACTGATTTCAGCACACCAGCTGAAACTGAACCAACTGAACCAGCTGAAGACCAGTTGAACCAGACCAACTGAACTGAACCAGCTGCTGGCCAGTTGAACTGAACCAGGTGCTGACCAACTGAAACTGAACCAGTTGAACTGAACGACCAGTTGAGTTGACCAGTCGGGAAAAAGTTTGTCAAGACAAATTTGACCGTTGCAATCTCAGAAACAGTACAGAAACTTTCCAAACGGTCATATTCTTGTGTCTAACGTATATATCATTGTTGGGGCTTATAAATACAACATCTTGAAGATTAAACAAGAACTTTTAAAAAAGATTCAAAGCATGGGCAGTTAACATGAAGAAATCAGCTAGTTGAGAGCACAAGCCCTTGTGTGAGGATACATTTGAGATACACACTGTAAATGATAAATTACTCACACAATCGCTCACACATATACAAGAGAGTTGAACTTCAAAGATTAGTTGAGTGAGTCTTGCACAAAGACAATAAACTTGTGTATGTAGTCTTTGCATAAGAGACGTTAAACATTATGCTGATTGTGAGGTGCTGCCTACAATCTTGAGTGCTAGGAGTTCAGTTTAGGCAGTGGTGTAAGTCCTAGCTGAATGGGTTTGTACAAGGTGTTGTATAAATCAAAGTCTTCTAGTGAATCCTTCCCAAGGGAACAAGGGGTGACATAGGAGCATTTGAAGTCTCCGAACATTCATAAACAAATTCGTGTCTATTTATTTATTGCATTTACTTATCATTTTCATAGTTTTAAAGATGCATTGTTGAAGCATTTTATGGCTTTACAAAATATTTAATCGGTTTCTACGAATGATTATTTTGAGTATATTCCGCTTGGTTTGATAACCAAACTCGATTTAATTCATCGGTGTTCAATATTTCAATAACCGAGCTATTGTAGCTCAACGATTAACCCCCGAATCGATCCTGACAAGTGGTATCAGAGCGGGTGTTCTTGAAAGAACATTGAAACTGATTTTTATGTTTAAAATTCGAAAATTTCAGATTTTTTACACATATATATGCAAAACTGAGTTTTCGCGTAGATTGCAGCGACCGTAGGAAAAATGACATATCTCCTTGCTCGAGTGTCCAAATGACAAACCGCTTTTTGCGTTGCAAACTAGACTTGTAGAGGTTTACAGCGGTATAAAATTTGTAGCCTAATTATGTCCGAGAAAATACAATTTATTCGTTGAATGCAGAGCATATGTGCTGCAGCAGAAAATGAGCCATGAAGAAAATTGATTCGTTATCCCTCTTCTTTTATAATTTTCAAAATTTCAAAAATACAGAGGGAGAACTCATTATAATGGAGAGATTTTTTTTAAATATTTAGGGGGAGAAAATTTTGTATAAAATATTTTGAAAATATGACTTTTTGATTCACACAAAAAAGGGGAAAATATGTTAGTTGAGTTGATTGTTTATCTAAGTTTTGTGATCATCAAAAAAAGGGAGATTGTAGGAACTTTTCAAGTTCGCAATCTTGATTTTGATGTTAACAAAACTTGTTATTGTGTTTCTAACATATTTACTCAAGTGTGAAGTTATTAAAACAAGAAGCAAGCCGAAATTGAATTTTGCACTGGCAAGCTTTGGTATTTTGATGATATCTCTCAACTGGATGATCCAAATGACAATCTGCTAACAGTACTGATTAGAAAACTCAATTTGGAACATATCATATTTCACGTCAGTTGGGCAAAATCGGATGTTATCATGGTCTAACTGATCGCTGAATTACCGAACTGATCACACGAAAACAGCAATCAGTTGGATATGAGCAGTTGCGGTATGTTGGTCATATCTCTCAGCTCAGTTATCCAAATGAAGCGATTCAGTATGCGTTGGAAATATAAGACAAAGATCTACAAATCATCTTTAGAAGTCAAAGTCTGATTCGAAGTTTAAGATGCTGATAAATGACGATGAAACTACTGGTTCTGCTCAAATTGAAATCAGCTAGGCTGATTTCAGCACACCAGCTGAAACAGAACCAACTGAACCAGCTGAAGAACAGTTGAACCAGCTGCTGACCAGTTGAACTGGTCCAGCCGCTGACCAGTTAAACTGAACCAGGTGCTGACCAACTGAAACTGAACCAGTTGAACTGAACAACCAGTTGAGTTGACCAGTCGGGAAAAAGTCCAGCAAGACGAATTTGACCGTTGCAATCTCAGAAACAGTACAGAAACTTTGCAAACGGTCATATTCTTTTGTCTAATGTATATATCATTGTTGGGGCTTATAAATACAACATCTTGAAGATTAAACAAGAACTTTTGAAGAAGATTCAAATCATGGGCAGTTAACATGAAGAAATCAGCTAGTTGAGAGCACAAGCCATTGTGTGAGGATACATTTGAGATACACACTGTAAATGATAAATTACTCACACAATCGCTCACACATATACAAGAGAGTTGAACTTCAAAGATTAGTTGAGTGAGTCTTGCAGAAAGACAATAAACTTGTGTATGTAGTCTTTGCATAAGAGACGTTAAACATTATGCTTATTGTGAGGTGCTTCCTACAATCTTGAGTGCTAGGAGTTCAGTTTAGGCAGTGGTGTAAGTCCTAGCTGAATGGGTTTGTACAAGGTGTTGTATAAATCAAAGTCTTCTAGTGAATCCTTCCCAAGGGAACAAGGGGTGACGTAGGAGCATTTGAAGTCTCCGAACATCTATAAACAAATTCGTGTCTATTTGTTTATTGCGTTTACTTATCATTTTCATAGTTTTAAAGATGCATTGTTGAAGCATTTTACGTGTTATTCAAATACCAAAATATTGGATACCAAGTGTTTGATAAAATGCTTCAACCAAAAATATTTTTACTCATTCAACTCGCATAATTTTTAAATGCTTTACAAAATATTTAATCGGTTTCTACGAATGATTATTTCAAGTATTTTCTGTTTGGTTTGATAACTAAACTCGATTTAATTCATCGGTGTTCAATATTTCATGAACCGAGCTATTTTAGCTCAACGATTAACCCCCGAATCGATCCTGACAAAGTGGGTATACATAAACAAATTGAACGAAGATGGTTTAGTTGTGCACAACAAAGCGAGGCTTGTAGCACAAGGATATAGGCAAGAAGAAGGAATAGATTACGATGAAACTTATGCACCAGTTACAAGACTAGAAGCAATCAGAATGTTCCTTACTTATGCCTCATTCAAGAACTTTAAATTCTACCAAATGGACGTGAAGAGTGCATTTCTGAACGGTCAGTTGCAGGAAGAAGTATTTGTTGAACATCCACCAGGTTTTGTTAATCACTCTCTTCCTGATCATGTTTATCATTTGAAAAAAGCCTTATAAGGTCTTAAACAAGCTTCAAGAGCTTTGTATGAAACTCTTTTAAAATTCCTAACTGATCATGATTTTACTGTTGGATCAGTTGATAAGACTCTGTTCAAATTTTCAAAGAATGACCACATTTTACTTGTAAAAATATATGTTGATGATATTATTTTTGGGTCAAATAACCCCAAATTATTTGAGAAATTTGTCAAGTTAATGAAGGAAAAACTCGAGATGAGTATGATGAATGAACTGACATTTTTCCTTGGTCTGCAAGTGAAGCAACTGGAAATTTGTACTTTTATCAGTCAGAATAAATATACGAAGGAATTGCTTAAGAAATTTGGCATGGAAACATGTTCAGCTGCAAGTACTCCCATGAGTTCATCAATCAAACTAGACAATGATCAAGGGAGAATATCAGTTAAGACGACACTTTACAGAGGTTTAATAGGTTCATTATTGTACCTAACTGCTAGTCGTCCTAATATTGTACTTGATGTTTGCATGTGTGTTAAATTTCAGGCAGATCCTAAGCAATCGCATTTTTTAGCTGCTAAACGCATCTTAAAATATCTTAAAGGCACACAAAATATGGGCTTATGGTATGCTAAGGATTCTTCTTTCAATTAGTTGGATATTCAGATGCAGATTATGCAGGATGTAAGCTAGATCGTAAAAGCACCAATGGATCATGTCAGTTTATAGGAGACAAACTGATTTCATGCTTCAGTAAGAAGCAAACATCCATAGCAACTTCCACAACTGAACCAGAATATCTTGCTGCTGGAAGCTGCTGTGCACAACTGATCTGGATTCAGCAACAACTGAAATACTATGGATTCATTGCAAAAGAATCATCAATATTTTGTTATAATACAAGCACGATTGTAATTACATACAATCCATTTCTTTACTCTAGTACCAAGCATATCGATGTCAGGCATCACTTCATCAGAGCTCATGCTCTGAAGAAAGAAATAAGGCTGGAATACATACCAACTGAACAACAAGCAGCTGACATCTTCACCAAACTGTTACCAGAGACTATGTTTTCTCATTTTCGTATATTCTTGGTTTAATTGATATGTCTTAATTATATCAATGATAATGTTATTATGTCAGTTTTTGTTAATTTTTATTCAGTTAGTCAAATATCAATTATTAACTATTCAGTTAGCCATTATCAGTTAGTTAACTGTTTTTCAATTGATATCAGTTCATATGCAGATAAGGAAAGAGCAATGAATCGAAACAACAATTTTATTGATAAAATCTTTAACATATTACACAATTCAGTTCCCTTTCTATGGCATCTAGCCAAGAGAACATCCAACTAGACAATGATTTACAGTAAATTCTTCTGTAGTCTTCCGAGAAGACAATCTTCTCCAGGGCTTTCTGCTCCTGCATCAGCATCAACTCCAACAGACCTTCATCAGTAGCAAGATCTGAAGTGTGGATCACATTAATACGTTTCTTATAATTAATATTGGTTGCCCTCTGTTTATCAGTAGCAACCAACCCATCTCGTTGAATAGCTTGGAAGTCTTGTACTTTAGTCCAGGTAGACATGACCTTCTAAAGGACATAACTCTCCATAGATTCCTTCTGTCTCTCCAGACGGCGAAGCGTTGCCGGAGAAGGAGGGTTGTTGGAACTGCTTGCTCTATCCATCTATGTTCAATTGTCGTTGTTATCATTTAATGACAGTGGTTTTATTTATAGAAAGTTCTTTTCATTGAAGAATCATTGAAGAAATAGAAGAAGACGAAGAGACTCTAGTCAACTGAAAGCCTTTGACTTATTCAGTCTAAGCTTCTCTTACCAATTCTTTTATTTATATGCATTTTTAGGGGGAATATCGAATATAAAGGGTTAACTGAGAAGACAATAGTTAGTTGGTCTTCAACTGAAATGACTCAGCTGTCGGCTGATAACTCAGTTGCTGACCTAACTTATCCTCTCCAATAAGTTAACTAATTAATCGATAAATATTCCATAATAAGTTATGTGATTGATAATTACGCATTTAATGGACGTCTTTCAATGAGTAGCATTTTAAAATGTGGCCCCTAGTAGCCCATTTAAATTCTACACATGTTTTCATCACACATACACACAAATTTATTCAATTTATCTTGAACTGACACGTGTCCAAAGATTTGAACAATCACATACATATGTACTTGTCCCTGCCTCATTTCAGTTTTTCTTTACGTGCATTTCAGTTTACCTAGCAAATAAATACACAAAACTCTCTCTCTCTCGCAGATAACCAATCTTTCAGCAATGGAAAATCAAATTCCGACATACAAGCTGAACGCAATGGCAGTTGATTTTGATTCAGTCCTATCTGTCCATGACGAGAATATCAAGAATGTGTTTCTCAAACTGGAGGCTGTTGGACTGAAGAAATTTTTGGGACTATCTTCCCAAGAAATTTATCCAAAAGAGATTCAGAATCTCTATGCCAATGGAGTTATATCTGTTGACGACAACATCACTACTACCGTCAACAATCAGTTGCTGATAATCGAAGAAGACTCCTTCGGCAACATCTTTCAGCTGCCTACTGATGGATTGACAATTATCTCTGAGGTGAAAACATAAGATGTCGAGGAGATGCAGACTCTCCTATCTGCTGATGGATGGAAAATCAAGGTTTCCGATCCCAAGAAAGAACCGAAGCCAGAAATCCAGTTACTGGCTGGCATCGTGGCAAAAGGGATACTTGTCAAAGAAGGATCTTTTGCTGCTCTCACACTGGAAAAATTTCAAGTCATGACTGCTAGCATGGCTGGAAAAAGACTGCAATGGAAAGGTATCATCTTTAAACTTCTCAAAAACATGTTTCAGTCATCGAAACAATCGAAGGGATTTGCAGTGACGTTCTGCTATTTGCTGAAAAGCAAGGGTTTGGTGGGTGACTACTCTGAGAGGTCATCCAAATTCAAGATTTTCAATGTCAAGAATTTTCAGCTGCCGAATCTCAAGCTGGACATCTCTCATGAACAGTTCATTAAGTTGAAAAAGGAGATTGGGACGCAGGAGGCTCCCAAATCAGTCAAGAAAGCCAAGAAGACAATTCGGAAGAAGACAACCAAACACAAACTGATTGTCAGTGAAACTGATTCTGAGAAGACTCCCTCTCTCCTAAAATCTCCAAGAAGCCCAGAACTCTGAAGAAAAAACAAGCAAATGTTCTGAGCATCATCCCAACTTACAGGCTGATACAATCTGAAACTGAACAGCCGATCAAGGATACTCCTTTGAGAGCAATACCAGTTGAATCTTCAACTGAAGATCAGTTACCTCCTTCTGCTGCTCAACACAAGAAGACTATCACCGAATCTGGTGATAAGAAGAAACTTGTTGGAGTTAAAGCTCCATTGATCACTATCTCTGGCCCAACATCTTTGTCATTTGTCAGACCAAAAGGGTAGTGATTAGAGAAAAGATTGATGCAACTGAATTAGGACTGAGGATTCCTCATGCTCTGACTGACTCAAAGGGAAATGACAAGATGACGGAAGAGCCCAGACCTACAAAATCAATTCAAACTCATACTGACCTTATCTGGAATGAGGTCAATTAGTTTTCTGAGACTAAGCTAAAGGCTTATGATGAATGGGTCAGGTTTAGGACTGAAGTGTTTGCCAGGAAACTACAGAAGAAATAAGTTTTGAAGAAATTTATTTTCCTGGAAACTATAGTCCTGAAAATTGTCAAAGCGGCCTCAGTTATTCAAGATTTGCAAAGGAAGAAGTATTTCTTTGATCAAGTATCTGCAAAGAAGGTAAGACAAATGATTGTTCAGCAACGCCAAAATTATGATCCCACCAGTCCAACTGCCTTTAATGACAAAGCAATTCATGATCAACTAGAATCGGATCTAATATCACTGCAGATGGAGATTAAACACTGGGAACTTGATCAAGAACTGACTATTCCAGCATACTATGAAGCTCAACTCTGCAAAGGAGTACACTATAGGAAGACTACACCAAATCACAAAGGATGTAACTGCACTATTCTTCCAAATAGATGAACTTAGAAAAGACAGAGCGTCAGCTGAAGCACACTTCCAAACTCAAGCCTTGTTCTCAAGACACCTTGATTTATTGGAAAACACTATCTCAAAAAGAATGGATTTGTTGCAAGAAATTATGATGAATGCAGTATCAAACCTCTCCTCGGATGTTCGTATGTTATCCAAAAAGGTTGATGCGTTTGACAAAAAAGGGGAAGAAGAAGGAAAAAATCAGCAGGATCAATCTACAACATTTTGAAGATTATTTTAGTCAGTTAGAAGATTCTTTCATTCTTTGTATGAATCGGTACATTGAAAGAGTTGTCAATAAAAGGTTATTTTATCTACAATGAGTTCAGTTGATCAGTTCTTATTTTCTAAGTTTTGTCAAACACCAAAAAGGGAGAAATTGTTGGAAACTGAATTTCGGAAGTTTGAAAAACTGAGCGTTTAATAGATTGAACTAACTGATCAAGAAGATCGATAGAAACTTATCTAAAATACGCAAAATATCGGTTGCCCATAACTGAAGATTAGTACGCAAATTTTCAAAGGCAACTGGACTAGCAAACTGAACTACGCAGACAACTGACTGATCAGTTACTACAACCAGTTGTGAGCTTATCAGCTACATCCTATCAGATGATATTTCAGCAGTACACGCCATCAGTTAAGGAAAAAGACGTTCAACCGACAACTATACAAAAGCTTACTGCAACAAGTAATGGGATAGCCGCATTTCAGAAAAGCTGCAGTGTAAGAATATCAGAAGAATGTTGATGTGGCAAACAACGGATAGAAAGTTTCAAATCATATTCAATATTACCGATGGAGGCAAATCCTATAAATAGCAGAGAAGAGCAGCTGAGAATCTCTCCAAATCTGAATCAACCCGATTGTTATACTATTCTTTCAACCGAGCTGTTACTCAGCTGAAATCTTTGCTCATGCTTATTGTATACATTCATAGCATTCAAGGCTATACTTAGAGCTTACAAGTACAAACTGTTACTATTATAATACTTGATCTTGAAGAGATCAGTTGTGCTAAATTATTTCAGTCCAATTGAGTACTCTAAACTGGTTCATAACTAAGAGTTTCAGTTTGGCATTCTAAATCTAAAACTGATAGTGGGTCTGTACAACTCTTTGTATCGATCAAAGTCTTTTAGTGAATATCCTATCTTTGTGATAGAAGGGGTGACGTAGTAGTGTTTGAAATCTCCGAACATCCATAAAATCTTGTGTCTTCTTATTTCAATTTTATTCTATCTATCAGTCAGTTTATTTCCGCACTTTTATTGTTAACTGAATGATATCGACTTACAAGATTTCCGAGTATCAGTTTATCACTAAACTAACTCATAAAAGGAGAAAATGTTGTGAAAATTGTTAGTGTTTATTCAACTCCCCTTCTAAACACTATTTCACCTTTACCCGATCCTATCATATTTAATGTGTGATGTATTTTAAATGGAATTTTCGAAAATGAGGTGTTTTTATACGCCGAGTCGTATTTTAAACCGATAATCGATTTTCAAAAAAAATAGAATTTTTTGAAAACTCGGCTAATATTTTCACAAACCTTCCTAAATAAAATATTTTAAATATTAACAATTGGGCTTAATGGGCTTAATATAATAGGTTCATAGACTTAAACTTGCACCATGTGTTTTAATTAAAATAAAAAGTCAATAAACCCTCACAAATTCACACACAACTCACGCACACATCACACAAACACACACTAGGACTCTTCATCAGCCAAGACACACACACATCACACAATTTTTTGAGAGAAAATCATGTGGAAGTCGAAGTAATTCAGCAAAGGTCTCTCTCCGCCAACGTTCCTCCCATCGCAAGATGTTTTCGTTTTATGGCTCTATATGCATAAAAGTAGAGTTTTCCTTTTTTAAAACTCTCCCTAATGATGCACAAAGGGGCTGCATGGTAGAAGAACTTCAAGGGACGTTTTTACAACACGTTAAGGGTCCATAGATGCATAAATAAGGGCTGCAGATGAAAGGGTGAGGGCTTGAACAAAATCGGGTTGCTAGAGACCTAGGGTCAGCGGCTTTGGATTGCTTGAAAGGAGCGGCTCGAGCGGGGTTAGGGGCTATGTCTAGGGGTCCCAAGAGGGTTGCATGATGGTCCTAGAGGGGCCTAAGGGGTGCTGGTGCAAGGGCCTAGCCTGTAGGCTTGGACAAGAGGGAGTCGCGCATGGCTCCTTGCTCGCAGGTGAGGTTGTGCTTGTGTGGGTCGTTAGGTATGTTCTAGTAGCTTGGAATGGGGTAGGTTATGGTCCTAGTAATGGTTCAGAGGGGCTGGTCTTGCTGGTTGAGGGCTAGGGCCGAAGGGTTCTAATTTGTGCAAGCTAGGGTTTGCACAAAAAAAAAAAAAAATTTTCCAGCAGCTTTATTAGCTTGTTCAATGGTTATAATTTGCTTGTTTTAGGTTGTATATGGTACAGTTTTGTGTTAGTAAGATATGATTCAAGTTTGGTTAAGTTTCGAGTCCATACGAGTCAAAACAAAGATGTACGTCTAAGTTTAAATACGAATTGAGAAATTAGTCGAGAAGCATAAGTTTACGTCTACAAAATATTTATGGATGTATTTTAAGGTGATATGTTATGTTTGGATGGATTTGGATTGTTGGTTTAAGATCTAAGGATAAATTGAGAAAGTTAGGGTTTCATGGGCAAAACATTAATTTTACACATGAAAAATGTTAAACTTCCTGGCAGTGCCTGGATGCTATAATAAATGTTAAAATATTTATTTCAAATTTTTATGGAATTTTATGATGAAACGTTAATGCTAAACGACATGTTGCATGCTTGGTTTAAAAGAAAAATGATTTATATGTGCATGAATTTTCTATAAGAGATGGAAATATGAAGGTTGAAGGATGTGAGTTGATTGTCACGACTATGATGATACGATGATATGTAAGGCCAATGCTCAGTTGACGGGTGAGAATGTCGCTGAGGTCCTCGCCCGGTACTCTGGTAATACGTAGATGGATACATCGACCTACAGCTAATAAGAAAGTCACAATTGAAGATCTGAATTCAATAACAGGGGAAACATATACGTATATGATGGAAAAGAAAATGTTACGTTCATGAAAAACTATTTTATTAAAAGTATTTTCATTGTTGTTTATGAATGTATATGTATTACTTGCTATCATGATTAAGGTTTGCTGAGTCAATAGACTCACTACGTGTGATCGATGCAAGTGAGCATGATATTAATAGAGGAATTGATGCTTGAACTAGCTGGACTAAAGGTGTACACAACCCGAGGATTGTCGCTAGTTTTCCGCAAATAAAATAAGTTTATGATTTAAGTTACTTTAAAGATTTTATGTCTAATGATGCTTTTGAATGATTTTTGAGAGGATGTTAGAGTTAAGTTTGAAAGGGGATCGGTTACGGTGCTCGGATACGCAACGGAAGTTTCAAAATAAAATATTTTACAAGAAAACCGAGCACCCAACTTATTTTGTGTAGAAAATACCATAAAACATAGTGTGTTTAGAAATATACCTATCAATCACAAGGATTGATTTTTTGGCTCCAATAAAGTTGTAAACAACTTAGCTCTTGAAGGTAGACAATCTACAAGCTTCCAACACCACTCCTTGCTCAAATGGACTCCTTCCTTCAAAATTAGATTCACCACTAACAAGATAGATCTACTCTAATTTTGCACAAGAAAAATTAGAGCATTTTTCTTTGAGAAGTTTGTACTTTCCTCAACAAATGAAGAAGAAAAATTAGAGAAAAAATGCTTCAAAATTTCGGCCACTATGCTTTTTGGAGAAAAGGGGAAGAAATTTTCTTGGTTGTGAAAAAAGTTAAAGTGCATCTGAGACACGTGCCTTGTTTATTGAAAAAGTTGTCTCCCAACTCTTCACCTCCCCATGCATATTATTTGGGCTTGTAACTTTTACAAAACTCATGAACTTTTATTTAAATATCTCAAACACATTTGAGATCAATTAAATCTTTACTTGAATTTACTCAAGTCCACTAGTTGAATAATTATTTCCAATTGGACTCTTCAAGACCCAATATTATTTAATTAATTCAATACTTGAATTAGTTTAATTATTTGAACTCTATTAGGTCCACTAGTGTTTAATTAACTCAACACTTGAATTAATTTAATTTAGTCCATGACAATGTTTATGAAAATCACAATTTTCAAATACATTATTTATTTGAGCCATCTTTTAATTTAGGAACAATTCCATAAATTAAAAGTTACATTCTCCATAATCCCCTTATAGAAGTCATACTTCTATTTTATTTGCGCTTATAAACTCCTTTATAAGCCGTTCAACACATTGAACTATTTTTCTTCTCAACGAGATCTAAAAAATTAGCAATTGTGTGACCCTTAATGGTTCATTGATACAACTAGCAGTGAGTTCACATCTTTATGTGATTCGGGACTAAACATGTCCTTATATGAGCATACCTCAGTTGCTCCATTCTTATTTATCATCTCCCAGATAATAAGAACGTTACAACTCAAGTTTGATAGTACCCAACCAATCATGTTAAACGCCTGACAGCATTGCTTATATGATTCCATAGGTATCAAATGATAGTTCCTGCAAGAACCATTCTATTATGGTTAGCATACAGTACGGTCCCTTCAACTCATATATCCCGACCGATTTGACAACTATAGGTATATCAAGAGCTACCAAAGAATCGATACTATATGTTATGTCGTAGTTGCATCGTTGGTGTAATCTTAGAAACCCTTTCTTAATTACCACCAACACTCTGATCAGATATTTAAAACTATATACACATAGGATATTCATACCCGAAGGTAAGCGGTGAATCCCCGACTACAATGCACCTATTGACTCCTCTATGTTTCGACAAAACACCCAACCTTGCCACCTGATGACCCCATATGAGTTGGTAAACAAGTCAAATTGCAAAGCTAACATATAGAGTCTTAATGATGTCCCGTGTCATAAGGACTAATGGTGTGCAACCATAAACTATGACGTTTCCACTCGATAAGGGAGAACCACTTCGAAAGTTCTTTATGGAGGGTTGTTCAATGCACTCCACAAGGAGCACCTATCTGCATGCTCGGACATCACAATGTCCCCTACCAATGAAACATGGTACTCACATCGCAAATACTAGTCTCAAACTCGAGCGGCTGAATCGACTAAGAACTGTTTAGAATATACACTATTCCAAATATGACTTTCTTGGTACTCATCATATGAGCATCTCATATTATTTCTACTATTTGTATATTCAAGGACTTTATCTATGCAACAAGAATTGGTATACAGATAAAGATGTGCCAAAACAATAATTTCAAATATTATTAAAATAAAGATTGTTTGTACATAGACTTTCAATGTGAACCTTCGGCCAACACTTGGCTCGACATGCACCTACTCTAACAATCTCCCACTTGCACTAGAGCCAACTTCCCATATTCTTCAAACCCATCGATTCGCGATGATTCTCGAATAATGGTCCAGATAAAGGCTTAGTTAGTGGATCAGAAACATTGTCTGTGGAGCCGACTTTGTCAATCGGCACTTCTCCTCTTTCCACAATCTCTCGGAGGATGTGGTACTTTCTCAATACATGTTTGGATTTCTGATGAGACCTTGGCTCCTTTGCCTAAGCTATGGCTCCCATGTTGTCACAAAACACCAGGACATGAGCAACTCCATTAGGAATGACGCCCACCTCTTGGACGAAATTCCTGAACCAAACAGCCTCCTTTGCTGCAGCTGATGCAACAATGTATTCGGCCTCAGTGGTAGAATCCGCAGTACTGTCTTACTTGGAACTCTTCCAAGAGACAGCAGCAACATTGAGTATGAATTTTGAACCCAGAGATTGACTTTGAGTCATCGATATCGCTTTGGAAGCTAGAGTCGGTGTAAACTTCCAATTGCAGTTCTCCACCCCCATAGACCAAGAACAACTTATTGTTCCTTCTCAAATACTTGAGGATGTCCCACGGCTTTCCAGTGTGGAAAACCAGGGTTCGATTGATATCTACTCACTACACTCAGTGCAAAAGCCACGTCAGGACGTGTAGATATCATCCCATACATGATACTACCAATTGCATATGCATAAGGAATGCTTTTCATCGCCGCTATCTCTGCATAAGTCTTGGGAGACATAAACTTGGATAGGGACACGCCATGAAACATTGGTAGATGTCCTCTCTTGGAATCATCCATCGAGAAACGCTTAACAATGGTATCAATATATGTGGACCGGGTGAGACCAAGAAATCTTCTTGATCTATCTCTATAGATCTGTATTTCCAATACAAAAGATGTTTCACCCAAGTCCTGCATCGAGAAATTTCATGCTAACCATATTTTAGTTGATTGCAACATTCCTACATCATTCCCAATGATAGAATATCATCAACATAAAGCACAAGGAATGTCACAGCACTCCCACTGACCTTCTTATACACACAGGGTTCCTCAGGATTCTTAGTAAAACCAAACTCTTTGATTGTACTATCGAATCTGAGGTTCCAACTCCTAGATGTCTGCTTTAGACCATAAATAGATCTATTAAGTTTGCATACCATATGCTCACTTCTGATAGATGTAAATCCTTCAGGTTATGACATGTAAATCTCTTCTTTAATATCCCCATTAAGAAAGGCTGTTTTTACATCCATCTTCCATATCTCATAGGCATACCATGCAGCTATGGCTAGCAATATCCTTATAGACTTGAATATTTCAACTGGAGAAAATATTTTCTCAAAGTCAACTCTTTTTCTTTGAGAATATCATTTTGCCACCAATCATTCCTTGAAGGTCAATACCTTCCCATCCACCCCAAATTTCCTCTTGTAAATTCATTTACACCCTATGGGAACAGTTCCCTCAGGTGGATCCACAAGATTCTACACTTGGTTCGAATGAATGCAATTCATCTCAGATTAATAGCTTCAAGTCATTTGGATGAATCGACATCAGATAACGCTTTTTTGAAAGTCATTGGATCACATCCATGGTTAGGCTTATCATAGACCTCTTCAAGAAGCAGACCATACCTCATAGGTGGTCTCGAGACTCTCTCGGATCTTCTAGGAGCTTGTATCTCCTTTATTGGCTCTTCGGGTGTGGGTTCTTCCATTGTGGGTGTCTCTCGAACCTCTTAGAGATCTATCATCTCCCTTTTTATATCCATTGAAATTCCTTTTCCAAAAAGGTGAATTCCTATAAAAAAAAAAAAAAAAACCTTTGTTTCTTGAGGATGATAGAAATAGTATCCAACTGAATTCCTTGGATATCCCACAAATTAACATAAAATGGATCGACTATCCAATTTATCTCTCATTGTCTACTTAACATAAGAAGGGCATCCCCGTATTCTAAGATAATAATATTTGAGAGGCTTACCCATCCATATCTCATATGGTGTCTTATCAACTGCCTTTGAATGGACATTGTTCAACAAAAGTGCCGCTGTTTCTAGTGCTTATCCCCAAAGGATGGCGGCAACTCTGTGAACCCCATCATAGACCGATCCATGTCCATCAAAGTCCAATTACGACTCTCCAAAACACCAATCAACTGTGTTGTAGCAGGCGGAGTCACCTGCGAGAGAATCTCATTCTCCCTAAGATACTCTTGGAACTCGGCACTCAAGTACTCACCCCCTTGATCCGATCGAAGTGACTTGATGCTTCGTCCCAACTGTTTCTCTACTTCACTTCTGAATTCTTTGAACTTTTCAAAGGCTTCAGATTTGTATTTCATCACATACCCATACCTCGAAAATTCATCGGTAAATGTGATGAAGTAGGCATGTCCATGCTTAGTGGTGATACTAAGCGGACTGCACACATTGATATGGATCAAATCCAATAACCATTTGGCTCGCTCTACATGGCCCTTAAAGGGAATGTTGGTCATCTTTCCTTTTAGACAGGATTCACAAGTTGGGAGAGAAGTTAATATCAGACATATCAAACATGCCCACTCCCACTAGCTTGTTCATCCTTCTTAGGAAATATGTCCTAATCGAGCATGCCATAATTGTGCCAAATTTAGAGTATCTTGATTTTGCTTGTTTGTTGTTGTTATTGCTTGGACATTGTTTAGTGGAATATCTTTCAGTTTTAAGTTGTAGAGATCATTTTCAAGTTCTCTCGTACCAATCAAACATTCATTCTTGTAAATGTTGCAAATACCTTTGCTCAATAAACAAGAATATCCAACTTTATCAAGCATAGAAATGAAAATAATGTTTTACACCAACTCAGGTACAAACAAAACATCTCTCAAAATTAACTTAAAATCATTGTTCGACAATAAGTAAACATCACCAACGGCCTTGGCAGCAACTCTTGCTCCATTGTCTATCCTCAAGAAGGTCTCATCTTCCCTAAGTTTCCTATTTCTTCCCATCGCCTGTAAATCATAACAAAGATGTGAGCCACAGCCGGTATCTAATACCCGAGAAGTGGAGTTAATTGAAATGTTTACTTCAATGTAGAAATATCATTTCCAGAACCTTTCTGGACAAGATATTCTCTGCAGTTATGCCTCAAATATCCAGGCTTCTTGCAGTGATGACTTACATCAACAGTCTTGTCAGCCTTAACTGGTATGGCTGCAGCAGCGGGACTCAGAGATTGGCTCTTCAAGGGCACGTTCTTCTTGGGACGTTGGAAAGAACGCTTCTTTCCCTTCCCATGTGGACCAATTTTCGTACCAGATGAAGAACCCACATAAAGAACCGACTTCTCTTTCTTGATGGTGGACTCAAACGTAACAAGCATATTTATCAACTCCTCAAGGGTAGGTTCTAGCTTGTTCATGTTCAAATTCACCACAAAAGGATCAAACGAGCTAGGCAGTGATAAGAGTAACACATCAGTGGTCAACTCCAAAGGCAACGTAAGATCCATGTCAACCAGCTTGTCCACGAGCCCAATAATCTTTAGGCCATGCTCATGAACCGAGGCCCCATCTCGCATGCGCAAAGTGATCAGCTCTTTGACGGTAGCATGCCTAAGAGGTCGTGTTTTCTCACCAAAGATCTCTTTGAGATGCATATGAATGTCAGCAGCATTCTTTTCATCCTCAAAACGCCTCTGCAGCTCATCATTCATAGAAGCCTGCATATAACACTTGGCTCGCAAGTCATGGTCACACCAATCCTTGTAAGTCTGCAATTCCTCAGGAGTGCAGCTAGTCGGAGCCTCAACAGGGGGCGATTCAGTCAGTGTATATGCTATCATTTCTGAAATCAAGACAATTTTTAGGTTTCTTAGCCAATTGAGGTAATTTGTTCCGGTTAAAATATGTTTGTCAAGTATAGTAGATAACGGGTTGCGTATCGAAGACATAGTCAAATTTGTACTGAAAAGTAAGAATAGATAAATGTTAATGACTATTTTAAAATATTTAGTAAGATATAAAGTATGGACTTTTACTTCATAAATTTTTCACTCCCACTATTTTGACATATTTCACTACCATCTAATGAAAACGGGAAACTCCTTTCCTCAGTAGGTACGTAATGTCCAATTAGCAAATTATGATCCCGAATAATATTAGTCAATCATAATTTCTAAAAGATAGTTTCCAATTGCATCTCCATGCAACCCTCTACGTAAATTTTTGTATCACGTTTGATTAGGACCCAATAATATGACGCCGTTCATCTTTACATGTCAAGCCTTACCCATCGATGTTGAACCTTAATGGACGGTCGCCATGAGTTTCCTCAATAATATGAGCCAAAATCATGGGAGTTCGACGTAGTTCACATCATCATGTCAATGGATGTCACAGCTTTCCGGTGTCCAGGGCTCCCCAATAATATGAGCCGAGCACCTAGCATGAGTAGCGTTCATTATGCAACCATTGTCGATGGAATACATGGAAATTATAAACACCTTTATAATTCCCCTTTTAGAACTTGATATTAATTTTGAATCTTATTCAAAATGAGAGTTTTTAATTTTGAAAGGTCTCGTCATTAATTTTATTTTAAAAGCTCGAAATATTTGATCGTATGTTTACCGGATTCATTCAACTTTTCATAATAATAACGCACATACTCATTATTAATAATATATCATGCATATATTATAAACAGTAAAATAAACAAGGAAGATCAATCGCCCCAAAAACTAATGGCCTGTGTGAGCCAAACACGGGCCTAGGTCCAATCCTAGGAATGCATGGGATGAAAATGCACAATTACATAATCTTCCAATATTTACATGTCTTCGATCTTCATAATCATCAAGGCTATCATCTTCCAATCTTGATCTTCCACTATACCAATATTTACAAATAAATATCCATGAAAATAGGGATACATATCATTGGTGGGAATGGGCCATAAACCAAGCCCAATTATAAATTGATAATAATTACAATCATTCAACACAAAATATCCTAGCATACACCTAGCAAATTGGGCTTGGGCTTTTGATCATCTTTCATGCATAATATCACATATCATATACCATCAATTAATTATCATAATAATCAATTGATCCAATATTATATATCTTGATCCAATCACTGACCGCCACGATTATAAACTAAATCAACAAAATAAACAAACTCATTTGTTTACTTTCTAATTAATTTATTTATAACCTAATTTCTTGTAAATCACAATTTCCTATAAATAATTAAAGTCCAACTTCAATTATTTATTTTATGAGAAAAAATATACAAATTTTGTGGATTTAAACTTAAAGGCCCAATAAGACATTTTTTATCAAAAATATTTTGGACCATTTAAATTTCACAAATTATGTTGACCATTTAATGGCCCAACAACTCAAGACCATGACCTTTGATATTCCAAAATATTTTTGGAAACCGTAGTCGTCATCGTCGTTGTCGTAGCTCCGTCGCGGGATTCTGGCCAACATGCACAAAGATTTTTTTATTATTATTTTAAAAGAGGGGGTTCGGCTGCCCGAAATGCCCCAAAAAAGTGGCCTCGGTTTGTTGCGACAAATTTCTCATGCGGTTAAAAATAGGTTCTCAATATAATATCTTGTATTTTCTACACAAAATAGTAACCTTAGCTCTGATATAACTTGAAACGGGATCGGTTACGGTGCCCGGATACGCAATGGAAGTTTCAAAATAAAATATTTTACAAGAAAACCAAGCACCCCAACTTATTGTGTGTAATATATATCATAAAACACAAAAATAACATTCATGGTGTGTTTATAAATATACCTATCAATCACAATGATTGATGTTTTGGCTCCAACTAATTTGTAAACAACTTAGCTCTTGAAGGTAGACAATCTACTAGCTTCCAACACCACTCCTTGCTCAAATAGACTCATTTCTTCAAAATTAGGTCCATCACTAACAAGGTAGATTCACTCTAATTTTGCACTAGAAAAATTAGATTATTTTCCTTTGATAAGTTTGTACTTTCCTCAACAAAATGAAGAAGAAAAATTAGAGGAAGAATGCTTCAAAATTTCGGCCACTATGCTTTTTGGAGAAGGGGAAGAAATTTTCTTGGTTGTGGAAAAAATTTAAAGTGCATGTGAGAAACATGCCTTGTTTATTGAAAAATTTGTCTCCCAACTGTTCACCTCCCCATGCATATTATTTGGGCTTGTAATATTTACAAAGCTCATGGGACTTTTATTTAAATATCTCAAACACATTTGAGATCAATTAAATCTTTACTTTAATTTACTCAAGCCCACTAGTTGAATAATTATTTCCAATTGGACTCTTCTAGACTCAATATTATTTAATTAATTCAACACTTGAATTAATTTAATTATTTGAATCTATTAGGTCCACTAGTGTTTAATTAACTCAACACTTGAATTAATTTAATTTAGTCCATAACAATTTTTAAGAAAATCACAATTTTCAAATAAATTATTTATTTGAGCCATCTTTTAATTTAGGAACAATTCCATAAATTAAAAGTTACATTCCCCATAATCCTCTTATAGAAGTTGTAACGCCTCGAAAATTTAAAGGTCCACGCAAACCACATGCATGCAATTATTAAATTCTCTTGTATTTTAAGTAATTGTTTTAATTGCATGAATTAATTATGTTGTGCATATTTACATGTTTAAAATATACTTTTTCTACATTGTTACATAAAAATGTATTTTTAAAGGTTATTCGAGTTGCGATCGAGAAACGGAGACCGAGGCTGAAAAATAGAAAATGTTTTTATTAAATAATTTTTTTTAATTATTTAAAATATGGGTGATGCTTTTTCATATTTTTGAAACTAAGGAGTTTTGAGGTGATTTTATACTCCAAGACGTAAATTTTATCGGTGTTGGTTTTTCAACAAAAATACGAACTTTTTGGCAACCTGGCTATTAAATGCACAAATTTATTTTTACCAAAACTATTTTAATTATTTTTAAACTCCTAATTAAGACTAATGGGCTTAATTAGGAGGCATAATAGGCCTAAGCCCTATTAGTAGAATGATTTTATATATAATATGTTAAAACCCTTCTCCCCATCACACAACTACACGCCTCCCACTTTCAGAATTCAGAAACTCTCCCCAAAATCTCTTTAAACCACATGGCACACACACATTCATTAATTGTAGAGGAATTTTCGAAGGGTGCAAGGTAGAACAAGCCAAAGGTTTCACTCCGTTCTTCGACGTCAACGTTTATTCGTGCGTTTAAAACGCAAAGGCACGTCATACATCTCTTTTTCTCATCCATCATATCATATTATTGTTTTAATTATTGTATGCATGAAGAACATAGATTTATTTTTCAGTATTTTCGGTATATTGCATGCACACATGGGGAAACATGAGATTTTGATGCAAATTCATAGATTTATTATTGTAAATGGGGCTGCCATGAACGTAGGATGGAACAAGGGGTGTCTATACATGAATTAAAGTCCTAGCACGCTCACCTTAAGCACCAAAGTCGAACAAATCAAGCAACAAAGCAGGAACCGATTTCTGCTGTCATGGGGCTTAGGGGATAGGGTTTCATGAGCAAGGGGGAGGGCTGGCCTTGGCTTGGGTTCAGGGTTGGCTAGGGGCTTGGTTGAGTCTTGAGTAGAGTCCTAGCCAAGCTAGGACTCGGGTTTGAGGGATGGGAGGAGTCTTGATACACAAGACTCCTACCCGAGAGCGAGCACAGTTTTCGTGCATGGGGGCGCTGCAGCTTGCTGGGAAAGAAGGGCTCGGTCCAAGGCTCAGGGGCTGGGCTAGGGCGAGTTCTAAGGGTCTTAGAGAAGTTCACACGTGTTGGTTCAGGGGCAGGGCTCGTTGGTTAGGTCCTAGACGCAAGAAACTAGAGTCCATGTAAAATGAAACTCTCGGCCAGCTTATGGGTAAGGGAGGGGCATTTGTTTTTGGTCTTGGGAGGGGTTTCTAAGTGATCTAAGGGTCCAGTAGGGTACTCTAGGGTGTTGGTCAGGGTTTGGATCAACTTGTCTTGGGGGTGACTCGAGAAAATCGAAAGTTGGCTCGGGGTCGAAGTTTAAGTGTCATGTTAGGGTTTCTAAAATAAAATTAATTGGAAAACGGCTCACGGGGGTCGAATCGTGGCTCATAAAGGCTAAAATAATTATTAGAACTCTAAGTTTTTAATTTAGGAATTTTATATTAAGGTTTGGTTTAATTCGGGATTAAAACGCATTAATACGTCTTATTTAAAGATTAAATTAAAAGTCCTCGATTTAAGATAAATAAAATTATGAGAAAATTCCTGTAAGCTTAAGTAATTATTTGGGACATGTTAGAGTCAAAGAAGTTAAGGAAAAGTTAAAAACGTAAAATGTCAAGTCCAGGGGTAAAACGGTCTTTTTACACCAAAAGTTAGTAAACGTCATGGCAGTGCTCTAAATGCTATTTTTATGATATTATGGTTATTTTAAATATTTCTGAAATGTTCATGATTAAATTATGATTTTTAAATGTCCATTGATTTTTATGATTTAAGATTGACATTTAAAATACATAATGCATGCTTGGTTTCAAAACAAAATTATATGTTATACATGATTTTTAAAGTGATGAGAATGTCAAACGTTGAAGGACGTGAATTAATTGTGGCTATTGAGATAACGGTATGTGGTAACAGTATGTAGTAACGGTAAGAATGTAATATCGTGAGGGCAAAAGGCCCCCGAGGAAGCCCATTTGTGGGAAAAGGCCCTAGAAGGAACCCCGACGATCGTATTTCTATTCGAAAGAGGATAGGCCAGGGCCCAGTTGACCGGTGAGAGTGTTGCTGGTGTCCCCCGCTGCCCAGTACTGCGGTTTCATGTAGATGGATCCATCGACTTTTTAAAGTTTGAGGAAAGTCACAATTAACGATCTGGATTCAACAAAGGAAAAGGAAAAATGTTTATGATCATGAAAAAGGTTTATGTTATGTCATGTTGAGGAAAAAAGAAAGTTAAAAGTTTATGTATGCATGTCATGAAAATGTTTATGCTTAAAGTTGATGCATCATTATGAAAATGTTTCTATTTAAAGTTCATGCATCATAAAAAGGTTTACGAAAATGTTCATGTTTGAAGTTTATGCATCTTCATGAAAACGTTATTTTAAGTACAAGTATTTTTCACTGTTATATGTTGATTGTATTACGTATTACTTGTTACCAAGATTATGGTGTGTTGATTCTTTAGACTCAATAGGTGTGATGGATGCAGGTGAGGTTGAGGGTGGGCTTGACGAATGATTTGACTGGACTGAAGGCGCACACAACCTGAGGGCCAGCGCTTCTACTTCTTCCGCATTTACGATTTAAGATTCATGACTTACGTTAAAGATTTTAAGACTATTTATTTATGTTTTGAGAGGTTTTTGAGAGATTATAGTATGGACTGTATTTCTCAATTATAAAGTTGGTTGTTTTATTTTAAAATGAGGTCCAAAATATTTTATGTAATTTTTGGTGGTTCGGCCGATGCTAGGGAGGTTAAAAAAAAAATTCTAATACTTTTAAAGCAATAAAAAGGGCAGACGTTTCAGTTGGTATCAGAGCAAAGGTCCTGCAAAGGGTTGTGCCATCATCAGCGCCGGAAAGATCAGTCGTCAAGCCTCAAATTTGTAAGTTTACATGCTTTATATGATTTATATGTTGTTACCTACATGACTACATGAATTATATGTTCACGTCACATGTTTAATAGCTTTATGGTAATATATGTTTTATATGCTTTAGAATTTTTATACGTGATACGATATGAAATAATAAATTATTTTATTTCAACGCATGTTGGTTTTGTGGTGGAATTGGACTATGTTGATTTTGGGTTTTAGTATTGACGTTCAATTTTTGAGCCATTAGAAATAGTGAATATTATGAATGCTTTGGGACACGTAGATTTTCTAAGAAAATATTTATGATTCGTGGTTACTAGTCGAATTGATTTTTGGGAATTACTCATAAGTAATAATTATTCGAGGATTTGCAATGACTTGAGAGTAAGAAAATTTATAAATTGGAATTTTAAGTTTTGATGAAAGGTAAGATTGATTATAAGAATTGAATTTTGGGTAAATAAGTTTAAATTATCGAAATTTATGTTATGGGAAACCCGTAGAGGAGAATTAAGAATGTTAAGAACTTATGGGTTAATCGTAAGATTTTGAAATTAAGGACCAATTAGGATAATTTTTGAGGAAATTAAGAAATAATTTTGCAATTATTGAGGAATTTGAGGACTAGTTTAGCAATAAGTGAAAATTGAATGGGTTAAATGGTAAGAATTTTGGATGATTTAGACTTTTAAGAATATTTGGAACCTTGTGATATTTTGGTTATAATGTTATAAGGAATATTAATCGAGGGTTTTTAAGAATGAACCGATATTAGGCTTGAAAATCTAAGCGTTAGCGGATGCGTTTGGGATTTTAAGGTTGAAATATGATAAGTTGATGAACATTTTGGGTATAAAATAAGAAAAATAATATGCGATAAATATGATCATCCATTTGTTAATTGGGAATTGTAAGAAAAATTGAAATTCAAGGTTATAATAGTAATAGCACTAAGTCAATATGGGTCTTTTTAAGTTGTGAATTGCAAAATGAGGATGTAGAAAGAAAAATTAATTGGGATTTAGTAGACGTAAGGACATTCTAGAACTTAAGTTTGATCAGAGTAGCGCAGAGGAAGCATGGATTTTGGGATACTAGAACTAAGTATAAACTTTTGATCATCAAGGATAAGCGAATTTCGAGGACGAAATTCAATTTAAGGGTGGGAGATTGTAACGCCCCGAAAATTTAAAGGTCCATGCAAACCACATGCATGCAATTATTAAATTCTCTTGTATTTTAAGTAATTGTTTTAATTTCATGAATTAATTATGTTGTGCATATTTACATGTTTAAAATATATTTTTCTACATTGTTGCATAAAAATGTATTTTTAAAGGTTATTCGAGTTGCGATCGAGGAACGGAGACCGAGGGCTGAAAAATAGAAAATGTTTTTATTAAATAGATGTTTTTTTAATTATTTAAAATATGGGTGATGCTTTATCATATTTTTGAAACTAAGGAGTTTTGATGTGATTTTATACGCCGAGACGTAAATTTTATCGGGGTTGGTTTTTCAACAAAAATACGAACTTTTTGGCAACCCGGCTATTAAATTCACAAACTTATTTTTACCAAAACTATTTTAATTATTTTTAAAATCCTAATTAAGACTAATGGGCTTAATTAGAAGGCCTTAATAGGCCTAAGCCCTATTAGTAGAATGATTTAATATATAATATGTTAAAACCCTTCTCCCCATCACACAACTACACGCCTCCCACTTTCAGAATTCAGAAACTCTCCCCAAGATCTCTTTAAACAACACGGCACACACACATTCATTAATTGTAGAGGAATTTTCGAAGGGTGCAAGGTAGAACAAGCCAAAGGTTTCACTCCGTTCTTCGACGTCAACGTTTATTCGTGCGTTTAAAACGCAAAGGCACGCCATACATCTCCTTTTCTCATCCATCATATCATATTATTGTTTTAATTATTGTATGCATGAAGAACATGGATTTATTTTTCAGTATTTTCGGTATATTGCATGCACACATGGGGAAACATGAGATTTTGATGCAAATTCATAGATTTATTATTGTAAAGGGGGCTTCCATGAACGTAGGATGGAACAAGGGGTGTCTATACATGAATTAAAGTCCTAACACGCTCACCTTAAGCATCAAATTCGAACGAATCAAGCAACAAAGCTGGAACCGATTTCTGCTGTCATGGGGCTTAGGGGATAGGGTTTCATGAGCAAGGGGGAGGTTGGCCTTGGATTGGGTTCAGGGTTGGCTAGGGGCTTGGTTGAGTCTGGAGTGGAGTCCTAGCCAAGCTAGGACTCGGGTTTGAGGGCTGGGAGGAAAACTGATACACAAGGACTCCTACCCGAGAGCAAGCACAGTTTTCGTGCGTGGGGCGCGCAGCTTGCTGGGAGGGAAGGGCTCGGTCCAAGGCTCAGGGGCTGGGCTAGGGTGAGTTCTAAGGGTCTTAGAGAAGTACACACGTGTTGGTTCAGGAGCTGGGCTCGTTGGTCAGGTCCTAGACGCAAGAAACTAGAGTCCATGTAAAATGAAACTCTCGGCCAGCCTATGGGTAAGGTAGGGGCATTCGTTTTTGGTTTTGGGAGGGGTTTCTAAGTGATCTAAGGGTTCAGTAGTGTACTCTAGGGTGTTAGTAAGGGTTTGGATCAACTTAGCTCGGGGGTGACTCGAGAAAATCGAAAGTTGGCTCGGGGTCGAAGTTTAGGTGTCATGTTAGGGTTTCTAAAATAAAATTAATTGGAAAACAACTCACGGGGGTCGAGTCGTGGTTAATAAGGGCTAAAATATTTATTATAAGTCTAAGTTTTTAATTTGGGAATTTTATATTAAGGTTTGGTTTAATTCGGGATTAAAACACATTAATACGTCTTATTTAAAGATTAAATTAAAAGTCCTCGATTTAAGATAAATAAAATTATGAGAAAATTTCTGTAAGCTTAAGTAATTATTTGGGACATGTTAGAGTCAAAGAAATCAAGGAAAAGTAAAAAACATAAAATGTCAAGTACAGGGGATAAAACGGTCTTTTTACACCAAAAGTTAGTAAACGTCATGGCAGTGCTATAAATGCTATTTTTATGATATTATGGTCATTTTTAAATGTTTAAGAAATGTTCATGATTAAATTATGATTTTTAAATGTCCATGGATTTTTATGATTTAAGGTTGACATTTAAAATACATAATACATGCTTGGTTTCGAAACAAAATTATATGTTATGCATGATTTTTAAAGTGATGAGAATGTTAGACATTGAAGGAAGTGAAGTAATTGTGGTTATTGTGGTAACGGTATGTGGTAACGGTAAGAATGGAATATCGTGAGGGGAAAAGGTCCCAAAGGGAGCCCATTTATGGGAAAAGGCCCAGAAGGAACCCCGACGATCGTATTTCTATTCGAAAGAGGATAGGCCAGGGCCCAATTGACCGGTGAGAGTGTTACTGGTGTGCCCCGCCGCCCAGTACTGCGGTTTAATGTAGATGGATCCATCGACTTTTTGAGGTTTGAGGAAAGTCACAATTAACGATCTGAATTCAACAAAGAAAAGGAAAAGTAAAAGGAAAGGGAAAAATGTTTATGATCATGAAAAAGGTTTATGTTATGTCATGTTGAGGAAAAAGGAAAGTTAAAGTTTATGTATGCATGTCATGAAAATGTTTATGCTTAAAGTTGATGCATCATTATGAAAATGTTTCTATTTAAAGTTCATGCATCATAAAAAGGTTTACGAAAATGTTCATGTTTGAAGTTTATGCATCTTCATGAAAACGATATTTTAAGTACAAGTATTTTTCACTGTTATATGTTGACTGTATTACGTATTACTTGTTACCAAGATTATGGTGTGTTGAGTCTTTAGACTCACTAGGTGTGATGGATGCAGGTGAGGTTGAGGGTGGGCTTGACGAATGATTTGACTGGACTGAAGGCGCACACAACCCGAGGGCCAGCGCTTCTACTTCTTCTGCATTTACGATTTAAGATTTATGACTTACATTAAAGATTTTAAGACTATTTATTTATGTTTTGAGAGATTTTTGAGAGATTATAGTATGGGCTGTATTTTTCAATTATAAAGTTGGTTGTTTTATTTTAAAATGAGGTCCAAAATATTTTATGTAATTTTTAGTGGTTCGGCCGATGCTAGGGAGGTTAAAAAAAATTCTAGTACTTTTAAAGCAATAAAAAGCGCAGACGTTTCAGAAGTCATACTTCTATTTTATTTGTGCGTATAAACTCCTTTATAAGCCGTTCAGCACATTGAAGTATTTTTCTTCTCAACGGGATCTAAAAAGTTTGCACTTGTGTGACCCTCAATGGTTCATTGATACAACTAGCAGCGGGTTCACATCTCTGTGTGATTCGAGACTAAACATGTCTTTATATGATCATACCTCAGTTGCTCCATTCTTATTTATCAACTTCTTGATAATAAGAACGTCAGAACTTAAGTCTTATAGTACCCAACCAATTATGTTAAATGCCTAGCAGCATCGCTTACATAATTCCCTAGGTATCAAATGATAGTGCCTGCAAGAACCATTTATTATGGTTAGCGTACAGTACGGTCTCTTCAACTCATATATCCCGACCGATTCGACAACTATTGGTATATCGAGAACTGCCAAAGAATCGGTACTATGTGTCATGTCGTAGTTGCATCGATGGTGTAATCTAAAAAACCACTTTTTTTAATTACAACCAACACACTGAGCAGAGATTTCAAACTACATACACATAGGATATCCATACCGAAAAGTAAGCAGTGAATCTACGACTACAATGCATCGATCGACCCCTATATGTTTCGACAAAACACCCAACCTTGCCACCTGATGACCCCATATGAGTCGGTAAACAAGTCAAAGTACAAAGCTAGCATATAGAGTTTCAATGTTGTCTCGGATCATAATGACTAATGGTGTACAACCATAAACTAGGACGTTTCCACTCGATAAATGAGAACCACTTGGAAAATTCTTTATGGAGGGTTGTTCAATGAACTCTACAAGGAGCACCTATCTACATGCTCAGACATCACAATGTCCCTTACCAATTAAACATGGTACTCACATCGCAGATACCTAGTCTCAAACTTGAGCAGCCTATATCCTTCTTACCGGTAGCTGAATTGACTAGGAACTGTTTAGAATATACAATATTCCAAATATGAGTTTCATGATACTCATCATATGAGCATCTCATATTATTTCTACTATTTATATATCAAGGACTTTATCTATGCAACAAGCATGACTATACAGATAAAGATGTGCTAAAACAATAATTTCAAATATCATTAAAATAAAGATTGTTTATACATATAGTTTCAATGTGAACCTTCAGGCCAACACTTGGCTCGACGGGCACCTACTCTAACAAAGTTTATTATTGAAATAATGTTAGTTTAGTTTTGTTGATGTTTTATGATTTTATGCTTTGAATTACTTTCTTTTGAATTTTCAAATAATAGTTGGTTGGTTTATTTTTAAATGGTGCAAAATATTCATATTTTAAATGCTTAGAGTTTCGGCCGAATGAATTAGAAAGATCGGAAAAAAAATTCTAGTACATTTTAAAGAAAAACAAATAGTGGACGTTTCAAAATTTATCTCAATAATATTTTAGTTGGGTTAGCAACAATGAAATTTTGTTCTTGTTAGTTGAATTCTCATTAAGTCAATCAGTATGAACTATGCGAAAGTAGGCTTATTGAAACTGGTTGAATAAATGGATTATCAATAAAATCAGAATGAGGATAGACTGAAAAGTAAATAAGCACAAAGATGTTTCTTGATGTTTGAGATTTCAAAAACTCATACGTCACCCCTTCTTCTCCACCGATGGTTTGAATTAAAAGACTTTGGTAATTACAAGTAATTTAAAATTACCCACTTCAGTAGGACTTAACAATGCCTAAAATAAAACTTTTAGTAAAATTTCAATTTAAATACTTTGAATAATAAGACTTATTATTCTCAATTACACATATTTCACAGAGAAATTCTAGGCATAAATTTGATCCTCAAAATGATCAAATAATGATATATCGAGGTGTGATGGCTATTTCAGTTTGACTCTCGGAAAGCTTTTACAGAGAAGATCAGTTTGCTTGTATAATCCAAAGATAGATGGTGTAACTAACTATCTTAGATCTTGTTCAACCGATCTATTTATAGCTTTAATATGCAACGGTAATCTTTTCAAAATATATCTGTTTCCAAATGCATATAACGTTGTTGTCTTGTTTTTTATTTTTTTTTTTGCATTTTCTGGTAGTGCACCGAAACCCGACATTTTGTTTAAGGTTCAGTGATTGTTAATACGAAAAAATTATTTGATATTTCAATTAGGCTATGATCATTAATCACTGATCATACAGATTATTCAGGGAATATATGTGTAATGCCCGACATTTTTTATTATTGTAATCTGAAATGATTTGTTGATAAATTGATATGATTATAGACGAAACGGATCGGACCGGGGAAGACCGGAGGAAGAATGTTATGTGCGAGGACTGAGCACCTCGCGCATATGCGCGACCCAGCCGGACGCATATACGCGAGGTAGGCAGAGAACCTTGCGCATATGCGCGACACGTACTCGCGCATATGCGCGAGTATGGCAGAGAGTTGCAAAGAACCTCGCGCATATGCGCCGGGTGAGGGCGCGCATCTGCGCGAGCTGCCGTGATGTTACAGCGCCGAGACATAGTGTCTCGTGCATATGCGCCGTGCTGCACAAAGATGAAGCCACTTGGTCCTTGGCCATGCATATTAAGGTTATAAATTCATTCCTTCATATTCAATTGCAAGAAATCGAGGATAGCTTCAGAGAAATTCCGTGAAAAAATCCTTATGCCTTTTCATATTTTAGATTTGTGATTGTGCAAGATCCGTCCGTCAGAATTTCAATCTGAGTTCACTACCGTACTCCTCTCGTTACAGGCTTCACACAGACGTAAGTTTTCGTATGTTTTGACTATGATTTGAAAATATGATATTGAAGGAATCGGATATGATTGATATATGGTGTTCTTGATATAGTAGACATCGTATAATTGAAACCGGATTGAAGAACAGATACCGTATGAAATTGTTATGAATTTTCAGATTTGATTTGATTGATATTATACAAATTTGATATCATAATTGAGTTTGTTTTCGATTATGAGTTGATATTGGTGTCTGTTGATTTGTTTTTCTGGGTATATTGAGATTGTGCAGTTATGCCGTTGAAACAGAATTAGATTAAATTCTGATTATATCCAGTATTGATTTGAGTGTTATATTGATATTTTACTCATCGATATTTTTATTGCCAGATTGAGTATTGACAGACTTCGAATTCGAGACATCGACTTCGTCAGATCAACAGGAAGAAAGGTATAAATCAATGTTAACCGGGAGATCGACTCGAGTCAGATTGGAATTGAGTTTCCCTAAAACCACATACTTGATTTATTGCATTGATATTTGCAATTGATGAGATTTATATGCTTAGTCTATTGAGTTATAGCAAAGCATGTATTGAGTCATGGGCGGAGATGCCTAGTTATTGGCGAATATGCCAAGTCTTTGGCGGACATACCAAGACACTGGATGTTTGATTTATATCAATGTTGCGTAGGAGCATATCGGCTTTTATTGCGGAGATTTGGTATATTTAAATATCCAAGAACCGGGATCCCTAGATTAGAAATGAGTCGAGTCTGAGATGACGAGTCATGAGTTTATTTACAGTTTTACATCATTCATGTTTTCATATTTGATACATTTTATTGATAACTGTTAGATGCTTTTATATATGTTTTTATATGATTGCATGTTTACATTGTTTATACTGGGATTATATTCTCACCGGAGTTATCCGGCTGTTGTCGTGTTTGTATATGTGCATGACAACAGATAAGACAGGATCAGGGTCAAGAAGAGGATGAGAGAAGACAAGTTAGCGTGGAGATCCGGATCAGAAGTAGATAGGCTTCAGCACTTGATATATAGTAGTTGAACCCTAGTTTGATTTTAATGTTTTGAGTACAAGACATGTACTTTACTTTGATATGTATAACAGATTGATTACATTACGTTTCCGCACTTGTATTTTTAAAAAAAAAATTTAGACTCTGTTTATCTTAAATTGATTCAATTATTACCAAAGATGATTAATAAATGAATTAGCGTCCGGGTCTCCACAGCAGGTGGTATCAGAGCAGTAGGTTCCTTAGACTAAGGTAGGAGCTAGTGAGTGGAGTAGAATGAGTTTTCTTCCTTGCTTTTGATTGCTAGCATGTTCTACTGCTTTGAAATGCATGTTACCTGATTATCTGATTTGATTGGAAACATGTGTTATTGAGAATGAATCAGAACCGATTCTTGATCAGCAGGAAGATGATCAGAGGAGGACTGAAACAGGTTTGTTGTATTTGGTTACTAACCTTTTTGGTAATCTGATATGCCTCCTCGAAGAGTACCAGAACAGGGTAGTACTTCAGCTAATCCGATGGATGTCACAGCAACACCGATGGAAACATTACTGAAAAGATTTCAGTCATTTAAACCGCCAACCCTAAAAGGAACAGAGACTTCTGTTGACTGTGAGTGTTGGTTAGATTACATTGAAATGTTGTTTGATTCCTTGGATTACACAGATTAGCGCCAAGTCCGATTGATTGGACACCAGTTGCATGACGTTGCAAAGAACTGGTGGATCACGACAAAGAGAGCATTGGAGCATCGAGGTACGAATATCACTTGGAATGTCTTTAAAACTGAGTTTTATCAAATATTTTTCCAAGTGTCGTATAGGAAAGTCAAGGGTGCAGAGTTTGCAAATTTGAGTTGGTACCAGGTACAGTTTTGATTTCTAGAGCTCCGTACCAAATAGCACCGATAGAATTGAAAGATCAGTTGGAAGATTTACTAGCCAAGGGTTACATCAGACCGAGTGTTTCTCCTTGGGGTGCTCCAGTGTTGTTGTTAGAAAGAAGGACGGTTCAATGAGACTCTGCATTGACTATCGGCAACTGAACAAGGCTACGGTAAAGAACAAATACCCTTTGCCTCGTATTGATGATTTATTTGATCAGTTGCAGGATTCTTCTGTATATTCCAAGATCGATCTGAGATCTGGATATCATCAGCTGAGAGTCAGAGATTCTGATATCTCAAAGACAGCGTTCAGAACCAGGTATGGCCATTATGAGTTTATTGTCATGCCGTTTGGGTTAACGAATGCTTCAGCTGTGTTTATGGGTCTGATGAACCGTGTATTCCAGAGATATCTTGATGAGTTTGTGATTATTTTTATCGATGATATCTTGATTTACTCAAAGAATATGATTCAGCATGCTGAGCACTTGAGAACTGTGTTGAAAATTTTGAGAGCTGGGAAACTGCATGCTAAACTGTCAAAATGTGAGTTTTGGCTGAGACATGTTGTATTTCTGGGTCACATTATATCTGGAGATGGTATTTCTATTGATCCTAGCAAGGTTGAGGCTGTGATCAGTTGGCCGAGACCGACATTAGTGCCAGAGATACGCAGTTTTATGGGTCTAACGGGATATTATCGTCGATTTATTAAAGATTTCTCTAGTATTGCTAAACCTATTACCCAGTTGACTCAGAAAAATGCTCCATTTGTTTGGTCAGAAGATTGTGAGTCCAGTTTTCTTGAATTGAAGAAGAGATTGACCAGTGCTCTGTATTGACGATTCCATCAGGTACTGGTGACTTTGTTGTATATTGTGATGCTTCTCACAGAGGATTAGGTTGTGTTTTGATGCAGCGAGGACATGTTATTGCCTATGCCTCGAGACAGTTGAAGCCACATGAATCTCGCTATCCAATTCATGATCTTGAATTGGCGGCCATTGTTTTTGCACTGAAGATATGGCGACACTACCTATACGGTGAGAAGTTTGAGATTTATTCTGATAATAAAAGCTTGAAATATCTGTTTTCACAGTCCGAATTGAATATGAGACAACGAAGATGGCTCGATCTGCTTAAAGATTTTGATTGTGAAATTAAGTACTATCTGGGAAAATCCAATGCAGCAGCTGATGCACTGAGTTGTAAGGTATGTTCCTTATCCTTATCGACGATTGGTGTTTCAAATTTGATTGAAGATTGTTGTTTGTCTGGATTAGTATTTGAAACAGATTGTAAACCATTTAGATTATATGATGTCCAAGTCGAACCAGAGCTAATTTTGAAAATTAAAGTGGCTCAGAAAGTTGATCAGAACGTTCAGAATTCGATATCGATGATCAGAGCAGGGCATCGATCAGAATATCAGGTACGTGATCAGATATTGTATGTGAATAATCATCTTGTTGTGCCGAATGTTTCAGATTTGAAACGACAGATTTTGTCAGAAGCGCATAGCAGTCGATTCAGTATTCATCCTGGTGACAGAAAGATATATAATGATTTGAAAAGACAGTTTTGGTGGAAACAGATGAAAGCTGATATTGCTGAATTTGTATCCAAATGTCTGAATTGCCAACAGGTGAAAGCCGAAAGAAAGCAACCACGAGGACTGTTACAGAGCTTATCTATTCCTGAATGGAAATGGGATCACATTTCCATGGATTTTGTAACGAAGCTACCAAGATCCTCCCGAGGTTGTGATGCGATTTGGGTCGTGATTGATAGATTGACCAAATCCGCATGTTTTATTCCGTACAAGATGACGTATAGACATGACCAGATGGCAGAGATCTATGTCAGATAGGTGGTCAGATTACATGGAGTGCCGAAGTCGATTGTTTCAGACCGTGATCCTCGGTTTACTTCGCACTTCTGGCAAAGTTTACAGCAGGCTCTAGGTACGAAGTTTCATCTAAGTACCGCATATCATCCACAGACCGACGGACAGTCAGAGCAGACTATCCAGACACCGGAAGATATGCTGAGAGCTGTAGTGCTTGATTTTAGCACTAGTTGGCAAGAATCTTTGCCACTTTGTGAGTTTTCGTACAACAACAGCTATCAGACGAGTATTGAGATGGCACCTGTTTGAAGCGTTGTACGTCAAGAAGTGCAGATCTCCGCTGTATTGGGATGATATCTCTGAGGTACCTGAGATTGGACCTGATATGAGTAGAGATATGATAGAAAAAGTGAAGCTGATTCAGAAAAGGATGAAGGCAGCCCAAGACAGACAGGCCAAATATGTCAATGTTCGACGTAGACCGTTGGTATTTGAGGTAGGAGACCGAGTATTCTTAAAGATTTCACCTTTCAGAGGAGTTGTCAGATTTGCCAAGAAAGGGAAGTTGTCTCCACGATATATTGGGCCGTACGAGATTCTTGAGAAGATGAGAGATCGTGCCTTTCGACTCGCATTACCGCCTTCTCTATCTGGAATACATGATGTCTTTCATGTATCGTTATTGAGGAAATATCTTCCCGATGCTTCACATGTCATTCAGCCAGACGAGGCAGAACTTGACGAGACACTGAGTTACTTCGAGAAACCGATCCAAATTCTCGATCGTAAAGAAAAGCAACTCAGAACGAAGATTATTCCACTTGTGAAAGTTCAGTGGAGTCGTCATGGCATTGAAGAAACTACGTGGGAAACTGAATCAGATATGAGGCAGAGATTCCCAGAGTTATTTCACTGATGTGAGTCTTCTTATTTAGCTTCTGTTATACATTTCTTTGCCTGCGATTTAGGGGGGGAGAAATGTAATGCCCGAGATTTTGATTATTGTAATCTGAAATGATTTGTTGATAAATTGATATGATTATAGACGGAACGGATCGGACCGGGGAAAACCGGAGGAAGAATGTTATGTGCGAGGTCTGATGTAGAACCCGTAAATTAGACTACGTATAAGCCATGCATAATTCTAGTATTTTAAATTAAACTGATTTTATTGCTTGAGTATTTAAATTCTTCCTTTAAATTTAATTATTTTATGCAGTAGTTTAACTATTGTCTTTTCAGTTAATTAAGTGAGGCCGGATTGGAGTTGGAGTTTTGAGATAAAATTTAATATTAAGAAAACATTCCCAGAATTTATTTTAGCTAACTAATAAGTTAATTTAAGTTAAAAGAAGGTTTAATGAATTATTTAAGTAACTTGGGGTAAGTAGGAAATAAGTTCATTTAGATTCCATAATTAATGTGTTAATTCACTAAATTATTTATTTAAAGGATAGGTAAGGCTCTAAAGGTTTAAAATACACTAACTAAGCAATATTTCCCCTCCACTTAATAGCATGATTCGGCCACCTCATAGATGACTTAGCAATTCTTTGACAACTCACCACCTTTGACCATTTCCTTATTATTTCTTGGCATGGTAATCCTTTCACTTTTAATCACCATTAATTATTAATAATAAATCATTATCATAGCCTTGAGATGACATGATGAATCGGTCATTGCACCTCCTATATCCCTCCAAGAATATTTGATATCAAACCATTTCAAATTCAAAAGGGAGCAAGACTTGGTCATGCCATTTGAATCCCTTTTTTATTGCAACTCCCCTCCATCTCTCCTAACCATCATTCCCCCTCCTCACCACCAAAATTCAGAGAGGATTCAGAGCTAAAATCGTGAGCCTCATAGCAATAACAAGAGAGAAATCGATTAGAAGCAAGAACAAGAAGAACACTCCGTCTCCTCCGCGCCGCGTCGTCATATTCGTTCGTTTTCTTCTCAAAACGAAACCAAGGCATGTATATGTTTTATTTTCTCTTCAATCAAGCCATATTAGTATTTTAAACAACATACTCATGATTTTATTCAAGCAAAAACCGAAATATTTCCATGCTATTTTCGAAACATGAAGTGCAGATTTCTTCGGCCCTCTTGTTCTTCACGGTTTGCTTGTTTCTTTGAGTACAGGTGATTGGCTCGTGTCTAGGCTCCCAAGGCTGAATCTAGACATGTACTAGGACATGTTAGGATCATATTGGTCCAATTCTTTCAAGCCCCATAACCGCTGGAAACCAGAAATGACAGCAACTCCCCAAACATGTCCCATTTGCATTCGATTTTCTTAATTGCTGTCAAAGATTGATGGATCTGATCTTGGCTGCCCTAAGGGCTATATCCATGGATATAACATCTCTTGGTCATGTCTAAGACGTGGCCAAGTTGCCCTTTCGAGGCTTGGTCCATGGTGGAAATCGGTTTTTAACCAAAACAAACAAGAACATCCCCTCGGCCCCTTTCCCCTTATTGCATGTAATGTTTCGGTTTTGTGGAGTGGTGTGGATCTTGGTTGGCCTCTTTCTTAGCCATGGTTCATACCATACCTCTTGATGTCTAGATTGTGCCATGGTCAATCAAATGACCACTGGAACGACACGAGACAGCAAGCAAAGCAATACACCTCACGCACGCAAGGGTGCTCTCGGGTGGGACTTCTCGGCTGGTTTCATGGTGTGGTTCGAATTGTGGATGGCCTAGGGCCCTTAGCCATGGTTCAAATCATTCCTTAGTACTTTGGTAAGAGACTCTGGTAGGTGGTTCAAGCCCCAATGGCCGGTAGTCTCGAAAACAACGCAAGTAATCAAAGGCGCTGCTGCTGTATTTTGACAGCAAGTGACGTCGCGGTTCAGAGGCGTGTTCCGGGTTCTTGGTTGGCTTTTAGCCTACGGCCTTGGACTGGACAGTGCCTCATTGAGTTAGGAAGGTCATGTTTTTGGTCGTTTATGATTCGGATCATTTTAGAGGTCGTACGAGAAATTACGGTGCGATGTGTCAAATTGACTCTCGAAAGAGCGTTTCATGTTTTGGCCTCCATTCCCCAAAATTTCGGCCCTTATCATTTTAGGAGCATTATTTCATCATTTTAAGTGTATTTTAATCATGACTAAATGATGGTTCGGTGTTGGTTCGGGTTGGCACGGAGTCATGATTAAATACAAAGTCGTTGGGCGTAATTGTCTCGTTTTTGGATTCAATTACAAAGTTTGGTCAAGAAAATCATTTGCATAATTTTCATGTTAAATTTAGGTCGCATCGAGCCTAGAAACGATCCAATACATGTGGTAAAATAATACAGGATATTTAATTATATTACGTGCATAAAAATATAAAATATTCATTTTTTAGATTTATGCGATATTGCTTGTGGCCATTTCACTATCATGAGATTATTGTATCACCCGGTGGTCACTTACCGGTTCAGTTCAGTTCCACCCAGTATACTGTGGCATTAGTCTGATCAGACAAACATTACTTCACCCGGTGGTCACTTACCGGTCAGTTCAGTTCAGTTCAGTGCAGGGGCCAATTGCGTAGACCATAATCTCACCAGAAAATTATTACATGCTATTTCATTACAGGGCTCCAAGGAGCAAACATTTTCACTATGATTTTCAGTTCAGTTATGCACGTATTATAATTAATCATGACACGATATTGTACGTGATGCCTCATGACATGATATTTTTACGCCCATGCAATTTTATTATATTACTTACTCGTTATTTACGATATATGCATGCTGAGTCTTTAGACTCACTAGACTTGATTGTTGTAGGTACTGATGAGGTCGGGACCGAGGGCGGGGACCAGTGAGCTAGCTTGGGTCGGCAGTAGTGGAACCCGAGGACCTCATTTACAGCATTTACCATTTTTATGCTTAAACATTTTTATCAGTTGTTGGATTACTTTAACTTGTTATTTTGCGAACAATAATTTCTTCCGCTGCTATTTTGAACATTAAACTTGATTTATCAGTTTATTTTGTGAATGAGGCATCTTAATTATTTTAAAAAAGAAAATTTTAAATTTTTCCGCAAATTTTCAAATACGAATTTTCGGGCCATTATAGCCGGTATCAGAGCAATAGTTCTGTAAAGGGTTGTACTATTACTGACCACGAGAAGCTCATGGAGTCACGTCTTCGGTCTGTAAGCTTTACATTTACGCATTTTATTTAAAGCATGAAATATTCAGACAGCATGTTTTCATGAAATATTTTACGTCCAGATTTTTATTGTTCAGTATTTAAATTTAAATAAATTATAGAATTATGCATGTTAGTTACGTATGGGTTATGTATGGAACAGTATGCCCCCTAGATGCATCCTCGAGCGCACTAGAGAGGATGAGCCTCGCCAGGAGGACGGCATGAACCAGAGGCAGGAGAGGGACTTACCACCTCGACCTCCACCTGACATGAATGCCCAGATGCTAGCTAGGATGACTCAGTTCTTCGCACAGTTTGCGGGGAACCATGCTGTGGCAGCCAGGCCGACAGGGCCCGAGGCTACTTATGAGAGATTCATGAATATGCGTCCTAAGGAGTTTCAGGGACGACGGACCCCATGATTGCCGAGGGCTGGATCAAGTCCCTCGAGGTTATCTTCGAGTTCATGGAGCTTGGAGATGCAGACAGAGTTCGTTGTGCCACCTATCTATTCGGAGGAGATGCACGCCTATGGTGGGAAAAAGCATCAGTAGCTTTGAACTTGGCTACACTGAGTTGGACGCGCTTCACGGAGGTATTCTACTCCAAATATTTTATTGATGAGGTGCGTTCCAGGTTGACCAGGGAGTTCATGACCCTGAGGCAGGGTGATCTGACTGTTACGGAGTTCGTCCGTAAGTTTGAGAGGGGTTGCCACTTTGTGCCCCTAATTGCCAGTGATGCTGGAGCCAAACTGAGACACTTTATGGATGGTCTGCGGCCGATCTTGCGCCGCGATGTTAGAGTGGCAGGCCCTACTACTTTTGAAGTCGCGGTTTCCAGAGCTCTTGCTGCAGAGCAAGATCAGATCAACATTGAGAGGGACCGTCAGGGTAAGCGACCAGTCCCAGTACCACACCGCCCTCCTCCTCCTCAGCAAGCAGAATCAGAACAAGAGGCCTTTCCATGGCCTACCCAAGAACAGAGGACAGAGGCAGCAGCATCAGGGACGTGCAGTCCCAAGGACCTTTGAGCACCCACTCTGTCCCAAGTGCTCACGCCGCCATCCAGGAGCATGTATGTATGGTTCAGGGAAGTGTTATAAGTGTGGTAGTCCAGACCACTTACTTCTGCAGTGCCCTCAGAGGAATCTGCCTACCCAAGGCAGAGTTTTTGCTCTCCATGCCACAGAGACGAACCCGGAGATCATGCTTATGAAAGGTACCTTTAAGCTTTAAGTTTACATTTGGGAATTAATGTTTTGGGTTAAGATTTTTGAACATAGAATTGCAGTAGGATTGCATGCTCTACTCAGTATTATTTTGTGAATTTAAGTTAGAAGAACTTTGACCTTTGCATTTCTATAAGATAGTTCTTGTGATTATTGGGTTCAGCTTAGTATTCCAACCTTTCAGGGAGAATATTTATATCTGGTTCCGCTACAAAGGCCTTGATAGATTCAGGGGCCACTCACTCATTTATTACGAAGGTCTTTGCTAATTTCCTCAAAGTCAAGACCGTTGGGCTAGATGTAGCCTATTCAGTAGTATTGCCTTCTGGTGAGGAGATGGCAGCTACCAATGTGATCCGAGACATAGATCTTGAGCTCCATGGCAACCTCGTTTATGCGGATCTGATCGTGTTGCCGATGCCAGAGTTTGACATCATTCTAGGGATGGACTGGCTATTGCGGAACAGATTTTTTATTGACTTCCAGCGGAGATCTGTTCTAGTCCGACTGCCTGGAATGGCGCAATTCTTATTTGAGCCAGACAGGTACTTTCCCTTACCGTGCATTATTCCTTATGTCAAGGCTAGGGAGCTCATGCATAGAGGGTGTCGGGCGTTTTTAGCAACTTTTATAGCTGTCCCTGAGGCACCTAGTCAGTCAGCCGCAGATGTTCCTATTGTTAAAGATTTTCTAGACGTTTTTCCTGAAGACGTCTCTGGTATACCACCCGAGCGAGAGGTGGAGTTTTCTATTGAGCTTATGCCAGGTACGGCTCCGATCTCCAAAACGCCGTACCGACTAGCACCGACAGAGATGGCAGAGCTTAAGAAGCAGATTCAGGAACTTCTAGACAAGGAGTTCATTCGCCCGAGTTTTTCACTATGGGGCGCGCCAATCTTGTTTGTAAAGAAGAAGGATACCGGGAATTGAATAGGGTTACAGTGAAGAACAAATACCCACTCCCGAGGATTGAGGATTTGTTTGACCAGTTGCAGGGAGCTTCGATATTCTCCAAGATAGATCTGCGTTCCGGTTACCATCAGTTGAGGGTGAAAGATGATGATGCTTCCAAGATTGCTTTTAGGACTCGTTATGGCCACTATGAGTTCCTTGTGATGCCGTTCGGTTTGACGAATGCTGCCAGCGATCTTCATGGATCTCATGAATCACGTATTTCAGCCGTATCTTGACCATTTTGTGATAGTATTCATAGACGACATTCTCGTCTACTCCAAGAATCAGGAGGATCACAGCAGACATCTGACCACAGTGCTGCAGACCTTGCAGAAGCACAAGTTATTCGCAAAGTTCAGTAAGTGCAAATTCTGGTTAGAGAAGGGGGCGTTCTTAGGCCACATTGTTTGTAGCAGTGGTATTGAGGTAGACCCAGCGAAAGTTGCCGCAGTCAGAGATTGGGTTGTGCCGCAGAATGCATCAGAGATCCGCAGTTTTCTTGGGCTAGCAGGATATTATCGGAAGTTCATTAAGGGATTCTCCTCTATTGCCGTTCCACTCACATCATTGACCAAGAAGAATGCTAAATTTGTGTGGAGCGAGAAGTGTCAGAAGAGCTTCGATACTTTGAAGCAAGCTCTTATCTCAGCACCAGTTTTGGCCATGCCGTCAGGGACCGGAGATTTTGTTTTGTATACTGATGCTTCGAAGCTTGGTCTAGGCGCAGTATTGATGCAGCATGGGAAGGTGATAGCATATGCTTCTAGACAGTTGAAAACTCATGAGAAGAACTACCCTACCCATGATCTAGAGTTAGCCGCCGGGGTTTTTTCCTTGAAGATTTGGAGGCATTATTTGTATGGGGAGAAGTGCCAGATCTTTACCGATCACAAGAGCCTCAAATATTTCTTTACACAGAAGGAGCTGAACATGCGTCAGAGGCGTTGGTTGGAGCTTGTGAAGGATTATAACTGTGACATTAGCTACCACCCGGGTAAAGCTAATGTAGTTGCGGATGCATTGAGCAGAAAAGTCGCAGTGATGGCTCATTTGACGATTCAGAGACCTCTTCAGATTGAGATGCAGAGGTTTGATCTAGAGTCATATCCTTGAGGTAGATTTCCCCGTCTATCTATCTTGACTATTCAGTCCTCTCTTCTTGACCGTATTCGCAGTGGTCAGTCAGCAGATGAGCAGTTAGCAAAGTGGAAGTAGAGAGATGAAGCCAAGGGCAGTGTCTTGTATTCAGTTAGCGACGGTATTGTGAAATACCGAGACAGGATGTGGGTTCCCAACAGTGGTTCTATCCGAGCAGATATTTTATCAGAGGCCCACATGTCGCCGTACTCTATTCATCCAGGGAGTACGAAGATGTACCGAGATCTGCATTCATTGTATTGGTGGCCTGGGATGAAGAAAGACATCAGACGATTTGTATCCGAGTGTCTGACTTGCCAGTTAGTGAAGGCGGAGCATCAGAGACCAGCAGGTTTGCTCAAGCCTCTTCCCATTCCCGAGTGGAAGTGGGAGAATGTTAACATGGATTTCGTGATCGGATTGCCGAAGTCAGTCAGAGGATCAAATGCCATCTGGGGGGTGATTGTAGATCGTCTTACCAAATCAGCGCACTTCTTGCCTATTAAGACGACTTTCACCATGATTCAGTATGCAGATTTGTATATCCGGGAGATAGTCCGACTTCATGGTATTCCAGTTTCTATCGTATCTGACAGAGATCCCAGATTCACTTCCTCATTTTGGAAGAGTTTGCATTCGACTATGGGTACGAAGTTGCTGTTTAGCACAGCTTTCCATCCTCAGACAGATGGACAGTCAGAGCGAGTTATTCAGATTTTGGAGGATCTTCTCCGTGCTTGTGTGATTGATTTTTCTGGGAGTTGGGAGTCGAACTTGCCATTAGTGGAGTTCACCTATAACAACAGCTTCCAGTCGTCTATTGGACTGGAGTTCACCTATAATTTTTGGGCCATTATAACTGAGCACCTCGCGCATATGCGCGACCCAGCCGGGCGCATATGTGCGAGGTAGGCAGAGAACCTCGCGCATATGCGCGACATGGACCCGCGCATATGCGCGAGTATGGCAGAGAGTTGCAAAGAACCTCGCGCATATGCGCCGGGTGAGGGCGTGCATATGCGCGAGCTGCCGTGATGTTACGCGCCGAGACATAGTGTCTCGCACATATGCGCCGAGTAAGGTCGCGCATATGCGCGAGACGTGCTGCACGAAGATGAAGCCACTTGGTCCTTGGCATGCATATTAAAGGTTACAAATTCATTCCTTCAGATTCAGTTGCAAGAAATCGAGGATAGCTTCAGAGAAATTCCGTGAAAAATCCTTATGCCTTTTCATATTTTAGATTTGTGATTGTATAAGATCCGTCCATCAGAATTTCAATCTGAGTTCAGTACCGTACTCCTCTAGTTACAGGCTTCACACAGACGTAAGTTTTCGTATATTTTGATATGATATTGAAGGAATCGGATATGATTGATATATGGTGTTCTTGATATAGTAGACATCGTATAATTGAAACCGTATTGAAGAACAGATACCGTATGAAATTGTTATGAATTTTCAGATTTGATTTGATTAAGATTATACAGATTTGATATCAGAATTGAGTTTTTATCGATTATGAGTTGATATTGGTGTCTGTTGATTTGTATTACTACGTATATTGAGATTGTGCAGTTATGCCGTTGAAACAGAATTAGATTGAATTCTGATTATATCCAGTATTGATTTGAGTGTTATATTGATATTTTACTCATCGATATTTTTATTGCCAGATTGAGTATTGACAGACTTTGAATTCGAGACATCGACTTCGTCAGATCAACAGGAAGAAAGGTATAATGTTAACCGGGAGATCGACTCGAGTCAGATTGGACTTGAGTTTTCCTAAAACCACATACTTGATTTATTGCATTGATATTTGCAATTGATGAGATTGATATGCTTAGTCTATTGAGTTATAGCAAAGCGTGTATTGAGTCATGGGCGAAGATGCATAGTTATTGACGGATATGCCAAGTCTTTGGCGGACATGCCAAGACACTGGATGTTTGATTTATATCGATGTTGCGTAGGAGCATATCGGCATCTATTGCGGAGATTCGGTATATTGTAATATCAAGGAACCGGGATCCCTAGATTAGAAATGAGTCGAGTCTGAGATGACGAGTCATGAGTTTATTTACAGTTTTACATCATTCATGTTTTCGGATTTGATACATGTTATTGATAACTGTTATATGCTTTTATATATGTTTTATATGATTGCATGTTTACATTGTTTATACTGGGATTATATTCTCACCGGAATTATCCGGCTGTTGTCGTGTTTGTATGTGTGCATGACAACAGATGGGATATGATCAGGGTCAAGAAGAGGATGAGAGAGGACAAGTTAGCGTGGAGATCCGGATCAGAGGTAGATAGGCTTCAGCACTTGATATATAGTAGTTGAACCCTAGTTTGATTTTAATGTATTGAGTACAAGACATGTACTTTATTTTTGATATGTATATCAGATTGATTACATTACGTTTCCGCACTTGTATTTTAAAAAGAAAAATTTAGACCCTGTTTATCTTAAATTGATTCAATTATTCCAAAGATGATTAAGAAATGAATTAGCGTCCGGGTCCCCACAATATGGATTTGGTCTGACTGATCAACTAGATAGACTGTCAGTTGGGCGGGCTTAATCAGTCGACCTAGAATTGGTTTGTATAACTGTATACTTTTTATGTTTTGTCAGTTTGGCTTTGTAATCAGTTAGTCTTCTTAGTTCAATTTTTCTCCTTGAATTCACTTCGATTAAGTTTTGTAACTATACTTTGGATTAGCAAATCTTATTCAATCACCAAAACTTAACTTTTTCCAAAAGCTATTAAGTCCTCTGCCTTTCAAAAAATGAGCTAAAAACTATGGCTTCAGAAATTATAATTACACAGTCTTGAAATATACTTGATCATGTTATATATATTACTAAGTCTCTCAATTTAGCGATTCGAACGTAATCACATATTGTTTTTATTGCTTTTTGTATGATAATATGCAAATTTTTAATATATCTATATATATTTTTATATTAATAAATTGGTTTAATTCCGCATGATTTGATTTTTAACACCCCAATTTGTATAATATTTTGAATATATATAAAAGATTTTTAACACCCCAATTTATATATCCCTTCTTCTTTTCGGAAAGTTATCGTATTTTTTTTTAAAAAATTAAGTTTAATAAAAAAACAATTTATAACTGACTCGTGTGCAAATAGCTAGCATATATAAATTTAGTTCATAACCAAGTGTGGGTTATATCACTTACCATTATATATCTATAACTAGTCTACGTTAAAGCATAGCCTAGACAACGAAAATACACACACACTTCGATTTTTCACACAATCGATTCATTTCTCGCTTTCTCGAGACCCAGCTATCCAGATCTGCCCTTGGTATATTTAGCTTTGCAAAATTACTGTTTTATGTGTTACTGTTGCTTCAATTTGTTCGTGATCTTAGCCATTTTAGGTGTTCAATTGAGATTCCTTTACTATTCTGTGTATAAGTTGAAGCCCTTGATCCGAAGTTGGGTTCTTTCTATGGTTATGGTAGATCAAAGTTCTGGCTGGTAGTTATTTTTCTTTATAATAATGGTTTCACATTGAGTGTGATGAATTTGATTTCTGAATAAGAATGAAACGTGAGTTTCTTTTGATAGTGATTTTGCCAATCAAGTGAGTTCCTGATTGATTCTCCGGGTCTCATCGTAAATTTGGGCTATATTTGTTACTGCCGGTTGACAGATGCGTGTTTATGTGGTTCAAAAGGGTGTTGAAGATACAAAGTTAGTAGAGGCTTGGACCTTAGGATAGGTTGGTTGACGAAGCTCTTAAACTAGATGTTTGAAACAAAGCAAATGTATGAAGGTTGGAGGAATTGTGTCATGGTTGTAGTTTATAAAAATAGGGAATATGAAGTGGTAACAACTGAAGAGGTGTTAAGCTTCTGGAGTCGGACGGTCAAAATTTGGGAGAGATAGTACTCAATCAAAGGCCCAGATTTAAGTTGATTTCAAAAAATCGATTTTCCTTTATGCCATGAAGATCCGCTCTAAGGGTCATTTGTATTTAATTATGACTTAGGAAAGCCGTAGAGTGTAATATCTACCAAATATTGAGACAATGTAAATGAAATAATATAGGTGTGTAACTTGGGGTAATAATTTTCACGGGGTGAATGGATGTGAAGTAACTACTAGTGTAACCCCTTGTGTATATTTTTCTTTGTGCAGACCCTGATCGTGTGGGTCCAGGGCATTATTTAATTGTATCAGAGTCGGCCACAGGGTAATATCGATCCCACAGATATTAATATTTAATTAATAGAATTTTTATCACTTAACTTAAGCTAGACAAAATAAATAAAAAGATGATATATGAATTATTAATCTAAACTATTAGATAAAATAATTGCAACTAAAAACGACGGATTCAAAGATCAATGAGGGATTCAACTTCAAATAAAGAACTAAACGGTACCAAACTTTACTATGTTGACACGTGTTAAAATTCAATTAATTATTTAATTCTTGGCAATCACGGTGAAATCCCCAATTTATTTATTAAACGATCCTCGAGTTAATAAGTTTATTTAAATCTAACAGTTCGATTATTTCTAATTGAATTTAATTAGATCTAAATGCATCTTTGTGGAATTTCAGTTTTCACCTAAAATCGCACACTGAAACCGAATACTATTTCTAGTCAGTTTAACCATGTGTTGATTGTGTCTTTGTTGCTATATTTAACCAATCATCTCCCGATTCGTGATTAATCAACAGACCTGTAAATAGTTGATCAGGCTATTAACAAGAAATATTAAGTCAACATCGATCAATAATTAAAGTCAAGAAAAATAATATATTGAAAAGAAATCAAATATCAACAAAGTATTGTTTGGTCCTATCGTGGTCTTAGCCTAAAGAAATTTATTTCATAAACTCAAAACAAAAGTGAAAATTCATATTTAAATTCATAGAAGATAACAATATAAAGAAGAAATAAGAGGAATTCTCAGTGATTTTTGGCGTGTGTTGAGGTATTCCTCCGTGTTCTTCCTCTTCCTCTTTGTTGTTGTCTTTTTTTCTTTTCTGTTTTCTGCTTCCTTCTTCTCTCTCTTCACGTGTCTCTCCTCTGCTTTCCTTCTTCTTTTCTCTTCTTTCTTCTTTGTTCTACTCTCTTCCTTCCCCTCCTTCCTTCCGTTCTCTAACCTTTGCCTCTCTCTTCTTTCTTCCCCACTCCTTCCTCATTTTGCTGCTCAGGTACGCTGCCTTTTATATTTCTTAATAAGACTAATCCTCCAACTCCTTGAAGCCCATCTCATGTTTAAAAATTGTAGATAAGCTTATAGAGATTTTATTTTTCAATTTTGAGGTTTCCTCTCTATCAATATCTGCATAGATTTCTTCCAAAACTTCAATATTTTCAAGATAATAAAATATAAGAATATTTTATTTTCTTTCTTTTGGTTTTGTTCCCTTTGAAGTTTTGTAAAATCATCTTATCTCCCAATTTAGGCTTTTTTCATCTTTTATTTAAATCTACAAATATTATAAATTTAATTTAGATAAGCACAAAATTAGGGATAAAAATTATAGATAAGCACAAATATTATAAAATTAAATCCCTAAAATCTTTATAAGATTTGGCCTTATCAATCCCATAATGTGAAGAGTGTTATGTTGACATCGTGCATCTAATGGAAGGTGATTGTAATACCCTGTGGCATATCAGAACATTGGGCAATATGAATGGTCTTATAAGGATGGACTTATATCAAATTGTTTTATAGGGTGGAAACAGATAACAGTAGTACAGTACATAGTTTCTCTTGCATGGGCTCCGAGCCTCTTACATTGTGGGACTAGGCCGATAGAGTATTAATGAATGGTTTCTTTTAGGTATGTAAAAGTGATTCAAGATAAGAGGATAAAATACGGAAAGATCTTTGGTATGATGTCCAGAAAGATCACTTTAAGGTTTGCATTCATGAATTTTTCATCTTATTCTGTATTATTAACAGGTCAATTGAGTCCTTAAACTGAATTGAATCAGTTATTGAATGGCGCTTATCTGCAAATAATTGTAGTTAATGTAGCTCAACAAAGTATGTTTATATGGCCTAGCTTTCAGTAATTGATTCCTTGATTCTAGCCATATTTTGTTTGTTGTCCAGAAAGATCACTTTAAGTTTCCTTTTCATGATCACTGCTGTGAAGGATAATATTTTATCAATGGTTAAAGTATAAAAAATTTCTGATGGAATACATTTTCAAGATGTGCTCTCTAAAATGAGTGATGGGACTAGATTTGTGAAAACGATACTGATGTCTGATTCGATAAGTTAATGGTCACCAGGTTTTAACAAGGCTCACTCTACAACAGCTAAGTCTCATTTTCTAGTTATTGTGGTCAAAGGCCCTTGAGTAGTTTTAAAAACTAATGCAAGTTTTTGGTCAATTACTTTATCAGGATTGGTTCTTGGTGTGCCATAAATTTGTAACATAGAGCTAGCTGATTCGAGGACATTTTATTTGCTGTTCTGATATTGAACAATGGCGTGGCATCTGATTACAAGATGGAAATCACTCACCACTTTGGCGTACTTGGTTCTCTTATTGGAAGCGTGTAATGGTTTTTATCTACCTGGGAGCTATATGCATACATATTCAACAGGAGATGAAATTTACGCCAAAGTGAATTCATTGACCTCCATTGAAACTGAGCTTCCGTTTAGCTATTACAGTCTTCCTTATTGCCAACCACAAGGGGGAATCAAGAAAAGTGCTGAAAACCTTGGAGAATTGCTCATGGGAGATCAAATCGACAATTCTCCATACCGTTTTCGGATGAATGTCAATGAATCAGTGTACCTCTGCACCACTCCTCCATTGAATGAGCATGAGGTAAAGCTTTTGAAACAGAGATCTCGGGATCTCTATCAGGTGAACATGAATCTGGATAATTTACCTGCTTTAAGATATACCTCCCAGGGTGGAATTAAAATTCCTTGGACTGGGTTCCCAGTTGGATACAGTCCTCAGGAAGGTCATGATGATTATTTAATCAACCATCTCAAGTTTACTATTTTCAGTCACGAGTATGAAGGAGCTGGTGTGGAGATAATTGGTACAGGAGAAGAAGGCATGGGCGTAATTTCAGAAGCTGATAAAAAGAAGGCGTCTGGTTATGAGATTGTTGGTTTTGAAGTTGTCTATTGCAGCATAAAATATGATCCTGAGAAAATGCCTAAACAAATGTATGAAAACATAGCATCTGTAAGTTGCCCACAGGAGCTAGACAAGTTCCAAATCATAAGGGAGAAAGAGAGAGTGTCATTTACATATGAGGTTCAGTTTGTAAAGAGCAGCATCAGGTGGCCATCTCGGTGGGATGCTTATCTGAAGATGGAAGGTGCCCGGGTTCACTGGTTTTCAATTCTGAACTCGTTGATGGTGATTTTCTTCTTGGCGGGAATTGTATTCGTCATCTTTCTGAGAACAGTGAGAAGGGATTTGACGAGGTATGAAGAATTGGACAAAGAAGCTCAGGCTCAGATGAATGAGGAGCTTTCTGGTTGGAAACTTGTGGTTGGTGATGTCTTCAGAGAACCAAATTATTCAAAATTGCTTTGTGTGATGGTTGGAGATGGAGTTCAAATTACTGGGATGGCAGCCGTCACGATTGTTTTTGCAGCTCTTGGTTTTATGTCACCAGCTTCAAGAGGTATGCTATTGACCGGAATGATATTGCTTTATCTTTTCCTTGGAATCGCAGCTGGTTATGTTGGTGTTCGTATGTGGAGGACTCTGAAAGGAACATCCGAAGGGTGGAGATCAGTTTCTTGGTTAATTTCATGCTTTTTTCCGGGAATCGTTTTTGTTATACTAACCATCTTGAATTTCATCCTTTGGGGTAGTAATAGCACAGGTGCTATCCCCATTTCTTTATATTTCATACTATTATCACTTTGGTTCTGTATATCGGTGCCGCTTACTCTCTTGGGAGGATTATTGGGCACTCGAGCCGAGCCTATTCAATACCCTGTCCGAACTAATCAAATCTCTAGAGAAATACCTGAACGTAAATATCCTTCATGGCTTCTGGTTCTTGGAGCAGGCACCCTTCCTTTTGGGACTCTCTTTATCGAACTTTTCTTCATAATTTCTAGCATTTGGCTCGGAAGATTTTATTACGTCTTTGGCTTCCTTCTTATTGTCCTCCTCTTGTTGGTCATCGTCTGTGCAGAAGTTTCGGTGGTTCTAACTTATATGCATCTCTGCGTGGAGGACTGGACATGGTGGTGGAAGGCATTCTATTCCTCTGGTTCAGTTTCCCTCTACGTGTTCTTGTACTCAATTAAGTATCTGGTCTTCGATCTCCAGAGCTTGAGTGGGCCAGTTTCTGCTACACTTTATCTTGGCTACTCTTTGATAATGGCTATTGCGATCTTGCTTGCAACCGGCACAATTGGTCTCCTTGCGTCGTTCTACTTTGTTCACTACCTTTTTTCTTCAGTGAAGATCGATTGAAGAACCAAAAAAATCAACGGGAGTTTTTGGAATATGGAAAATCTGTATATCAGCGACATATCAAGAATAATTCGGCTTTTTACTTATTACAGGATTTTCCGATCCTATAAGTTACTATAATGTTAATTTGTCATTACTCGTTTTCTTCTGTCATTTGGTAGTCTGATAGAGTCTTTTCCACTTCCTGTATTTGTATGCATTCGAAAATTATGCACTCGATTCGTTTGTAATTGTACTCCATCATTACATAAAACTTTATTTTGAATTAGTAGAGCCTGTCAATTCATCGCGTGGATAATTGTTCTTCTAGTTTAAAGAATTTGTTTAAATATAGTATTCAATTTTAGTAATACATATTTTATTCATAGATCAATACATATTTATTCTTAAAACAATTTTTTATAATTTTTTTATAAAAAAATACAGAAACATAGATTATTTAAAGTTACAAAATTTGTTTGTTCATAATGAAATAGTAGTCGGTCTAGCAATTTGTATGAAGTACCGGTGATCTTGAGTCCACCTCAAAAGATGGAAATTTTCAATAATCGTAATTTATAAAAGAACATACAAATGTGGATAAATACGGATAAGATTACATCTATACTATATAATATAAGATTAACCTTTTAGATTAATTAATTACCTTGTTAATTTTAGCATGACAGACAAAATACCTCATCATTAGAACGTTTTACACCCTCATGAAAATCCCCAAAAAAATAAAAATAAATAAATAAACCTCATGTATAAAAGTAATGGTTTTTTTATACTCCTATCTTCTTAAAAAAATCAAATATATTTTTACCCCAATTTGCAAGGAATTTTGTGTTTATAATTTTAAAAGCACGGAGTCATAACTTTTGAATTTCCACATTCCGTGTAAGGACATATTTTAAAAAATTTAACTTCTCATAACTATCATATATTATATTTTAACTTTAAATAGAACATAAATTGGTTATGAATTTGAACATAAATTGGTTATGAATTTAATCATAATAATATAAATATTTATTAAAAAATTAGATTAAAAATATATTCATGTGATAGTTCTTGTATTTGGACGGCTAACTAAAATTATATATCAGACTATCCCAAGATTTTAATGTAAAGTACCTCGGTAATATTTTTAGTCATGTCCCAAAGCGATAATTAAGTTTTTGGGCCGGGTCCTGAGGCCCGAGGACTCGGGTTGGCGCCAAGGTGATGCTTGGCCCATTGGGGATGAGGGCCGAGTACCCAAAAACCCGAAGAAGTAGTGTGGAGCTGCTTGGTCCATCTCGAGTAGGGGCCAAGGACCCAAGTTGATTGCGAAGCGATGGTGTGGCTCGGGTGAAAAGGGATGAGGACCTGCGGACCCGAGCTAAGGGTCAAGGTGTCAAATTGGGATATGGGCGATCATTGGGTATTTGGGGGGAGCCGCGGTGTCCGGTAGTGAGGGGAAGGTTCGAAATCTAGGGGACGAAAATCGATTCCAAGGAGATAATCTTAGGAAAGATAAATTGGTATCAAAACAAATCTATTTAGCCTTATCAATATATCCTCATATTTGTAGATAAGGAAAGAATCCGTGATAAAGAAGGATTCAAGTTTAAAATAGAAACAAATTTCCTTATCTGAGGTAAGGCAGTTAGGGCTTGCTTATAAATACAAAGGTTTGCACCACCTTTTATAGATTCATATATTCACAATATACAAAGTAGTTACGGCAATTCCATAGAGTACTTCATAATTAGCTATCATGTTTCAAATGACCAAGGGATCATTGTGTGGGTCAGACACCCCTCGCATATCTTCGGGTTCGAATAATATTATCTATCATCTTGGTTCAGACCCTCCTATCTCTGATCTTTGAATTATGCATGCTACGACTTATTGATTTATTTCCTCTGTTGGAGTCCCCATCAATAGGTACTCCATAGATCATATTTATAACTCATCGAGACAGAGGTTGATCGCTGGGGCAGGTCCTATGGTCATTCGGACCGGAACCCTGAGGTCCTCTCCTCCACAGCTTGAGCATTCTCCTTCTCCAATTGCTTTGATTTATTTCTTCTCAAGCTCGCTTAGGAGGCTTGTAATTTTTCTCTGGTCGAGCCAATATGGCTCTCATCCTAGAATCTTATTGGATGACTCGCTCAATTTCTTGAGCCAGATGTCATCATTTGTCAATAGTATGACCATATTCATTATGAAAGTAACAATATATTGGAACTTTTCAAGTTCGCAATCTTGATTTTGAAGATAACAAAACTTGTTAATTATGTTATTAATAATCTACCTTAGTGTACAGCATCTATGATCACTCACGAGCTGTTTACATCGCAAACTGAAGATCCAACTGATCGCACAAACTGAATAAGTATAACTGTTTCGTCAATTGAGTAGTCCAGCTGATTGTCCAGTTAATAGGTGGTTCAGCTGGAGAACCTCAGAAGCCTGGCCAGCCGAAGGAGTGTTCAACTGATGAGGAAACCCAACTGATCAGTCCAACTGAACAAAAGTGAAATCAGTTCCACTGACGAGTCAACTGATTTCACCAGCCCAACTGAAGATCAGTTCAGCTGATCAGTTCGAAGCATCAGTCATAATCTTTCAGTTATGGATGAAGACAAACTCTTTCAGTGGAGTCCAGCTGTACGTGAAGGTACAAAGACATTGTCCAATCCAAGGACAATAATGGACGTTGCATCAGAGTATTAAAGACAAAACGTTTCAGAAGGGCAGTTTAAAAGTCGAGACATAAAGTCCAAGAAACAAATTCAAGATACAACAGATATAATAAATGAGTCTCACTGTACGTTCAGTTTTTTCGCCTATATAAAGAGAAGATCAGTGAAAACTCAACAAGAACAAGAAGAATAAGAAGAAAAAGAAGCTGAAGAAAAAGAACGAGATTCAATACAAAAATCTTCTTCAAGAGAGAAAAGAAAGGGCACGCACATTGCACATCTGTTTTCAGAAGCATTCAGCCTAGAGGGAGACTTTAACGTGTTATCTGCTTAGTTTAGAAGCCATTTTCTCTCAGTGTGTGATAAAATCCTTGTTCACTTCTTACACACAAATTCTCTCAACCACTCATATACAGTCTTGCACAAAGACGTTAAACTTGTGTATGTAGTCTTTGACACACAAACATTAAAGAAGTGTTGGCTGGAAGGTGCTGCCTTCATTCGTAGCTAGGAGTTCAGCTTAGGCAGTAGTGTAAGTCCTAGCAGAGTGGGTTTGTACCAAGAGTTGTATAAATCAAAGTTTTCTAGTGGATCCTACCCGAGGTGGTAGAAAGGGTGACGTAGGAGCAGTTGAAGTCTCCGAACATCCATAAACATATCTTGTGTATTTAACTGATGAAATATTGTTTTCAAACTGTTTGGATCAGTTAGAGTATCTGTCAGTTCAGTTGTCACCATAATTGAACTGATGAATGCAAAAACTAATCTACCCTTTTTTGGTTATTCAGTTTACATAAGTTAAAACGTTTTCTAATATAACATTTTTCTTCACGAAGGATTACTTCGAATTCTTTCGCTTGGTTTTTAACCAAACTCGATTTAATTCATCGGTATTAATATTCTTAGAACACGAGCTATTGTAGCTCATTGGAGAATATTTTGTTTGAAGCATCCGAAAGATGCTCAGCAAACGATCCTTCAATTGGTATCAGAGCAGGTTGTTCTAAGAAGAACACTTGAAGAAAACTGTGCTTTAAAATTTTTACTTTAAAATAGTGTTAAAAGATATTTAAAAGTATTTCATACTATTTTCAAAACTATTTGAAAATATTTATATGTTGCTCTTTAGTAAGGAGTTGAGAGGATTGGCTCTGCAACTAATATTATAGCCACTTCTTTAGACTCTTTGCTTAGGAGTTTTAATCAGCCTGCAGGGGACTGAGAATCATCTGTAAAGATGCACAGCTAAATTTCTCGATCGAACAAGTTTTTAGTTGCAAGCCTACCAGGTCAGCAGTTCTTCAGACGAAACTCATCCATGCTGGGACGTTGGTTGATTAAACCACCAGCAGAATTCCAGTTGAGCCTAGTCAGAGTCTGCTCGACCAGTTAGTCTACGAAGAAGTCAAGTTCAAGCAGTTTAACTCGTTTCTCTAACAAATTGACCTCACAACCAATGCAGCATTTCAAGCAGTCAAGCAACCAGTTAATAGTATATCCAGTTCTATCGCATAAACCAACTGATATCTGATGTTGTTCAAAATATGCTACTGTTGGAGTAATTTTTCTTGTTCAACTGATGTATGTACTCAGATATAATACAATGCAATTTATTTAAATGAACATCATATTTGTTCAGCTGTGTTTCATTGTGACTGAATGGATATTTCCAGATCTCTTGTCTACATTGCTTGAATGATTATAATCTCTGAATAAATAATTATATAAATATCTTTCAGATACGAGTTTTTATTCAATTTTTGAAGGGAAGTTTTTTTTAAACTAAAGCTATTGTCAATCAGTTTTAAAATTCAGTTGTTGAGAAAAATTCCTTTCTTTTCATCAACTGAAAAGTATTTTCTCAAATTATGGTTATCCCTCTTAAAAAGGTTTTTCAATTCAGTTTTGTAGGGGGAGTTTTTCAAAAACTTCTTTAAATTCAGTTATAAAGGGGGAGCTTTTAATGACGTTTGAATATACTAACCCTTGAACTGAATATATTGCGCTTAACTGCTCAAGTCTTTGTAGTCATCAAAAGGGGGAGAGTGTTGGAACTTTTCAAGTTCGCAATCTTGATGTTGATGATAAAAAAACTTGTTAATTATGTTACTAATAATATACCTTAGTGTGCAGCATCTATGATCACTCACGAGCTGTTTACATCGCAAACTGAATATCCTACTGATCGCACAAACTGAATAAGTCTAACTGTTACGTCAATTGAGCAGTCCAGCTGACTGTTCAGTTGATAGGTGGTTCAGCAGGAGAACCTCAGAAGCCTGGACAACCGAAGGAGTGTTCAACTGATGAGAAAACCCAGCTGATCAGTCCAACTGAACAAGAGCGAAATCAGTTCCACTGACGAGTCAACTGATTTCACCAGCCCAACTGAAGATCAGTTCAGCAGATCAGTTCGAAGCCTCAATCAGAATCTTTCCGTTATGGATGAAGACAAACTCTTTCAGTGGAGTCCAGCTGTACGTGAAGGTACAAAGCCATTGTCCAATCCAAGGACAATAATGGACGTTACATCAGAGTATTAAAGACAAAACATTTCAAAAGGGCAGTTTAAAAGTCGAGACATAAAGTCCAAGAAACGAATTCAAGATGCAACGGATACAATAAATGAGTCTCACTGTACGTTCAGTTTTTCTGTCTATATATAGTGAAGATCAGTGAAGACTCAACAAGAACAAGAAGAATAAGAAGAAAAAGAAGCTGAAGAAAAAGAACGAGATTCAATACAAAAAGCTTCTTCAATAGATAAAAGAAAGGGCACGCACATTGCACATATGCTTTCAGAAGCATTCAGCCCAGATGGACACTTTAACGTGTTATCTGCTTAGTTTAGAAGCCATTTTCCCTCAGTGTGTGATAACATCCTTGTTCAGTTCTTACACACAAATTTTCTCAACCACTCATATACAGTCTTGCAAAAAGACGTTAAACTTGTATATGTAGTCTTTGACACATAAACGTTAAAGTAGTGTTGGCTGGAAGGTGCTGCCTTCATTCGTAGCTAGGAGTTCAGTTTAGGCAGTAGTGTAAGTCCTAGCTGAGTGGGTTTGTACAAAGAGTTGTATAAATCAAAGTTTTCTAGTGGATTCTACCCGAGGTGGTAGAAGGAATGACGTAGGAGCAGTTGAAGTCTACGAACATCCATAAACATATCTTGTGTATTTAACTGATTAACTATTGTTTTCAAACTGTTTGGATTAGTTAGAGTATCCGTCAGTTCAGTTGTCACAATTACTGAACTGATGAATGCAAAAACTAATCTACCCTTTTTCGGTTATTCAGTTTATATAAGTTAAAATGTTTTTTAATATAACAGTTTTCTCTACGAAGGATTACTTCGAGTTTCTTTCGCTTGGTTTTTAACCAAACTCGATTCAATTCATCGGCGTTAATATTCTTAGAACACGAGCTATTGCAGCTCATTGGAGAATATTTTGTTTGAAGCATCCGAAAGATGATCAGCAAACGATCCTTCACAATACCTGTCAGAAGGAGGCCATCGGGGTCCTTTGTAACTTCCTGGCGGCCTTTGAATGAGGTGCTTTTGATCACAAATTTCAAGTGCTCTTAACTTATTTACTTTTAACGGAGTATATGTGGAAAACTATCTGAGCAATTTTGTTGGATTGGCTAGGGTCGGAAGAGCCACTGGATTGTCTGGCCGAGCCTCCCTTTTTTATTCAGGGGACTCGCTTGGGTTCTTCCACCTGTTATTTATACACTTCTTCCATGTTAATATATTTTTCCACTTTTGCTAGTAGACCCTCAAAACTAGTGGGCTGATTTTTCACCAATGATATAAAGAGATCCTCTAGTTTTAAGCCTTGTATGAAATTGTATATTAATATGTCGAAGGTTGTGGAAAGGTTGCAGAAGGGACCTCCACCACTCTAGTATTATACTTGTGAATATAGGCACGCAAGCTTTCTTGTCCTCGTTGTCTCATATTCGTGTTTGTCTGATACCAAAGAAGTTCAGCGTGGTGAGTTTTTTCTTGCTGGTAGAAAATCTATGCAAGAAGATCCTACTAAAGTCTTGGAACGTTTGGATGTCTCTTGGCTCAATAAAATTAAACCACATTGTGCTGTCTTAGGCGTAATTTCTCGTAAACGGCGTCAATTGATACCAAAAAAATATGCATTGGATTCGGTTTGGTGAGCCCAATACACCAAAATGGTTCAGCAAGCGACGAAGGTTTAGCTCGGATCTGCACAAACGAACAAAAGTTAGAGGACGCCTGAAGTGTTTTCGACGTAACCCTTCTGATACTTAAGTCAGTACTGAGGCACAACTTAAGCGTGAGATAAAAGTAGTACTAGTGATAAGAATAAGTGAATGTATAAAATCATGAGAAATACCTAGTATTTATAGAGTTAGAAGGAGCTAGATATCTTGTAGAAGAAGAACTCCTAGTAAAACAAGTAGGTGAAACAATAAATTTATTGTGAGATTCGTGCTGACTTAACCTTATCAGATTATAACTTTTGAATGTCTACTGACATCTTTACGATATTATTCTTATCATAGAAATTTGTCCATGTCTTTTACATTAGTAGGACTTTATCCGTACTCATCGCCATATTTATTTGAGCTCGGTCTGATAACCTGTCATTTAGCTAAGCTGCTCGGGCATAACTATTTTGTGAGGCATTTTTTCCGAGTATAATACTAAACTCTATGTAAGATTTTAGGCTCTCATGGGCCATCAATTTCTGTAGAGGGGCTCGTCAATTTCACGAATGGCCTTGGACACTACTCGGTTCGGAAATTATTCGGGCTGAGTCTTGTATAATACGGGTTGGATTTGGGCTGAGTCAGATCGAATTTACAGGGTATCGCCTTTCTTGTTGGAGTTATTTTTTATGCAATGCAGACAGTTACTATTTAATTTATTGCAGAAAATTATTCATGTTAACCACTTACGATTATAATTTTAGAGAATTGACCTCCTGTCCCTTGCCTTTTGATGTATTCTTTTCTATAGCGCAATTTTTTTTTTCCGAATAATACTCATGCCTCAAAGTTGACTTTTACATGCATACCCCCTGATTCTTTTATGTTTTACACACAATTAAAGGGCAAAGTTGTGAGTTCTCACAGTGGAAAAACTCTACCCTTTCGTGGGCACTTCTACAGGTAGTATAGATAGATGTAGATATAGATTGTTGGCAATTTTACAGGTAGTACAAATATAGGTATATGTATATAGATTACCAACACACCAATATCTGAATGTGGTGTCATACAACTAGAATATAACCCTTTCAAATTGACAGGACTCGCAGGCACCAAGTATATGATCAAATTCAGATACCATACATCTCTGAAACATTCAAAACAATTGTTCATAGTAGTGTACAAGTTAAATCTGAAAAATGTAACACTATTTCTGAAATGAAACAGAATAGGAACCAGTATTCGGATCTTTGACAGCTTTAAAATTGTCAACGCTCATGCCAAAACGACCCAAAATAGAATTTCCCATTTCTTTCAACTTCCCTGCACTCCAAAGAAATAGGTAATCAAGATTTCATGAAGACAATATACTTCATCAGATTGTAGAAACATATGTTGTATGTTTTCTATCAAATAAGGTAAATGATATATCGACTAGGTGAACCAGCCTATAAATGGAACTGATACCTGTGCCATCGTCCCCAAATGGGAACATAAATCGTGGTGTCCGGATGTCAGGAAAGTACACAATAACATAAAACTATATCCTAATGATGAAACAAAGGAGCAGACACACAGTTAAGGATTTCACCGCTGACTTCTTTCCAAGAGAAATACATGCAGATGCAAATTTCAGAAACAATATTTCCTACAGAATTACATGATTGTGTGATCAGTGACTTTCTTCTTTTTTCCCTCAAATTTACACTTCATTAACTTCCTTAGTGTGAGAGACAAAGTACAGCCACGACCATCATCCTCAAGTAGTCATTTTGATAAAAAAAAAAAATAATAAGAATAATAATAATAAATAAATAAATGCGAGTTAATTGGACCATTTGGGATCTTTTGATTTGATGGTGGGGATCCTAGTGTCCAGTAATCTATGGCCAACTGAATTTCAAATAGATCGTGTACACTTGTGTAAGTGATTGTGCTTCAACAAGACGTCAACCAGGAAGCAAGCCTTTACATAGCAACTCAGTTCGAAAAAGACAAGGAAACAAAAGAAAAAACTACTTGCAAGGATTAGTCATTTAAACTTTACCAATCATCTCTTCCTTCATTTTTTCACGTTTTTCTTCCGCTAATGGCTTCAGACGGATAATGGTTCGCCTAGCTTGATCATTCGATTGATCCAATTCCAAGACTTTTGTCATGTCTAGCAGCAATCAACAAGAAAGAGTTTCAGGCAAGATTCAAGTAACTGCAAGTTTTATTTGTTTTGAGTCTTTTGACAAAAATGATTCAGTACAATAGAGATATTAATAAGTTTACGCACAAGAGACAATAGGCAAACACAATATCAGCATCATCTAAACTATAAAAACAAGAGCACGTGCAGGTAATCTCGTAAAAAACTAAAATATGATACAAGTAATGTTTGTCAATATGTTGATTCCTAGAAGTTGATTAAGATTTTAGTATAGTCGCCAGAAAAAGAAATGGTACATTAGACTAAGGTATATGGGGAGGTCATGATCGTCTATACCACCAAATACTGTTTTCTAATCCTATGAGGAGATGTACTGACAAAATAGGAGTATTCTATCAAATACAGCACTATGTCATTCATTTTGGATAGGAGCTCTTTTCTTTATCCCTTTTTTCTGCAGAAGTAGGGGTTGGACTCTTAAATTGTCAGGCTCCTCATCCGACATCTGATAAGCATGATTACATAAAGGCCAGTGCAAAACATGTCCTGATGTAAACATTGCATTGCAAAACATGTGATAAAAAGAAGGTATCAAATAACAATTAACACTTATCCTCCACAATAACAGTATTGGATTTTCGTTTTTGGGTTACGTTTACCAGCAATTGACTCCTCATAATGTTCAAGCTTCTCATGTGCCTCCCCTCTTCTTAATAAAGCTTTCATGTAGGTGGGATTCAGCTCTAATGCCTTTGTACACTCCTTAATTGTCTCTTCATGATTTCCCTGATCACAAAGGAAGAAATCAATAGCCACAAAAGTCATATTACATCGAAAGTAACTGCTCTATTCCGATTATACTAGTTCAAGACAAGTAAACGTGTGCCTCTTTGCCCACCTCATTGTGGACTGAAAAAGCATTTTTCAACATCTAAAGTGCTCATCTAACGCATCTAAGCAAACATGATGAATGAAACTGATTTGAATGGAGAAAATTTATGCCCAAAGGAGAGCTTGCAAGTATATTATGCATCATCGATGCTAGACAATAGAAAATTATTCTTAACCACAATCATGAGAAGCATACCAATTTGGAGAAACATGCAGCTCTATTTGCATGGCATATCGATCGTATTTCAGTAGACGAAAGCACATCTTGGACAATTTGTATTGCAAATTCATATTTCGCTAGTGCATCTTCATACTGTCCAGCTTTAAATAAGGAATTACCCTCCAGTTTGGACTCATTTGATTCCTCTAAAACTTTCTATTTCATGAAAAACAAAATATTGAAAGTGTAAGTAAACATTAGTTATGGCAAGGTGTTAGCATAACTTTAGATTTATACAAAAGAATAAGAAATAACTATGGGAAAGGAAAAACTACAGCTAAGTAACATCAGTCCCTAAGCTTGTCTTATATCTAAATCTAAATTCCCAAAAGGTGATTAACTTAACATAGACAAGAAAGTAATAAAAAGTGCTCTAGCCAGACGAGCTCTAGTCATCGAGGTTGATGGATTTCACATTAAACTAATAAAAAGTGCTCAAATTCATTGATTTAAAATTCCTTGACTTGTTTGGAATTGAAATGAGTTTCAAATCAACTCTATCAATCCAACTATCCAGCACGACCTGAATGTATTTTATACTTCTTAATTACTAACAGGTGTCATCCAACATTATCCTAATTCCTGCCATGTACAACAGATTTTGAAACATAGCTTCTAATCACAAATTCATTTCTGTCAAAATAATTTTCATAATTGAAACGAGGAGTACATTTGCAGCATAAAGTTCTAAATATCCCATAACTGAGTCGTCCTGTGTTTCAAGAGAATATGAGAGAACATGTCCAAATACAGCAAACAAAACTTTTTACCAGTCCAGTTTCAAAGCCCTTCTAACATCAATTGCATAAGTTTCAATGATCCAAACATCGAAAATTACATTCGAACAAGCGAAAACATAGTCAATACATAGCAAGCAGGCTAAAAATTTCAATAGCCTTACCTCATTGACTTCACTCTCGACGCAGTCAGACGTTTCATGCTGTTCTTCGTCCTTGACACGGCTTACCTCAACATCGTTGTCGTTAACACTCGTTAAACTATCAGTATTTTTGTTATCCGTACAATTTTCTGATTCTGGAACGGCGTCGTACAGCTCGGTTTCACTGGCGGTCTCGTACCCATCGGACTCGTATCCCGAAGCCGGCGCCGGTGATTTTGATTGAGATTTGGAACTGCTTTCAACGGCTGGCTCTTCTTCAATCACAGCCATTTCGTCTCCCTGAATTTTCAATTTTTCAAGGTTTTCAGGTTTCCAATCTCGACTTTCTTCGCAGTAAAGTATTCTTCCAATCTCGACTTCTATCATACTTCTGGAATATTACAAATTTATTTATCACTATAATTAAATAAATATACCTTTATGTCATAAACTTTAAATTTCAATACAAAAAGGCAAAAATTGCTTTGTTAACTTACATTTAATTTCATGTTTCGAAAATTAAACTAAAAACATTACAATAATTTTTGTTTATTATTATCAAGAATCTGTCTTGATGGAGGTAAATGGTGTCTTGGTCTTAATTTTTCTTATTTTATTATTAAAAATCGATATATTTTTTTATTAATTTTTATAATTATGATATAATTTTCACATGAAAATAAATAAAATTAATTATTATACAGGTTTTTATTATGTTTATCCACATGTGTAACCCAAGAATTCGGTTCAATCTGTTTTTCAAATTCACAAAATTAAACTACACATACTCATCTTAAAAAATTAAGCTAAAAAAACTGAATAAAATACTCAATAATAGAATTTATATATATAATAAGTATTAAATTTCTCATTTATTTTATTACTAGAAAACAAAATGTGCATTGCAAGTTAAAAAATGTTGTTTTGGTAAAAATAAATATTCAAATGAATTAATGGCACATCAAATTTTTTGATTTATTTTATTTTGAAGTTAATATGAAAAATATAGTTGTATATTTATATTAACACATTAAATTTTATTTTACCAGACATATACAATATATTTTAAAACATGTAATTGTTTTTAATTCTCATTTATTTATCATTATAACTCGATATTTTTATGTTTTTTTTATTTTCTCATGATATAAAATAATATTTTCGTCTTCTTTTTCCTGGACGCTTATAATTTTTTTTTTTTTTGATATCATTCATTTGTATCTCTTTTTTCTAATGATATATATATTCATCATCTTTATTTTAAATCTTCTTTAGTTGATCTATTTTTTTTGGGTGTTGAATCATGTCGTTACGTTTGAATATTTTGGCCTTTTGAAAATACGCAATGATTTATTAATTGATTCATTAATAACAATAAGACTTCTTTATAATTTTCAATATATTTTTCCAACTTTGAAAAAAATTACAATATTTGCATGTTTCCTACTCATAGAATAATGTTCTTCATTCTTCTAATCTCAAATAGTTGTTGTAAGCTTCAACTCATCCGTTTGATTTAACTTTCACTTTATTCATATATTTTGAAATGGAAATATTCATTCACATAATAGATTAAAAATTTCGTATATGTTTATATACTAAATAAGATAATTTTAATTTATCTTATACTTTAGATATCACTGATTGTGTCTACAAGAACCAATCAATAATGATTTGCTTATAATATGTTCCCCTCAACTCATATATCCCGGTCAAATAAATAATCATTAGTATATAAAGGTTGATCAAGATTCGATGCCCATTCGAAGCGTTTCAAAGAATACATAGTGACATCGTATGCATAATTAGAGAATCCCTTCTGTCTAAAGCACACATCTAGTTCTGATCAGAGACTTCATTCACTATTGTCTCATCATATCACATAGAATATTAATGCATATAGGCAAGTAGTGAATCTTTGACTATAATATATTGACTCCTATGTGTGTCACCACTACACCCAATCTCGTCATCTGATTATCTTCATAGAGCTAGTAAACGAGTCGAAGTATAGCACATGGAGACTCAGTGTTGTCCCAAATCATAAGGACTAATGATGTACAACCATAATTATATACTTATCCACTCAATAAATGGTAATCACTTGAAATCCCGAGGGTAAGTTCGATGAACTCATCCTATGAGCACTCATCTGTATGTTTGAATGTCTCTATGTCCATACCAATGAAACGTGATACACAACATCAAAGTTTTTAGTGTCAAGCTCAAGTGGCATTATCTTTCTTTTAAGTGGCTGAATCGAGTAGGAATACATTTAGAATATATACTAGGTAAGTACATGTTTCATGACACTCATCCAATTTACAATATCGTATTTTGTATAATGTAATATATTCAAGGTCTTTATCTATACAGCTTGCATGAGTTAACACAAAGATTTTTCCAAAAGGATGCAAATTATATTAAAATAAAGATATTTTGTATATAGAGTAAATAAAATATCTAGCCAAAAGTTGGCTTAAATGGAAACACCTACTCTAACAGATCTAATTATCAAGGCTGGCTAAGAAATTTGGGAATTGTTCCAAATTCGGAGAAGATTTTATATACATTTACTAGTGCCCTTCCAAAAGAGGCTAGTGTGAATACTAGTCCTGAAGAACTAACTAAGCTTGAAAAATGATGGGACCATGATATGCAAGTGAAGTGTTATATGCTGGATTCAATGTCAAATTGACTTGTAGACGAGGTTCGAGGAGAAAATAAATGCTTACTACATTTACTTCAGCTACAAGAGTTGTATGGTTTGCAAACTCGTCTCTTAAGGCACGCAAAACTCAAAGGGCTCATAACTACAAGCATGTGAGATGAGGCTGCGGTCCATGAATATGGTTTAAAGATGATTGGGCTCATCGAAAATCTTGTGGGCCTGGACATGGTCATACCTAGCAAGTTGTCTGCTGACATTATTTTTATGCTGCTACTCTTCTTGTTTGATGCGTTTGTGGTGAACTTTGTTATGAACAAGCTTGAGACCTCCTTTGAAGATTTGGTCAACATGCTTACTACATAAGAGGTTACAATCAAGAAAGAAAAACCTTTTTTTTTGGGTTCCTTGTCTTGGACAAATAAGACGCCACAAAATAAATAGAAGAAATGTTATGCCCCTTAAAAAAAAAAAAACAATCCCAACAAAAAGCCTACTCTAAGGCCCACTCAAGGGCTCATAAATCCTGACAATTCAAAACAAGTTTGATTTCGCTGCAAGAAGACTGGACATTGGATGTGCAATTACATGGAAGATTTGGCCCATATGCGTTCTGACAATATTATGTTCTATACTGAATTAAAATTTATCAAATAGTTCTTCTTTTTTCCTATTGGATATTGGACGTGGATCTCATTTTTTAAATGATATTCATGTGATGAGAAGAAAGCAAGAGGTATAGATTGGGTGACACCTTATTAAGGATGATAAATGGAGCAAGAATTTTAGTGAAGGTCATAGGAGAGATTTATATGATTTTGAAAAACAAAATTTGAGTTTCTTTTCATATATGTTTTATATGTCCCGATTTGGCTAAAATATTATTTTGATTTTTATGCTTGACAGAGATTAATATTCTTGTTTGTTCTCTAATTGTGTTTGAAATATCTACAAGAATGAATTTTTACTTGGAACTATCGAATTAAAAAACGATCTCCACAATTAAAATTGAAAGACATTTTTTTAACAAGTTCTGATCCCAAACTTTTTAACAACAAATAAAAAAAACAAGATAGTCCAAATCTAGTAACATATGGCTGTCTAGACTAGGACATATATGACAAATAAAGATGCACAAGTTAGTGAAAGAGGGAATGTTTGAATTTTCAAAAATAAACTCTTCTTACTTGTGCATCATGTCTGAAAATATATATGACCAAGTTTCCTTTTCAAGGAAAAATATAGCATACTCATGACTTATTGTATTTGATCCATACGGATGTGTGTGTCACTAGGTGTTAGCATTAAATATGGATACTCCTACTTCATTATCTTTATTGATGACTACTTGATATATGAGTATATGTATTTAATGAAATATAAGTCTTTATGCCTTTGAAATATTCAAATAATTTTGAGTTGAAGTGGAAAAAAAATGGAAAAAAAACTATCAAGAAATTTCAAATTTATCGAGTGGAGAATACTTGAGTACTGAGTCCAATAATATCTAATAAAGAATGAGATTTTCTTATAGTAGACTAATCAAACATTTATGGACATTGTTCAATCTATGATGAGATCTACTGAACCGTCGTCATCTTTTTGGGGATATGCGCTTGAAACAATAGGAATGTTGTTGAACAATATTCATAAAAAACAGTGAACAAACACTATATGATATATGGATAAGAAAGCCTCCAAAGTATTATTCTCCAAAAATATGGGGATGCCCTTCTTACGTGAAGTAGGCAGTATTAGACAAATTAGATAGTAGATACATTTTTGTGATACTTTGTGGGATATCTAAAGAGCTTAATTGGATACTATTTCTATCATCCGAAGAAAAAAAGATGTTTCTTTCCAAAAATGTCACCTTATTAGAGGAGAAGTTTCTAATATATAGCAAAAGCGAGAATATAGAACTCAAATAATTTCGAGAAACTTCCCCAAGTTCAATTGTAGAACCCACACCAGTAGAGCCTGTGTACACGTAAATCCCATGCATGATTTAATTTGTTAACTTATTTAATTAATTTAAAATTAGTTAAATGGTGCATGTTACATGATTTAATTGGTGTTAATGCAAATTAAAATGTTTTCTCTAGTTTTAGCTTTTCAGGAAAATATTCGATGCGGGATCGGGGGAAAGAGACCGGAGACGATGTAATTGATTTAATAAATGTTATATTTTATTTTTTTAGCCAAGAAAATTATTTATTTCAAATGATTTATGAATTTTAGCATTTTAAAGCCTAATTTATTTCGTTAGATGATTTATAAGATTTTAAACGTTGAAAATGTGATAGGATCGGTTGGTAGGTAAAAGAGTGTTTAGAATAGGGGGCTGAATAAAAACTTGACAATTTTACCACCTTTTCAAATAATGAGTCATTTTAGTGATAAATTGAACTCGGGAATCTTGTTATGTCAATGTCTATCAGTTAACTAGTGAAAGTGCAGAAATAAACTGACTAACAGATATAATAAAACTGAAATTAAGAGACACAAGTTTTATGGATGTTCGGAGATTTCAATCACTCCTACGTCAACCCTTCTATCTACAAGATATGATATTCACTAAAAGACTTTGATCAATACAAGACTTGTACAGACCCCCTTCAGTTTTGGACTTAACAATGTCAAACTGAAATTCTTAGTTTCAATACAGTCTATCAGTTCTCAACTGATCTGAAACTACTTAGCACAATTGATCTCTATAAGATCGAATATTACAACGATATGTGTTTGTGCGTGTAAGCTCAATGTATAGCCTTGAATGCTATGAATGTATATGCTAAGTGTGAGTTTTTGAAATCTTTTGAATATGAACAGAAAGCTTGTAAGGATATTTCAGCAGAATAACAACTTGGTAGTTTGGTTCGTTATATGTTCTCACCTGCTCTTCTCGGCTATTTATATGCTTTGCTCCCAACAGTAACAATGAATGCGTTTGAATCTTTCTATCCGTTGTTTGTCACGTCAATATCCTTCTGACAATCGTACACTATAACATTGCTGAAATGCGGCGTTCCCATTACATGTTGCAGTATGCCTTTGTACAGTTGTCGGTTGATAGCTACATTATTTAACTGATGACGTGTCAAACTGTTTAATCAGTTTGACATAGCTGATAGAATTAGCTGATAGCTCTCAATTGATTGTAGTAAAACTGATCAGTTCCAACTGATCATCCAGTCGATTACATAGTTCAGTTGCCTTATATGCGCACTAATCTTCAGTTAGGCAGCCAATAGTTTGCGTATTTTTAGATCAATTCTTTTAAGTTTTCTTGATCAGTTTGTTCAATCTTTATACGCTCGGTTTGTCAAACTTACGAAATTAAGTTTTCAACAATTTTCCCATTTTTTGTGTTTGACAAAACTTAGAAAATGTGAACTGATCAAGCTGAATATTTTTTAGATAAAATAATCTTTTATTAACAACTCTTTCAATGTACAGGTTCGTACAAATAATGAAAGAATAAAAAAATCTTCTGCTGACTAAAAATTCTTCAAAATCTGCCAAACTCTTCAACTGAATAAGAATATAGAGACTGTCTTTTAAATGATCTGGATCTCTTTATTTCTTTGCTCTTTTATCAGCTGGTCCTTGATCGTTTTGTTGACTAGGTCTCTTCTTGGATTGCATCTGCTGATCTTCTTTTTTTTCTTCTTCTCCTTTTTTGTAAAACTTACCAACCCTGCTGGATAAAGCACGAACTTCCGTAGTGACATTTGATAAGGCATTCACTATATGTTCTTGCAGCAAATCCATTCTCTTTGTGACTACATTCTGGAGGAAATCCATACGTTTTTTGAACACATCTTGATCTTGGAAATGAGCTTGAATCATCACTCGGTCCTTCTTTAACTGATCTACTTGGAGAAATAGTGAAGTAATATGATTTGCGACATGTTGTAGACTCTTAAAAATATTTTCTTTTATAGAATCAATCTTCAAGGTGTATAGCAGTTGAGTTGATTTGATGTTAGAAATGGATGAGATCACACTATGAAGGTTGGACTGAATTTCTTCGATCATAGATTCAGTACCCGTTGGTATCTCAGGAGACAAAGCTTCAGAGGATTCTGGTTACTGCTCCTTGTCTTCTTGATTAAAGATTACAAAGGCTCTATCATTTGATTGAGTCGCAACAGTAACCATTTCTGAAACATCTTCTGGTATTGCTTCATGTTGAAGTTCTGGAGGAAGAGTGAAAATCGGAAGATCGATTGAGCTGGAAGGCTCGTCAGTTTGTTTATCAGCTGATACTATAGTTGGTTATTCAGTGGGTTGATCAACTGATACTGTAGTTGGCTCTTCAGTTTGCACTTCTTCAGTTGGTTCCTTGTGCAACTAAGCCACTTCAGTTTCTGCTAGAACTGCTTGTTCAGTCGTGGTAGCCGACTGAACTGGTTCTTCAGTTTCTTGCAAAGTAGCCTCTAAGGCTGGTTGTTCAGTTAAGCTCGGTTCTTAAACTTCTTCTGTAATTAGAATGTTCAGCTAGATATCAGTGGCGACTGATTGTATGACTTCGTCAATATTTGCCAATGATAACTCAGCATCAGTGTAAAGATGAAGATCTGCAACTAGAAGATTTAGGAACTGAGGGTGATGGTTGAGCATCCTTTGAGGAAGGAGCAGTTGCTGGCTCAGTTGATTCAGTAAATGGTTCCTAGGATGGCTCTTCAGATGAAGGACTTTGAGCATTTGTTGGAATAATCAACTTTTGATCCATTTTACAACTTTTGATCTTCATCTTTAGTGATCGTAGATCTGTGCTCAGATGATCATGAAATGCTCTGTCATCGAAAGCAGTTGGACTGATTGGATCATAATTTTGGTGGAGCTGAGCGATCAGTTGTGCGAGTTTCTTGACACGCACCAGATCAAAGAAGTATGTCTTCCTTTCCAATGCTTGAACAATCGAGGCAGCTTTGACTAGCTTCAAGACTACCGTTTCTAAAGCAATGAATTTCTTCAAAACTGCTTTCTTCTGCAATTGCTTCGCAAAAACTCCTGTTCTAAATCTGACCCATTCATTTTAAGTCTTGAGCTTTGATTCAAAAAACTCATTGACTTCTTTCCATATCAGATCGATATGAGTTTGAATTGAGTTTGTTGGTCGGGGTTCTTCAATCAACTTGCCCTTTCCTTTCGGGTCAGTTAGGACATGAGCGATACTCAGTCCTGATTCAGTTGCATTCACTCTCTCCCTTATGACTACTCCTTTTGGTCTGGCAAATGGTAGAGTAGTTGGAGCAGTGATGGTGATCAATGGAGCTTGGACTCCTGTTGGTTTTTGCTTATCACCAGATTTGGTGATAATCTCTTAGATGGATCAGTTGGAGATGGTGACTGACCTTCAGTTGAAGACTCGATTGGAACTGCCCTCAAAGGTATGGCGCTGATAGGTTGTTCAGCTCCAGTCAGTTTCAATCTTTCAACTGGGACGTTTTCAGAACATCTGCTTTGGTTTTGAGAGTTCTTGGCTTCTTCGTGATTTTAGGAGATGGAGTTCTCTTTGAATCAGTCTAACTGACAATCAGTTTCCTTTTGATTGTTTTTTTCTGAGCTATCTTCTTGAAATTCTTGACTGATTTGGGAGCTTCCTGCGTCCCAATCTCCTTCTTCACTTTAATGAACTGTTCGGGTGACATGTCCAGTTTGATTTTTGGTAGCTGAAAACACTTAGCATTGAAAATTTTGAACTTGGATGACTTCTCAGAAGAGTCACCCACCAAACCGTTGTTCTTCAACAAGTAGCTGAGTGGTACAACAAATCCCTTGGACTGTTTGGATGATTGAAGCGGGTTCTAGAGGATAGAGAACATGATGGCTAACCATTTGAGTCTTCCTCCAGCCATGATAGCGGTCATCACTTGGAACTTTTCCAAGGTGAGAGCAGCAAATGAGCCTTCCTTTGGCGAGTAATCCCTTTGCCACAATGTCAGCCAGTAACTGAATCTCTGGCTTCAGTTCTTTCTTAGTATCAGAAACCTTGATTTTTCGTCTATCTGCAGATAAGAGCGTCTGCATCTCCTCTACATCAGACGTCTTAACTTCAGAGATATTAGCCAAGCCATCAGAAGGCAGTTGGAAGAGATTGATGATGGAGTCTTTGTCAATGATCAGCAGTTGACTGTTGAAAGTTGAAGAGATTTTGCCGTCAGGAGAGATGAAGCTATTAGCATACAGATCCAAAATTTAACGCCCCAAAAATTTAAAGGTCCACGCGAACCACATGCATTTGAATTATTAAATTCTCCTGTATTTTGATTAAATGTTTTAATTGCATTAATTAATTATGTTGAGTATAATTGCATGTTTAAAATATATTCTTCTAGATTTTTGCATTAAAATGTAATTTTTAAGGATATTCGAGTTGCGATCGAGGGACGGGGACCGAGGGCTGAAAATGTAAAATGTTTTTATTAAATAATTATTTTTAATTATTTAAAATACGGTTGTTGCTTTTTAATATTTTTGAAAATAAGGAGTTATAAGGTGATTTTATACACCGGGACGTAAATTTTATCGGTGTTGGTTTTCAACTAAAATACGAGCTTTTTGGCAACCTGACTAATAAATTCACAAATTTATTTTAACAAAAAACTTTGTAAATATTTTATTTAAATCCTAATTAGACTAATGGACCTAATTTAATGGCTTATTAGGCCTAAGACCCAATAGTAAACTAATTAGTATTTAAAGTGTTAAAAAACCTTAAACCCTTCACTTTTGCAATTGTAACTCACGGCCACACTTTTTATTTCTGAAAAATTCTCTCCCAACTCTCCACAATAGACACGACAGCACACACATCAAATTTTGGAAGAAGTTTCGGTTTTGCAAGGGTAGCTTCCTAGCCATCGTCTCCTCGTCCCGTTCTTCGTCGTCACCGGTTTTTCGTGCGTATATAATGCAAAGGCACGCCATACATCTCCTTTTCTCGTCTATCACATCGTATTATTGTTTAGATTATATTTGAATGAAAAGCATGAGGTTTTTATGAATATTTTCGAAATATTGCATGTACATGAGGTAAACTTGTGAATTGTTGTTCCAAAAACATGTTTCATATGTGTTGAGCGACTGCCATGATTTAGGTAATGATCAAGCATGATTTACACGTCCTAAGAGGTCCTAGAAAACTCACGACACGCTGTACATAAAAGCAAGATGGAACTGTATGCTATATTGAAGGGCCGAGAGTGTGTGGTTCATGCATGTGGCTCGTTCTCCTTGCATGGGGTTATGGGGCTAGCCAGGGCTGGTTAGGGGCTTAGCCAGGGTCAGGTTCGAAGGCCCGGCAGGGTCCTAGGGTGGCTAAGATTCGAGGGAGGCGGGTGAGGAAGAGCCCTTGCGAGAAGGGACTCTTCACGCGTAAGAGTTCAGGGTGGCCGAGAGTTCCAGGGGCCATGGCTCGGTCTGGGGGCAAGCTAGGTGGTCTAGGTGGTGCCTTAGGGTGGTACAGTGAGGGTTAGGAAGGTCTGGGCTCGGTAGTAGCCTGGGTAAGAACCTCCACGAAATTATAGCAGCAGGAGCGTGAGGGAGGCATGGGGGCGAGGCTGCTGTCCTTTGGTTCAGGGTCTTCGCCTGCTTGGGTTTAGGGCTTGGGATGGTCTGGGTCGAGTCTGGCCGTGGTCAAGGGTTAGTGAGGGTCCGAGGTGGTCGCTGGTTAAGGGGATGGAAGAGTCCTAGTGACACTAGGAAGATATAGGCGTGAGAGGCTCCATGAGCGCAGGATATGTAGTCATGTTCCAGCAAGTTTTGGTCGGCCCAGGGTTTGTTTTACGGGTTGGGCTTGGTCAGTAGGGTCCATAGATGGGATTGGCTAGGTTTTGGCTCAAGGTGGCTCGGGCGTGGCTCGAGTAAATTGGGAGATGGCTCGGTAGGTTCGTTAGTGTGTCAAAAATCGAAAATTTAAGAAGGAAAAATTGAGCCATGGGTCCACGGGTGTGGCTCATGATTTGGAAGGGTAGAATAAATCATAAAAAGGTTATGGTAAAAATTTGGGATCAAAATGACGAGTTTTGGATTTATTCGGGATTTAATCGCCGCACGAAACGCTAATTAACGAGTTAATTGAAACGCCTAGTTTTATGCGTAATAAAATTATGAAAAATTAGGTTAAGCTTAAATAATTATAAAAAGTCTAAGTTTTTAATTTGGGAATTTTATATTAAGGTTGGTTTAATTCGGGATTAAAACGCGTTAATATGTCTTATTTAAAGATTAATTTAAAAGTCCTCGATTTAAGCTAAATAAAAATACGAGAAAATTCATGTAGGCTTAAATAATTATTTGGGACATGTTAGAGTCAAGAAATCAAGAAAACGTCAAGAAACGTAAAATGTCAAGTCCAGGGGTAAAACGGTCTTTTTACACCTAGAAATTAGTAAACGTCATGGCAGTGTCCTAAATGCTATTTTTATGATATTATGATTATTTTTAAATGTTCATGATTAAATTATGATTTTTAAATGTCTAAAGGGATTTTATGATTTAAGGAAGATATTTAAAAGACATGTTGCATGCTTGGTTTCCAAAACAAAATGTTATGTTATGCATGATTTTTATAAAGTGATGAGAATGTAAATGTTGAAGGAAGTGAGTGATTGTGACTAATTCGTTAATGTTGGCGACGTCGTGAGGGTTATGGTCCCAGTGGGAGCCCGACGATCGTATTTTCATTATTACGAATATGAGGTTTGAGGTAAGAATGGGAGTATCGTGAGGGGAGAAGGCCTTAGAGGGAGCCCATGCATGGGAGAAGGCCCCAGAAGGAGCCCCGACGATCGTATTTCTATTCGAATCATGATAGACCAATGCTCAATTGACCGGTGAGAGTGTTGCTGATGTCTCCGCCGCCCTAGTACTGTGGTTTCACGCAGATGGATCCATCGATTTTTCATGTTCATTTCATGTCAGGAAAGTCACAATCAACGATCTGAATTCAACAAAAGTAAAAGGAAAAAAGAAAAAATGTTTATGATCATGAAAAATGTTTTATGTCATGTTGAGGAAAAAGGAAAAAAGGTTGAGGTTTGTGAAATGCACGTCATGAAAATGTTTATGCTTAAGTTTATGCATCATAAAAATATTTATGAAAATGGTCATGTTTGAAGTTTATGCATCTTCATGAAAACGATATTTTAAGTACACGTATTTTTCATTGTTATATGTTGACTGTATTACGTATTACTTGTTATCAAGATTATGGTGTGTTGAGTCTTTAGACTCACTAGGTGTGATGGATGCAGGTGAGGTTGAGGGAGGCCTTGGCGGATGATCCTATTGGACTGTCGCTGCACATAACCCGAGAATCAGCGCTACTATTTTTCGCATTATGTTTTATGATTACTGATTTAAGATAAAGATTTTTAAGACTATTTATTTATGCTTTTGAGAGATTTTTGAGAGGTTTAGTATGGATATTCTTTTCAAATTATTGCTTTTTAGGTTTGGTAAACAGTAGACGATTTCAGTTTTACGACTATTTAGCCTGATTTTTAAATGCTAGATGATTGGTATTTTATTTTAAAAGGGGAAAATATTTTATATATGACCGAAAATTGAGTGTAAAATATAAATTTTCTAGTACTTTTAAATCAATAAAAAGGGCAAGACGTTTCAGTTGGTATCAGAGCAAAGGTCCTGTAAAAGATTGTGCCACCATCAGCGCCAGGAAGATCAGTAGTCAAGCCTCAACTTGTAAGTTTACATGCTTTATATGATTTTATGATGTTACCTGCATAATTATATGAATTATATGTTTACGTCACATGTTTAATAGCATTATAAGGATATATGTTTTATATGCATTAGAATTTTCATACTGTGATACGATATGAATTAAGAAATTATTTGATTTCAACGCATGTTGGTTTGGTGGTGGAATTGGACGATGTTGATTTTTGGGTCTTAGTATTGACGTTCTACTTTTTGGGCTATAGGTTAATCGTGAATATTATGAATGCTTTATGAGACACGTAGATTTTCTAAGAAAATATTTATGATTCATGGTTACTAGTTGAATTAATTTTTGGGAATTACTCATAAGTAATAATGATTCGAGGATTTACAACGACATTGGGAGTATAGAAATGTGTAAATTGGGATTTTGAGTTTTGACGAAAGGTAAGATTGATTATAGGAATTGATTTTTGGGTAAATAAGTTTAAATTTATCGAAATTATGCTATGAAAAACCTGTAGAAGAAAATTAAGAATGCCAAAAATTTATGGGTTAATTAAGGAATTATGAAAATAAGGATCAATTAAGATAATTTTTGAGGAAATTAAGAAATGATTTTTGCAAATATTAAGGAATTTGGGGACTAATGTAGCAATAAGTGATAATTGAATGGGTTAAATGATAAGAATTTTTGATGATTTAGATTGTTAAGAATATTTGAAACTTTGGGATATCTCGGTTATAATGTTATAAGGAATGTTAATCAAAGGTTTTTAAGATTGAATCAATATTAGGCTTGAAAATCTAAGCGTTAGCAGATGCGTTTGGGATTCTAGGATTAAAATATTATAAGTTGAGGAACATTTTGGGTATAAATTAAGGAAAAATAATATACGATAAGTATGGTCATTCATATTTTTATTGGGAATTGTAAGAAAAGTTGAAATTCGAGGTTATAATAGTAATAGTACTAAGTTATTATGTGTCTTTTTAAGTTGCAATTCGAAAATAAGGATTTAGAAGGAAAATTTAATTGGGATCAAGGAGACGTAAGGACCTTCTAGAATTTAAGTATTATTAGAGTAGCGCAGCGGATGCGTGGATTTTTGGGATACTAGAACTAAGTCTAAACTTTGGGTTATTAAGGATAAGCGAATTTCGAGGACGAAATTCAATTTAAGGGGGGAAGATTGTAACGCCCCGAAAATTTAAAGGTCCACGCGAACCACATGCATTTGAATTATTAAATTCTCTTGTATTTCGATTAAATGTTTTAATTGCATTAATTAATTATGTTGTGCATAATTGCATGTTTAAAATATATTTTTCTACATTGTTGCATTAAAATGTAATTTTTAAGGATATTCGAGTTGCGATCGAGGGACGGGGACCGAGGGCTGAAAATGTAAAATGTTTTTATTAAATAATTATTTTTAATTATTTAAAATATGGTTGTTGCTTTTTAGTATTTTTGAAAATAAGGAGTTATAAGGTGATTTTATACGCCGGGACGTAAATTTTATCGGTGTTGGTTTTCAACTAAAATACGAGCTTTTTGGCAACCTGTCTAATAAATTCACAAATTTATTTTAACGAAAAACTTTGTAAATTTTTTATTTAAATCCTAATTAGATTAATGGGCCTAATTTAATGGCTTATTAGGCCTAAGACCCAATAGTAAACTAATTAGTATTTAAAGTGTTAAAAAACCTTAAACCCTTCACTTTTGCAATTGTAACTCACTTCCACACTTTTTATTTCTGAAAAATTCTCTCCCAACTCTCCACGATACACACGACAGCACACACATCAAATTTTGGAAGAAGTTTCGGTTTTGCAAGGGTAGCTTCCTAGCCATCGTCTCCTCGTCCCGTTCTTCGTCGTCACCGGTTTTTCGTGCGTATATAACGCAAAGGCACGCCATACATCTCCTTTTCTCGTCTATCACATCGTATTATTGTTTAGATTATATTTGAATGAAAAGCATGAGGTTTTTATGAATATTTTCGAAATATTGCATGTACATGAGGTAAACTTGTGAATTGTTGTTCCAAAAACATGTTTCATATGTGTTGAGGGATTGCCATGATTTAGGTAATGATCAAGCATGATTTACACGTCCTAAGAGGTCCTAGAAAACTCACGACACGCTGTACATAAAAGCAAGATGGAACTGTATGCTATATTGAAGGGCCGAGAGTGTGTGGTTCATGCATGTGGCTCGTTCTCCTTGCATGGGGTTATGGGGCTAGCCAGGGCTGGTTAGGGGCTTGGCCAGGGTCAGTTTCGAAGGCCAGGTAGGGTCCTAGGGTGGCTAGGATCGAGGGAGGCGGGTGAGGAAGAGCCCTTGCGAGAAGGGACTCTTCACGCGTAAGAGTTCAGGGTGGCCGAGAGTTCCAGGGGCCATGGCTTGGTCTGGGGGCAAGCTAGGTGGTCTAGGTGGTGCCTTAGGGTGGTCCAGTGAGGGTTAGGAAGGGCTGGGCTCGGTAGTAGCCTGGGTAAGAACCTCCACGAAATTATAGCAGCAGGAGCGTGAGGGAGGCATGGGGGCGAGGCTGTTGTCCTTTGGTTCAGGGGCTTCGCTGCTTGGGTTTAGGGCTTGGACTGGTCTGGGTCGAGTCTGGACGTGGTCAAGGGTCAGTGAGGGTCCGAGGTGGTCGGTGGTTAAGGGGCTGGAAGAGTCCTAGTGGCACTAGGAAGATATAGGCGTGAGAGGCTCCATGAGCGCAGGATCTGTAGTCATGTTCCAGCAAGTTTTGGTAGGCCCAAGGCTTGTTTTACGGGCTAGGCTTGGTCAGTAGGGTCCATAGATGGGTTGGCTAGGTTTTGGCTCAATGTGGCTCGGGCGTGGCTCGAGTAAATTGGGAGATGGCTCGGTAGGTTCGTTAGTGTGTCAAAAACGAAAATTTAAGAAGGAAAAATTGAGCCATGGGTCCACGGGTGTGGCTCATGATTTGGAAGGGTAGAATAAATCATAAAAAGGTTATGGTAAAAGTGTGGGATCAAAATGACGAGTTTTGGAATTATTCGTGATTTAATCGCCGCATGAAACGCTAATTAACGAGTTAATTGAAACGCCTAGTTTTATGCGTAATAAAATTATGAAAAATTAGGTTTAAGCTTAAATAATTATTAAAAATCAAACTTTTAATTTGGGAATTTTATATTAAGGTTTGGTTAAATTCGGGATTAAAACGCGTTAATATGTCTTATTTAAAGATTAATTTAAAAGTCCTCGATTTAAGTTAAATAAAAATATGGGAAAATTCATGTAGGCTTAAATAATTATTTGGGACATGTTAGAGTCAAGAAATCATGAAAACGTCAAGAAACGTAAAATGTCAAGTCCAGGGGTAAAACGGTCTTTTTACACCTAGAAATTAGTAAACGTCATGGCAGTGTCCTAAATGCTATTTTTATGATATTATGATTATTTTTAAATGTTTATGAAATGTTCATGATTAAATTATGATTTTTAAATGTCTAAGGGATTTTATGATTTAAGGAAGACATTTAAAAGACATGTTGCATGCTTGGTTTCCAAAACAAAATGTTATGTTATGCATGATTTTTATAAAGTGATGAAAATGTAAATGTTGAAGGAAGTGAAGTGATTGTGACTAATTCGTTAATGTTAGCGACGTCGTGAGGGTTATGATCCCAGTAGGAGCCCGACGATCGTGTTTCCATTATTACGAATATGAGGTTATGAGGTTTGAGGTAAGAATGGGAGTATCGTGAGGGGAGAAGGCCCCAGAGGGAGCCCATGTATGGGAGAAGGTCCCAGAGGGAGCCCCGACGATCGTATTTTTATTCGAATGATGATAGGCCAAGGCTCAGTTGACCGGTGAGAGTGTTGTTGATGTCCCCGTCGCCCAGTACTGTGGTTTCATGTAGATGGATCCATCGATTTTTGCATGTTCATTTCATGTCAGGAAAGTCAGAATTAACTATCTGAATTCAACAAAAGGAAAAGGAAAAAAAGGAAAAATGTTTATGATCATGAAAAATATTTTATGTCATGTTGAGGAAAAAAGGAAAAAGGTTGAGGTTTGTGAAATGCACGTCATGAAAATGTTTATGCTTAAGTTTATGCATCATGAAAATATTTATGAAAATGGTCATGTTTGAAGTTTATGCATCTTCATGAAAACGATATTTTAAGTACAAGTATTTTTCACTGTTATATGTTGACTGTATTACGTATTACTTGTTATCAAGATTATGGTGTGTTGAGTCTTTAGACTCACTAGGTGTGATGGATGCAGGTGAGGTTGAGGGAGGCCTTGGCGGATGATCCTATTGGACTATCGGTGCACATAACCCGAGGATCAGCGCTACTATTTTCCGCATTATGTTTTATGATTACTGATTTAAGATAAAGATTTTTAAGACTATTTATTTATGATTTTGAGGGATTTTTTAGAGATTTAGTATGAGCTATTCTTTTCAAATTATTGCTTTTTAGGTTTGGTAAACAGTAGACGATTTCAGTTTTACGAATATTTCACCTGATTTTTAAATGCTAGATGGTTGATATTTTATTTTAAAAGGGGAAAATATTTTATATTTTCATGTGGAAAATGTATATGGCCGAAAATTGAGTGTAAAAAAAAAAAATTTCTAGTAACTTTAAAGCAATAAAAAGGGCAAGACGTTTCAGTTGGTATCAGAGCAAAGGTCCTGTAAAGGGTTGTGCCACCATCAGCGCCAGGAAGATCAGTAGTCGAGCATCAACTTGTAAGTTTACATGCTTTATATGATTTTATGATGTTACCTGCATAATTATATGAATTATATGTTTACGTCACATGTTTAATATCATTATAAGGATATGTGTTTTATATGCATTAGAATTTTCATACGTGATACGATATGAATTAAGAAATTATTTGATTTCAATGCATGTTGGTTTGGTGGTGGAATTGGACGATGTTGATTTTTGGGTCTTAGTATTGACGTTCTACTTTTTGGGCTATAGGTTAATCGTGAATATTATGAATGCTTTATGAGACACGTAGATTTTCTAAGAAAATATTTATGATTCATGGTTACTAGTTGAATTAATTTTGGGAATTACTCATAAGTAATAATGATTCGAGGATTTACAACGACATTGGGAGTATAGAAATGTGTAAATTGGGATTTTGAGTTTTGACGAAAGGTAAGATTGATTATAGGAATTGATTTTTGGGTAAATAAGTTTAAATTTATCGAAATTATGCTATGGAAAACCTGTAGAAAAAAATTAAGAATGCCAAAATTTATGGGTTAATTAAGGAATTATGAAAATAAGGATCAATTAAGATAATTTTTGAGGAAATTAAGAAATGATTTTTGCAAATATTAAGAAATTTGGGGACTAATGTAGCAATAAGTGATAATTGAATGGGTTAAATGATAAGAATTTTTGATGATTTAGATTGTTAAGAATATTTGAAACTTTGGGATATCTCGGTTATAATGTTATAAGGAATGTTAATCAAAGGTTTTTAAGATTGAATCAATATTAGGCTTGAAAATCTAAGTGTTAGCAGATGCATTTGGGATTCTAGGATTAAAATATTATAAGTTGACGAACATTTTGGGTATAAATTAAGGAAAAATAATATACGATAAGTATGGTCATCCATATTTTTATTGGGAATTGTAAGAAAAGTTGAAATTCGAGGTTATAATAGTAATAGTACTAAGTTATTATGTGTCTTTTTAAGTTGCAATTCGAAAATAAGGATTTAGAAGGAAAATTTAATTGAGATCAAGGAGACGTAAGGACCTTCTAGAATTTAAGTATTATTAGAGTAGCGCAGCGGATGCGTGGATTTTTGGGATACTAGAACTAAGTCTAAACTTTGGGTTATTAAGGATAAGCGAATTTCGAGGACGAAATTCAATTTAAGGGGGGAAGATTGTAACGCCCCGAAAATTTAAAGGTCCACGCGAACCACATGCATTTGAATTATTAAATTCTCTTGTATTTCGATTAAATGTTTTAATTGCATTAATTAATTATGTTGTGCATAATTGCATGTTTAAAATATATTTTTCTACATTGTTGCATTAAAATGTAATTTTTAAGGATATTCGAGTTGCGATCGAGGGACGGGGACCGAGGGCTGAAAATGTAAAATGTTTTTATTAAATAATTATTTTTAATTATTTAAAATATGGTTGTTGCTTTTTAGTATTTTTGAAAATAAGGAGTTATAAGGTGATTTTATACGCCGGGACGTAAATTTTATCGGTGTTGGTTTTCAACTAAAATACGAGCTTTTTGGCAACCTGGCTAATAAATTCACAAATTTATTTTAACAAAAAACTTGGTAAATTTTTTATTTAAATCCTAATTAGATTAATGGGCCTAATTTAATGGCTTATTAGGCCTAAGACCCAATAGTAAACTAATTAGTATTTAAAGTGTTAAAAAACCTTAAACCCTTCACTTTTGCAATTGTAACTCACTTCCACACTTTTTATTTCTGAAAAATTCTCTCCCAACTCTCCACGATACACACGACAGCACACACATCAAATTTTGGAAGAAGTTTCGGTTTTGCAAGGGTAGCTTCCTAGCCATCGTCTCCTCGTCCCGTTCTTCGTCGTCACCGGTTTTTCGTGCGTATATAACGCAAAGGCACGCCATACATCTCCTTTTCTCGTCTATCACATCGTATTATTGTTTAGATTATATTTGAATGAAAAGCATGAGGTTTTTATGAATATTTTCGAAATATTGCATGTAAATGAGGTAAACTTGTGAATTGTTGTTCCAAAAACATGTTTCATATGTGTTGAGGGATTGCCATGATTTAGGTAATGATCAAGCATGATTTACACGTCCTAAGAGGTCCTAGAAAACTCACGACACGCTGTACATAAAAGCAAGATGGAACTGTATGCTATATTGAAGGGCCGAGAGTGTGTGGTTCATGCATGTGGCTCGTTCTCCTTGCATGGGGTTATGGGGCTAGCCAGGGCTGGTTAGGGGCTTGGCCAGGGTCAGTTTCGAAGGCCAGGTAGGGTCCTAGGGTGGCTAGGATCGAGGGAGGCGGGTGAGGAAGAGCCCTTGCGAGAAGGGACTCTTCACGCGTAAGAGTTCAGGGTGGCCGAGAGTTCCAGGGGCCATGGCTTGGTCTGGGGACAAGCTAGGTGGTCTAGGTGGTGCCTTAGGGTGGTCCAGTGAGGGTTAGGAAGGGCTGGGCTCGGTAGTAGCCTGGGTAAGAACCTCCACGAAATTATAGCAGCAGGAGCGTGAGGGAGGCATGGGGGAGAGGCTGCTGTCCTTTGGTTCAGGGGCTTCGCTGCTTGGGTTTATGGCTTGGACTGGTCTGGGTCGAGTCTGGGCGTGGTCAAGGGTCAGTGAGGGTCCGAGGTGGTCGCTGGTTAAGGGGCTGGAAGAGTCCTAGTGGCACTAGGAAGATATAGGCGTGAGAGGCTCCATGAGCGCAGGATCTGTAGTCATGTTCCAGCAAGTTTTGGTAGGCCCAGGGCTTGTTTTACGGGCTAGGCTTGGTCAGTAGGGTCCATAGATGGGTTGGCTAGGTTTTGGCTCAAGGTGGCTCGGGCGTGGCTCGAGTAAATTGGGAGATGGCTCGGTAGGTTCGTTAGTGTGTCAAAAACGAAAATTTAAGAAGGAAAAATTGAGCCATGGGTCCACGGGTGTGGCTCATGACTTGGAAGGATAGAATAAATCATAAAAAGGTTATGGTAAAAGTTTGGGATCAAAATGACGAGTTTTGGATTTATTCGTGATTTAATCGCCGCATGAAACGTTAATTAACGAGTTAATTGAAACGCCTAGTTTTATGCGTAATAAAATTATGAAAAATTAGGTTTATGATTAAATAATTATTAAAAGTCTAAGTTTTTAATTTGGGAATTTTATATTAAGGTTTGGTTTAATTCGGGATTAAAACGCGTTAATATGTCTTATTTAAAGATTAATTTAAAAGTCCTCGATTTAAGCTAAATAAAAATATGGGAAAATTCATGTAGGCTTAAATAATTATTTGGGACATATTAGAGTCAAGAAATCAAGAAAACGTCAAGAAACGTAAAATGTCAAGTCTAGGGGTAACACGGTCTTTTTACACCTAGAAATTAGTAAACGTCATGGCAGTGCCCTAAATGCTATTTTTATGATATTATGATTATTTTTAAATGTTTATGAAATGTTAATGATTAAATTATGATTTTTAAATGTCTAAGGGATTTTATGATTTAAGGAAGACATTTAAAAGACATGTTGCATGCTTGGTTTCCAAAACAAAATGTTATGTTATGCATGATTTTTATAAAGTGATGAGAATGTAAATATTGAAGGAAGTGAATTTATTGTGACTAATTCGTTAATGTTTGCGGTGTCGTGAGGGTTATGGTCCCAATGGGAGCCCGACGATCGTGTTTCCATTATTACGAATATGAGGTTATGATGTTTGAGGTAAGAATAGGAGTATCGTGAGGGGAGAAGGACCCTGAGGGAGCCCATGTATGGGAAAAGGCCCCAGAGGGAGCCCCGACGATCGTATTTCTATTCGAATCATGATAGGCCAAGGCTCAGTTGACCGGTGAGAGTGTTGCTGATGTCCCCGCCGCCCAGTACTATGGTTTCACGTGGATGGATCCATCGATTTTTCATGTTCATGTCATGTCAGGAAAGTCACAATTAACGATCTGAATTCAACAAAAGGAAAAGGAAAAAAAGGAAAAATGTTTATGATCATGAAAAATATTTATGTCATGTTGAGGAAAAAGGAAAAAGGTTGAGGTTTGTGAAATGCACGACATTGAAAAAGTTTATGATTAAGTTTATGCATCATAAAAATATTTATGAAAATGGTCATGTTTTAAGTTTATGCATCTTCATGAAAATGATATTTTAAGTACAAGTATTTTTCACTGTTATATGTTGACTTGTATTACGTATTACTTGTTATCAAGATTATGGTGTGTTGAGTCTTTAGACTCACTAGGTGTGATGGATGCAGGTGAGGTTGAGGGAGGCCTTGGCGGATGATCCTACTGGACTGTCGGTGCACATAACCCGAGGACCAGAGCTACTATTTTCCGCATTATGTTTTATGATTACTGATTTAAGATAAAGATTTTTAAGACTATTTATTTATGCTTTTGAGGGATTTTTGAGAGGTTTAGTATGGACTATTCTTTTCAAATTATTACTTTTTAGGTTTGGTAAAAGTAGACGATTTCAGTTTTACGACTATTTCACCTAATTTTTAAATGCTAGATGGTTAATATTTTATTTTAAAAGGGTAAAATATTTTATAAAAATATTTTCATGTGGAAAATGTATATGGCCGAAAATTGAGTGTAAAAAAAAAAAAATTCTAGTACTTTTAATGCAATAAAAAAGGCAAGACGTTTCACAGAATCTCTTTGGGATAGATTTCTTGAGATGATAATCCCAAAAAGTTCTTCAGTCCAGCTGCTTCAAGTTTGAGAAATACACCCTTGATAGCTTCGTCCTTGACAACCAGAACTGAATCAAAGTCAATATCCATTGCGTTGAAAATGTATGCAGGGACTTGATTTGCCATTGCTGGTAGTTTGAATATCTACGATAAAAAGCTATGTGTATTTGATTTGCTCTAAGAGATGTAATTCGCGTAAAGAAACTGAAATGAAGCGGGTTCCAGTTCTTATGTTTGTGACTGTTCAAATTTTTGGACACGTGTCAGTCCAAGATAAAATCGTGTGTATGTGCGGTGAAATCGTGAACAGAAGTCTAATGGACCACGGGGGGCCACGTTCCAAATTACTATTTATGAATGACATTAAATAAATGCATGATTTTATCAGTCACATGACTTAATATGGAATACTTATCGATTAATCAGTTAACTTATTGGATAAGATCAGTTAGGTCAGTAACTGAGTGATCAGTTGAAAACTGAGTCAGTTCAGTTGAAGACCAACTGATTATTGTCTTATCAATTAACCATTTAAATTCGACATTCCCCCTAAATAAATTCATATCAATAAAAGAGGGTAGAAGAAAGTCAGTCTGAATCAGTTAAGTGCATTCTCCTAACTGATGTCTCTTCGTCTTCTTCCACTTCTTCAATACGATTCTGTCTATAAATAAGATCATTGTCATTACATAACAACAACAACAATTAAGCACAGATGGGTAGAGCAAGCAGTCCCAACATACCTTTCCTCCAGCAACGCCTCTCCGTTTGGAGAGTTGGAGGCAATGCTTCGCCGTTTGGAGAGTTTGAAAGGAGCTATTGAGGATCTTGTCTTGGAAAAATTCATGTCCACCTGGACTAAATAACATGACCGCCAGACCATTCAGCGAGATGGATTAGTTGCTACTGATAAACAGAGGGAAACTAAGATCAAATATAAGAGGCATCTCGATGTTATCCATACTTCAGATCTTGCCACTGATGAAGGTATTTTAGAGTTGATGCTATTGAAGGAGCAGAGAGTGTTGGAAAATATTGTCTTTTCGGAAGGCTTCAGACGAATTTCCTTTATTGATTTGTCTAATTGGATGTCCTTTTGGCTAGAAGCCAATGATATGGAATTAAATCATGTAATATGTGAAAGATATTATCAATGAATTTGATGTTTTGATTCATTACTGTTTATTTTTTCTTCATAATAACTGATATCAGTTGACTAACTAGCAGTTGACTAACTGACAATTGATTAACTGACTAATAATTAGCAATAACTGACATATCAGTTTTAAAACAAATATAATCAAGACATATCAATTAAACGAAGAATATTGCGAAAATGAGAAAACTTAGTCTCGGGTAATGGTTTTGTGAAGATGTCAGCTGATTTCCTTCTTTAGAGCATGATCTCTGATGATATGATGTCTGACATCGATATGCTTGGTCCTTGATTGAAGAACTGGATTATATGTATTCGCAATTGTGCTTGTATTATCACAAAAGATTGGTGATTCTTTTGCAATGACTCCATAGTCTTTCAGTTATTGCTGAACCCAGAGCAGTTGAGCGCAGCAGCTTCCAGCAGCAATATATTCTGCTTAAGTTATGGAAGTTGCTATGCATGTTTGCTTCTTGCTGACCATGAAATCAGTCTGTCTCCTAGAAACTGACATGATCCACTGGTGCTTTTACGATCAAGCTTACATCCTGCATAATATGCATCTGAATAGCCAACTAAATTGAACGATGAGTCCTTAGCATACCATAAGCCCACATTTTGTGTGTCTTTAAGATATTTTAATATACGTTTGGCAGCTAAAAAGTGCGATTGCTTAGGATTTTCCTGAAATCTGGCACACATACAAACAGAAAATATAATATCAGGATGACTAGCAGTTAGGTATAATAAAGAACCTATTAGACCTCTGTAAAGTGCCGTCTCAACTGATAATCCCCCTTGATCATTATCTAATTTAGTCGAAGAACTCATTGAAGTATTTGCAGCTGAACATGTTTCCATGCCAAATTTCTTGAGCAATTCTTTCGTGTATTTGGTCTGACTGATAAAAGTACCAGTTTCCAGTTGTTTCACTTGCAGACTGAGAAAGTATGTTAGTTCACCCATCATACTCATCTCAAATTTTTCATGCATTAACTTGGCAAATTTCTTACATAATTGGCGGTTAGTTGACCCAAAATAATACCATCAACATATATTTGCACAAGTAAAATATGATCATTCTTTGAAAATTTGAACAAGGTCTTATCAACTGATCCAACAGTAAAATCATGATCAGTTAGGAATTTTGAAAGTTTTTCATACCAAGCTCTTGGAGCTTGTTTAAGACAATATAGAGCTTTGTTCAAATGATAAACATGATTAGAAAGAGAGTGATTAACAAAACCTGGTGGTTGTTCAACATATACTTCTTCCTGCAACTGACCATTCAGAAATGCACTATTCACAGTCCATTTGGTAGACTTCAAAGTTTTTGAATGAGGCATAAGCAAGGAATATTCTGAATGCTTCCAGTTTTGCAACTGGTGCATATGTCTCATCGTAATCTATTCATTCTTCTTGCCTATATCATTGTGCTACAAGCCTCGCTTTATTGCGCACAACTGAATCATCTTCGTTCAGTTTGTTTCTGTACACCCATTTCTTACATATAACAGTTTTAGAAACTGGTCTTGGAACTAAGTTCCAGACATTGTTATGAGTAAACTGATTTAGCTCTTCTTGCATAGCATTTATCCAGTTAAGGCTCAGCAAGAGCTTCATCAGTTTTTTTCGGTTCCAGTTGGGAAACAAAAGCTGAATGAATAAATGAATTAGACATTTGATTTCGAGTTCTTACCGGATCATAAGGGTTACCTATCACCGATTCTGGTGGATGAGATTTCTTCCATCTGTATTAACATTTGTTTCATCTATCTCAGCAACTGTTTCAGTTGGCAACTGAATGTTCTCTTCATTTTCAGTTGCTGCTGCTTCAGTTGGTATTTGAATAATATCATTTTGCTCTACCAACTGATTATCAGGAATAATTTCTTGTTCAACTGATTGATCCAGCACTTCTAGTTCTGGTGTTTGAAGGATATTTTGATTGATGTGATTTCTTCTTCACATCATCCTCCAAACTTATATCTGTAAAGCGATCAATTAGCTCAACTGGATCAGTTGGCTTATCACACTACAAGAATAATTGCTTGTGGTGACATTCATAAATGTCATCATATTCAATATTTAGTGACATTTAAGTTTTAGTGACACCTCCAACAAATGTCATCTATTCCAATGTCGTCTTAAACTTACTGACATTTTTTAATGTCATTATAAGATGTTAATAACAACTTCATACGTGTTACTAATTATTCATATAATGACAATTTTAAATGTCAGGAAAACTCATGTTTAAATACATTTATAGATGTCTTGTTATTATAGTAATAATGACAAATTTATATGTCAGTTAAAATCATTTATAATGACAACTAAAAGTGTCGTGTATGTTATTTATAGTGACAATAACAAATGTGGGAATATTTGGGTTGGATAAATATAGGAGGAGGGAAAATTAGATAAAATAAATGTGAGAATAAAGAAAACATATTAGATTAGTTATCCTGACATTTTTAATTGATGTCATTTTTTATATGGAGGGAGACAATTATTTTCCCTCCTCCAATATTTATCTAATCCAAATATTCTCACACTTATTTATAGTGAAATTTTTTAGTTTTTAATGATTTTTTACGATGTGGGAAAAGTAATTGTTTCCCTCCATATAAAAGATGATCAATTAAAAATGTCATGATAACTAATCTAATATGTTTTTTTATTTTACACATTATTAATTTTTTACAAGTGTCATTATTAAGTATTTGTAATAACATTTAATTAAAAAGTGTCTAAAAAAAAGTGTCACAATAGCCATTTATTGTTGTAGTGTCAGTTAGTACAGATTCATCAAATACCAATGAATTGACTTTTCGACATTCAAAGTGCATGTGTTAAATACTCTATAAGCTTTACTAACTGATGAATAACCAAGAATTATTCTCTCTGCATATTTAGCATCAAAAGCTTTTAAATGATTTTTGCCATTATCGAGAATAAAACATCTGCAGCCGAATATTTTGAAATAAAAAACCATAGTTTTACGTCCATTCCAGATCTCATATGGCGTTTTCAAATGATTTTTATTAATCATCGATCTGTTCTGAGTGTAACACGCAGTGTTTACTGCTTCTGCCAAAAGCCTCTGAGAAATATCAAAATCAATAAGCATTATTCTAGCAGCTTCTTTAAGGATTCGATTTCTTCTCTCAGCTACACCATTTTGCTGAGGAGTTCTTGCTGATGAGAGCTAATGCTTGATCCCAGTATTTTCTAAAAATTGTGAAAGATTTTGATTGTTGAATTCAGTCCCTTGATCATTTCTTATTCTATCAATACCAACTGATTTTTCATTTAATAATCTTTTGAAAAGTTTAATCAATTGTGCAGCAGTTTGGTCTTTGGATTTTAGAAAGATAACTCAAGTAAATATTGAAAAATAATCAACGATCACCAAGGTGTATTTCATTTTCCATAAACTCATGACTGGTATATGACCAAAAAGATCCATATGCAGCAGTTCTAAGCATCTGGAGGATGATTTACTCCTCTTGTTATTAAATAAAGATCTTACTTGCTTACCAAACTGACATGCTGAACAAATTTTATCCTTTGAAAAATCTATTTTGGGCAAACCAGTTACAAGATCATGGTTACTCAGATAAGCAATAGACTTAAAATATATGTGGTTCAAACTTTTATGCCATAACCAGTCCTTAGAAGATTTTGAAACTATAAAACAAACTGGTGCATTAGGTTGATCATTCCAACTGACTTTGTAAGTATTTCCACAACAATTGCAAGTTAAAATGATCTTATCAGTTGAGTTTCTAACTGTGCAAGTGTGTATGTTGAACTAAACTGGAAATTGTTGTCACATAATTGACTGATGCTAATCAACTTATACTTCAAATTCTCAACTAGTAAGACATCTTTGATAGTAAAGTTACCATGGATAAGCTTAATCTTACCCACAGTTTTACTTTTAGAGTTGTTTTCAAAACTGATGTCTGGACCAATGTATTTGATCAGTTGGGATAGAGAATTTGCATTCTCTGTCATATGCCGCGAGCATCCACTATCCAGATACCAGATTGATTCTTTGTTTGTACCTGTCACCTACAATCACACACAATGAATAATTTTGGTACCCATATCTATTTGGGTCCTAACTAGACTTGGATCAGTCTGACTGACTTTCCACTTGCTGTGCTCCAAATGGTTTTTCCCGGCTTCTGTGTGCTTGGTGTGTTGAGTGCAGATGAGGCAATATGTGCTTTAGCCTTGTTCAACTAGTTTTTCAACCGATATCTTTTCTGAACTGGTTTACAGTTATGGTAATTGGAATAGTCATTTGGAGAAATCAGGTGTTTATTGCCGAACCTTTTAGGTGGACAGCTACACGAATCAGTTGAAGTTTTAGGGCTATAACTAATTCCATACCTTTTAGCCTTGTTCTTATTTTCAATAGGCTGTTCAACTGGTCTACTCGGCTCAGGTTGTTCTTGTACCACAAATGATTTGACGAAGTGAATATATTTCTCTTTGACTATGTTCAGGTTTTGGCTGAGTATCACTGATAGAAGTTTCATCATGATTGCTAAAGCCTAAACCAGTTTTATCGGTAACTGATTTTTGCATATCTTGCATTTCAGCTAGTGTAACTGATGATTTATTCAATGCCTGAACACTACAAAAAAATTCCCAACGACAACGCCCTTTTAAAACTGTTGTTAAAACCCCTGTTGTAAAGGGTTCGCTCAAAGACAACGATTTTTTAGCGTTGTTATAGCTACAATTTGCGACGGTTTTTAAAAAAATCGTCGCAAATAAAATTAGCGACGGATTTATGCAAAACCGTCGCTAATTAGCGATGGTTCTATAAATCGTCGCTAATATTTTAAGTAAAATAAAAAAATTACTTTTAATAATTTAATAAATCTAAAAATCTTACAATCTTACTATGCTAACAATATTCCTGATCTTAATTAACACTTAAAAATTTACCAAAAATTAAAGTGAAAAAATCTACCATAAATCGAAACTAAAATCGTGTAAGAGATAAAAATTTTAAGTGTTGTGAAGTGGTAAAATTGTGTAAGAGAGAAAAATTTTAAGTATTGTGAAGTGGGTGGAAGAAAATGGATCGAAAATGCGGGTATTTATAGAAAGTTTGCGACGGTTATTGATAAAATCGTCGCTAATTATGACGGTATTTTCAAAGTTTAAATTTTCCGACGGTTTGGCTTATAACTGTCGCTATATTTAGCAACAGTTGTGCTAAAACCGTCGCTAAATTTAGCTACGATTTTAGTAAAATCCGTCGCTAAATTAAAACACGCTAATCGACAACGATTTTCTAAAACCGTTGTCGATTGTCCAAAAAAACACGCTAATAGACAACGGTTTATAGAACCGTTGTCATAAACGCTTAAAGACAACGGTTTTATAGAACCGTTGTCATTGACCCTAAAAACCGTTGTCTTTGACCCCCAAAAGACAACGGTTTTTTATAAAATCGTTGTCTTTGCTTAAAAAAACGTTCTACGACAAAGGTTTTTACTAAAACTGTTGTCGTATGTGTGTTGTTGATTACTAAATTTTTTGTAGTGGAACAAGCTCAGTTTGCTTTGAATTCTCAAGCGCTAACTGCTGAATCATATATTGATTCTTGCTTCTTTCAGCATTCAGCTCAGCAATATCTCGTTAAGACTCAACAGTTCAAATGATTTATCAGTTTCAGTTTTATCATCATTGGGATCAGTTTGCTTTGCTTTGGCCTTTTCAACTGAGAGAGAAAGCTTGTGATACTCGTTGACCATGTCATGTAATGTGGAAATAAGTTCATCACGTGTAAAGTCAGTTGAACTAAAATCGAATATCTGTTCACTGGTTGATTCTAGTTCTGTGTCATCAGCCATCAGGCACTTGACTTCCTCATCATCGCTGGAGCTGCTCAAGCTCTCAGGTTCTGATTCATCGCTGTCAGATTCAGCTCATTTGGATTTACTTTCCTCAGCTAGAAGAACTTTGTGTTTCTTTCTGAATGATTTATTATCATATTTTGTTCTTCTCCCGTGCTCATGTGATTTCTTTCCCTTTTCAACTGACACTCTTCGACTATGCTTCTTTGTCTTAGGACACTCAGCAATGAAGTGTCCAGTTTTGTAACAGTTGTAGCAAGCATTTTATTTTTCCTTGGTGTTATTCCTCTGATATTGTCTTTGAAAAGAGCCTTGATTTCTTCTCATGAATCTTCCAAATTTTTTGACAAATAATGACATTGCGTCATTACTTAACTGATCAGCAGTTTTCTCAACTGAATCAGTTGGTTCCAGTTTGACAATACTAAGAGCTGTTGTAGCTGCTGGTGTGGAAGGTTTTCATTCTCTCGTCTGCAACTCGAACTAATAGGCCTTCAGATCAAAAAATAGATCATGTAATTCGACCTTATTCAGGTCCTTTGATTCTATCATAGCCATTGTCTTAACATCTCATTCCTTGGGAAGATCTCTGACTACTTTCGCCGCTATTTCTTTATTTGAGTACACCTTTCCAAGTGCATTCAATTCGTTTATTATGCCGCTGATTCTCTCATCATATTCGTGCATAGATTCTCCAATCTTCATTTTAATATTATCGAATTTTTGAACAGAAACTGAAAGTTTATTCTCTTTTCTTTGTTCATTGTCTTCGCAGAGCTGAGTCAACTTCTCCCAGATTTCTTTTGCAGTCTTGCACATCTTTATTTTGATGAAAGTGATTTTATCCAACGTTTTGTACAAGATATCTTTGGCCACATTGTCCAAGTTGGCTTTTCTTTTGTCCTCTGCCGTCCATTCTTCTCTTGGGTTTTCAATACGGTGTGGTGCACCATCAGTTATGGAAACAGCAGTATTTGCTTTCAGTATTCTCATGGGTCCGTCAGTAATGACATACCACATGTCATCATATTATGCAGCTAGATGAGGCCTGCATTCTGATCATCCAGTCATCGAACTCTTCTCTTGAGAACATTGGAATTTTGTTGAAGGAAGACAATGTAATCAAATTTTGTAGGTAGGAATATTCAGGAAGAAGATTCAACTACTCTGATACCACTTAATAGGATCGGTTGGTAGGTGAAAGAGTGTTTAGAAGGGGGGTTGAATAAACACTTGACAATTTTACCATTTTTTCAAACAATGAGTCAGTTTAGTGATAAACTGAACTCAAGAATCTTGTTATGTCACTGTCAATAAGTTAACTAATGAAAGTGCGGAAATAAACTGACTGACAAATATAATAAAACTGAAATTAAGAGACACAAGATTTATGGATGTTCGGAGATTTCAATCACCCTGTGTCATCTCTTCTATCAAGAAGATAGGATATTCACTAAAAGACTTTGATCAATACAAGACTTGTACAGACCCCCTTCGGTTTTGGACTTAACAATGCCAAACTGAAACTCTTAGTTTCAATACAGTCTATCAGTTCTCAACTGATTTGAAACTACTTTGGACAAATGATTTCTATAAGATCGAATATTACAACGATATGTGTTTGTGCTTGTAAACTCAATGTATAGCCTTGAATGCTATGAATGTATATGCTAAGTGTGAGATTTTGAAATCTTTTGAATATGAATAGAAAGCTTGTGAGGAGATTTCAGCAGAATAACAACTTGTTAGTTTGGTTCGTTATATGTTCTCAGCTGTTCTTCTCGGCTATTTATAGTCTTTACTTCCAATGGTAACAATGAATGCGTTTGAATCTTTCAATCCATTATTTGCCACGTCAATTTCCTTTTGACAATCGTACACTGTAGCATTACTGAAATGCGGCGTTCCCACTACATGTTGCAGTCTGCCTTTGTACAATTGTCGGTTGATAGCTACATTCCTTAACTGATGACGTGTCAAACTGTTTTATCAGTTTGACATAGCTGATAGAATTAGCTAATAGCTCCCAACTTATTGTAGTAAAACTGATCAGTTCCAACTGATCATCCAGTCGACTACATAGTTCAGTTGCCTTATCTGCGCACTAATCTTCAGTTAGGCAGCCAATAATTTGCGTATTTTTAGATCAGTTCTTTTCAGTCTTCTTGATCAGTTTGTTCAATCTTTATACGCTCGGTTTGTCAAACTTCCAAAATTAAGTTTCCAACAAAATGTTAATTTTGAAAATTTATGGAATTAACCCTTAAACTTGGGGTATAATATTTTTTAATGAATTATGTGCCTTAATTAATCTAATTAATTGGTATTTAAGCATATTAGGATTTCAATGATTTAAATTAGTAATTTTCAAAATTTGGGTGTCAATCTTTTAAATTAAGGGGTGAGATTTAATTTAATTATCTAGTGTTTATCTAATTGTTTACTAATGATCAAAACCCTAAACTAAAGCCTTTTTATATAAACCTAATTAACAAAAAAAAAATAGAGAGGAAACTCACGCACACAGCCACCACACCAAGAACACACACTCCTTACACACACTTATCAGCCGTGACTTCCTTGTACTTAGGAGTCTCGATTTTGATTGTTTTATTGGTCATATCATCACCAATCACTCACCCACACGTAGCACAGTTGGTTCACGCCATTTTTACGCAAGAAATGCAAACGAAACGTCGCTCCGATCTCCCACCAACTTTCCCGTAACGAAATTCGACGGTTCGAGCGTTCAAAAAAGCAAAGGCATGTTTTAATCCTTCTTTACGCATCAGTCTTGTTATATTATGTATTTTGATATAAATTATGCATGAAAAATTCGTTTGTTACATGCTAGATGGGATGCAAACCGTTTATGAAAAATTTCAGTGCATGATTCAAGCTTTCTTCCAAATTTTTTTGGTGTGTGCTCTGGTTGAATCCCTCTGGAATTGCTGCTGCTGTATGGATATGAATTGTAATGTCTTTCGACGTGGTTAAATGAACTGGTAAGGGTAGAAAGGGCCTGGAGGAACATCACGGCTGCTGGAAAGGAATTGGGGTTGTGCGATTCTTTTTGCATGCGTGTAGGGCTGTTGTTGTCCGGGAGTCAGGTTCAGTGGAGGGCCAAGTCTATGGCTTGTGGCTATGGTCTGGGACGTGGCTTAGGGTCCTAGGATGAGTCTTGTGGTGGTGGTTCATGCCATGGCTGGCAAGGAAAAGCGCTGGAACTAGAACACTACAGCTGCTCAGGTTGGGGTACATTTAGGTGCTGTATGGTTCGAGCTTATGGTTTCTGACAGGGGCTGGGTTGGGGCTCTTGGCTATGGTTTAGCCAGTCTCTAAGGGTCCTAGTATGAGCCTAGTTAAGGCGGTTCATGGCTTGGTTGGCTAGAGAAAGTGCTAGAACCAGAAATATGAAAGCTGCGCAGATTGAGTCCCATGAAGGAGCTGTCACGGTTTGGGCTTGTTTGAGGCTTGGCTGCGGGTCTATGCTGGAAAAGGCTGGACCAGGGTCTCATAGGATGTTTAAGGGTTGAGTCTAGGGCTTGGTTCGGGCCCGTTTCGTGTTAGTTTAGGCATGAAGGCGTGAGAAGCGTATAGGTGCCATATTGCGTCTCCATAGACTTTTTTCTTGGATAGGCTATTGTTCACGTTTTCTTGGGTATTGGTCATGGTCCGGGGCTGGTTTAGGCTCTTGGACAGTAGGTTAGAGTTTGGCTAAGTATGATTCGAGTCCCGGGCCGTTCGGTAGGTCGTAAGCTATTTTATTTAAATCGGGAATCATACGCGTCTGAGTGCATCTTTGGGCTATTTTTTGTTGGTTAAATAATGAGATTTTGGCCGCATGTCCTGAGCATTCCAACGAGGCCCACAAAGTTTGTAAGTATGATCGACGTGCAAAATATTTTTATTTTGGAGGTATGTGATTTGTCTAGTGGTCACCCGATAAAGCACGACTGGGGATTTGTGATTATGGGATTGGAAAGCAGTAAAGCATGATCGAGGACATCTCCACCCGTAAAGTATGACCGGGGATTTATTTATGTGGGAGTAGGCATCTTTTCAAAAGGCTGTGATGATCTCTGCCAGCTCAGTACTGTGGTTTAGTTTGATCAGACGATTTATGTTACGGGACACTTGCTTGGAACATATTTCAATGCAAAATTAAGTTTGTTTATGTATGTTATGATGGAAGCACTTTTATGAAAATGTTTATGTAGTTATGGCACGTCTACATTTATGTATGTCCTGTTGTTATTTCGTACATGTTACTTTCAAATGCATGTGATTTTATTATCTACTATTTTCTATTCATGGTTTTTGCATGTTGAGTTTTTAGGCTTACTAGACTTGATCGATGCAGATGTTGATACTTTTGAGGAGACTGGAGGTGCTGACCAGTGAGCTTGCTCGGACTGTGTGCAGTGCAAACCCAAGGACCGCTATTGTTATGAAAGGATTTTATGCACGTTAAACTTTTTAATCTGATTTTTATTTATTCAAAATTTTGTTGGCAAACAAGTATTTTCAAATGCTCGTTTTGGTTAACGCTTTTACTAGAGTGATGAATGATATTTTTTTTGTGCCATGGAAATGTTTTTTACTTGAATTATTTTAAATAATTTAGTCGATCATTTTATTTAAATTCAGAAGGGCGACGGTTTACTATTTAAATAACAAAATTTTTATTTCTCGCAAATTTTAAAGTAGTATTAGTTACTCTATACGGGATGTTACTATGGTTATCAGAGCCAAGTTCCTGTGAATGGTTGTGCCTACTGCCGGTTGCGAGAAGCTCATGAAGTCACGCCTCAAGTCTGTAAATTTTAAATTTTTTTCTGTGTCGGGAGCATCAAAAATATGATTTTGTTATATGCATGTTTAAGTTTTGATTCACCTTTAGTCTATAAAACTGAATATTATTTTCTTGCATGTTGGTTACGTGTTGGGTTTGATTTTGGAACAGTATGCCTCCTAGACGTTTGGTTGCCTGTGAGATTCGAGAGGAAGTCCTTGAGGCTCGTGGCGAGGAGAGGGTTACTCCTCCACGTCCACTACTTGATTTACAGGTGCAGATGCTTGCTGGAATGACTCAATTCTTCGTAAAGTTTGCGGGGAATAATGCTGGTATAGACACGGGTATGAGGAATAGGCCAGAAGCATTGTATGAGCGCTTCCGGAGGATGGAACCCAAGGAATTTTCAGGGAAGACTGACCCGTTAGTAGCTGAGGGATGGATTAAGTCCATTGAGGTGATCTTTACCTTCATGGAACTAGAGGATGTAGATAGGGTCAGACGTGCTACTTATTTGTTATCAGGAGATGCCAGACTGTGGTGGGAGAGTGCATCTGTGGTGGTGAATTTGCAGACCCTTACTTGGGATGGTCTCAAGGAGGTGTTTTAATCCAAGTACTTTACTGAGGAGATTCGCTCCCAATTGACCAGGAAGTTCGTGACTTTGAGACAGGGAGACCGCAGCGTGGTGGAGTTTGTGAGGATGTTTGAGCAGGGATGTCACTTTGTGCGCTTGATAGCTAACGATGCTAGAGAGCACTTCCTTGATGGTTTATGGCCGATCTTGCACCGTGATGTTCGAGTGGCTGGTCTTACTACCTATCTTGTTGTTGTATCTACAGCCTCTGCGGTTGAACAAGACCAGAAAGATATTGAGAATGACAGTCATGGCAAGAGGCCCTATCAGGCGCCCCAGCTACACCATTACTAGCAGCAATACAAGAAGCCATTTCAGGGGCAGCAGGGTAAGAGACTGTTTCAAGGACAGCTGAAAGGCAAGGGTCCATTTCCTCAGAAGAAGGCCCCTCAGAAATCTGCTGATTATTCGGTGTGCCCAAAGTGCAGCCGCAGACATGAGGGACAGTGTTTATGGGGTACGGGCAAATGCTTCAAATGTGGAGCCAGTGACCACATGCTTAAAAATTGTTCACAATGGAAGCAGTCGATGTAGGGCATAGTCTTTGCCATGCATGCCGAAGAGGCAAATCCAAACAATACATTGCTGACAGGTAGATAATTTAATTTAGCATTGTATTATTTATTGGAAAATTGTTATGCATGTTTCGAAATCTTGAGTGGTTAGTAGACTGAATTTATGAAATTTTTATGGTAATACTAGCATGCTGATTTCTAATTTTTTTTAGACTATTTTCTTGATAGTGGATCTAATCTGTGCATGATGTTAAGTTTAGCCTTTTTCGAGAATCGTAAGTTTAAATGTTATGCTAACATCATCCCAGGAAATATCTTCATATCATGAGTAGCCACGAAGGCCTTGTTAGATTCTGGGGCTACTCACTCCTTTATATCAGAAACCTTTGTGAATTATCTGGGTGTCAAGTCCATTGGACTCGACGTAAGTTACTCAATGAAAGTTCCATCTGGAAAGAATTATCAGCTTCCAACTTGGTCAGGGACATAGATCTTGAACTACATGGCCATCTAGTCTATGCTGATCTTATTTTACTTCTCGTTGCCAGAGTTTGATATCATTCTGGGCATGGATTGATTGATGAAGAACAGAGTTTTGATCGATTTTCAACGGAGATTGATTTTGATTAGGCTGTTGGGCATGGAGCAGTTCCTATTCGAGCCAGTAGATGGAGAAGCTTACCTCGTATGATATCTTGCATTCAGGAAAGGAAGCTTATTGCTAAGGGGTGCCGGGCATTCTTCCAAGTATTATTTCATCCCCTGATGCATCCAGTCCATTGCTATCAGATGTGCCAGTTGTCAGGGACTTTCTTGGTGTATTCCCAGACCACGTCACTAGTATACCACCAGAGAGTGAGGTGGAGTTCGCTATTGATCTCATGCCAGGTACTGTGTCAATCTCCAAGGCACCATATCGTTTAGCGCTATTATATATGTTAGAGCTCAAACATTAGATTCAAGAGCTTCTTGACAAAGAATTTATTACCCTAGTTTCTCACCTTGGGGCGCACCAGTGCTTTTCGTGAAGAAGAAAGATGGAAGAATGAGGCTATGTATCGACTACCGATAGTTGAATAAAGTAACAATTAAGAACAAGTACCCGTTACCAAGGATCAATGATTTATTCAATCAATTGCAGGGAGCTACCATGATCTCTAAGATAAATCTACGTTCTGGGTATCATCAACTAAGTGTAAAAAACGCAGACGTGCATAAGACAGCATTCAGGACTCGCTATGGGCGTTACAAGTTCTTAGTAATGCCGTTTGGGTTGACAAATGCTCCAACGATCTTCATGGATATCATGAATCGCGTGTTTTCAGCCGTACTTGGATCATTTCGTCATAGTATTCATTGACGACATTCTTATCTACTCGAGGAATCAACAGGAGCATAGTCATCATTCGCATACAGTTTTGCAAGTCTTGCAGAGCCATAGGTTGTTTGCGAAGTTCAGTAAGTGTGAATTTTGGTTGGAGAAGGTTTGCATTGAAGTTGATCCGTTTTAAAGTGGCAGCAGTGAAAGAATGGATCGAACCGAGGAACACATCTAAGATTTGCAGTTTCCTAGGCCTGGCAGGTTATTATAGACAATTCATTCAGGGTTTCACCGTACCACTTACTTCGTTGACTAAGAATAATGTCAAGTTCGTTTGGAGTGAGGATTGTCAGAAGAGATTCGATACCTTGAAGCAAGCTCTCATCTCAGCGCCAGTTTTAGCCATGCCATCAGGACAATGTAACTTTGTATTGTACACAGATGCTTCTAAGCTTGGTTTAGGCGCAGTTATGATATAGCACGATCAGGTTATAGCATATGCCTCGAGACAGTTGAAGGTGCATGAGAAGATCCGACTCATGATCTCGAGTTAGCCGCCGTTATCTTTGCTTTGAAGATATGGAGACACTACTTGTACGGCGAGAAATGCCAGATATTTACTGATCACGAGAGTCTCAAATATTTCTTCACACAGAAGGAGCTGAACATGCGACAAAGACGATGGTTGGAGTTGGTAAAGGACTACGATTGTGACATTAGCTACCATCCAGGGAAAGCTAATTTTGTGGCAGACGCATTGAGCAGAAAAAAAAATAGCAGTGGTAGCACAACTGTCAGTGCAGAGACCTCTTCAGTCAGAAATTCAAAGGTTTGGTCTAGAGATTTATTTTAAGGGAAGAGCTCCTAAGTTATCTACTTTGATAGTTCAGTCTTCATTGCTAGACCGCGTTCATAGAGGTCAGTCTTCAGACGAGCAGTTACATAAGTGGAGACAAAAATCTGAAGCTAAGGGCAGTGTACTCTATACAGTGGTTGATGGTATTGTTAGATACAGAGGTAGAATGTGTGTGCCTAGTTTTGATTCAATTAGAGATGATATCTTGTCAGAGGCACATACATCTCCGTATTCAATCCATCCAAGGAGTACCAAGATGTATAAGGATTTGCAGATGATTTATTGGTGGCAAGGAATAAAGCAAGACATTCAACGCTTTGTATCTGAGTGTCTAACTTGTCAGCAGGTGAAAGCAGAACATCAGAGACCAGCTGGGATGCTAAAGCCACTTCCTATTCATGAGTGGAAATGGGAGAATATCACCATGGATTTTGTAGTTGGGTTGCCGAGGTTAGTTGGGGGATCTAATGCTATTTGGGTTATATTTGATCGACTTACTAAATTGGCACACTTCTTACCGGTAAAGATGACTTTCTCCATGACTCAGTATGCAGAGCTCTATATTCGAGAGATAGTCAGATTGTACGGAATCCTAGTTTTGATTGTGTCTTACAAGGATCCGAGGTTCACATCGTCCTTCTGGAAGAGTTTACATTCAGCTATGGGGACGAAGTTGCTTTTCAGTACATCATTTCACCCTTAGACAGATGGCTGGTCTGAGAGAGTGATTCAGATTTTGGAAGATTTATTGCGAGCATGCGTGATCGATTTCCATGTAAATTGGGAATCGAAGTTACATTTAGTGGAGTTCACCTATAACAACAGTGGTCAAAATCCGAGACGGGATGAAGACTGCTCAGAGTCTTCAGAAGAGTTATGTTGATAAGAGAAGAAGGTATCGAATTTGCCATAGGGGATCACGTGTTTGTGAAGATAGCACCTTTGAAGGGTGTTATGAGATTTTGGAAAGAGAGGCAAATTGAGTCCGAGATTCATATGACCATTTGAAATCCTTGACAGAGTAGGAACACTGGCTTATCGTGTAGCCCTACCGCAGAATCTGGTTGGAGTACACAATTTGTTCCATGTTTCTATGCTGAGGAAGTACTTATTAAATCCTTCACATGTACTGAGCTTTGAGCCGTTGCAGCTATCACCGAACCTATCATGTGAGGAAAGGCATGTTCGAATCTAGAGAGACAGGAGAGGAGACTTTGGAACAAGGTGACCAAGTTGGTCAAAGTCCAGTGGCTGAATCATTCAGACGAGGAGGCTACATGGGAAAACGAAGCAAATATAAAGAGTCACTATCTAGAGTTGTTTGGCAAGCCTTAATTTCGAGCGCATAATTTTATTAAGTGGGGGAGGAACTGTAGTGTCCGAAAACCAGTACACGTAAACCCCATGCATGATTTAATTTCTTAACTTATATAATTAATTTAAAATGAGTTAAATGGTGCATGTTGCATTATTTAATTGGTGCTAAATGTTTATATGTTTATTTTTATGCAAATCAAAATGTTTCTCGAGTTTTATCTTTTCAGGAGAATATTCGATGCAGGATCGGAGAAATGAGACCGGAGACGATGTAATGACTTAATAAAATGTTATATTTTATTTTATTTTATTTTTTAGCCAAGAAAATTGTTTATTTCAAGCTATTTACGAATTTTAGCATTTTAAAGCCTAATTTAATTCATTAGACGATTTATAAGATTTTAAACGTTGAAATATTAATTTTGAAAATTTAGGGAATTAACCCATAAACTTGGGGTATAAAATTTTATAATGAATTCCATGCCTTTTTATTTAAACCTAATTAACAAAAAAAAAAGAGAAGAAACTCACGCACACAGCCGCCTCACCAAGAACACACACTCCTTACACACACTTATCAGCCGTGACTTCCTTGTGCTTAGGGGTCTCGGTTTTGATGGTTTTCTTTGTCCTATCATCACCAATCACTCACCCACACGTAGCACAGTTGGTTCGCACCATTTTAATGCAAGAAAAACAAATGAAACAACACTCCGATTGGCCATCGACTTCCCCGCAACGAAATTCGACGGTTCTTGAGTTTAAAAACGCAAAGGCATGTTTTAATCCTTCTTTACGCATCTATCTTGTTATATTATGTATTTTGATATAAATTGTGCATGAAAAATTTGTTTGTTACATGCTAGATGGGATGCAAACCATTTATGAAAAATTCCAGTGCATGATTCACGTTTTCTTCCAATTTTTTTTGGCGTGTGCTTTGGTTGAATCCCTTTGTACATCGTTGCTGCTGTATGGCTGTGATTTAGAATGTTTTTAGACGTGGTTAAGTGAATTGGTAAGGGTAGAAAGGGCCTGGAGGAACATCACGGCTACTGGAAATGAATAGGGGTTGTGCGATTCTTTTTGCATGCGTGTAGGGCTGTTGCTGTTCGAGAGTCGGGTTTAGTGGAGGGCCGAGTCTAGGGCTTGTGGATATGGATTGGGACGTGGCTTAGGGTCCTAGGATGAGTCTTTTGGTGGTGGTTCATGCTATGGCTGGCCAAGGAAAGCGCTGCAAATAGAACACTACAGCTGCGCATGTTGGGGTACATTTAGGTGCTGTAGGTTTCAAGCTTATGGTTTCAGTCAGGGGCTGGGTTGGGGGGCTCTTGGCTATGGTTTAGGCAGTCTCTATGGCTAGGATGAGCCTAGTTAAGGTGGTTCATGGCTTGGTTGGATAGAGAAAGCGCTAGAACCAGAAATACGAAAGCTGCGCAGATTGAGTTCCATGAAGGAGCTGTCAGGTTTGGGCTTGTTTGAGGCTTGGGCTGCGGGTCTGAGCTGGAAAGGGCTAGAAAAAGTCTCATGGGATGTCTAAGGGTTGAGTCTAGGGCTTGGTTCGGGTTCGGTTCGCTTTAGTTTAAGCATGAAGTCGTGAGAAGCGTATAGGTGCCATATTGCGTCTCCATGGACTGTTTTCTTGGATAGGCCATTGTTCACGTTTTCTTGGGTCTTGGTCATGGTCCAAGGCTGTTTTATGCTCTTGGACAGTAGGTTATGGTGTTGGCTAAGTGTGGATCAAGTCCCGGGCCGTTTGGTAGGTCGTAAGCTATTTAATTTAAATCGAGAATCGTACGCATCCGAGTGCATATTTGGGGCTATTTTTTGTTGGTTAAATAATTAGATTTTAGCAGCATGTCCAGAGCATTCTAACAAAGCGCACGACGTTTTTAAGTATGATCGACGTACAAAAATATTTTTATTTTGGAGGTATATGATTTGTCTTGTGGCCACATAGTAAAGCATGACTGGGGATTTATGATTATGGGATTGGTTAGCTGTAAAACATGACCGTGGACCTCTCCACCCGATAAAGTATGACCGAGGATTTATGTATGTGGGAGTGGACATCCGGTCGAAAGGCTGTGGTGATCCCTGCCAACCCAGTACTGTTGTTTAGTTTGATTAGGTGATTTATGTTACGGGCCATATGTTATGATAGAAGAACTTTTATGAAAATGTTTATGCAGTTATGGCACGACTACGTTTATGTATGTCCCATTATTATTTCATACACGTTACTTTCAAATGCATGTGATTTTATTATATATTATTTTCATGGTTTTTTCATGTTGAGTCTTTAGGCTCACTAGACTTGATCGACGCAGATGTTGATGCTTTTGAGGAGACTTGAGGTGCTGACCAGTGAGCTTGCTCGGACTGTGTGCAGTGAAAACCTGAGGACCCTATTGTTATGAAAGGATTTTATGGACGTTAAAATTTTTACTTTGATTTTTATTTATTAAAAATTTTGTTGTCAAACAAGTATTTTCAAATGATCGTTTTGGTTAACGCTTTTACTAGAGTGATGAATGATATTTTTTTGTGCCATGGAAATGTTTTGTTCTTCGATTATTTTTAATAATATAATCGATCATTATATTTAAATTCAGAAGGCGATGGTTTACTATTTAAATAGGAAAATTTTTATTTTCCGCGAATTTTATAGTAGTATTAGTTACTTTATTACGGTATGTTACAGCCTGACCCTGGGTGTGATCCTGGGTGTGGTCCAATAAACTTCAAAGAAGTTATATCTTATGTCGATTAAACCAAATGTCTTGAAGCCACAGAATTTGAGATGAACTTCTTGTATTCAAACCAAGTTTGGACTTTTGTGAATCCACCAAAGGGAATTTTTCCCATAGGATTCAAATGGACCTATAAGAGGAAGCTTGGGGTGAATGAGAAGATATTGAACATCAAAGGCAGACTTGTAGCTAAAGATATACTGAGAGATAATGAATTGACTATGAGAAAAAATTTTCTCCAATCAATATATTCAAGTCCATCAATAATTTGCTAGCATAGCATCTTGAGAAGATTATGAAATATGGCAAATATACATGAAGATGACATTCCTTAACAGTGATATTAAGGAAAATATTTATATGTTTTAGCTTGAAGGATTCATATCAGTGAGCGAGCATAAATTATGCAAGCTTCAGAGAATGGTCTATGGTCTCAAACAAGAATCGAGGAGTTTAAACTTCATATTCGATAATAGTATCAAAGAGTTTTGTTTTTTATGAATCCTGAGAAATAATGTTTGTAAAAGAAAGTTAGTTTAAGTGCAGTAACTGTGAAGCCCGGGGCAAAAGAGGACTGGAAGTGATCGCCGGTGCCATGAGGTTGCATCAATAGCGGCTCCTGGCAGGCTTCTAGGCGGAAGGAACATGAATGAACCGATCTTACACCAGAAGGAGAGGAATTCCAAAACTGTTCAGGTATAAAACTGTATAGTTGAAAAAGGTTTAAAAGATTTAATTTTTACTACTCATATTAAGAATGTGCATCTTCTTTTCGGTAGCTCATCACATATTAAACGACCTCGACTTTTTTTCTTTTCTAATCATAAATCATAAACTCGGAAACTTAACATTTTCATAAATAATAATTTAACATTTAAAATCTCAAGTAAATTAAAATCCCTAAATCATCAACTAACAAAACATCCTAAATCGCCCTTTAAAAAGATCAACTAACAATAAAATAAGGTATAAAAATATCTCTAATAAAATCATTAATATAATCTTTAAATCTTTTATCTATCTAGCTAGTGCGGAAACATAAAGGCCCTCGGGTGTGTACTGCTGCACTCGATCCACTCAATCGTCAGCGCCTCCATAAAATAATCAAATCTTGCATCATACAAACCTAGTGAGTCTAAAAACTCAGCACGTTCTAGACATGAGTACCAAATAATATATATACAATCACATGCATTTAAAAATCATACTTTTATTTAAAATAGCTTTTGAACAATAATAAACCATTTAAAATCATATAAAAATCATTTAAGCATAAATAAATCATTTAAAAAGCTTTAAGCATAAATCATATATCATAAAATCATTTTAATCATAAGCTTTCAATCATATATCATTTTGGGTGAAGTTTTTTCCTTGAAAGTGACTAGTTTTTATCCTTTGGTCGACTGATCAGTCTTCAGCTCCACGTGGTCCATGGGGTGGGTACTAGGCTCCACCATTGAAATACAATCGTCGGGGTTCCTCTGGGGACTTTTCCCATAGACGGGGTCCTTTTGGGGCATTGGTCCGTAAACAGGGTCCCTCTGGGGCCTTGGCCCGAATATGGGCTCCCTCTGGGACCTTGGCCCTCACGTCATCTCCACAAAATCATATATAATTTGTCACAGTCAATTCACATCCCTCAAAATATTTTTCCTTATCTTTTAAAATCATAAATCATCATAACTTTCCAAAAATAACATTTTAGATAGTGAAAATTGCACAGCTTTTACCATAAATCATAAAATATCCATAAATCATAAAATATAATATTTTTTCATAAAAATCATCATTTTAAATCATAAAATATCATTTAACATGCATTATGATCCTTCGGAACGTTGCCAAGCTTTTACTTATTTTTCCAAGTGTAAAATAACTGTTTTGTCCCTAGATGTAAAAATTCTCGATTTTATGTTTTCTCACTTTTAATGACATGGGCTTATCAAAAATAATTATTTAATCATAAATCTAATTTTTTCAATAATTTTATTCCGCTTAAATCTAGGTGTTTTGGTTAATTCTTTAATTAACGTTTTGGATGTGATTAAATTCTGAATAAATTCAAAACTCATTATTTTGATCCTAAATTTTAAACATAACATTTTTATTATCTAAACTACCCTTGTGAGCCATGAACCACACCCATTGATCCATGGTTCCAATTTTAGTTCATTAAATCTCGAAATTGACCCTCACTTGAACACACCTAGCCATCTCTCAAATTACTCGAGCCACGGTCGAGCCACCTCGAGCCAAACCCAAGTCAACCCACCTAGGAACCCTCTGGCCAAGCCCAGCTCAAAGAACCAGAACCTAGCTTGCTCAATCACTCCTGGAGCAAGACCCCAAAGGTGCGCACAAGGTTCTCTTCTCGCCCAAGACTCCTAGTTAATCTAGGACTCCTCCAGCCCTTAACCAGTGACCACTCACGGCCCTCACTGACCCTGGACCACGCTCAGCCTCGTCCAGACCAGCACAAGCCCTCGGACCTGCACCTCAATCCACGCACAAGCCCAACAACCGAGCATCAGATCTGCACAAGCTGCTAACTCACGCCAATGGACTCCTAGCCAACCTAGGACACTTCCAGTCAAGCCCACCTGACCCTAACCGAACCTAGACCATGCTCAGACCCAACCAAGCCTAGCCCATACTCTAGAACCCAAGCAGCGAACCACTGAATCAAGTGACAGCAGCGCGCGCTTGTGCTTCTGAAACGTCTACTATTCGTTTTACTTAAAAAGTACTAGAAATTTTTTTCCCAATTAAAATCGACCGAACTACTTAATTAAATATATAAATTATTTTGCACCATTTTAAAATAAAACAACCAACTAGTATTTGAAAAGTCAAAGGAAATCATCAAAACATGAAATCGTTAAACGTTTTTCCAAACCTAAAAATAAACTTTTCGAATATTTCTAAACGAATCATCCTCTCAAAAACCACTCAAAAGTATAAGTAAATAGTCTTAAAAAAAATCTTTAACGTAAATCATAAAGGTAAAATCATAAGTGCGGAAAAGTAGAAGCGCTGGTCATCGGGTTATGTGCATTTTCAGTCAAGTCACGTTAACCATCAAGACCTCCCACATCATAACTGTAACGCCCAGATTTGACGACTGTACTCACTGTATCAAGACGAGTCTTTTCAGCGTGCTTATGTCCTCACCCACACGCACACTGGGAAACTTCCCAAGAGGTCACCCATCCCAAAATTGCCCCAAGTCAAGCACGCTTAACTTTGGAGTTCTTATGTGGTGAGCTACCGAAAAAAAGATGCACCTTCGTGATATGAGTAGTAACAATCAAATCTTTTAAGCCCTCTTCAACTGTACAGTCCATTACATTGAACACTCTCGGAATCCCTCTCATTCCGGTGTGGGATCGGTTCATTCATGTTCCCTCCACCTAGAAGCCTGTCAGGAGCCGCTCATTGTCCGTGCAACCTCATGGCCCCGGCGATCACCCCCCGCCCTCTTCTGCCCCAGGCCTCACCTGCCCACCAGCTTCCGCTTGGTTCGTCCCCGAACCACACCGTACTAAGAGAGGTCGGCTCTGATACCAACTGTAAAGCCCCAGATTTGACGACTGTACTCACTGTATCAAGACGAGTCTTTCCAGCGTGCTTATGTACTCACTCACACGCACCCTGGGAAACTTCTCAGGAGGTCACCCATCCCAAAATTGCCCCAAGTCAAGCACGCTTAACTTTGGAGTTCTTATGTGATGAGCTACCGAAAAGAAGATGCACCTTCGTGATATGAGTAGTAACAATCAAATCTTTTAAACCCTCTTCAACTGTACAGTCCATTACATTGAACAGTCTCGGAATCCCTCTCATTCCGGTGTGGGATCAGTTCATTCATGTTCCCTCCACCTAGAAGCCTGCCAGGAGCCGCTCATTGTCCGTGCAACCTCATGGCACCGGCGATCACCCCCCGCCCTCTTCGGCCCCGGGCCTCACATGCCCACCAGCTTCCGCTTGGTTCGTCCCCGAACCACACCGTACTAAGAGAGGTCGGCTCTGATACCAACTGTAAAGCCCTAGATTTGACGACTGTCCTCACTGTATCAAGACGAGTCTTTCCAGCGTGCTTATGTCCTCACTCACACGCACCCTGGGAAACTTCCCAGGAGGTCACCCATCTCAAAATTTACCCAGGTCAAGCACGCTTAACTTTGGAGTTCTTATTTGATGAGCTACCGAAAAGAAGATGAACCTTCGTGAAATGAGTAGTAACCCTCTTCAACTGTACAGTCCATTACATTGAACAGTCTCGGAATCCCTCTCATTCCTGTTTGGGATCGGTTCATTCATTTTCCCTCCACCTAGAAGCCTGCCAGGAGCCGCTCATTGTCCGTGCAACCTCATGGCACCGGCGATCACCCCCCGCCCTCTTCGGCCGCAGGGCCTCACATGCCCACCAGCTTCCGCTTGGTTCGTCCCCGAACCACACCGTACTAAGAGAGGTCGGCTCTGATACCAACTGTAAAGCCCCAGATTTGACGACTGTCCTCACTTGTATCAAGACGAGTCTTTCCAGCGTGCTTATGTCCTCACTCACACGCTTAACTTTGGAGTTCTTATGTGATGAGCTACAGAAAAGAAGATGCACCTTCGTGATATGAGTAGTAACAATCAAATCTTTTAAGCCCTCTTCAACTGTACAGTCCATTACATTGAACAGTCTCGGAATCCCTCTCATTCCGGTGTGGGATCGGTTCATTCATGTTCCCTCCACCTAGAAGCCTGCCAGGAGCCGCTCATTGTCCGTGCAACCTCATCGCACCGGCGATCATCCCTCGCCCTCTTCGGCCCCGGGCCTCACAATAACTATTAATATCACCTGCATCAATTACTTATAGTGAGTCTAAAGACTCAACACATCATATTCTTGATAACAGATAATACGTATAAAGATCACATACCATAGCGAAAAAATATTTGTACTTAAAATAACATTTTCATAATAATGTATAAATTTTAAACATAAACATTTTCGTAAACATTTTCATATCAACATATTCATATTCATATTAACATATTCATATTCATATTCGTGTTTGTTGAATTCAGATCGTGATTGTGACTCGTATTCAAATTCGTATTAGGCGATGGATCCATCTAAAGAAAACCACAGTACTAGGCGGCAGGGACACCAGCAACACTCTCACCCGTCAACTGGGCCTTGGCCAACTTATTAACATATTAACCTATTCGTACCATATCCAAGGAAACACGATCGTCGGGCTCCCACTGGGACCATAACCCTCACAATATTTCCGACATATCATCGTATTAGTCACAATCCCTTCACGTCCTTCAACATTTTGTATTTCCATCACTTAATAAAAACATGCATATAATATCGTTTTTCTTTGAAACCAAACATGCAACATATCTCTTAAATGTCAACGTTAATTCATAAAAATCCATAAACATTTAAAAATCGTAATTTAACATATAAAAATTAATAAAAACCTAAAATAATCATATTAGCATATAAAACAGCATTCAGGACACTGCCATGACGTTTACTAATATTTGGGTGTAAAATTGCCGTTTTGCCCTTAGACGTAAAATTTCACGTTTTTGACTTTTTCTTAATTTGATTGACTCTAACATGTCTCAAATAGTTATTTAAGCCTAAATTAAAATTCACATAATTTTATTAAGCTTAAACACAAGACTTTTTAATTTATCTTTAATTATTCATTTTTAATGCGTTTTAATCCCGAAAAATTCCAAACTTGAATATAAAATTCCTAAATTCAAAACTTAGACTTTTATATTATTTCGCCTTTGTGAACCATGACTCAACCCCCATGAGCCGTGTTTCAAATATATTTTCCAAGGAACAAACCCTAAATACTCGATCCCAACCATCTTCGAACCAAGGTGGCTTTTCGTCGAGCCTTGCTCGAACCACCATGAGCCAACCCCTTCCCAGACAACTTAGGAACCTCTTGGACCCAAGCTAACCCATAGGACTTGAACCTAGTTGATGACCGAAGCTCCTAACTCAACACAACAACCTGCGCCTAACTTCTTGCTGCGGCCGAGAGTTTTATCAGCAAAAGACTCCTCGCGCCCCAACCAGAACCCACGGCCTCGAGCCAACACCAAGCCCAGCCCCTCGTGAACCCTCTCAAGACCTTAACTAACCTAGCCCGGAACCCTGGCCCCTGACACGAGCCCTCTCGCGCTGCTGCTCCTCTCGGGTGGCTTGGGAAGAGTCCTTGTGCACTTGGACTCTTCTCTAGCCCTCTAGCTCGAGTCCTAGCGTGGCTAGGACTTCTCCCTGGACTCAACCGAGTCCCAGCCCAACCTTGGTAAAGCCAACGCCCAGCCATGCACGGTTTTTCCCTTGTCCCGATCACCTATGACACAAAACGATCGAATTCGGTTCTACCATGTTCTGCTCATGTTGCCCCGTGTGTGTGTGTGTTCTTAGGACCCTTAATTTCGTGTAAAAACCATCCTTAATCCTCCCCTAATCATGGCAGCCCCTTTACGCATGAAAACTACAAGAATTTGGATCAAAATCATGCCTTAAAAATTCATGTTTATGGAAAAATGAAAATAAATAAAAACGTCACTTGTTTTTCCATACAATTCATACATAAATACATATTATGGTGTGATGAAGTTTGAAGGAAAGAATTATGCGTGTCTTCGTATATTTAACGCACAAATTCTCATTGACAATTGCGAAAAACGGTGACGAAACCTTGGCTTGATTTTTCCCTTGAAATTTTCGAAATTCCCTTTCAAATTGTGGTGTGTGTGTGCTGTGTAACTTGAAAGAGTTTTTGAGAGTGTGGGGCGTGGGGTTTAGTGTTAATGGGGAGGGTTTTGAGTATTTTATAGTTAATTAATCATTAATTAAGATTAGGCCCATTAGGAAGTTAATTAGGCCCATTAGTGCTTAATTAAATTATAAAAAAATTTAAATAAATTTATGTATTTATCAGCCGTGTTGCCAAAACGTTTGCATTTTTGTTGAAAAACTAACACTGATAAAATTTACGTCCCGGCGTATAAAATCACCTCAAAACTCCTTATTTTCAAAAATAAGAAAAAAGATCAATCATATTTTAAATAATTAAAAACAATTACTTAATAAAATTATTTTCCATATTTCAACCCTCGGTCTCCGTTTCTCGATCGCAACTTGAATAATCCTTAAAAATTACACTTTTAATGCATGTAAGTAGAAAAGCTACTAAACATCATATAAACATGCCTCATAATCAATTAAACAATTAAAATTATTTAATTAGCCATTTTTCATATTTCCTAAATTTGCATGCAGTTGGATTACGTCATCTTAATTTTGGACTTTACAATTCTTCCCCCCCTTAAATAAAATTTCTTCCTCGAAATTAGAACTTACCGAATAGATCTGGATAGCGACTCCTCAAGTCCCTCTCGGTTTCCCAAGTAGCTTCCTCTTCCGAGTGATTCAGCCACTTGAACTTGACCATTTGAATGACTTTGTTACGGAGTCTTCTTTCTTGCCTTCCCAAGATTTGGACAGGTCTTTCTTTATATGTCATATTTGGAGTCAATTGTAGAGGTTCATAATTTAGCACATGTCATGGATTCGACATGTACTTTCGCAGGATCGAAATATGGAACACATTGTGAACTTCAGAAAGCATCGGTGGCAATTCCACTCTATAAGCTAGTGTCCCAACCCTCTCTAAAATCTCGACAAACCAATAAATCTTGGACTAAGCCTGTCTTTCTTGCCAAAATGCATAACACCTTTCATAGGTGCTATTTTCACAAAAACATGATCTCCCACTGCAAACTCTAGGTCCCTTCGTCTCTTGTCGGCATAACTCTTTTGTCGGCTTTGTGCAGTCTTCATTCTCTCTCAAATTTTGACTACAAGCTCAGCAGTCTCTTCAATCACATCTGGACCAATCTCTCTTCTTTCACCAACCTCGTCCCAATGAATAGGAGATCTACATTTCCTTCCATAAAGTGCCTCAAAAGGAGCCATCCCGATAGATGAATGATAGCTATTATTGTAGGTGAACTCCACTAGAGGCAACTTTGGTTCCCAACTGCCTTGGAAATCGATCACACAAGCTCGCAATAGATCTTATAAAATTTGAATAACTCTTTCGGACTGACCATCTGTTTGAGGATGGAATGCTGTACTGAATAATAACTTGGTCCCCGTCGCTGCATGCAAACACTTCCAAAAAGATGACGTAAATCTCGGATCTCTGTCAGAAACAATAGATACGAGAATCCCATACAGACGAACTATCTCCTGAATATACAACTCTGCATACTGAATCATGGTGAAGGTCGTCTTAATAGGTAGAAAATGCGCTGATTTCGTAAGACGGTCCACTATCACCCATATAGCATTGAATCCCTTAATAGTCTTAGGCAATCCCACAACGAAGTCCATAGTAATATTTTCTCATTTCCACTCGGAAATAGGAAGTGGCTTAAGTTGCCCCGTTGGTCTTTGATGCTTTGCTTTAACTTGTTGACAAGTTAAACACTCGGTCACAAAACATAGAATATCTCTCTTCATACCCGGCTACCAATATAACAACTGCAGATCTTTGTATATCTTCGTGCTCCCCGGATGGATGGAATATGGTGTGTCATGAGCTTCCTTCATAATAAGATTTCTCAAAGAATCGTCACTAGGAACCCATAAACGATCTCGATAACGAACTATACCATCTATCCTCAGAATATAACTTCCGGCCCTTGGCTTCATCTCTAGCTCTCCATTTCTGCAATTTCTCATCAGTAGACTGCCCATCACGAATTCTATCTCTCAAAGTCGACTGTACTGATAATGTGGCGAGATTAGGGGCCTCGCCTCTAGCATAAACTGTAAGCTCAAACCGCTGTATCTCGGACTGCAACGGTTTTTGGAGTTATAATTGAGCGATAAGTGCTGCTTTTTGACTCAATGCGTCTGCCACAACATTAGCTTTCCCCGGATGATAGCTAATCTCACAGTCGTAGTCCTTCACTAATTCAAGCCATCTTCGTTATTCATATTCAATTCTTTTTGGGTGAAGAAGTATTTCAAACTATGCTCCTCTCTGCTCTTGGTAGATCAATATATCATCAATGAAGACTATAATGAATTGATCTAAATACGGCTGGAATACGCAATTCATGAGATCAATGAAGATCGTTGGAGCATTGGTCAACCCAAATGACATTACCATAAACTCGTAGTGCTCTTATCTAGTACGAAACGCTATCTTGTGAACATCAGATTCTTTTACTTTCAATTGATGGTATCCAGAACGCATATCAATCTTAGAAAATATCGATGCTCCTTGTAACTGATCATATCCTCGATTCTTGGTAGTAGATACTTGTTCTTGATAGTGACTCTATTCAGTTCTCGATAATCAATGCAGAGACGCATACTACCATCTTTCTTCTTCACAAATAATACCGGTGCGCCCCGTGGAGAATAACAAGGGCGAATAAAACCCTTGTCTAGCAATTCTTGGATTTGATCTTTTAATTTTTTCATTTCGACAGGTGCTAGACGATAAGGTGCTTTAGAAATATGTACTGTGCCCCGCATTAGATCATTAGAGAATTCCACTTCCCGATCGGGTGGAATGCCAGGAACGTCTTCGGGGAAGACACTAGGAAAGTCTCTGACAATATCAACATCCTCCAACTTCTGACTGATAGGAGCATGTGCAGTAGTGACACATGCTAAAAAAGCTTTGCATCCACATCTAGTAAGCTTCCTCGCCCACAGACAAGAGATAATGTTTGGCATTTGCTTGTTTCTCGCCGCCTCAAAGACAAAAGATTTACCAATAGGCGGTCGAATAGACACTGATCGCTGACAAAAATCAATCGAAGCTCCACTCGCTGATAACTGATCCACCCCGAGTAAGATATCAAATTCAGGCATAGGAAACAAAATAAGATCTGCCCGAATCACATCTTTGAATAAGCGAAGCTCCTGATTTTTGACAATTTTAGATGTGAGCATTTGATCACCGGAAGGAATAGAAACTTTGAAACCCAAACCCATATCTTCAGGAGTAATATTCAGTCCCTTGATGAAGGTTTCAGATATGAAGGAATGTGTAGCTCCTGTATCTAGCAATGCATAGGTAACTACACCTTGAATGATAATCCTCCCTGCGGCAAAAATTTCTTTTAATTCTTTTCGTGTTGAAACATAAGGAATTTCTATCATTATTCTCCCAAATTTTATGTGAAGATTATGCGTTGAACTTAAGCATTTCTTGAAAAATTGCATTTTAGCCCTTCAATTTTTTTTGAAATTTACATCTTGGTCCCCCAAATTTTTGAATATTTGCAATTTGATCCTTATATTTTTCTAAAATTCTCGTTTAGACCCTTAAGTTTAGGAAATTACATTTAAGTCCCTTATTTTTTGGTTAGCTACATTTCGGTCCCTTGATTTATTGAAAATTACATTTTAGTCGTCAAAATTTCGAAAATTGCAGTTAGACCCCTCCATAAATTCGAAACTCTTTACCAACCATTAAATATGAATTTCTTTAATTTTTGGCCCTTAATCTTTTATTTGGAATTATTTCATCCTTTGCATAAAATAAGGATCAAAATCAATATCAATTTCTATGGTTTCTAAAATCATATCTTAATTTTCAACTAAAGTAGATCATGCAACCTAAGTTCCACTAGGTTAAATCTTGTTCCCAATTCAATTCTAATAACCAATTTAACATTAATGCAATACTAATCAATATAAAAATGTTAAATGACTAGGTTACCCGTGATAAGAGTAGTGTCTGCCACCTCTTCAGCTTCCTCTGCATTCATAACATATGTTCGTCCCATAGTAGGTGCATTCTTCTTCGGGAAATCAGCGGCTTTGTGCCTTTCTTCCTTGCATATGAAGCAATTTGTAGTACCCCACATGCACGGTCCATAGTGTAGTCAATTGCGCTTCTTGCATGGTTGTCGCTCTAAAGGTTTTGGTGCTACAGGTGGTGGCGGCTTTTGCTGTCATTGCTTCTTGACTTGTCCTTGGGGCTTTTGAGGCCCTTGAGGTCTAGGAGGACCCATATATGGCTTCTTGTTTGGTTGATTATTATTTTGGTGTTGCTGTCTTTTGCGCTGCATCTCAAACTCAATGTCTTTTAAGGATTGCTCAGATTGAAATGCATAAGTCGTAGCAGTAGCATAATCCACAGGACGCATCATCATAACATTATTCCGTATGGTAGGTCGTAGACCATCCATGAAGTGTCGAAGCTTCTCTGCGGCATCCCTCACAATAAGGGGTACAAAGTGACAATCCCTATCAAATTTCTTCACAAATTCAGCAACAGAAGCGTCTCCCTGGCGGAGAGTCATAAATTTTCTCTTTAATCGCCCTCTAACATCAGCAGTAAAATATTTCTCGTAGAATATCTCCTTGAATCGAGCCCAAGTAAGTGTAGCAAGATTAACACCATGATCGGCTCCTTCCCACCATAAAGAAGCATCATCCCTAAACAGGTAAGTGGCACTCCTCACACGGTCAGCATCTCCCATATTATTCAGATAACAAAAGTGTACCTCGAGTGCACGAATCCAAGCATCAGCAGCAAAGGGATCAGTGGTGCCAGAAAATTCCTTCGGCCCTAGCCTACGGAACTGATCATACACGTCATGTTGTCGCCTAGGTGCTTGCTGTAACTACTATAACTGCTGCTCGAAGAAACAAGCCATCCCCTCTAAGGCACGTGTAGCAGCATCCCCATTAGGAGGCAATGGTGCATTAACATTCTGATCCTCGGTGGTCTCTGTCTGTCTGTCAAGAGGTGCGCGTATAGGAGGCATTGTATCTGAATGTTTTCCAAATTCTAACATAACCAACATGCGTTTAAATCTAAGTTTTCTAATCACGCAACATATCCTTATTCATTTTAGCCATTTTAAACACATAAAACATATATACTCAAAGGCTAGTACACATTTTACGTAAACATATTATTCATGTAATCATGCAGGTAACATCATATAATAAATCATATAAAGCATGTAAAACTTACAAATTGAGGCTTGACGAATGATCTTTCCGGTGCTGATGGTGGCACAATCCATTACAGGACCTTTGCTCTGATATCAACTGAAACGTCAGATATTCGTTTTACTTAAAAAGTACCAGAAATTTTTTTTCCAATTAAAATCGGACGAACTACTTAATTAAATATATAAAATATTTTGCACCATTTTAAAATAAAACAACCAACTAGTATTTGAAAAGTCAAAGGAAATCGTCAAAACATGAAATTGTTAAACGTTTTACCAAACCTAAAAATAAACTTTTTGAATATTTCTAAACAAATCATCCTCTCAAAAACCGCTCAAAACTATAAGTAAATAGTCTTAAAAAAATCTTTATCATAAATCATAAATGTAAAATCATAAGTGCAGAAAAGTAGAAGCGCTGGTCCTCGGGTTATGTGCACTTTCAGTCAAGTCAGGTCAACCATCAAGACCTTTAACATCATAATTATTAATATCACATGCATCAATTACACCTAGTGAGTCTAGAAACTCAACACATCAAATTCTTGATAACAAATAATACGTATAAAGATCACATACAACAGTGAAAAAATACTTGTACTTAAAATAACATTTTCATAATAATGCATAAACTTTAAATATTTTCGTAAAGATTTTCATATCAATATATTCATATTCATATTAACATATTCATATTCATATTCGTGTTTGTTGAATTCAGATCGTGATTGTGACTCGTATTCAAATTCGTATTGGGCGATGGATCCATCTAAAGAAAACCACAGTACTAGCCGGCGGGGACACCAGCGACACTCTGACCCGTCAACTGGGCCTTGGCCAACTTATTAACATATTAATCTATTCGTATCCGTATCCAAGGAAACACGATCGTCGGGCTCCCACTGGGACCATAACCCTCACGATATTTCTGACATATCATCGTATTAGTCACAATTCCTTCACGTCCTTCAACATTTCGTATTTCCATCACTTAATAAAAACATGCATATAATATCGTTTTTCTTTGAAACCAAGCATGCAACATATCTTTTAAATGTCAACGTTAATTCATAAAAATCCATAAACATTTAGAAATCATAATTTAACATATAAAAATTCGTAAAAATTTAAAATAATCATATTAGCATATAAAAAGCATTCAGGACACTGCCATGATGTTTACTAATTTTTGAGTGTAAAATTACTGTTTTGCCCCTGACGTAAAATTTTACATTTTTGACTTTTTCTTAATTTCATTGAGTCTAACATGTCCCAAATAATTATTTAAGCCTAAATTAAAATTTCCATTATTTGATTTAGCTTAAATACTAGACTTTTTAATTTATCTTTAATTATTTGTTTTTAATGCGTTTTAATCCCGAAAAATTCCAAACTTTAATATAAAATTTCTAAATTCAAAACTTAGACTTTTTATATTATTTTAACCCTCGTTAACCATGACTTGACCCACGTGAACCGTGTTTTGAATTTATTTTCCAAGGAACAAACCCTAACTACTTGATCCCAACCATCTTCGAACCAAGGTGGGTTTTCGTCGAGCCTTACTCGAACCAACATGAGCTAACCCCTTCCCAGACCACTTAGGGACCTCCTGGACCCAAGCTAACCCATAGGACTTGACCCTAGTTGAAGACCAACGCTCCTAACTCAACACAACTACCTGCGCCTAACCCCTAGTTGTGGTCGAGAGTCCTATCAGCCAAGGACTTCTCGCGCCCCAACCAGAACCCACGCTCTCAAGCCAACACCAAGCCCAGCCCCTCGTGAACCCTCTCAGGACTTTAACCAACCTAGCCCGGACCCCTGGCACCTGACGCGAGCCCTCTCGCGCTGTTGCTCCTCTCGGGTGGCTTGGGGAAATGTCCTTGTGCGCTTGGACTCTTCACAAGCCCTCTAGCTCGAGTCCTACCGTGGCTAGGACTTCTCCCTGGACTCAACCGTGTCCCAGCCTAGCCTTGGTTGAGCCAACGCCCAGCCATGCACGGTTTTTCCCTTGTCGCGATCACCTATGACACAAAATGTTCGAATTCAGTTCTAGCATGTTCTGTTTGTTTTGCTGCGTGAGTGTGTGTGTTCTTAGGACCCTTAATTTTGTGTAAAAACAATCATTAATCCTCCCCTAATCATGGAATCCCCTTTACGCATGAAAACAACAAGAATTTTGTTCAAAATCATATCTTAAAAATTCATGTTTATGCAAAAACGAAAATAAATAAAAACGTTACTTGTTTTTCCATACAATTAATACATAAATACATATTATGGTGTGATGATGTTTGAAGAAAAGAATTATGCATGTCTTTGCGTATTTAACGCACGAATTCTCGTTGACGATTGCGAAGAACGGCGACGACAACCCTGGCTTGATTTTCCCCTTGAAATTTTTGAACTTTCCTTTCAAATTGTTGTGTGTGTGTGCCTGTAACTTGAGAAAGTTTGTGTGTGTGGGGCATGGGGTTTAGGGTTAATGGGGAGGGTTTTGAGTATTTTATAGTTAATTAATCATTAATTAAGCTTAGGCCAATTAGAAAGTTAATTAGGCCCATTAGCGCTTAATTAAAATATACAAATTATTTTGTTTAGATAAGTTTGTGAATTTATTAGCCGGGTTGCCAAAACATTTGCATTTTCGTTGAAAAATAAACACTGATAAAATTCACGCCCCGGCGTATAAAATCACCTCAAAACTCCTTATTTTGAAAAATAAAAAAAGCATCAATTATATTTTAAATAATTATTTAATAAAATTATTTCTCATTTATTAGCCATCGGTCTCCGTTCCTCGATCGCAACTCGAATATTCCTTATAAATTACATTTTTAATGCATGTAAGTAGAAAAGCTACTAAACATCATATAAACATGCCTCATAATCAATTAAACAATTAAAATTATTTAATTAGCCATTTTTCATATTTACTAGATTTGCATGCAGTTAGATTACGTCGTCATAATTTTGGATCTTACAGCTTCCCTCACGATATCCACGAGCCTTCACTGAACCGAGCAGTACCCCTGAGCCCAGCCCTTACTAACCCTCCCTGGACCATCCTAAGCCATCGTCCAGACCACCTAGCCCAGCCCCAAACCGAGCCGCCTCCCTGAAACTCTCGGCCATACACACTTACACTCTTGGGAAGAGTCCTATCCAGCTTGGAATCTTCCCTAGCCCTGTTGCGCGAGTCCTAGCCCACTAGGACTCTATCATGCCCTCACCCATGACCCTCCTCGAGCCTCGGCTAGCCCTGGCCGTGCCCTCAAGCCCCATTCAAAGCACCGAGTCCCTTGACCCACATCATGCACACAAACCCTCCAAAAATCCCACGATGCCTCCTTTCCCTTCTCTACGGTTTTCCATCTTTTGTTTCTTATTGAATTACTCATATTTCATTCATATTTAATCATATATTGGCATCTTAACTCTCGAGAATCATAACGTTTTCTACAAAAGCGTAAAATCGTAAAAACGTTAAAAATACGTATCATACCGTAAAATAATCGAACACCCATATTTTTTTCATACATAATCAATTAAAACAGACATATTATGATTTTTATGAGGTCTTAAAAAGTTTAGGGAACGTGCATTTGCGTTTATAACGCTCTAATAGATAATCGTTGGCGAGGGTGCGACGTTGGACGACAGGACGACGAAGAACATAAGCCTTTTCTTTCCTCCTTATTTTGGAAAATTTAAGGTGTGCGTGAGGATTAATTTCAGCTGCTACTAGGTAAAAAATATGGTGTTTAAAGGACCTAAGTAGCTTATTTATAGATTTAAACAACTTGCTAATGCTTGCAAGTTTAAGGGTAATTAGACCTGATTTAAATAATTAAATTGGGTCCAATAACACTTATTTAATTAAAACATAAAATTTTATAAAATTATTTTTCCAAAAATAATATTTTTGATCTTTTAAAATTCTTTGTTTGCACAAAACTGGCTTTCCGGGAAAAATCGATATCGACTCGAAAATAATTCGAACTCCAACATTTTTATGAAAATTAAATCATTTTTAATCATATTAGGAAGCCTTGTAATTATTTAATGAAAAATAAATATTCTTTTTTTGGTCGTCCCCGGTCTCTTTTCCCCTGCCTATTATCGAATATTCGGGTAAAATTTTTCAATTTCATCTAATCATGTCATATTATCATTTAATCATGCAATCATACATTTAATCATTTAATGAATATCATGCTAGCATTTAAAATCAATTAAATAAAACAATCAAGCAATTAAAATAATTTGCATGCATGCGATTTACGTAAGTTGGTTTTTTGTGCATTACAACATAAGAACTCCAAAGTTAAGCGTGCTTGACTTGGGGTAATTTTGAAATGGGTGACCCCCTGGGAAGTTTCATAGGATGCGTGTGAGTGAGGACATAAGCACGCTGGAAAGACTCGTCTTGATACAATGAGGAAAGTCGTCAAATCTGGGCGTTTCAGTTGGTATCAGAGCAGACCTCTCCTAGTATGGTGTGGTTCCGGAAGGAACCAAGCGGAAGCCACTCATTGTCCGTGAAACCTCATGGCACCGGAGATTACTCCCTGCCCTCTTCGGCCCCGGGATTCACATGCCCACAATGAGCGGCTCCTGGCAGGCTTCAAGGCGGAGGGAACATGAACGAATCGATCTTACATCGGAAGGAGAGGAATTCCTAAACTGTTCAGCTATGGGACTGTACTGTTGTAGATGACTTAAAAGATTTGATTGGTACTACTCATATCAAGAAGGTGCATCTTCTTTTCGATAGCTCATCACATAAGAACTCCAAAGTTAAGTGTGCTTGACTTGGGAAATTTTGGGATGGGTGACCCCGTGGGAAATTTCCTAGGGTGCGTGTGAGTGAGGACATAAGCACGTTGGAAAGATGCGTCTTGATACAATAAGGACAGTCGTCGAATCTGGGACATTACAGTAACATTAATAATACTTTACTTTGATGATATTTTACTCATTGGGAATGATGTAGAATTATTACAATAAACTAAAATATGGCTAACAAGAAAATTCTCTATGATGTACAGGGGTGAGGCATCATATGTATTAGAATATAAATCTATAGAGATAGATTAAATAAGATTTTGTAGCATGCCTATGCTATTTATATTGATACCATATTGAAGAGATTCTCTATGGAGGAGATATCTACCAATGTGTCATAGTGTGACTCTATCACTTCAATATTCCCTCAAACTAACGAGGTGGTTGAGATGATAACACGTATTCCTTATTGTTGGAAACTAAATTTCAGATGTTTGATAAACTAATCGTTTAAAAGATTAAACCAACTAATCAAGAATATTGATAGAAATTGATCTAAAATATGCAAACCATCGGTTGCCAGAAACTGAAGGATTATACGCAGTTGGATAACTGATCAGTTACTACAAATAGTTGTGAGCTTATAAACTACATTCGATCAACTGATCCCTCAGCTATACACATCGTCAGTTAAGATACTCAACCGAGAAAATCAGACTGCAACAAGCAGTGATATCGCCGCCTTTCAGAAATGTTGCAGTGTACAATTGTCAGAAGAATGTTGACGTGGCAAGAAATGGATAAAAAGTTTCAAATTGTATTTAATATTATCATTGGAAGGAAGCCTATAAATAGCAAAGGAGAGAAGTTGAGAAACAACTTTTGAATCCTTGAACTTTGAACAACTATCGATTTACTAGTCAGTTACTCTGCTGAAATCCTTGTAAACATAAAAGCTCACGTTTACTGTATACATTCATAGCTTTCAGGCTATACTTCGAGCTTTCAAGCACAAACTGTAATATTGATCTTGAAGAGATTAGTTGTGCTATATTATTTCAATTCTATTGAGTACTGTAAACATGTTTGTAACTAAGATGTTTAGTTTGACATTGTTAAGTCCAAAACTAAAGTGAGTTTGTACAACTGTTTGTATCGATCGAAGTTTTTTAGTGTATATCTTATCCTTGAGATAGAAGGGGTGACGTAAGAGTATTTGAAATCTCCAAACATCCATAAAATCTTGTGTCTTCTTATTTCAGTTTTCATTCCATCTATCAGTCAGTTTGTTTCCGCACATTCTTTGTTAACTGATTGATATTGGCCTACAAGATTCCTGAGTATCAGTTTATCACTAAACTAACTCATAAATCGAGAAAAGGCTTTGAAAATTGAAAGTGTTTATTCAACCTCCCCCTTCTAAACACTTTTCTACCTTTAACCGATCATATCAAGTGATATCAGAGCAATTGAATCTAGTTCCTGAATATTTTTATATACAAACTGATCAACATGTTTTCATTCAACAAAATTCCAATGTTTTCCAGGGAAGATTTTGATGATTGGAAAATCAGAATGCAGGCTCGTCTAGTTGCACAAGACGATGTCATGTGGTACGTTATTACAGACGGACCCATGAAAATATTGAAGGAAAACAATGTTGTTGCCATAACTGATGGGGCATCACATCGTATTGAAAAACCCTGAAATGAATGGACAGCTGAAGACAAGAGAAAAGACATCTTATACAAAACGCTGGATAAAGTCACTTTCAGCAAGATAAAAATGTGCAAAACTGCCAAGAAAATTTGGGAGAAGCTGATTCAGCTCTCCGAAGGCAATGAGCAAACCAAAGAGAATAAGCTATCTATTGATGTTCAAAAGTTTGACAATATCAAGATGAAGAGTGGAGAATCAATGCATGAATATGATGAAAGGATCAGCAGCATAGTAAACGAACTGAATGCACTCGGAAAGGTGTATTCAAATAAAGAGGTAGCACTGAAAGTAGTCAGAGATCTTCCCAAGGAACGAGACTTTAAGACCATGGCAATGCGAGAATCAAAGGACCTGAACAAGGTCGAACTTCATGATTTATTTGCTGATTTAAAAGCCTACGAGTTTGTGTTGCAAACCAGAGAAGAGGAACCTTCTACACCAGCTACTACAATTGCCCTAACTGCTATCAAAATGGAACCAACTGGTTCGGTTGACAAATCTACTGATCAGTTAAGCAATGACGCAATGTCATTGTTTTTCAAAAAAATTGGAAGATTTATGAGAAGAAATCAAGGAAACTTCTAAAGACAATATCAGATAAATAACTCCAAAGAGGAACTTAATGCTTGCTAAAACTGTGGTAAAACTGGTCATTTCATTGCTGACTGTCCCAAGCCTAAGAAGGACAGTCGAGGCTCAACTGAAAAGGGAAAGAAATCCTATGAGCACAAGAGAAGATAGAAAGATGACAAGAAATCTTACATAAAGAAGCATGAGGTGCTTCTAGCTGAGGAAAGCAAGTCAAAATGGGCAGAATCAGACAGTGATGTTTCAGATGCTGAGAGCTTGAGCTGCTCCAGTGATGATGATGAAGAGGTCAAGTGTCTGATGGTGGATGACACAGAACTGGAGTCAACCAGTCAACATCTATTTGACTTTAGCTCAACTGATTTCACACGAGATGATTTCTACACTTCATGACATGGTTAATGAGTATCATAAGCGTGCCTTATCTTTTGAGAAGGCCAGAGCAAAGCAAATTGATCCTGAAGACAATAAGACTGAAACTGATGAATCGGTTGATTTGTTGAGTCTTAAACGGAAGATTGCTGAGATGAATGCTGAAAGAAGCAAGAATCAATCTATGATTCAGCAGTTGATGCTTGAGAATTCAAAGAAAACAGAGATTATTAAGGCATGGAACAAATCATGTATTGCACTAGCTGAAATACAAGATAAGCAAAAATCAATTAATGATACAACTGGTTTATGGTTCATCAACCAAGATGAAACTTTCACCAGTGTTACTCAGCCAAAACTGAACATGAGCAAAGGGAAATACATTAACTTTGTAAAATCAGTTGTGGTACAAGAACAACCAGAGCCAAGTAAACCAGTTATACAGCATACTGAAAATAAGAACAAGGCTAGAAGGTATGGTATTGGTTATAGCCCAAAATTTTCAACCGACCCACAAAGTATGTCATCAAAAAGGTTCAGTAATAAATACCTGAACTATTCAAATGGCTATTCCAATTACTATAACAACAAGCCAGTTCAGAAAAGATATCCGCTAAACAACAAGTTGAAGAAGGCTAAAACTCATATTGCATCATCTGCACACTACACATCAAGCACACACAAGCCGAGAAAAACTATCTAGAACACAGAAACTGGAAAGTCAGTTAGACTAATCCAAGTCTGAGTTCCTAAAAGACTAATCAGTTTAGGACCCAAATAGTTGTGGGTACCAAGATTATAATTGTGTCTGATTGCAGGTGACAGGTGCAAACAAAGAATTAACCTGGTATCTGGACAGTTGATGCTCGCGTCATATGACAGTGGATGCAAGTTTGCTATCCCAACTGATCAAATACACTGGTCCAAACATCAGTTTTGGGGACAACTCCAAAGATAAAATTGTGGGTAAGGGTAAGCTTATCCATGGTAACTTTACTATTAAAGATGTTTTACTAGTTGAGAATTTGAAGTATACCTTGATTAGCATCAGTCATTTATGCGACAATAAATTCTCAGTTCAGTTCGACAGACACACTTGTTCAGTTAGAGACTCAACTGATGAGGTCATCCTAACTGACAATCGTTGTGTTAATACCTATAAAGTCAGTTGGACTGATCAACCTAATGCACCAGTTTGTTTTATAGCTTCCAAATCCTCTAAAAACTGGTTGTGGCATAAAAGTTGAACCGCCTAAAATTTAAATCCATTGCCTATCTGAGTAACCATGATCTTGTAACTGGTTTACCCAAAATAGATTTTTCAAAAGATAAAATTTGTTCAGCATGTCAGTTTGGGAAGCAAGTAAGATCTACATTTAAAAACAAGGATTGTAAATCATCTTCCCGATGCTTAGAACTGGTACATATGGATCTTTTTGGTCCTATACCAGTCATGAGTTTAGGGGGAATGAAATACACCTTAGTAGTCGTGGATGATTTTTCAAGATTTACTTGGGTTATCTTTCATAAATCCAAAGAACAAATTGTTGCACAACTTATTAAGCTTTTCAAAAGATTGTTAAATGAAAAATCAGTTGGGATTTAAAGAATAAGGTATGATCAAGGGGCTGAATTCATCCATCAAAATATTTCGCAATTTAAAAAAAATACTGGGATCAAGCATGAGTTCTCAGCAGCAAGAACTTCTCAGCAAAATGGTGTAGCTGAGAGAAGGAATCAGACCCTTAAAGAAGCTGCTAGAACAATGCTTGCTGATTATGGTATTTCTCAAAGATTTTGGGCAGAAGCAGTAAACACTGCATGTTACACTCAGAACAGATCAATGATTAATAAGAATCATTTGAAAACACCGTATGAGATCTGGCATGGACGCAAAAATGTGGTTTCTTATTTTAAAATATTTGGTAGCTGAATTGGTGATATGTAATCCATATGATCCAGTAAGAACTCAAAATCAAATGTTTAATTTATTTGTTCATTCTACTTTCGTTTCCCAACTTGAACATAAGAATACTTATGAAGCTCTTGCTGATGCCTAACTAGATAAATGCAATGCAAGAAGAGCTAAACCAGTTTACCCATAACAATGTCTGAAACTTAGTTCCAAGACTAGTTTCTAAAACCATTATAGGTACAAAGTGGGTATACATAAACAAATTGAACGAAGATGGTTCAGTTGTGTGCAACAAAATGAGACTTGTAGCAAAAGGATATAGGCAAGAAGAAGGAACAGATTACGATGAAACTTTTGCACCAGTTGCAAGACTGGAAGTAATCAAAATGTTCCTTGTTTATGTCTCATTCAAAAACTTTAAATCTACTAGATAGACGTAAAAAGTGCATTTTTGAATGGTCAGTTGCAGGAAGAAGTATATGTTGAACAACCACCAGGTTTTATCAATCACTCTCTTACTGATCATGTATATCATTTGAACAAAGCCTTGTATGGTTTTAAACAAGCTCCAAGAGCTTGGTTTGAAACTCTTTCAAATTCCTAACTGATCATGATTTCACTGTTGGATCAGTTGATAAGACTCTGTTCAAATTCACTAAAAATGATCACATTTTACGTGTGCAAATATATGTTGATGATATTATTTTTGGGTCAACTAACCCCAAATTATGTGAGAAAGTTTCCAAGTTAATGCAGGAAAAATTCGTGAACTGACATTTTTCCTTGGTCTGCAAGTGAAGCAATTGGATACTGGTATTTTTATTAGTCAAACCTAATATTCAAAGGAATTGCTTAAGAAATTTGACATGAAGACATGTTTAGCTGCAAGTACTCTTATGAGCTCATCAATCAAACTAGGAAATGATCAAGGGGAATATCAGTTGAGACGACACTTTACAGAGGTTTAATAGGTTCATTATTGTACCTAACTACTAGTCGTCTTGATATTGTATTTTTTGTTTGCATGTGTGCTAGATTTCAGCAGATCCTAAGCAATCGCACTTTTCAGCTGCCAAACGTATTTTAAAATATCTTAAAGGCACACAAAATGTGAGCCTATGGTATGCTAAGGATTCTTCTTTCAATTTAGTTGGATATTCAGATGCAGATTATGCTTAATGTAAGCTAGATCTTAAAAGCACCAGTGAAACATGTCAGTTTCTAGGAGACAGACTGATTTCATGGTTCAGCAAAAAGCAAACATCCATAGCAACTTCCACAACTGAAGCGGAATATCTTGCTGCTGGAAGCTGATGTGCCTAACTGCTCTGGATTCAGCAACAACTGAAAGATTATGAAGTCATTGCAGAAGAATAACCAATCTTTTGTGATAATATAAGCACGATTGCAATAACATACAATCCAGTTCTTCACTCAAGGACCAAACATATCAATGTCAGGCATCACTTTATCAGAGATCATGCTCAGAAGAAAGCTATCAGACTGGAATACATACCAACTAAACAACAAGCAGAGGATATCTTCACAAAGCCATTATCCGAGACTAAGTTTTCTCACTTTTGCAATATTCTTGGCTTAATCGACTTGTCTTAATATAATTTTTTTTATTATCTTGATTGTTTATTCAGTTGTCACCAGTTAGCACGAAGCAAATAAAAAGGCAGTAAGAGTAAGACAACATTAAAACATAATAATAATTTTTTATTTATTAAAAGAAGAGCGTACATGGGTGATTTATTTTTTAACTGCAAACCTCCAGAAGGTCAACCAAATGGTCAATCATCATATAAATGTCCTTAAGAAGTCCTCTGAGGAAGCAATATTCCTCAGAGTCCTCCGCTCCTTGAGGAGGAGCAGAAGATAGACACCTTCATCTGAGAAGATGTCCACATTATCAGCGACGCGAAGGCACCGCCGATACTTCTTCAGTTTTGCCACCCTTTTAGGGGTAGCAACATCTCCCTCCTCAAAGGAGGTTTGAAGCTCTTGGATTTCCATCCAGAGCTTCAGTATCTTTTCAAAGATACTATCCTCCATAGCAACCGTCCTAGCAGCAACAACAGTTTTCATAAACTCCTCCGCGAGGTCTGGCTGTGTGGAATTCTCTGCTTTCTCCATTGCTCTTCACTTATCTGCTGATATTTGATCTCTAACTCTTTCATTTTTATTTATAGCTGAGATGAAAGGCATCTGAAGAGACGCAATCATTATTCCGAACGATTCATCTTCTGAGAATAATATTTCTTTTATGTTTAAGCATCATTTTTATAACTGTCATCTTATTAAAATATGCATTTATTTAGGGGGAATGACGAATTTATATAGTTAACTGATAAGACAATAGTTAATTGATCTTCATCTGAACTGACTCAATTTGCAACTGTTCCCTCAGTTACTGATCGAACTGATCTTATCTAATAAGTTAACTGATTATTCGATATATATATTCCAGATTAAGTGATGTGACTGCTAATTACGCTAATACTTGATGTCTTTCAATGAATAGTAATTTAAAACGTGGTTTCTTGTAGTCCATTTAACCCGTACACACGATTTCATCACACGAACACATGTTTTACTCAATCTTTTACTGGACTGACACGTGTCCAAAAAAATTTGAACAGTCACATATATATGTACTTATCCCTGCCTCAATTCAGTTTTTCTTTCTTTACGCGCATTTCAATCTCCAGACCAAATCAATACACAAAGTTTTCTTTCTCGCAGATAATCATTTCTTCAGAAATGGCAATCCAAGTTCCAGCATATATGTTGAAACCTATGGCTGTTGATTTTGATTCGGTCTTGTCTGTTCAGGACGAAGCTATCAAAAGTGTGTTTCTCAAATTAGAAACTGTTGGACTGAAGACATTTCTGAGACTTTCTTCCCAATAAATCTATCCAAAAGAGATTCAGGATCTCTATACCATCGGCTGTATATCTGCTGACGGCAACATCACCACCACAGTCAACAATCAGTTACTGATGATCGACGAAGACCATTTCAGCAACCTCTTTCAGCTGCCAACTGATGGTCTGGCCAATGTTTCTGTGGTACAAACTTCCGATGTTGAGGAGATGCAAACTCTCCTATCTGCTGATGGTCCAAAAATCAAGGTCTCTGATCCCAAGAAGGAACTCAAGCCGAGAATCCAGCTACTAGCTGATATTGTGGCCAAAGGGCTTCTAGCCAAAGCAGGATCGTTTGCTGCCCTTACTTTGAAGAAATTTCAAGTCATGACTGCTATCAAGACTGAAAAACGACTGAATTGGAAATGTATCATCTTCAACATTCTGAAGAACATGCTTCAGTCTTCGAAACAGTCGAAGGGTTTGCTGTGCAGCTCAGCTATATCCTGAAGAGCAAGGGCTTAGTGGGTGATTCCTATGAGAGATAAGCCTAATTCAAAATCTTCAATGCCAAGAGTGTTCAGCTGCCAAAGCTCAAGCTGGACATCTCTCTTGAGCAATTTGTCAAGGCGAAGAAGGAGATTGGGACGCTGGAGGCTCCCAAACCAGCAAATAAAGCCAAGAAAACAGATCAGTAGAAGACAATCAAAAGCAAACTGATTGTCAGTGAAACTGATTTTGAAAAGACTCCTTCTCCTAAGATTGCCAAGAAGCCCAGAACTCAGAAGTCCAAATCAGCAATCGTTGTGGGCACCATCCCAAATGAGAAACTGACTCTATCAGGAGCTGAGCAGTCGATCAAGGATACTCCTTTGCGGTTAATATCAGTTAAATCTTAAATTGAAGTGCAGTTCCCTCTACCTGCTGCTCTTCTCAAGCAGCCTATCACCGAATTTGGTGATAAGAAGAAGCCTGCTAGAGTTAAGGCTCCACTAATAACTATCTCTGGCCCAACGTCATTACCATTTGCCAGACCCAAAGGGTTAGTGATCAGGGAAATGATCGATGCAACTAGATCAGGACTCAACATTCCTAATGTCCCGATTGATTCAAAGGGCAAAGAAAATATGACAGATCCTACCAGTCCAACTGCTTTCAATGATAAAGCAGTTCATGATCAGCTGGACTCGGAACTTATCTCACTACAGATGGAGATCAAACATTGGTAACTAGATCAAGAACTGAATATTCCAATAGATTCCCAAAATCTCTCATCAGAAGAAGAAGCTGAGCAATCAGTTCAACCACAAAAGCCATCCCAGGAACCAGTTGCTGAAACTTTTGAGCAAGCAACTGCTCCTTCTTCAAAGGATTTGCAACCGTCAACTTCTGCTCTTCCATCCTCCACTGCAGGACATCAACTTTACATTAATGTTGAACAAACATTGGCAAACATTGATGAAGTTATTAAATCAGTTGCTTCTGATATTTAGAAGACCTAAATTGAAGCAGCTGGAGAGCAAACTGCAACTGAAGAACCAGCCAAACAAGCCATTTTTCAACCGACTGAAGAGCCAGTTCAGTCGAATGCCACGACTGAACAGGCAATTGCAACTGGAACTGAAGCAATGCCAGCCGAAGAGCCATCTACAGTTTCAGTTGTTCCAACAACTGAAGCGCATATTTCTGAAACAGCTGTGCATAAAACTGAAGAATCAGTTACTATTTCAGCTGATCAACCACCTGAAGAGCCTTCATAATCTACTTTTGTTCTGAATCTCTCTTCTTCTCCACAGCTTTAACAAGAAACTATACCAGAGGATACTTCAAAAATGGTCAATCTTGTAACTAGAACAACTGACAGGGCCTTGGTGATCTTCAATCAAGAGAACAGGGAGCAGGAACCATAAACCTTTGGAGCCATGTCTCCTGGTATTTCAATAGAAACTTAATCTTTGTTTGAATAAATTCAGGCTATTTAGACCAACCTTTTCGGTGTAATGACTTCAATTTCTGATATCAAGTCAACCCAATTTTCGTACACTATGAGGTTCGACTCTATAAAGGAGAATACCATGGAAAGATTACAGCAAATCCAAAAGGACGTAACTTCGCTATTTTTCCAAATGGAAGAACTTCGAAAAGACAGAGTGTCAGCTGAAGCTCATTTCCAAACTCAAGCCATGGTTACAAGACGTATTAATTTTTTGGAAAGCACTGTCTCCTAAAGAATGGATTTACTGCAAGATATCCTGATGAATGTAGTATCAAACCTCTCCTCCAATGTGCGGATGTTTCCAAAAAGGTTGATGAGTTTGACAAAAAGGGGGAAGAACAAGAACAAGGAAAAGATCAGCCAGAACAATCTTCAAAGTTGATCAAGAAGAAATAGAAGACTATTTGGCAGATTTATTGAAGATTATTTTATTCAGAAGATTCTTTGTTCTTTCATTCTTTTAACGAATCTGTACATTGAACATATTTCTTTTATCTACAATGAGTTCAAATTATCAGTTTCAGTTTTTACTTTCTAAAGTTTTGTCAAACACCAAAAAAGGATAAATTTTTGGAAACTAAATTTCGGATGTTTGAAAAACTGAGCGTTTAAAATATTAAACCAACTAATCAAGAAGATTGATAGAAACTGATCTAAAATACGCAAATCATCGTTGGCCAGAAACTGAAGGATTATACGCAGATTTGCGAAGGCAACTGAACTACGAAGTTAACTGGCTGATCAGTTGGAAACTTATTAGTTACTACAAATATTTGTGAGCTTATCAACTACATTTGATCAGATGATCCCTTAGATGTACACATCATCAGTTAAGACACTCAGCCGACAAAATCTAACTGCAACAAGTAGTGGTATCACCGCATTTCAGAGGAATTGAAGTGTACAAATTGTCAGAAGAATGTTGACGTGACAAGAAACGGATAGAAAGTTTCAAATCGTATTTAATATTACCGTTAGAAGGAATCCTATAAATAGCAGAGGAGAGAAGCTGAGAAATAACTTTTGAATCCTTGAACTTTGAACAACTATCGATTTACTACTCAGTTACTCTGTTGAAATCCTTGCAAACATCAAAGCTGTAAGGACCGTGTATCGTATTATCGCAAATCCTATGTTGATTATCGATAATTTATGAAATTGTCATGTGATTATGTATATGAGGTATATCATGACAATGAAAATGAGAAAATAAGTATTGGATATGAATTGACGTTGTAAGAGCTCGAGTGGAGAAACCGGACGCCAATAAGTACAAAACCAATATTTTGGTACAGAAACTGTGGCTCCCGAGCGGTAGAAGATTACCGCTCGAGCGCCAGTGTAGAGAATGTTAGTATTCGGGCAGAACGTTTCGCGCCCGAGCGTTAGTTTTTGACTGCCCGAGCGCGGTGTAAGTAAACTCGGGGACAGAATGTCTCGCGCTCGGGCACGAGAATTCTACCGCCCGAGCGCGAGAACGGTGGAAGATAAGAATGAGTTTGCTGTACGTTTTCTTCATTTGATTTCAACAGCTTCGAGAGAGACACGAGAGAAACTCGATTTCTTTCATCCGAATCGACCTTGAAACGTTATCCAAACGCGAAACAAATTATATATCGGGAATCTTCGCGTCAAGAGCTTCTTTTTGAGGTAAATTTCTTCTAGTTTCAGCAGCTCTAAATATGAAAGTGCTGGAATAGCATGTATTTGAAGTCGAGATTCCTATATGTGGTAGAATAACCGACAAAAAACTAAGTTTTGATGTCGGAATTGAATCATGTAATGATTTGGATTTGATATGAATTTTTGAAGTTACAAAAGATATTTGAAACTCATATTATTGATTTTGGATCATGTTATTGATTGAAATGAGTATGTTATTGATGTAGATAAATTATGATACTGATATCTTCAAGCTACATCAACTGGAATAAAGAATTGAGGTATGTTGCGACTGGGTAACATACGACAGGTATCTGTATTATATGATATATGTTGGATTGGTTTGATTGATTGGAATAAGAATACATGTCTATATGCCTTATTTGTTGAGTTTATATGGCATACATGACATTGTGATTTGAATATCAATGTATAAAATAAATGTTTTTTTAACACACATCATTTGATGCATACATCGATACATGACATGCACGTTGAGCTGTGATCCTTGGATACCCTGATATGATTTGATTGGATTATGGGGTTTGTGAACACAATGCTATGTTTAGTATTACATGACCCTTAAAGAATAGACATTAGTGGCCCCGATGATTGATTGAGATTTGGGATTTGATGGCGCTTTGTCGACGCTATCATACGAGTATCCCTTATTGAGGCCGGTGTGCCAGCTCGAGCATTGATTTGATAGCGATTCGTTTGATTCTGACATGTGCTCAGTGGATGGGCATTTGACCTGATACCTCCATGACATACATGCATTGCATACCATATATCATTGTTTAGATACTTGTGGTATATATGATGGTTGTTCCATATGGAGCTTTGCTCACCCCCAAGGGGGGCTGTTGTTGTCTTTGTGTGTGGACAATGGCAGGCACTCCAGGTTATCAGGAGGCCGGAGAGGGTACTTCTGGAGAGAGTTATAGTTTGAGCTGAGGTTTTATGTTTTGTTCCCAGTATATATATATGTATCTATATACCAGGGCATGTCCCGAGGGTATGAGTTATTTGTATATGATTGGTTGGGCGAGTATTATGATATGAGATAAAATACTATTTTTAGTATTCAAATAAAATGATTTGGGCTCATTGTAAAGAAAATTTAAATTCGTTTTCTGTTGTAATTAATTAACCCTAATCAGATTGTGTTATAATAACGATTAGGAGCTAAGAGCCCCACAAAAGCTCACGTTTATTGTATACATTCATAGCTTTCAGGCTATACCTCGAGCTTTCAAGCACAAACTGTAATACTTGATCTTGAAGAGATCAGTTGTGCTATATTATTTCAATTATATTGAGTGTTGTAAACAAGTTTGTAACTAAGAATTTCAGTTTGGCATTGTTAAGTCCAAAACTGAAATGGGTCTGTACAACTGTTAGTATTGATCAAAGTCTTTTAGTGTATAGGAGTGTTTGAAATCTTGTGTCTTCTTATTTCAGTTTTTATTCCATCTATCAGTCAGTTTGTTTCCGCACATTCTTATTGACCTACAAGATTTCCGAGTATCAGTTTATCACTAAACTTACTCATAAATCGAGAAAAGGTTTTGAAAATTGAAAGTATTTATTCAACACCCCCCCCCCCCTTCTAAACATTTTTCCACCTTTAAGCGATCCTATCACCTATGCATCAGCCACTGGTAGATTTATGTATGGTATGATATCTATGCGACCCTAATATAGCATATGCATTGAGTGATGCAATAAGATATCAGGAAACCCCGACCAACTGTATTGGAAAGCCATGAAAGACATTCTTAAGTACGTAAGAAGGACTGAGAATTTTTTCATGGTTTACGAGGTTGAAGATTTAAAACTGGAAGGATACACTGATTTTAACTTCAAATCAGATGTCTATTATTCGATATCAATGTCTAGATTTCTATTTATGATCAATGGTGGTGTTGTATCCTAGAAGAGTTTTAAGAAAGGCACCAAAGTTTCCACCACTTAGGCCAAATATATTGTTGCATCAGCTGCAACAAAAGAGGAAGTTTGGAAGAAAATTTTCATCCAAGATTTGGGCGTCATTCCCATTGGAGTTGATCCAGGTGTTGTATACTGCGACAACACTAGTATTGTTGCACAAGAAAAGGAATAAATGTCTCATCAACAATCCAAAAATATATTGAAGAAACATTTTCTCCAATCGGGATATTCAATTCGATTAATATTCTGCTAGTCACAGCATCATTGTATGATTATGAATTATGACAAATAGAAGTGAAGACATCACTCCTAACGGTGATATTAAGAAAGATTTATATGTCTCAGCCTGAAGGATTCACATGAATAGGAAAAAAACAAAAATTCTAAAAGCTTCAGATAACAATCCATGGTTTCAAACAAGCATAAAGGAGTTGGAACTCATATTTGATAACATTATCAAAAAGTTTTATTTTCAAATAATCCAAAGGAATCATGTGTGCACGAGAAAGTTAGTGGGAGTACAATAACAATCATAGTAATTTATGTTGATGATATCCTACTCATTGTGAATTATGTAGGATAATTGCAATCAACTAAAGTATGGATAGCAAGCAAATTATCAATGAAGGGCATGGGTAAGTGGCATCCTAGGTATTGGAAATACAAGTCTATAGAAGTAGATTGAAGGTGATTATAGGCTCTCCCAATCAACTTATATTGATATCATAATGAGGATATTCTCTATGGCGGAGATATCTACCAATGTGTCATGGTGTCTCTTAAATGTGCCCCCATAACTGACTAGAAGATAGAGATGATAACACGCGTTCCATACGCATTAGACACTAGTAGAATTATATATGGTATGATATCTATGTGACCTAATATAGCATATGCATTTAGTGTTTCAAGAAAATATTAGGCGAACCTCGGCTCTAGGCACTAGAAAGCCGTGAAAAACGTTAAGAAGGACTAAGAATTTTTTCATGGTTTACGGTGTTTGAGAATTAAAATCGGAATGCTACACTAATTCTAGCTTTCAATCAGATTCGAGATCAATCTCATAATTTGTATTCATGCTCAATGGTGGTGATATTTTTTGGAAGAGTTCCAAGCAAGAAACTATTGTGGAATCCACCACTGAGGCCGAATGCACTGGTATATCAGCTGTAGCAAAAGAGACAGTTTGAATGAGGAATTTCCTCCAAGATTTGGGCGTAATTCCCATCAGAGTTGATCCATTCTCGGTGTACTACGACAACACCGGTATTGTATCATAAGAAATAAACCCATGACCTACCAAAGCTAGCTCTGATGACAAAATGTTCAATGAAGATTCTGGAATAACGAATAAGACAGTGTGCAGAAACAGGGGATTGCGACTAGGGCTTCGGTTTTCTCAAATCGGACTATTCAGAAGGAAAATGGGGTCGTTATAGCTTGGGTTCAGTTGGATGCTCCTTTTCTGACTAAGATTTGGCGATGAAAAAGGCAGAATCGGATGGGAAGATGGAGCCGAAGGGAACAACTTCTTCTCTTACATTGTTTTAATTATATATGTGTAAGTATAAGTATATGTGTGTGTGTGGGTTAAAATATTTTTGGCGGGCCTTACAATGTATCTTTATTTTTAGTTAAAATATAAACAACGCACATATTGTTGCATGTTGTAGAAAACAATATTCGCTGCATGCCGTAATTTATATAAGTCATTAACAGCTCACGCATACGAGCATAACATAAAAATTAATCTTCACAATGTGCTTTTAATGCAAGCCGTTTGTTTTTGTAAGTTGTAACAATATTAACAACACACGAAGAAATTAATATCTGCTTGATTCCACGCTGCGAAAAATTGATTTTTTTTAATGTTAGCCTACACTACAGTCCATTCAACTCATATATCCTTATCGAATCTGCAACATATGACATATAGAGGATTTATCAAGATTCCATAACCATGCGAAACATCTCATAGAATATATAATGGCATCACGTGAGCAACTAGTGAACCCCTTCTTTCTAAAGCACGCATATTGTTCTGGACAGATATTTCATGTATTATTTTCTCCTCGAATCACATAGGATATCCATACACATAGGCAAGCAATGTGAAACTAGAGAACCCTAATCGTTCTATCATAATCTTTGTACAAATATTGGGTCATAGAGTTATTTTAAAGCTATTAGATTTCGAGGACAAAATCTTTTTTAAGGGGATAATATAATGACACAGTACTGATTTTGGAATAAGTCATTGATTAAACATGATTGAGTGACATTTATTTAAAGCAATTGGTTTGACTGATCATCAGCTAGTTTTGTATCACCGAAGGTCATCGGAAAAGTTTGGACCTTCTGAAATGTGTTCGGAGCTTCGGATATTACTCATCTAGTTAGGTGGCAACTCGAGCACGAAATTTAGATAAAGAACCAATTCGGAACTTCTGACCCGAGTTTAGAGCTTCCGATCTCATTCATTTGATGAAGTTCAACCCGAGCATGACACATAGCTACAGGGAAGGTTCGGAACTTCCGAACTCTGTCTATAAATAGGTCATGCGAGATTCATTTCAAATAAACCTTTTACATTTTCTCTCTCATTTCCAGCATATATTTTATGTTTTTAGTCACTTTCTATAGTCGTGGAGAGTTTAAAAGTGTTTCTAAAGAGCTAATGATTGACGAAGGTACAACCCAAAAAACTATAGTAATATTTTAGGGATAATATGTTAGAATACTTAAAGCGATGAATGTAAAGACTAGCTAGAAATAAGAATCTGAATTTGGAAACTTAGTAATACAATTTTTGTAGCGGCCAAAAACGAGTACACGTAAATCTCATGCATGATTGGATTAATTTATTTATTTATTTAATAATCTAAGTAATGCATTGTATGTGTTAAATTATTTTAAATGTATATATATATTTTATTATGAAATTTTATTATATTTAAGATTTTTTCATGATTTTTAGATTTTCAGACGAATGTTCGATACTGAACCGAGAAAAAAAATTGGAGACGCTTAAGATGTTAAAAATTTAAGTTATAATTTCCTTTAAGTCAAGAAATGAGGTATTCTAAAGGATTTATAAATTTTAGCATTTTTAGGATTAAATTTAATTTATTGAGTAAAATATAAATGTTAAGTATTTTAATTTGAAAAGTTCAAAATTAAGGGATTTAAATACGTCCACTCGAAATAAAATATTTTAATAATTATTTTTATGATTTAATTAATTAAATTAGGTGGTATTTAATTATAGGTAGAATTTAAGATTTTTAGGACTCTTAAATGTGCAAATTTTAAAAAGTTGGAGGGCTTAATTAGAAATTTATTTTGTGAATTAATCAACCTAAAACCCTAGTTATTATTTCTCTTTAAACACAAGAAGATTCCTGCGCTAATACACATGCAACTCGCGCGCACACAACACACACACCAAAACACCAAGAACACATACACACAAAAAACACATCTCTCGGCCCAAAATCATTCAAGCCAGGGCTGAGTATTTTTTATTTTCTTCCATCAGAACATACAACCGAACACTCCCACCGCCATACTTGATAAATTTAGCCACTTTTCGAGCCATTAAACGCAGCAATCTGTCTCCGTTCGGCCTCCGTTTTCCCACGCGTTAGTTTGTCGATATTTCGTGTGTTTTAATGCAAAGGCATGTCTAAACCTTTTCTTTATGCATCGATCATGTTATATACTGTATTTTGATATAAAATATGCATGAAAATAGATTTGATTGATTATATGTATGCTAAAACTTGATTAAAACTCATTTCGATATATATATTTCATGAGCTTCAATGTTTTCTTCGAGTTTTGATCGTCGCCTTCGTCGGGCAGTATCTATGGCTTGCTGCTACCTATGGTTATGTTTTAAGATGTTTTTAGAAGTCATTAGGTGGCCCATGATGAGGCAAGGGGCTGATGGTGCAATATAAAACGAAACAAGCACACAACCGCGCAAATAAAGGCTAGATCGCGGGTTTCACGTCGAGTTCAGTAAAGGGCTGGACCAGGGCTCGTGGTTAGGGTCTAGGTGGGGTCTTAGGGTCCCTAGGTAAGCCTAGTATGGGTTGGTTAAGGGCTGGTTGGTTGGAATGCTGCTGGAGCCGAAACTTTGGCTGCACACCTAGAAGAGGGCGCGAGTTAGGGTGCACGGTTTTAGATTTTTTAAGGGGGTGTGGTGTGTTAAGGGCTGGAACGAGCTAGAACAGATTCGTAAGCCATGTCTAAGGGTCTGGTTCGGGTTTGGTTTGAGTTAGAGTCGATAGAAATTCGTACGGAAAGCATAAGCGCCACAACATCACTCTTTGGGTAGCTTGTGTCTATTTGGTTCGTTGTGCGTGGTACAGGTTCGGGCATGGTTCAGGACTGGTCTAGGGGTAGGTTAGGATGTTTTTTATGTATGGGTTGAGTCCCGAGTTGATTGGTACGTCTTAAGTGGTTCTATTTAATTCGGGAGTCGTATGTGTCAAAATGCACCTTAGGAGCAATTTTGGGTATAAATTTTAGTATGTTAGGGCAGCAAGTCCCAGGACGATCTAACGAGGTTCACGATGTTCGTAAGTATATATGATGTGAATAATATTTATTTTTGAGATAGGAGATTTGTCATGTGGCCAAATTATATTACGGGTTTGGAAGCCGGAGAACGTGTCCGGGGACTTCTCCAACCTCTTCTGAGAAACTATGTTATGTTAAGCAGCGGACATCCAGTCCAAGGACTGGTGATTTCTGTCGCCCCAGTACTGTGGTTTAGTTTGATCAGATGATTTATGTTATGGGCCACTTGGATTGAAAGAACTCTATGTAAAATAATTTACGATTATGAATACGATGATGAGCACGAAAATATGATTTAATAAAATTTTTTATGTAGGAAAGTCGCATTATACATATTTGAGCTTATATTATGCTATATGCGAGCTGTGTTTAAATTGCATGGATTTTATTACGTATCACTTGCTCATCACGGTTTATGCATGCTGAGTCATTAGGCTCACTCGACTTAATCGATGCAGATGATGTAGTTGAGGAGATGGGAGGTGGTGACCAGTGAGCAGACTCGTGCCAGTGGCAGTGCAAACCCGAGGACCTTGTAGCTTACCAGATTTATTTATGTACGTTTTAAAAACTATTTACTATGTTTTTATTGCACTGGTTTTGGTGATTAGTAAGTTAAGACTTTTTATAGACTTTTTCAAATTATGATGGATGTTTTTAACTTGGATTTTATGGTTGTGGTATTTCAAACGATGGAGGTTTATTATTAACTTTATTTTTAGTACGAGTGGTGACTATTATTATTTTACGAGTTATATTTATAACAAATAATTTAATTAGAAAATTTCAAATTTTTCGGCAAATATTAAAATAGTACAATTTTAAGACATGGTTCGTCACAATTCTTGTTTGTTGTAATGTTTAGGATCAGATCGTAGGAGTTTTCAGATTACGTAGACGTACGTAAGTACTAAGATATCAAAGGAGTATATATTCCTAATTGTTGCAAATCTACTTGTGTTTTATTGTCATATACATACATATTGAATAAAAGTTTCATTTTTTTTCAAATAAGTATGTTTTTATAAATATATATGCATATATTAAATAAAAAATAATGAATATAAATATGATATATTAGTTGATAGTTAATTTATTTTTATTATATAAATATGACAATTATATCATTTTATTTACGACAATTATATCATTTTATTTATTGTTTGACATAAATAATTATATATTTATATCATTTTATTTATTGTTTGACATAAAAAATTAAATTATAATAAAAATGTGCTTAAGCAAGATAGTTTGACCCTGATGCTTTGACCATTGTCTTCGTGCATGTGTGCGAGGTCTTCTGTCCAGTTTTGTGCTTTGCTTTGCGTGGATGCTTGAATAATGTTCATATGACTCTCAAACTTACTCCCACACATCACGAACCCTTCAGCACTCTGTACCTCGCTTGTACATCCTTCTTCTTTGCTCATAAGCCCATGCAATGCTTCTTTGAACCTCTTCAGTCGTCCCATGGTGATTGGTCCCTCGGCACCTCTAAAGGGTCCCATGCTTTAATTGGGGCTTGACCAACCGTGCTCGCATCCTCCTCCCCTTCTTGAAAAGGATTTGTCATCAAATCTTGTTCATCGCCTATATCAAACAACGACAAATCACTAAAATTAAAAGTGGAACTCACGTTGTACTCACCTGGTAGATCGAGTTTGTAGGCGTTATCATTTATCCTTTTTAGAACTTGAAATGGTCCATCATCCCTAGGTAATAGCTTCGAACGTCGCTTCTCGGGGAACCTTTCCTTCCGCAAGTGGAGCCACACCCAATCACCTTTCTCAAATACCACCTTCTTCTTCCCCTTGTTGGTTTGTTTGGCATATTGCTCATTTTTCTTCTCGATGTTGGCCTTGGCCTTTTAATGCAAACCCCTAACAAATTCAGCCTTCTTTTTGCCATCCATATTTAATCTTTCACTCACAGGTAAAGACATCAAATCCAACGGAGTCAAATGATTAAAAACCATACACAATTTCAAACGGCGAATAATTGGTAGTAGAATGCACGCAACGATTATAAGCAAACTCAACAAATGGTAAACATTCTTCCCAATTCTTTAAGTTCTTTTTAAGAATAGCACGCAAAATTGTTCCTACAATTCTATTAACAACTTCAGTTTTTCCATCCATTTGAGGATGACACGTAGTAGAAAACAACAATTTTGTACCAAGTTTAGCCCAAAAAGTCTTCCAAAAGTAACTCAAGAATCAACATCGTGATCAGAAACAATAGACTTAGGCATGCCATGCAACCTAACGACTTCTCTAAAGAACAAATCCGCAATGTTAGAAGCATCATCAGTTTTATGACAAGCTATAAAATGTGTCATTTTAGAAAATCTATCTACAACAAAAAATATAGAATCTCTCCCCTTCTTTGTCTTAGGCAACCCTAAAACAAAGTCCATAGAAATATCAACTCAAGGTTCACTAGGGACAGGAAGTGGCGAATACAATCCATGTGGTTGTGTTCTAGACTTAGCTTGCCTACAAGTTATGCACTTATCACACACTCGTTCAACATCACGCTTCATATGTGGCCAATAAAAATGTTCATGTAAAGCATTCAAAGTTTTAGCCACACCAAAATGTCCCATCAAACCACCCTCATGTGCCTCCCTAACAAGTAATTCACGAACGGATGATTTAGGGATGCACAACCTATATTCTCTAAACAAGAAACCATTATGCAAATAGAATTTTTCATCTGGACCATGCATACAAGTTTCAAACACACTCTTAAAATCCTCATCCTAACACATACAACTCCTTGACATGCTAGACTCCAAGATAGAGAAAAGTATGTACCTTTGTGATAGTGCGTCGGACACTACGTTTTCTTTACCTTGCTTATATTTGATCATGTAGGGGAATGTCTCCACAAACGCCACCCACTTGGCATGTCTCTTGTTCAACTTCTGCTACCCCTTAAGATGCTTTAAGGATTCATGATCCGTATGAATCACAAACTCCCTAGGCCTCAAGTAGTGCTGCCACGTCTCAAGTGTCCTCACAAGTGCATAGAGCTCCTTGTCATATTTCGGGTAATTCAACGTTGCTCCATTAAGCTTCTCACTAAAGTATGCCACAGTCCGTCCTCCTTGCATCAACACTCCACCAATACCTACACCTGAAGCATCACATTCAATCTCAAAAGTATTAGGAAAATCGGGTAAAACAAGTAAAGTAGTATTAATTAATTTTTACTTAATAGTATTAAAGGACTTCTCTTGCTCCTTGCCCCAATGAAATAGAACATTCTTCTTGATTACCGCCGTCATCGGTGCTGCCAGTGTTCTAAAATCTTTTACAAATCTCCTATAGAAGCTTGCAAGTCCATGAAAACTTCGGACTTGACCAACAGTATTAGGCGATGGCCAATCTCGAATAGCACTTACCTTATCTTCATCCACTTGTATCCCCTGTGAGCTCACCACAAAACCAAGAAAGACAAGTTTGCTTGTACAAAAATCACATTTCTTTAAGTTAGCATATAAATTTTCAGCCCTTAGTGTGATTAGCACAAGTCTCAAGTGATTAACATGCTCATCCAAGTTTTTGCTATACACTAGGATATCATCAAAGTAAACCACAACAAATTTTCCTATGTATGCACGCAAGACATGGTTCATCAACCTCATAAAGGTGCTAGGAGCGTTAGTTAAGCCAAAAGGCATGAACATCCACTCATATAACCCGTATTTGGTTTTAAATGCAGTTTTCAACTCATCACCTTCTCTCATTTTAATTTGGTGATAACCACTCTTCAAATCAATTTTGCTAAAGACGCAAGCACCATGCATTTCATCTAAAATATCATCTAGTCTAGGTATAGGATGCCTATACTTAATGGTTATGTTATTGATTGCTCTGCAATCTACACACATACGCCATGAGCCATCTTTCTTAGGAACTAATAAAACAGGAACATCACAAGGAGACATGGACTCACGCACAAAACTCCTCTCTAACAACTCACTTACCTGCCGTTGAAGCTCCTTAGTCTCCTCCGGATTGCTTCTATAAGCTGGGCAATTTGGTAATGCACTTCCGAGCACAAAGTCAATTTGATGCTCAATCCCCCTCAATGGTGGTGGTCCTTGCGGTAGTTCCTCTGGAAATATATCACCAAACTTCTGCAAAAGTGAAACAACAATGCTCGGAAGGGACTCGGTTATATCACTTGTGCTAAGGAGGATCTCCTTGTAAAGAATCAACACAAGTGGTTCATGTGTGTGCAACATATGTTTCAACTCACTCTTTTGGGCCATATATGTTTTTTTCTTGGCCTCTTTCCTCTCATTTTCTTTCCCCTCATTTTCTTTCCCCTCTTTTTTCTTTTGTATGGCCGTCTCACTCTTTTGATCACTCTTTTTTCAGCTATCTCATCTTTTCTTTCAAAAGCCATCTCACTTTTTTGTTCACTCTTTTTTCGGCCTCGTCTCTTTTTTTTTTCAATTGGTCCTCCAACACTTGCTTTAGGGACAAAAGAATTAATACAATGGATTCCTTCTTCAACACAAATGAATACCTTTTCTTGAACCCATCATGTGTCATTCGCCTATCATATTGCCACGGCCTTCCCCAACAACATATGACAAGCATGCATTGGCACTACATCACATAAGACCTCATCAATATACTTCCCAATCGAAAAAGAAACCAATACTTGTTTGTTCACCTTCACATCCGCACAATCATTCAACCATTGAAGCCTATATGGTTGAGGGTGCTTTAACGTAGGCAAACCCAATTTTTCTACCATCTCACTACTAGATACATTGGTGCAACTTCTCTCATCTATGGTAAGATTGCAAACCTTGCTATTCACAAAACAGCTTGTATGGAACAAGTTTTTCTTTTGGTTATTCTCCTCCTCCTTGACTTGGACACTCATGATCTGCCTAGTCACTAGTGCTTCACCTACAACCGCCTCATATCCCTCATCAGGATCCTCTAATGAAGGCATCTCATCATCATCACCCTCGTCATCACCCTCACTTTGAGACTCATACTCACCATAACCATTCAAAATCATCACCCTCTTATTAGGACATTGGCTAGCAATATGACCCACCCCTTGACACCTAAAACATTTAATATCCCTAGAACGATTAAGAGGAGTTTCATATTTACCTTGCACTCCTTGTTTAGGCGTCTCTTGCTTGGTCTCAATCTTGGGCTTGGTCACCACTTTACTTTCATCACGTTTCGCCACATTTGGTCGCCAAGAAGATGACGAACTCCCAGTTTGATTGGTGCGGCCAACTCCTCGCCTCTTGAGTTGTTGCTCCACCTTTATGGCCGTTTGCACCATCTCGTCTAGATCCAAGTAGTGCCTAAGCTCCACTTGATCTTGAATCTCCCTGTTCAAACCACAAAGAAAACGTTCCATTGTCGCCTCACTATCCTCCTCAATATTTGCCCTAATCATGACTACTTCTATCTCCTTATTGTAGTCCTCGACATTTTTTACTCCCTGCCTCAAAGTTTGTAGCCTCTTAAACATCTCCCTAAAATAATGATTGGGCACAAACCTCTTCCTCATGACCCTCTTCATCTCATCCCAAGTTTCAATGGGTCTCTCATTATATCTTCTCCTATTGGTCACTAGTTGATCCCACCAAATGAGAGCATAGTTTAGAAATTCAACCACCGCCAACCTAACCTTCTTTTGTTCGGAGTAGTGATGACATTCAAACACAAACTCTACCCTATTTTACCATTCTAAATATGCCTCCGGGTTAGATTTCCCATGGAACGATGGAATTTTCATCTTAATACTACCCATGTTACCATCTTCCCTATTCCCATCATATCTACCCTGTACGGCTTCTCTTCTTCCTCTCCCAAATCCTCTAACTCTTCCATTCCTACCCCAATTCTCACTTTGGCTTTCCTCTTCTCCTCCCAAATCATATTCTTCCTCTTCTTCTCCTCTGCCCAAATCTTTAGGCTTAGATTTATCTCCACTAGTACTAACTTCAAGCCTACTCATCCTCTCATGTAACGGCTCCAACTCAACCCTCATCATTCTAGTGAAGTGCCCAAACAACGCCTCCATTTGAGTATTAGATAACCTCTGTTTCGAACTATCTCCTACGTCCCTCTCCATTTTATTTTGGACTTGTACTTGCAAGAAAACGTTAGTAGAAATAAAAGATATTCCTCACCCAAATTCTCACGGTCACTCCAAGAAAATTCGCTCATCTCTCCGCTCTTATTTTTTTCAATCACAACAAATACTCGCCAGTCACTCCAAAGAAATAACGCTCGCACTTAAGTATTTTCACTCGAATTTGATAGTTCTCTCGAAAGTGTGCTCAAGCTTCGTATTTGGATATATCAAAAAATCAAGTTCAACTTGTGAACAATTGCGATCGACTCACTTAAACTGCGTAGACAAGCAATTTAAATATATATGAAATAATTTTTTTTGACTGTGAGAGACAATTGGATATGACTCTCCAAAAGGAATAGAACAAAATACCAAAAAGGAATAATGGTGAATTTTTGGATTTTTTGTATTCTTTTTTGGCTGAGTGCTACTCGAAAATTCCGAAAAAAATAAAAATCAACTTCACCAAAATTTCGAGAAACTGACGAAGAACGATAGAACAAAAAACAGATCTGGAAACGAACGAAGAAATAACACAGATTTGAAAATTTAAGAACGAGATAAACTTACTTGAATTCAATGAGCCAAAGCTCTGATACCAAATGATATGAATCCATGTACGTAAGAATAGCAAACACGATTAGTTTAGAATCGCGCCCTCCATTCAATAACGAACAAGGAATCGTTGTTGTTGTCCCGACCTTTTTGAATCAAGTATTACGTGACCTTCACCCTTAAACTACGTGGTTTAGTAATAAACAATCACAAAAGAAACAATCGCAACTCAATCGAACCTTCAAAGAACTCGTCTTTGACAATCCACGTAAGACACGACCGACAAACGCCACAAAGTTAAAACTTTGATAAGTTTGATTTTGAAACAATTCTAAAGCCTTGAAAAGTTTTGAGAAAAAAACTCAAAAGTTTGATAAACTTTCAATAATGATCTGAATTCTTCCAAAAAATTCATCCAATATGTTTACATAATCAAATATATCAAATCTAGTTGCTAAAATAATAAAAACACTAAACTAGGAAAAAAATATGTGTCGAGCGCATTGCGCGCCCTGAGCTCGCGCATATGTGGGAGCGTCTCTGCCTGTACGTTGCATAATTTTCCCTCGTGTGCATATAGTTCTGCGCATATGCGTGAAGTTCTCTGTTCAACACTTCGGTGGCAGTGTTTCTCGCGCATATGCGTGCCTCGTCTTGGCGCATGTGCGTGAGGCTCGCTCATATGTGCGCCTTGTCTTCGCGCATGTACGCGAGGTCTTCTGTCCAGTTTTGTGCTTTGCTTTGCGTGGATGCTTGAATAATGTTCATATGACTCCCAAACTTACTCTCATGCATCACGAACCCTTCAGCACTCTGTACCTCGCTTGTACATCATTCTTTTTTGCTCATAAGCCCATGCAATGCTTCTTTGAACCTCTTCAGTCGTCCCCTCGTGATTGGTCCCTCCGACAACTCTAAAGGGTCCCATGCTTTTCTTGAGGCTTGACCAACCATGTTCACATCATATGATGTATTTACTAATTTGTTGGAGTTACTTATTTTAAAAAATTTTAAGAAAAAGAATCAAAATCTTTGAATTAAAGTGGTTATTTACATAAAGATGATTTATAAAAAAAAACATAAAACACGTGAAAAGACCAAGAGTAGGTCTCTTGTGAGATGGTCTCACTAATTTTATCTATGAAACGGGTCAACTATACAGATATTCACAATAAAGAGTAATACTCTTAACATAAAAGGTAATATTTAACCCAAATACGATATCTATTTCACAAAATACGGCCCGTGAGACCGTCTCAAACAAGTTTTTGCCAAAAAACCAATGTGGTTATTATGTGATGCTCTTCCATAATAATAGTAATAATAGATAATAGTAAAATGTATTCCTAATTTTCATTTTTATAATTTATATGTGTTGATAAATTCGATTAAATCTAATTATCAGAATAATTCATATTTCCATGAATAATTGACCCTAGACTCAAAATATCATAGCTATCTTACAAGAGATGACCAATCTATTGAAGCAATTATCTACTAGATCGGTTGAACTGAATGTTTATACATTTATGTAGGGACTGTGTATCTTGAACAAAATCAAGAAATTTGCTTACCATCATCGTTATTCACTTAATAGTGTCATAATTTCCACGGAATACTTGTGTATGTTAACATTCACGCACACTCACAACACACACACGAAAACACCAAGAACACACACACCAAAACACAACTCTCGGCCCAAAATCCTTCAAGCAAGGGCTGAGTTTTTTTTTTATCTTCTTCCATTAGAAGCTACAGCCGAAAAGTCCCACCAACATACTTAATAAATTTAGCCACTTTTTGAGCCACTAAACGCAACAATACGTCTACGTTCGGCCTCTGTTTTGTCACGCATTCGTTTGTTGATATTTAGTCTGTTTTAACGAAAAGGCATGTCTAAACATTTTCTTCATGCAATGACCATGTTATATAATATATTTTGATATAAAATATGCATGAAAATAAATTGGTTTGATTACATGTATACTAGAACTTGATTAAAACTCGTTTCGATATATATATTGCATGAACTTCAACGTTTTCTTCGAGTTTTGATTGTCGCCTTCGTTGGGCAGTATCAATGGCTTGCTGCTACCTATGGTTATGTTTTAGGATGTGTTTAGATGTCATTAGGTGGCCCGTGATGGGGCAAGGGGCTGCTGATGCAATATAAAACGAAACAAGAACACAACCGCGCACATAGGGGCTAGATCGCGGGTTTCACATAGGGTCGAGTCTAGGCTTTGGTTCGTGTAAAGCACAAGTTCAGTACACGTAAAACCCACGCATTATTTAATTGTCAAATCATTTATTTAATTTGAAAATGAGTTTAGTTATGCATAATTTGTGAAATTTGTATTATTTTAAATTATTTATGTTCATGTGATGCACGTTAAAATATTTTTTTTGAGTTTCATGTTTCAGGCGATTATTCGATACGGGATCGAGGAAAAAAGACCGAAGACGATTTTGGCAAATTTTAAAATGTGATATTTTATTTTAAGTTAGGTTTGGGGCATTTTAAATGACTTGTAAGTTTTTAGTATTTTAAAAATCCTAATTTAATCATTAGGTGATTTTAAGATTTTAAAACTTTTAAAGATTTTTAATTGTGTATTTTAAATTTTATTGTGAGATAGTTAGTAAAGTTAATATTGAGTTAGCATTGTATTATCAATTTAATTAGCATGTTAAGTATGTAATTAAGCAAAAATTTTCCCTAATTACCTAGCAAACTCACGCACACACATCTACACACACACTTACACGGCTGAAATACACACACACATATCTCCTCCCATTGTCATTACATCTTTTTGAAGAGAAAACCTAGGGTTCTAAGATTCAGAGCAGCCGCCCCTTCCCCTTCAATCTTCCAGCTCATTTTCGTGAATTTTCTTCAAAGAAAATAGTGCCACGTTCGTCCCGGATCAAGCCTCGCTCCGTTTCCGCTTCGGTATCGCCGTATCGTGAGTTTTTCATATCAAAAGGCACATATATTCTGTTTCTCCTGCGTCGATCTTGTCATAGTATTAATATTGATGTTTATTATATGTAAGAATTCATGTATTATGTTCATAGTTTGTGCAGAAAATTTGGTTGGATCAGTTTTGAAGAAATTTTTAGATCTAAAACTCGAATTTGCTGTCCTTTTTGAAAACTGCGATTTTTTTGTCAATAATATGGGAAAACTTTCAATATATAAAACGTAGAACTTTTTGATACCTTCGATTTAAAAGTAAAATCGAAATATTTGGATGAGAAATGAATGAGTTATGACCGTTTTCGTGGGACTGCTCAAACTGCGATTTTATGAAAATGCGTTCTTGATGTGTTCTTGAAGTTTCTTTGTATCATGCTTCGTTGGAAACCGTCGGGTGATCGCTGCTGTATTTAAGTATATCGAGTAGGATGTTGAGATGATTTTTGGTGCTTCGTTTTGTGTCGATAGCCCTTGGTGGCAATACAAGTCGTAGGAAAACATTTTGTGTCAAAAATTCGAGTTCACGGGTTTTGCTGCGTTGCATGAATTGCGTCGTTGTTTTGGGGACGTTTGGGACATTTTTCTTACGGAGTCGAGTCAGTGCCATAGCGTCCTAGGACGAGTCTCGATTGATTGGGTCACTAATTCGTATGATATATTTAGGAGTATTAAACTTCAAGTCGCGGAGTCCAGTGCACTCGGCGCCCGAGCGGTAACATTTTACCGCCCGAGCACCACCTTCATTGTCGGGAGTATATTTTTAAAGGCTCGGCGCCCGAGCGGTAACTTCTTACCGCCCAAGCGTCACACTTTTTGTCCGAGGCCAGTAGACCTGGCGCTCGAGCGGCAAGATATCACCGCCTCTTACCGCTCGAGCGCGGGGCCAGCTGGAGGGAGCTTTGGTTTCTCTTTTTTCTTTAGGTTTCAATAATGAGTCCTTATCTTTTATTTTTTTGGGAAATGTTCACATATCATTTTAGAGTTTGTTTCTGGGTTTGATGTCATGGTTTGGTATGATTAAACGAGGCCAAGTCCCGAGTGCTCTAGAACGTCATTAGCCATTTATTCACTTCGTGGTTAAGTACGAGGAATACGTCTAAGTTATAAAAGCTAAGTACTTGTTTATGTGTTAGTATGTGCAGCAGTGGCCCCAAGCGAGATCCAACGAATCCCTCAACGCCAAGTAAGTATGTTCGACGTGCAAAGAAAATACTTTTAAGTTTTTGAGGTATGCTAAATGTCTTGTGACCAATTTATGTATGGGATTGGAAAGCAGTAAAGCATGACCAGGGACCAATCCACCCCGTTAAATCATGAACGGGTTTAGATCAGGATTGGAAAGCGATAAAGCATGTCCAGGGACCAATCCACCCATTAAAGCATGAATGGGGATCTAATGTATGTAGCAGTGGATCTTCTCTGTCAGCCCAGTACTGTGATTTAGTCTGATCAGACGTATTTATGTATGGGTCACTTGCTTTGAAACATGCCTCTACGCAAAATGATCAAGTTATGTATATTCAACTATGTACAAGTATGCAAGCATGTTTAAGAAAAGTTTCACGTTATGGCACGTCTATGTAATGTATGTAAGATCAAGCTTTTACACGCATGTGAAAGTTCAAGTATGTATGTTCTATTTTAAAGTTGCATGTGATTTTATTACGTATTACTTGCTACTTCCAATTTATACGTGTTGAGTCTTTAGACTCACTAGACTTGATCGATGCAGGTGATAATGCATTTGAGGAGACGAGGGGTGAGGACCAGTGAGCTGGCTTGGACTGAGCGGGAGGCTAAACCCGAGGACCGCCATGTTTTTAAGAATTTATGAAAGTTTCAAATACTCTGATTTCATGTTTGTTTACGATGTTCTAAAACAAGTAATTTCGTTAGCAAAATTTCTATGGTGATCTTTTATTGCAAATACTTTTAGATGGTTGGCAAACTTGAGTGTGGTTGGTTTATGGCAAATGTTTTTAGACGAACGAGACATTTTAATGCAAATTCGAAAGTTTATTTCATATTTAAGAAAATTTTTATTTTTCTGCAAAATTCTAAGTAGTGTAAAGTACGGTACATTACAGTTGGTATCAGAGCGGTGTTCTTGTAAAGGGTTATGCCTTCTGCCAGTTGCGAGTAGCTCACAAAGCCACACCTCAAGTCTGTAAGTTTTAAGGTTTTGAATTATGTTATGTATTAAGCATTAAGTCATGATTTCAGCACGTCCATGTTTTAAGTTCGAGTTACGTGCATATTATGCTATTGACATTATGTTCATGCATGCACATTGGCTTTACGTGTTGGGTAAATTGTTGGAACAGTATGCCTCCTAGACGCATAATTAACCGAGAAGCAAGGGATGAGAACAGAGAGGCCCGAGAGGAGGGGAGAGACGCTCCTCCTCCTCCGCCGCCAAATATGCAGGCACAGATGCTTGCAGGAATGACACAGTTCTTCGCACAGTTTGCGGAGAACCAGGCGACAGTGGATGCAGGGGCTAGGCCCAAACCAGAGGCGGTGTATGAAAGGTTTAGGAGGATTAATCCTAAGGAGTTTTCAGGGGACCACTGACCCAATGATAGCCGAGGGATGGATTAAGTCCATCGAGGTAATCTTTGACTTTATGGAACTGACTGATGCAAATAGAGTCAGGTGTGCCACATTCCTTCTGGCAGGAGACGCCAGACTGTGGTGGGATAGTGTATTAGTGTCAGTTAACTTGCAAACACTGATGTGAAATGGGTTTAAAGAGGTATTCTACTCCAAGTACTTCACTGAAGAAGTACGATCCAAATTTATTAGGGAGTTCATGACGCTGTGACAGGGAGATAGCAACGTGGCAAACTTTGTCAGAAAGTTTGAAAGGGGGTGTCACTTTGTACCCCTGATAGCTAATGATGCCCAGGGGAATTTGAGGCATTTCATGGATGGGTTGCGGCCGTTTTTGCACCGAGATGTCCGAGTTGCTGGTCCTGCTACATATGCAGTTGCCGTGTCTAGAGCTTTGGCGGCAGAACAGGATCAGAGGGATATCGAAGCTGACAGACAGGGCAAGAGGCCCTATCAGGCTCCACAGCAGCTGCAGCAGCATCAACAACGACCTCTGTTCAAGAAGCCTTTCCAGGGACATCCAGGAAAGAAGCCATATCAGGGACCGCCAAAGGGCAAGAGTCCAATTCAGCAGCAGAGGGCGCCTAAGAAGCCCGATGATTTCCCAGTATGTCCTAAGTGCAACCGCCAGCACCCGGGGCAATGTTTATATGGGTCAGGCAAGTGCTTTAAATGTGGAGCCAGTGATCACATGCTAAAGGAGTGCCCACAGTGGAGGCAGCCGACCCAGGGAAGAGTGTTCGCCATGCATTCTCAAGAGGCGAACCCAGACACGACATTACTGACCGGTAAACATTTTTAAATAAGCGCAATATTGTTTTGCCACGCATGTTTCAAATTTTATTTGGGATTATTAGTGTGCTAGTATTATTTTGGTGACTTGGGTAGAGGTTTTCTACTGTGCTTGAGGTTAAGATTAGAATTGTTGGGATATAAGTTTTTGTGTTGTGCTGACGTCTCACAGGAAATATTTTCATAAAGAGAGTTGCCACGAAGGCCTTGATAGACTCAGGAGCCACCAACTCTTTTATTTCAGAGACATTCGCTAGTCACCTGGACGTCAAGTCTATTGTACTTGACGTGAGCTATTCAGAGACTGTCCGATCAGAGGAAGAATTTTCAGCTACTAGCGTGGTCAGAGACATCGATCTCGAGCTGCAAGACCACCTAGTATACGCCGATCTGATCGTGTTACCGATGCAAGAGTTTGACATCATTTTGGGAATGGACTGGCTGACGAAGAACAGAGTTCTGATTGATTTTCAGAAAATGTCAGTGTTAGTAAGCCCTTTAGGCATGGAACAGTTTCTCTTCGAGCCAGCTAGATGGAGGAGTTTCCCTCGCATGATCTCTTGCATGCAAGCGCGGAGACTTATGCACAAGTGTTGTCAGGCTTTCTTGGCCAGCATTGTTTCTACACCTGACGTACTCACTCCTGTCTATAACTAATGTACCAGTGGTCAGAGATTTTTCGGACATCTTTCCAGATGACGTCACAAGCCTTCCACCAGAGAGAGAGGTGGAGTTTTCCATTGATCTTATGCCAGGTACCGTGCCAATCTTTAAGGCACCGTACCGGTTAGCTCCAGCTCAGATGTTAGAGCTCAAGCAGCAGATTCAAGAGCTCCTAGACAAAGAATTCATTCGTCCTAGTTTCGCACCTTGGGGTGCACCAGTGCTTTTTGTGAAGAAGAAAGATAGGAGCATGAGGCTATCTATCGATTACCGAGAACTGAACAAGGTAACGATCAAGAATAAATACCCACTTCCAAGGATTGAGGACTTGTTCGATCAGTTGCAGGGAGCTACAGTGTTCTCTAAGATAGATCTTCGATCAGGGTATCATCAGCTGAAGATGAAGGAGGCAGATGTTCATAAGACAGCCTTCAGAACTAGGTATGGGCATTACGAGTTCTTAGTGATGCCGTTTGGACTGACGAACGCTCCAGCAATATTCATGTACCTCATGAACCGAGTATTTCAGCCTTACCTTGATCAATTCGTCATAGTGTTCATTGACGACATCCTTATTTACTCTAAGAGCCATGAGGAGCACAGTCAGCACTTGAGTACAGTTTTGCAGATTTTGCAGAGTCGCAAGTTATTCGCGAAATTCAGTAAGTGTGAATTTTGGCTGGAGAAGGTAGCGTTTTTGGGCCATATAATATCTAGCAGTGGTATTGAGGTGGATCCAGATAAGGTAGCAGCAGTCCTGGAATGGGATGAGCCGAAAAATGCATTTGAGATTTGCAGTTTCCTAGGCCTAGCAGGCTACTACAGGAAATTTATTCAGGAATTTTCGTCGATAGCAGTGCCACTCACCTCATTGAAAAAGAAGAATACTAAGTTCGTGTGGAGTGGCGAGTGCCAGAGGAGCTTCGATATTTTGAAGCAAGCTCTTATTTCAGCTCCGGTGTTAGCCATGCCAGCAGGGAAAGGAGATTTTGTGTTATACACCGATGCATTTGAGCTCGGGTTAGGCACAGTGTTGATGCAGCATGGTCGGGTTATAGCTTATGCTTCCAGGCAGTTGAAGGTGCATGAGAAGAACTACCTGACTCATGATCTTGAGTTAGCCGCCGCTGTCTTTTCTTTGAAGATATGGAGACATTATTTGTACGGCGAGAAATGCCAGATATTTACCGATCACAAGAGTCTCAAGTATTTCTTCATACAGAAAGAGCCGAATATGAGACAGAGACGGTGGTTGGAGTTGGTAAAAGACTACGATTGTGAGATTAGCTACCATCCAGGGAAGGCTAACGTTGTGGCAGATGCCTTGAGCAGAAAAGTTGCAGTCGTAGCACAGTTGTCAGTGCAGAGACCTCTTCAGTCAGAGATTCAGAGTTTTGGCTTAGAGTTTTATCCTAAGGGAAGGGCTCCTAAGCTGTCTAATCTGACAGTCCAGTCTTTGTTGTTTGACCGAATCCGTAGAGGTCAATCTTCAGACGAGCAGTTACAGAAATGGAGATTGAAGGATGAGGCCAATGTCAGTGTACTCTACACATTTTCTGATGGTATTGTAAGATACAGAGGTAGAATGTGGGTGCCTAGTGTTGATTCGATCAGAGAGGATATTCTGAAAGAGGCACGCACATCTCCGTATTCTATTCACCCAGGTGGTACCAAGATGTACAAGGATCTGCAGATTCTGTATTGGTGGCCAGGTATGAAGCGAGACATCCGGCGATTTGTGTCTGAATGTCTCACTTGTCAGCAGGTGATGGCAGAGCATCAGAGGCCAGCAGGAATGCTCAAGCCACTCCCTATCCCCGAGTGAAAGTGGGAGAATATCACCATGGACTTCGTTGTTGTGTTGCCGAGGTCAGTCAGGGGATCCAATGCTGTTTGGGTTATAGTGGATCGACTTACTAAGTCGGCACACCTCTTGCCAGTAAAGACGACTTTCTCCATGACGCAGTATGCGGAGCTCTATATCAGGGAGATAGTCCGATTGCACGGAATCCCAGTTTCTGTTGTGTCCGACAGGGACCCGAGGTTTACATCGTCCTTTTGGAAGAGTTTGCATGCAACCATGGGGGCGAAGTTGCTGTTCAGTACAGTTTTTCACCCGCAGACAGATGGCCAGTCTGAGCGAGTGATTCAGATTTTGGAGGATCTATTGCGAACCTGTATGATTGATTTCCAGGGGACTTGGCAATCTAAGCTACCTCTAGTGGAGTTTACCTACAACAACAGCTTCCAATCATCTATTGGTATGGCTCCATACGAGGCATTGTATGGAAGAAAGAGCAGATCGCCGATTTCATTGGGATGAAGTCGGGGAGAGGTCAGAGCTTGGTCCAAAGATTGTTCAGCAGACTGCAGATGTGGTGGTCAAGATCTGAGACAGGATGAAGACCACCCAGAGCCGTCAAAAGAGTTATGCTGACAAGAGAATGAGAGATCTAGGTTTGCCATAGGTGATCACGTTTTGGTGAAAATAGCACCCATGAAGGGCGTTATAAGATTTGGGAAGAGAGGCAAACTTAGTCCGAGGTTTATCAGACCGTTCGAGATTCTCGACAGAGTTGGGACACTAGCTTATCGTGTTGCCCTCCCGCCGAATCTGGCCGGGGTACATAATGTGTTCCACGTCTCAATGTTGAGGAAAATACCTAGCTAATCCTTCGCCTGTTCTGAGCTAGGAGCCGTCGCAGTTGGCGCCGGATCTGTCATATGAGGAAAGACCAGTCCAAATCTTAAACAGACAGGAGCGCAAACTTCGGAACAAGGTGACGAAGCTGGTCAAAGTCCAGTGGCTGAATCAATCAGTGGAGGAGGCCACTTGGGAGACCGAAGCAGATATGAGGATTCGCTACCCGGAGTTTTTTGGTAAGGATTAATTTTGAGGACTAAATTTATTTAAGTGGGGGAGGAACTGTAGAGCCCAAGCTCAGTACACGTAAAACCCACGCATTATTTAATTGTCAAATCATTTATTTAATTTGAAAATGAGTTTAGTTATGCATAATTTGTGAAATTTGTATTATTTTAAATTATTTATGTTCATGTGATGCACGTTAAAATATTTTTTTTGAGTTTCATGTTTCAGGCGATTATTCGATACGGGATCGAGGAAAAAAGATCGAAGACGATTTTGGCAAATTTTAAAATGTGATATTTTATTTTAAGTTAGGTTTGGGGCATTTTAAATGACTTGTAAGTTTTTAGTATTTTAAAAATCCTAATTTAATCATTAGGTGATTTTAAGATTTTAAAACTTTTAAATATTTTTAATTGTGTATTTTAAATTTTATTGTGAGATAGTTAGTAAAGTTAATATTGAGTTAGCATTGTATTATCAATTTAATTAGCATGTTAAGTATGTAATTAAGCAAAAATTTTCCCTAATTACCTAGCAAACTCACGCACACACATCTACACACACTTACATGGCTGAAATACACACACACATATCTCCTACCATTTTCATTACATCTTTTTTAAGAGAAAACCTAGGGTTCTAAGATTCAAAGCAGCCGCCCCTTCCCCTTCAATCTTCCAGCTCATTTTCGTGAATTTTCTTCAAAGAAAATAGTGCCATGTTCGTCCCGGATCAAGCCTCGCTCTGTTTCCGCTTCGGTATCGCCGTATCGTGAGTTTTTCATATCAAAAGGCACGTATATTATGTTTCTCCTGCCTCGGTCTTGTCATAGTATTAATATTGATGTTTATTATGCGTAAGAATTCATGTATTATGTTCATAGTTTGAGCAGAAAATTTGGTTGGATCAGTTTTGAAAAATTTTTAGATCTAAAACTCGAATTTGCGGTCCTTTTTGAAAACTGCGATTTTTTGGTCAAGAATTGAGAAAACTTTCAACATATGAACGTATACTTTTGGATACCTTCGATTTGACAGTAAATTCGAAATATTTGGATGAAAAATGAATGAGTTATGACCGTTTTCGAAGGACTGCTCAAACTGCGATTTTATGAAAATGCGTTCTTGATGTGTTCTTGAAGTTTCTTTGTTGCAGGCTTTGTTGGAAACCATCGGGTGATCGCTGTTGGGTTTAAGTATATCGAGTAGGATGTTGAGATGATTTTTGGTGCTTCGTTTTGTATCGATAGCCCTTGGTGGCATTACAAGTCGTAGGAAAACATTTTTTGTCAAAAATTCGAGTTCACGGGTTTTGCTACGTTGCATGAATTGCGTCGTTGTTTTGGGGACGTTTGGGACGTTTTTTTTATAAAGTCGAGTCAGTGCCATAGCGTCCTAGGACGAGTCTCGATGGATTGGGTCACTAATTCGTATGATATATTTTGGAGTATTAAACTTCAAGTCGCGGAGTCCAGTGCACTCGGTGCCCGAGCGGTAACATTTTACCGCCCGAGCGCCAGCTTCATTGTCGGGAGTATATTTTTAAAGGCTCGGCGCCCGAGCAGTAACTTCTTACAATCCGAGCGCCACGCTTTCTGTCCGAGGCCAGTAGACCTGGTGCTCGAGCGATAAGATATCACCGCCCAAGCGCGGGGCCAGCTGGAGGGAGCTTTGGTTTCTTTTTTTTCTTTAGGTTTCAATAATGAGTCCTTATCTTTTATTTTTTTGGGAAATGTTCACATATCATTTTAGAGTTTGTTTCTGGGTTTGATGTCATGGTTTGGTATGATTAAACGAGTCCAAGTCCCGAGTGCTCTAGAACGTCATAAGCCATTTATTCACTTCGTGGTTGAGTACGAGGAATACGTCTAAGTTATAAAAGATAAGTACTTGGTTATGTGTAAGTATGTGCAGCAATGGCCCCAAGCGAGATCCAACGAATCTCTCAACGCCAAGTAAGTATGTTCGACGTGCAAAGAAAATACTTTTAAGTTTTTGAGGTATGCTAAATGTCTTGTGACCAATTTATGTATGGGATTGGAAAGCGGTAAAGCATGGCCAGGGACCAATCCACCCTGTTAAATCATGAACGGGTTCAGATCAGGATTGGAAAGCGGTAAAGCATGACCAGGGACCAACCACCCGTTAAAGCATGAACGGGGATATCATGTATGTGGCAGTGGATCTTACCTGTCAGCCCAGTACTGTGTTTTAGTCTGATAAGGCGTATTTATGTATGGGTCACTTGCGTTGAAACATGCCTCTACGCAAAATGATGCACTTATATATGTTCAAGTATGCAAGTATGTTTAAGAAAAGTTTCACGTTATGGCACGTCTATGTAATGTATGTAAGATCAAGCTTTACACACATGTTAAAGTTCAAGTATGTATGTTCTATTTTAAAGTTTCATGTGATTTTATTACGTATTACTTGCTACTTCCAGTTTATACGTGTTGAGTCTTTAGACTCACTAGACTCGATCAATGCAGGTGAGGATGCATTTGAGGAGACGAGGGGTGAGGACCAGTGAGCTTGCTTGGACTAAGCGGGAGGCTAAACCCGAGGACCGCCATGTTTTTAAGAATTTCTGAAAGTTTCAAATACTCTGATTTCATGTTTGTTTACGATGTTCTAAAACAAGTAATTTCGTTAGCAAAATTTCTACAGTGATCTTTTTTTACAAATACTTTTAGATGGTTGGCAAACTTGAGTGTTGTTTGTTTATGGCAAATGTTTTTAGACGAATGATGAAACTTTAAATTAATAATTTATTATATGTTAAAACCTATATTTTAAAATTTAAGTTTCATTAAAATTATAAAATTATGTTATTTTAGTATTGTTTGTTTATATTTAAGTGTCTTACTAAATATGTTTTATTTTCAGGTTTTCTACGTGTTGGTAAAATAATGATAACTCAAGCTACAAAATTCAAATGGAGGTGATTCAAATATGTTTGGAATCCTTGAGAATTTATCTACAACTTTGCAGAAGACATGATTGCCTAAAAAGTTCATGAAGATGATCAAATTGTGCAAATATCAAAAGGATGACAGATTTACTTTTACTATGACCAGCTTATAGTAAAAAAATCATAAATAATTCAATATTTAACCAAATGAGGTGAACCAAGTGGCCAAATTCATCTACAGACAATTCCCTAAATGTTTTTTATTTTGAGCCAAGTCAAATTCGGTGCTTAAAGTCGTGGAACATAGCATTGAAAGAAGGGCCATGGAATATATATATATATATATATTTATATAATTATATCATATATTTAATTTAGACGATAGCGTGGCTCTGCCGGTTGTTCTAAATGCAATATTATGATTTAATACTAACATCTAACAATCTAACATTTATTTTATCGCAACTAACTTTTATTTTTCGCATCTAACTTTTACTTTACTGCAACTAACTTTTACTTTATCGCAACTAACTTTTATTTTTTTGCATTTAACTTTTACTTTCCCGCAACTAACTTTTACTTTATCGCAACTAACTTATTAAATGCTATATTTCATTTTGGCAATAGCATGGCTCTGCCGGTTGTTCTAAATAAAATATAATGATTTAATTTAACATTTACTTTATGCAATTATATATTTATATAGTTATATATATAATCATAGGTACCATATATAAAATATCGGTTAATTCGGTAGTTTCTATAGTGGGAACTATATTATATTATATGTGTGTTTAATTATTTAATTTTTCTTGGAACCATTATTTATGGTGGTTTCCTTTGTTTTACTTTTAGTTAAACAATATTACATAAACCAAGAATAAATCCTTGAGCCTTGACAAAATTTATAATCTGTAAACTTCATTCTTGAATTTAGTAATTTATTAATTAATAAATTTAAACTAAAAATAACATCTATGTGGATCGATCTCGTACTCACGAAATATATTACTTGCAGACAACCTACACTTGGGTGAATTATAATTTAAGTAGTAGCAAGTTTTTGGCGCCGTTGCCGGGGAGGTATAAATTAAGTTTATATTTGTTATTTATGTTTTATTTATAAGTATTGTGTTGTTTTTACTTGTACGAGTATTTGGAGTCGAAAAAAAAGTGGTAGACTTATTCGAGTATCTGAAAATAATTTAAACATGGATGATAATTCAAATAATCAAGATAATAATAATAATAACAATAATAATAATCAAGAACATGATCAATTAAGAACACTTAGGCACCATATGAATCCTATTAGAACTAGTGCCCCATCTTGTTTAGTTTTTCCTCCTGATGCATCTACTTTCAACTTTAAACCTCAAATTATTCAACTTTTACCAAATTTTCATGGCGTAGATTCTGAAAATCCATATTTACATCTAAGAGAATTTAATGAAGTTTGTAACACTTATAATGATCAAAATTGTAGCATGGATATAGTTCGATTAAAGCTTTTCCCTTTTTCTTTAAAAGATAAAGTTAAAACATGGCTACAAAATTTAAGATCAAGTTAAATAAGATCATGGGAAGAAATGCAACAACAATTTCTCAAAAAGTTTTTCCCTTCCCATAGAACAAACTCTTTCAAAAGACATATTACAACTTTTTCTCAAAAACAAGGAGAAACATTTTATCAATGTTGGGATAGATATAAAGAATTACTTAATACATGCCCACATCATGGTTTTGAAACATGGAGAATAGTTTCTCACTTTTATGAAGGTCTTATACCTAAAGATAGGCAAATTATAGAATTCATGTGTAATGGAACTTTTGAAAATAAAAACCCAAATGAAGCTATGGAGTATTTGGATTCATTAGCAGAAAATGCTCAAAATTGGGATATATAGGCACAATAGAACCACCAACAACTAAAATCAATAATTCAACAAATGGGGGTGGTATCTATAATCTTAAAGACGATACAGTTATTCAAGCTAAACTTGCATCTTTAGCAAGAAAAATTGAGTCATTAGAAATGAAAAAGGGTGGTCAATTAAAAAGTATTCAAGAAATTGTTTGTCATATATGTGATACACATGATCATTCTACAAAAGATTGTCCAACATTACCTTCATTTAAAGAATGTCTCCATGAACAAGCAAATTATGTTAACAATTATAAAAAACCAATATTAGATCCTTTTTCACAATCATATAATCTTGGATAGAAAAATCATCCTAATTTTAGTTGGAGGAATGATAATAATGCACAACCCTCACAACAATATTTTCAAAATAACCAAAATCATCAAGGTCATATTCCTTATGTTACACCTCCAAGAAAAAACTTTGAAGATGTAATTCATGCATTTATCCAAAAGCAAGAGTCTATCAATATTCAAAACAGTCAATCTATGAGTGATTTGAAAGAAACTTTTGCAAAATTTGCATCTGCACTTAATATTCATGAAAAAGGAAAATTTCCAACTCAACCTCAACATAATCCTAAAAATCAAAATCAAGAATTAAAAAATGAAAAAATTGATCAAATAAAATCTGTTATTACCCTTAGAAGTGGTAAAATAGTTAATGATCCATCTAGTAATGAGAACAAGGATCATTTAAAATCAAAGAGTAAGGATGATAATCCTGATACTTTTGAAAATGATGATACCTTAAATTCTAAGAATAATATGGTGAATGATAAATTATCTGAAATAGTAAATGATTCAAATAAACCTCCACCATTTCCTCATGCATTAACAAATCATAAAAAACAAAAAAGTGATTCTGATATCTATGAAGTTTTTAAACAAGTAAAGATAAATATTCCATTACTAGATGCTATTAAAGAAGTACCTTCCTATGCAAAATTTTTAAAAGACTTATGTACTGTGAAGAGAAAATTGCATGTGAAATAGAAAGCATTCTTGGCTGAACAAATAAGTTCTATTCTATTAAATAATTCAAGTTTAAAATATAAAGATCATGGTTGTCCAACAATTTCATGTATTATTGGAGAAAATAAAATTAAAAAAGGTTTGTTAGATTTGGGAGCAAGTGTGAATTTACTTCCTTTTCAGTTTATGAAAAACTTAATTTAGGTGAATTAAAACGCACTTATGTTACTCTCTTACTGGCGGATAGGTCAATCAAAATACCTAGAGGTATTGTAGAAGATGTGTTGGTTCAAGTTGATAAATTCATATATCCTGTAGATTTTATTGTCTTGGATACACAACCAATAGAAGTACATAATGAAATTCCAGTAATATTGGGACGACCATTTATAACAACTTCAAATGCTTTAATTAATTGTCGAAATGGAATAATGAAATTGTCTTTTGGAAATATGACTCTAGAACTTAATGTGTTCAATTTATGTAAACAACCAAGTATAAATGAAAATGAATATGATAATGAAATTGAAACAATTGTGGAAGAAAATATACAAGAAGAAAATCAAAAATCTGAAGTTTTTTCAATTGAAAGTTTTGAGTCTGAAAATAATTTTAATGAAGATGATAATACAAAACTTGAATTAAAAGTTTTAGCATTAGAATTGAAATATGTATTTCTTGGTAAAAATAAAACATGCCATGTTGTAATTTCTTCCACTCTTTTACCAAATCAAGAAGAAGATTTAATTATCTTACTTAAAAAATATAAAAATGCAATTGGATGGACTTTGAAAGATATAAAAGGTATAAATCCTTTAATTTGCACACATAGAATTCACTTGGAAGAAAATGCTAAAATATATCAACAACTACAAAGAAGGTTAAATCCACATATGAAGAAAGTTGTTAAGAATGAAGTATTAAAATTATTAGATGCTGGAATTATTTATCCAATCTCAGATAGTAAATGGGTAAGTCCAACACAAGTAGTACCTAAAAAGTCAGGCATCACTGTTATAAAAAATGAAAAGGGAGAGTTATTACAAGTTAGGATTCCATATAGTTGGCGTATGTGTATTGATTATAGAAAATTAAATGATGCAACTAGAAAAGATCATTTTCCATTACCATTTTTAGATCAAATTCTAGAAAAAGTAGCAGGAAATTCTTATTACTGTTTTCTTGATGGGTATTCAGGGTATTATCAAATACCTATATCATTAGAAGATCAAGAAAAAACTACTTTCACTTGTCCTTTTGGAACTTTTGCATTTAAAAGAATGTCATTTGGTTTATGTAATGCTCCGGCTACTTTTCAAAGATGCATGTTAAGTATTTTCAGTGATATGATTGAAGAATTTGTAGAAGTTTTTATGGATTATATAACTGTTTTTGGAAACTCATTTGAAAATTGTGGGGACCCGGACGCTAATCATCTTATCAATCGTCATTGGGACTAATTAATCAATTATAATAAACAGGGTCTAATTTTATTTTTTTTTTTAAATGCGGAACGTAATGGCATACATCTTAACATGCACGTCAGTATTAAAAGTACAAATCTTGCACTATATACAATCAGTCTCAACTAAGGTTTAACAACTATATAACAAGTGTTTAAACCCTAACTCTAGTCCAAGTCCGTAGTCTCCACTCTAACTCGATCTTTCTTCGGTGAGATATAAATATCCCAGTATAAACAATGTATCAATGCAATCATATAAAACATATATAAAAGCATAAACAAACATTAAAACATGTATCCAATCTGACTACATGAATCAATACGAATCTGTATTTAAGTCAATGACTTATTATCTTATCTCCACTTATTTCTAACCTAGGGATCCCGATCTAATTTAGACTTTGGTATGCTGTATCGAATGTCTACAATAGACGTCGATCTACATCTAAGCTCATCGATACACCGTAAGTCTAGAGTCTACGCGGTTCTGACAAAGACTCGGCGGTTCTGCCCTAGCTAGGCTGATCTGCCCTAGACTCAAACTCTGGCTCTGCTATAATTCAATAGACTAAACATATCAATCTGATAATCTGCAAATATCAATGCAATAAAATAAAGTATGTGATTTTGGGAAACTCAAGTCAAACCTAACTCGAGTTGTGCAATCCCGAATCAACATTTATTTATACCTTTCTTGTTGTCGCTCTGATACAATCGAAGTTTCGACTCAAAGCCTGTCAATGTTCAATCTGGCAATGACAATATCAATATTCTATATCAATATTCTAATCAAATCACAACATCTCTGTTTTATCAAATTCTGACGGTACAACAGTACAATCTTGCGATACTGATAATACTATATCAGTCTATACCAATTCCAATCATTTACAATCAACCACCGTACGAATCTGACATCACATCTCAGTCAATTTAACTTTTAAATTCATAACAATTCCATAATCAATATGTTTCTTAATCTGACTTCGATTCTATGATGTCTACTATGTCAAGAACACTATATATGAATCGTATCTGATTCTGGACATAGCATGATTTCAAATCTTAACAAAACGTAACAAAACTTACGTCCTGTTGTAGCTGTCGTTGCTAGGAACACGGTGCCGTAATCGGATTCAAATTTGGACAGACGGATTGATCGCAAATCGAATTGAACGTAATTCCCCCGGAAGCTCTCGTTTCCTTTTTTTCCGCTGAGGAAAGCGTTGCATGTATATATATATATATACACGTAACATGCATAAGGACGAGTGGCTCAATGTTTGTAGCACACGTCTCGCGCATATGCGCGACCCCAATCGGCGCATATGCGCGAGACACTCGGTCTCCGCGTGTATCTTGCACATCGCCTCGCTCATATGCGCGACTCATCTCCGCGCATATGCTCGAGACTCTCTGGAGTTCCTCGCATAGGCTTCGCGCATATGCGCGATATCTTCCACGCATATGCGGGAGGTCTTCTGCCTGTTTGGCGCATGTGCGCGCATCCCGGTCGTGCATATGCGCCGATGCTACTGTCCTCGCACATCTATTTTCACACGCAATCTCATTTCGTGTCTCGGGTATCCCTTTCATAATTATCTCGATTAAAAATCAATAATCGTAATTTAACACGGTATAAAATCTCGGGCATTACATTTCTCCCCCCCTAAGATACGATTTCGTCCTCGAAATCACAGGCATTCAATTATATCAATAGGGAGTATATACAGAAACGATCTAAAAAGTTTACATTATCGAAACAACTCAGGGAATTCTTGTCTCATATCTGATTCAGTCTCAGGTTGCTTCTTCAGTGCCATGACGAGTCCATTGAACTTTCACAAGTGGAATGGTCTTCGTTCTGAGCTGTTTTTCTTTACGATCAATAATCTGAATCGGTTTTCAATATAGCTCAACGTCTCATCCATTTCGGCCTCGTCTGGCTGAATCGCATGTGAAGCATCAGGAAGGTATTTCCTTAATAACTATACATGAAAGACATTATGTATCCCGGATAATGAAGGCGGTAACGCGAGTCGATATGCACGATCTCCTATCTTTTCGAGAATCTCATAAGGCCCAATATATCGTGGAGACAGTTTCCCTTTCTTGCCAAATCTGACAACTCCTCTGAAAGGTGAAATCTTTAAAAATACTCGGTCTCCTGCCTCAAATACCAACGGTCTACGTCGAACATTGGCATATTTGGCCTGTCTGTCTTGTGCTGCCTTCATTTTCTTTTGAATTAGCTTCACTTTTTCTGTCATATCTCTGATCATATAAGGTCCAATCTCAGGCACTTCAGAGATATCATCCCAATAGAGAGGGATCGACACTTCTTTCCGTACAACGCTTCAAATGGTGCCATCTCAATACTCGTCTGATAGCTGTTGTTGTACAAAAACTCACAAAGTGGCAATGCATCTTGCCAATTAGTGCTAAAATCAAGCACTACTGCTCTCAGCATATCCTCCAGTGTCTGGATAGTCCGCTCTGACTGTCCGTCGGTCTGTGGATGATACGCGGTACTCAGATGTAACTTCGTACCGAGAGCCTGCTGAAAACTCTGCCAGAAGTGCGAAGTAAATCGAGGATCACGGTCTGATACAATTGACTTCGGCACTCCGTGCAATCTGATCACTTCTCTGACATAAATCTCTGCCATCTGGTCAAATCTATACGTCATCTTGTACGGAATAAAACATGCGGATTTGGTCAATCTGTCAATCACGACCCAAATCGCATCACAACCTCGGGAGGAACGCGGTAACTGCGTTACAAAATCCATGGAAATGTGATCCCATTTCCATTCAGGAATGGACAAACTCTGTAATAAACCTCCTGGTTTCTTTCTTTCTGCTTTCACCTGCTGGCAATTCAGACATTTGGAAACAAATTCGGCAATATCAATCTTCATTTGTTTCCACCAGAACTGTCTTTTCAAATCATTATACATCTTTCTGCCACCAGGATGAATACTGAATCGACTGTTGTGCGCTTCTGACAATATCTGTCGTCTCAAATCTGAAACATTCGGCACAACCAAACGATTATTTACATACAAGACGTTATCACGTACCTGATATTCCGATCTATGCCCTGTTCTGACCATCACTATAGATCTCTGTACATTCTGATCAACTTTCTGAGCCGCTTTAATTCTCATAATCAGCTCTGGTTCTACTTGCACCGTATAAAGTCTCAACGGTCTATAATTTGTTTCAAATGCTAATCCAGACAAACAGCAGTCTTCTATCAAATTTGAAACACCGATCGTCGACAAGGATAAGGAACATACCTTTCGACTTAGTGCATCAGCTGCTGCATTAGACTTTCCTGGATAGTATTTGATTTCACAATCAAAATCTTTAAGCAAATCAAGCCATCTTCGTTGCCTCATATTCAATTCAAACTGTGAAAACAGATATTTCAAACTCTTATGATCAGAATATATCTCAAATTTTTCACCGTAAAGATAGTGTCGCCATATCTTTAATGCAAAGACAATGGCTGCCAATTCAAGATCGTGGATTGGATAACGAGTCTCATGTGGTTTAAGTTGTTTTGAGGCATAAGCAATAACATGCCCTCGCTGCATCAGAACACATCCCAACCCTCTGTGAGAGGCGTCGCAATAAACCACAAAATCTCCAGTACCAGATGGGATAGTCAACACCGGAGCACTGGTCAATATCTTTTTCAACTCCAGAAAACTGGTCTCGCATTCTTCAGACCAAACAAATGGAGCATTCTTTTGAGTCAGCTGAGTAATTGGTTTAGCAATACTTGAGAAATCTTTAATAAAACGACAGTAATATCCCGCTAAACCCATAAAACTGCGAATTTTGGGCACTGACGTCTGTCTTGGCCAAGAAATCACGGCTTCAACCTTACTGGGATCCACAGATATCCCATCTCCGGATATAATATGCCCCAGAAATACTACCTGTCTCAACCAAAACTCGCATTTCGACAGTTTAGCATATAATTTCTCAGCCCTTAAAATTTGCAACACAGTTCTTAGATGCTCAGCATGCTCACTCATATTCTTTGAATAAATCAAAATATCATCAATGAATATAATCACATAATCATCGAGATATTTCTGGAATATACGGTTCATCAATCCCATAAACACCGCTGGAGCATTCGTTAAACCAAATGGCATGACAATAAATTCGTAGTGTCCATACCTGGTTCTGAATGTTGTTTTTGAGATATCAGAATCTCTGACTCTCAGCTGATGATATCCAGATCTCAAATCGATCTTGGAATATACTGAAGAACCCTGCAACTGGTCAAACAAATCATCAATACGAGGCAAAGGATATTTATTCTTTATCGTTGCCTTGTTCAGTTGCCGATAGTCGATGCAGAGTCTCATCGAACCGTCTTTCTTTCTTACAAACAATACTGAAGCACCCCAAGGAGAAACACTCGGTCTGATGTACCCCTTGGCCAGTAAATCTTCCAGCTGATCTTTTAATTCTTTCAATTCAATTGGTGCCATTCTGTACGGGGCTCTAGAAACTGGCACTGTACCTGGCATCAATTTAATGCTGAAGTCTATCTCTCTAACTGGAGGTAATCCCGGGATCTCATCTGGAAAAACGTCAGCAAACTCACGTACTACTGGCAGATCTGCCAATGATGGACTCGACTTCATTACATCTACTGAATAGACAAGGAATCCCTCTGCTCCTTTCTGTAATAATCGAGTCATAGATAATACGGATATTAAAGGAATTCTCGATCTAGAACCCTTACCGTAAAATTTCCACTCTTCAGCCATGTCTGGTCTGAATCTCACTAACTTGTGGAAACAATCCACAGTCACTCTGTACTTGGTCAGCATATCAATACCGATAATACAATCAAAATCTGACAACCCAAGTACGATGCAATCTAATTCAATCTCATGCCCGTCATACTGTAGTACACAATGTTTTACAGAATTTACGGATATCAAACATGTCCCTAAAGGAGAAGAGACAGACACTACAGTAGCTAAAGACTCTACAGGCAATGCATGACTCAATGCAAATCGTTCAGAAATAAATGTATGTGAAGCACCGGTATCAATTAATACATAAGGAGGATAACCATATAAAGAACAGTTACCTGCCACAACGTCATCTGGTGCTTCCTGGGCCTGCTCCTTGGTCAAAGCGAATACTCTGGCCTGCTGTCTAGGAGGCTGGCTACCACTCTGGCTACCTCCTGGCCTCTGCTGTGACTGAGCTGGCGCTGGCTGGAAGGTGTGAACAGCAGCTGATCGTCTCTCAGTCTGTGCTGCTGATCCAGATGACTCGGCTCCCTGAAATCTTTGGGACCCTCTCTGTGGACACACTTTAGCAAATTGTCCCGGCTGTTTACAAATGTTGCAACTACCAGTCACTCCCTGGCATTGCTCAGTTGCATGTCTTCCTCCGCAAGTCTTACAATAAACTCCAGTGTAACTCTGGCTCTGTCTGGAACCACCGGAGCTAGAAGAACAGCTGCCAGATTTCTTAAATTGCTTTCCTCTGGCTTTCAAAAATTCTTTCTTCCCTCCACTGCTGCTGCCACCCTCGAATCTGGGAGGTGGTTGCTGTGGTCTCGGTGCTGGAGGCACAAAGGAAGCCCCTTTCTGTCTTACAGACCGGCTTCTGCTCCCTTAGCACTGTTCAAGGCGTCAGTAAAGTTATTCGGTCGCCCTGTGTTCACCAATGTGAAAATTTCTGGGTTCAAGCCATTGATGAACTGATCAGCAGTAGCTTCCTCGCTGTCAGCCACATGTGGAGCAAATTTCAACAAGGTGGAGAACTTGGACACGTATTCTTCTATGTTCATCTGTCCCTGCCTTAGATTAGCAAACTCTGCCCCTTTGTCCTTTCGGTACGACACTAGAAAGAATCGTTGGTAAAATTCATTTCTAAATATATTCCAGGTAATAGTCGTACCTCTATGCTCCATGGCTCTCTTTCTAGTAATCCACCAGTCCTTAGCAACATCGTGTAACTGGTGTCCAATTAATCGAACTCGCCTCTCATCTGTATATTCTAATGAGTCAATAAGCATTTCAATATCATCAAGCCAACTCTCGCATTCCACAGCGTTCTCTGTTCCTTTCAAAGTTGGCGGACGAAATGACTGAAATCGTTTCAGTAACGTTTCCATTGGAGGATTTGATGTACTTCCCTGTTCTGGAATTCGTCTAGGAGGCATATCTGGTTATCAACAGAATTAGTAACTCAAATACAACAACCAACTTTAGTCCTCCTCTGATCATCTTACTGCTGATCTAGAATCGGTGCTGATCCATTCTCAATAAAACATATTACTATATCAAATCAGATAAGCAAGTAACATGTATTAAAGCAGTAAGACATGCTAGCATTCAAAAGCAGGAAAGAAAACCTCAATCTATCCCCACTCACTAGCCTCTTCTATCTCAATCTAAAGGATCTATCGCTCTGATACCACCTGTTGTCGGGACCCGGACGCTAATCATCTTATCAATCGTCATTGGGACTAATTAATCAATTATAATAAATAGGGTCTAATTTTATTTTTTTTTAAATGCGGAACGTAATGGCATACATCTTAACATGCACGTCAGTATTAAAAGTACAAATCTTGCACTATATACAATCAGTCTCAACTAAGGTTTAACAACTATATAACAAGTGTTTAAACCCTAACTCTAGTCCAAGTCCGTAGTCTCCACTCTAACTCGATCTTTCTTCACCTCTGTGACCCTGAAGCTGTCCCACCTGTTGCCATGCACACATACAGACAAGACAACAGCCGGATAACTCCGGTGAGATATAAATATCCCAGTATAAACAATGTATCAATGCAATCATATAAAACATATATAAAAGCATAAACAAACATTAAAACATGTATCCAATCTGACTACATGAATCAATACGAATCTGTATTTAAGTCAATGACTTATTATCTTATCTCCACTTATTTCTAACCTAGGGATCCCGATCTAATTTAGACTTTGGTATGCTGTATCGAATGTCTACAGTAGACGTCGATCTACATCTAAGCTCATCGATACACCGTAAGTCTAGAGTCTACGCGGTTCTTACAAAGACTCGACGGTTCTGCCCTAGCTAGGCTGATCTGCCCTAGACTCAAACTCTGGCTCTGCTATAATTCAATAGACTAAACATATCAATCTGATAATCTGCAAATATCAATGCAATAAAATAAAGTATGTGATTTTGGGAAACTCAAGTCAAACCTAACTCGAGTTGTGCAATCCCGAATCAACATTTATTTATACCTTTCTTGCTGTCGCTCTGATACAATCGAAGTCTCGACTCAAAGCCTGTCAATGTTCAATCTGGCAATGACAATATCAATATTCTATATCAATATTCTAATCAAATCACAGCATCTCTGTTTTATCAAATTCTGACGGTACAACAGTACAATCTTGCGATACTGATAATACTATATCAGCCTATACCAATTCCAATCATTTACAATCAACCACCGTACGAATCTGACATCACATCTCAGTCAATTTAACTTTTAAATTCATAACAATTCCATAATCAATCTGTTTCTTAATCTGACTTCGATTCTATGATGTCTACTATGTCAAGAACACTATATATGAATCGTATCTGATTCTGGACATAGCATGATTTCAAATCTTAACAAAACGTAACAAAACTTACGTCCTGTTGTAGCTGTCGTTGCTAGGAACACGGTGCCGTAATCGGATTCAAATTTGGACAGACGGATTGATCGCAAATCGAATTGAACGTAATTTCCCCGGAAGCTCTCGTTTCCTTTTTTTCCTCTGAGGAAAGCGTTGCATGTATATATATATATATACACGTAACATGCATAAGGACGAGTGGCTCAATGTTTGTAGCACACGTCTCGCGCATATGCGCGACCCCAATCGGCGCATATGCGCAAGACACTCGGTCTCCGCGCGTATCTTGCACATCGCCTCGCGCATATGCGCGACTCATCTCCGCGCATATGCGCGAGACTCTCTGGAGTTCCTCGCATAGGCTTCGCGCATATGCGCGATATCTTCCGCGCATATGCGCGAGGTCTTCTGCCTGTTTGGCGCATGTGTGCGCATCTCGGTCGCGAATATGCGCCGATGCTACTGTCCTCGCACATCTATTTTTACACGCAATCTCATTTCGTGTCTCGGTTAGCCCTTTCATAATTATCTCGATTAAAAATCAATAATCGTAATTTAACACGGTATAAAATCTCGGGCATTACAAAAATTGTCTTAAAAAACTAGAAGTATTAAAAAGATGTGAAGAAAAAAATCTTGTTTTAAATTGGGAAAAATGTCATTATATGGTTAAATCTGGGAGTGTTTTAGGACATGTGATATCTGAAAAAGGAATTGAAGTTGATAAAGCCAAAGTTGATGTTATTGCTAATTTAACATCATCAAAAACGGTTAAAGAAGTTCGATTATTCTTGGGTCATGCAAGATTTTATAGAAGATTTATAAAAAATTTCAGTGTAATATCTAAACCAATTTCAAATCTTTTAACAAAAGATACACAATTTGAATGGACTCAGAAATGTGAAAATGCTTTTAAAAAAATAATTAATCTTTTAATTACATCACCTATTTTACAACCTCCAGATTGGTCTTTGCCATTTGAATTAATGTTTGATGCAAGTGATTATGTTATAGGAGCTGTGTTAGGACAAAGAAAAGAAGGAAAACCTTATGCAATCTATTATGCTAGTAGAACCTGAAATAGTGCTCAAATAAATTATTCAACTACTGAAAAAGAATTAGTTTCAGTAGTATTTGCATTAGATAAATTTCGATCTTATTTACTTGGTTCTACTACTATTGTTTAGACTGATCATTCTGCCCTAAAATATTTATCAAATAAACAAGATGCTAAACCAAGATTAATACGGTGGATTTTATTGTTACAATAATTTGATATTATAATTAAAGATAAAAAAGGAAAAGAAAATGTCGTAGCCGATCATTTATCTAGAATAATGACTTAATCATCTCATAATGAAATACCAATAAATGAAAATTTTCCAGATGATCAGTTGTTTTATGCTACTATTATGCCATGGTTTGCTAACATTGTAAATTTTTTTGTGACAAATAAAATGCCTTCTCATTGGAATTCACAGGATAAGAATAAATTCTTGATAGAAGTTAAAAAATTTATTGGGATGATCCTTACTTGTTTAAGTATTGTCCTGACCAAATTTTTCGACGATGCATACCCGACAATGAAGTAAGTAATGTTATTAAATTTTGTCATTCTGAAGCATGTGGAGGACTTTTTTCATCCAATAAAACTGCTACAAAAATCTTACAATGTGGATTTTATTGGCCGTCTTTATTCAAAGATACGCATTTATTTTGCAAATTTTTGAAAACTGTCAGAAGATGGGATCAATTTCAAAACGAAACATGATACCTTTAAATCCAATCATAATTATTGAAATATTTGATAGTTGGGGGATAGATTTTATGGGTCCATTTCCATTCTCTTTTGGATTTACCTACATTTTAGTCGTTGTTGATTATGTTTCAAAATGGATAGAAGCAATTGCATGTAGAACTAATGATCATAAAGTTGTTATAAAATTTTTAAAATAAAATATTTTTAGCCGATTTGCAATACCTAGAGCAATAATTAGTGATGGGGGAAGTCATTTTATAAATAAATCATTTTCTTCTTTGTTAAGAAAATATAGCATTACACATAAAGTATCTACCCCATATCATCCTCAAAGTAATGATCAAGTTGAACTTGCAAATAGAGAAATAAAACAAATTTTAGAAAAAACAGTTAATCCAACTCGAAAAGATTGGTCTTTAAGATTAACTGATGCATTATGGGCATATAGAGCTGCATTTAAAACATCATTAGGGATGTCACCATATAGGTTAATTTTTTGTAAGCATTGTTATTTACCTGTTGAACTTGAACATAAAGCTTATTGGGCAATTAAAGCATTTAATATTAATTTAGATGATGCATCTAAATTAAGAAAATTGCAATTAAATGAACTTGAAGAATTAAGAAATAATGCATATGAAAATTCAAAGATTTATAAAGATAAAACTAAAGCCTTTCATGATAAAAATATTATGAGAAAGTTATTTGAAATTGGACAAAAAGTTTTACTTTATAATTCTCGTTTGCATTTATTTCCAGGAAAATTAAGATCGAGATGGTCAGGACCATTTATAGTTAAATTTGTTTATCTTCATGGTGTTTTTGATATTGAAAATCCTAAAAATAATGATGTGTTTAAAGTTAATGGACAAAGACTTAAGCCTTTTATAGAAAATGAAATTCTTAATGACGAGTTTATTCCTTTATATGATCCATAATAGTTGTTTGATATTTTCATATTCTGTTTTTGCAGATTCTAGTTCATTTTCCGGTTAAGTGGCGGATAACGATACTCCATGAATGTCTAAATCGGTTTCTTCAGTTTTCCCAAAATAATTGAAATATATATAATAATAATAATAATAATAATATGGATGCGTGTATTGTAATTCTTCGTAAATATTTTGCTTGTTTACCAGATAATGCGTTGAAAAAAATATATAAAGCTAGATGTGAGCGACTAAGGTTGATGATGTCTTATGGCATACCGAATGATGTCCATTTGATAATTGAAGCAAAAGTCCGATTGGTTGGGGAAGCAAGTGAAATAATAATAAGACATATGTCAGGATTTGGTAAAAGCACATATGCCAAAAAGCGAAGAGCTAAACGTATAGGTGGATGTCATAGATGTGCAAGGTGGACTTGTAAGGGGAAATGCAAAAATGTTGGAATGACATCAATGAATAGAGAAGATAAAATTTTATTCATTAAGAATGGTCTGAGTAAAGAGCCTTTGGATAATTTTCTAGAGGTTCTTGATATGCATTCTAGTGGGTACGTGCAAAATGAACTTCTTAAACTATGGTGGCAATTTCAACAGGAGGAATATCAATATGGACGGTGGAATCAGCCTTACAAATATCCTACTGTAGAAGACGTTAAAAGACCCTGTTTGCCAATTTATAAGAAAATTGGATGGGAAGCATATCCTAGACTCATAGAAGGCGTTGAAACCGTTACTGAACGTAAAATCAGAAGAAGATGTGAGCGACAATCACAACTACGCTGTATATATGTGTTTTAATTTTATGTCATTTTTATTTTTTATTAATAATAATTTCCTGTTCAAATATTGACTTTTGGTATGGTACCCTTATAAATTCGTATGATGTGATCTAACAATTACAGAAAACATATCTCTAAACATGTCAACGTCCACGGTAAATAAAATAAAAAATATTTGTGTATTTTGTGGATCTAGTGCAGGAAAAGATTCAATTTATGAAGAAGTAGCAGAAAAGCTTGGAATAACACTTGCTGAAAAAAAGATTCATTTGGTATATGGTGGTGGTGAAGTTGGTCTCATGGAAAAAGTTGCTAAAGCTGCGCATACGGGTGGAAGTGAAGTCTTAGGCATTATTCCGATTACTTTAGCCAATCTTATTAGACCAACAATAGGAGAAAAAATGAAAGTGGACAACATGTGTGAATGAATTACTCAAATGATTGAACATTCAGATGCTTTCATTGCTTTGCTAGGAGGTTTCGGTACTTTGGAGGAAATATTTCATACTCTTTGCTGGGCACAATTAAATATCCATAATAAGCCAATTGATTTGTTAAATGTTAACAATTATTATGATAAACCGTTATCGTTTCTTGATGATGTTGTGGAATAGGGATTTCTCTCATTAACTTCACGAAGGATGTTAGTTTCTGCTACAAGTGAAGGTGAACTTATTGATTTACTGCAAGGATTTAGTCATGAACCAGATCCATTCTTATCTCAACTTAATTGGCCAACATCCAAGAGTAAGAAAAGAAAATTCATGTGATGCTAAACTTGTGATTCAACGGTATGTTTTAATGTTTTTTTTAAGGTATGAATAATGTCTTCTTCTTCTCCTCTTAGTTTTTTTTTTATGAAAAAAAAATATATATACTTATATATAGTAATAATATTAATAATTTTTAGTTCAATGTCGAGTAAGGTTTCAGTAAAATGCACCTGGGACGCATTAGTTAATAATTATTGAAAATCATAATACACTAAATTTTAATATTCATTATATTCAAATTACAGACTAAAAAAAATTAGTTTTCCATATATACCGATTTATATATATATAATTTTTTCGATCAATTAATATAAAATGTATAATAGATGTGTTTATTTATTTATATATATAATTGTGTGTGTTTTCAAATAAAATAATTTCTAAAATTTTTATGAGAATATAGTTAAAAGATATGGTTTGTATGGTTGTTAACATGTATAATTGAAAGAATTTTTTTTTGTAAAAGTATAATATATACTCACACATCTTTTGTGAGTAAGTGGTGAGAAATGAGAAAACAATTAATAAAATTTTATTGATTATTGAAAAATGGTTAATTACAAGAATATAACTCCCCTAAAAAAAATATTTATTCAAAAAAAAGAAAAAAAGAAAAAAAAAAGAAGTAAATAAATAACGGACTGCAAAGTACTTTATTCATTGTAATTTATTTTTTTCTAGATTTGATTGATGTACTATCAATGTGTTGTAAAAACAACTATCAATATGATCTTAAAAAAAAAAGAATCAAACAAACAAAAAGATTTGTTTGTGCTAGTTTCAAAGGTAGTCGGATGTATCCGTTATATAATGTTTATATATATATATATATATATATATATATATATATTTATGGTAGAATATTTGGATAAAAAAATTTATATTATTGTAAAATTTTGCAGTCACGTTATTTAAAAAAAACAAAAGAAAAAAAAACAAAAGAAGAGAAAAAAAAACAAAATAAAGGGGATTTTATTCTTTGTAAATTTTCCTATTTTATTTTCAATATTAGTTTATTTAATTGTCTGCTTTAATACTTAGCCCTTTTCAATGAGAGTTAATATTCATTCCAACTCCATGAGTGAAAACTAGCTATTCATTAAATATTTTGACCTGAAAGAATATATATGGAGTTGAGGCTTTTACAATTATATTCTTGATATTATACATGTTATGGTGGCTGGTGTGAAATATCTTTTTGACTATATTATTATAAAAAATTTAGAAATTTAAAAATTACATATATATATTGTTACTTTATATATTATGTGAAATAAGAATAATAATAAAAACACATCTAATTATATATTATTATATTAAACGAAATATATATATATATATAAAAACACATCTAATTATATATTATTATATTAAACGAAATATATATATATATATATATATATATAAATCGGTATATTATTTTGTTTTTAAAATGAATATGTTTGTATATTTGAATATATAAAAGGAATAAAGAATCTAGGTTGTGATTTTCTGATAAATTTTATTTTATTACTAAGGGACTAGTAATAAGATAGTGTGGGGTGTGATGAAACTTAAAATTAATAATTTATTATATGTTAAAACCTATATTTTAAAATTTAAGTTTCATTAAAATTATAAAATTATGTTATTTTAGTATTGTTTGTTTATATTTAAGTGTCTTACTAAATATGTTTTATTTTCAGGTTTTCTACGTGTTGGTAAAATAATGATAACTCAAGCTACAAAATTCAAATGGAGGTGATTCAAATATGTTTGGAATCCTTGAGAAATTATCTACAACTTTGCAGAAGACATGATTGCCTAAAAAGTTCATGAAGATGATCAAATTGTGCAAATATCAAAAGGAGGACAGATTTACTTTTAGTATGACCAGCTTATAGTAAAAAAATCATAAATAATTCAATATTGAACCAAATGAGGTGAACCAAGTGGTCAAATTCATCTACAGACAATTCCCTATATGTTTTTTATTTTGAGCCAAGTCAAATTCGGTGCTTAAAGTCGTGGAACATAGCATTGAAAGAAGGGCCATGGAATTGAAGTTTGAGGAGACAAAAACTACTATTACAACTACATGGCATTATTAAAATTTTTGACTCTTTCTCTCATTTGGCCTATAAATAGAGGCATTGTGCTAGCTTGAGAATCATTCTATCTCATTGTAAAATATAGTGTGAGTGTGTATCAAAGTTCTAAGTTCCAATATTTTTTCTTTCATTTTCTTAACTATGAGTGATGATTTTAGTGTTGATCAAAAGTAAGCTCATGGCAAGCTAATCTATTATGTCAAGGTGAAGAGGATGAATTCTTTGTGAAGTAAGATTGTTTATATTTTGTATATTCTTTCTTTATTTCATTTCATTTAGCTAATTTCTTTTTATTGTAGGTATAAAAATGAATTATTTGTTGTTATCAATTTACATTAAATGTTTGATACCATTGAAGTGATTATCTTGATTTGTTGTTTAATTTTGATACAATAAATATTTCATCAATTATTATTATTGTTATATTATATATATATGTATATATATATATTTATTTATTTATATAATTATATCATATATTTTTTTTAGACGATAGCGTGGCTCTGTCGGTTGTTCTAAATGCAATATTATGATTTAATACTAACATCTAACAATCTAACATTTACTTTATCGCAACTAACTTTTATTTTTCGCATCTAACGTTTACTTTACTGCAACTAACTTTTACTTTATCGCAACTAACTTTTATTTTTTTGCATTTAACTTTTACTTTCCCGCAACTAACTTTTACTTTATCGCAACTAATTTATTAAATCTTATATTTCATTTAGGCAATAGCGTAGCTCTGCCGGTTATTCTAAATAAAATATAATGATTTAATTTAACATTTACTTTATGCAATTATATATTTATATAGTTATATATATAATCATAGGTACCATATATAAAATATCGGTTAATTCGGTATTTTTTATAGTGGGAACTATATTATATTATATGTGTGTTTAATTATTTAATTTTTCTTGGAACCATTATTTATGGTGGTTTCCTTTGTTTTACTTTTAGTTAAACAATATTACATAAACCAAGAATAAATCCTTGAGCCTTGACAAAATTTATAATCTGTAAACTTCATTCTTGAATTTGGTAATTTATAAATTAATAAATTTAAAATAAAAATAATCTCTCTATGGATCGATCTCGTACTCACGAAATATATTACTTGCAGACAACCTACACTTGGATGAATTATAATTTAAGTAGTAGCAACGAGCGAGACATTTTAATGCAAATTCGAAAGTTTATTTCATATTTAAGAAAATTTTTATTTTTCCGCAAAATTCTAAGTAGTGTAAAGTATGGTACGTTACAGTTCGGGCTTGGTTTGAGTTAGAGTCGATAGAAATTCGTACATAATGCATAAGTGTATAGCGTCACTCTTTGGGAAGCTTGTGTCTATTTGGTTCGTTGTGCATGGTACGGGGTTCGAGCATGGTTCGAGGCTGGTCTAGGGCCTTGAGCAGTAGGTTAGGATGTATTTTATTATGGGTCGAGTCTTGAGTCGATTGGTACGTCCTAAGTGGTTCTATTTAATTCGGGAGTCGTATGTGTCAAAATGCACCTTAGGGCTGTTTTGGGTATAAATTTTATTATGTTAGGGCAGAAAGTCCGGGGACGATCTAACGAGATTCACGACATTTGTAAGTATGTATGACGGGAAAAATAATAATTTTTGAGGTATGTGATTTGTCTTGTGACCAAATTATATTACGATTTTGGAAGCCGGAGAACGTGTCCTGAGGGCCTCTCCAACCTCTTCGGAGGAATTATGATATGTTAGGAAGATTACATCCAGTCCAAAGGGTTGTGGTGATCCCTATCGGCCCAGTACTGTAGTTTAAATTGATCAAATGATTTATGTTATGGGCCACTTGTATTGAACAGAACTCTACGCAAAACAATTTACGATTATGATTACGATGATGAGCACGAAAGTATGATTTTTTATGAAATTTTTTATGCAGGAAAGTCGCGTTATACATTTTTATGCTTATATTATGCTATGTACGAGCTATGTTTAAATTGCATGGATTTTATTACGTATGACTTACGATTCACGGTATATGAAAGCTGAATCATTAGGCTCGCTAGACTTGATTGATGCAGATGATGTAGTTGAGGATACGGGAGGTGGTGACCAATGAGCATGCTCGGGCCAGTGGCACTGCAAGCCCGAGGACCTTGTAGCTTACGAGATTTATTTATTTATTTATGCACGTTTTAAAAACTATTTACTCTGATTTTATTGGACTGGTTTTGTTGACTATTAAGTTGATACTTTTTATAGATTTTTTCAAATTATAATGGATGTTTTTAACTTGGATTTTATGGTTGTGGTATTTCAAATGATGGAGATATATTATTAACTTTATTTTTAGTACGAGTGATTAAAGTAATTTATTTTACGAGTTATATGACAAATTATTTAATAAGAAAATTTCGAATCTTTCCTCAAATATTAAAGTAGTGTTATTTTAAGACACGGTTCGTCACAATTCTTGTTTGTTGTAATGTCTGGGATCGGATTGTTGGTGTTTTAAGACTACTTAGAGGTACGTAAGTACTAAGATATCTAATGAGTATATATTCCTAATTTTTGCAAATCTACTTGTGTTTTATTGTCATATACATACATATATAGAATAAAAGTTTCGTTTATTTTTCAAATAAGTATGTTTTATAAATATAAATTTATATATTAAATAAAAAATAATGAATATAAATGACATATTAGTTGATAGATAACTTATTTTATTATATTATTTGGTAGATTTGGAGTAAGCTATTAATTAATACTTTTATGTTCTTTAGACGTTGATTAAATTTATGGCAATTATATCATTTTATTTATTGTGAGACATAAAATAATTAAATTATAACAAAAATATGGTTAAGCAAGATAGGTTGATCCTGATGCTTCGATGTGTTACGTGGTTTTTCTAGAAACTCGACTGAAACTACGTGAAATAATAAGTGGAGATAAAGTAAACCTCGGAAGTTTATTCTTCTCTCTTTCTTTGATACCATAATTGAGTAATGGGCTCCGTGTCTCGATCAAGTGGGCCCAAATCCAAAGTAGAACAAAGAATGAAGTGTACCAAAAATTCACACATTTATGAGGTTGTTCCAAAGTCATTGGGCCCATGCGGGGCCCATGGTCTTTAATGTCTCTCACGCAAGGATAACCGCCTTTTTGTCCCATCGAAATGACAATATCGCCCCTTACAAACTATTTAACACCAAAGATCACGGATCACGTCCTTAATTTGAAAAAAAAACTTGTGTGGGACGGTATCACGAGTCGAATTTTGTGATATATATCTCTAATTTGGATCATCCATGAAAAAATATTACTTTTTATTGTGAATATCAGTAGGGTTGACCCGTATCACATATAAAGATTCGTGAGACTGTCTCACAAGAGACCTACTCCTTTAATTTTTTTACGGCCATTCTTGTCCCAAATTTTATTTTTATATAAAATATATCATATACCTTTGTACCATAAAAAATTTGTATTTATGTTTTTTCTTGTAATAATCTAATATATATCACATGTATAAAAAATTATAATATGAAAAGTTAATATGATGTTTTACTAATTTGTTGGGAGTTACTTATTTTAGAAAATTTTAATAAAAAGAATCAAAATATTTTGAATTAAAGTGGTTATTTACATAAAGATGATTTAAAAAAAACATAAAACACATGAAAAAAACCAAGAGTAGGTCTCTTGTGAGACGGTCTCACGAATTTTTATCTATGAAACAGGTCAACTATACCGATATTCACAATAAAAAGTAATACTCTTAGTATAAAAAGCAATATTTTTTCATAAATGACTTAAATAAAATATATGTCTCAAGAATACGATCCATGAGACTGTCTCACACAAGTTTTGGCTAAAGAACTAATGTGGTTATTATGTGATGCTCTTCCGTAATAATAGATAATAGTAAAACGTATTCCTAATTTTCATTTTTATAATTTATATGTGTTGATAAATTCGGTTAAATCTGATTATCAGAATAGTTTATATTTCCATGAATAATTGACCCCCAAAAAATAAAATACACTCAAAATATCATAGCTATCTTACTAGAGATGACCAATCTATTGAAGCAATTATCCACTAGATCGGTTGAACTGAATGTTTACACATTTATGTAGGGACTGTGTATCTTGAACAAAATCAAGAAATTCGCTTACCATCGTCGTTCTTCACTTAATAGTGTCATAATTTCCACGAAATACTTGTGTATGTTAACACCGTATTGGAAAATTTAAAAACCGAACCAAACCGAATATTTAGTCTAAATTTGTATACAAATATTGGTTAAGAGCAAAGTATTTCACTTTACAGAATCAAGATTACAACAAAACTCTAACCCGAGACCGGAGGAGCCAATCTTCCTCGTCCTCCAGAAAAGAATAGAATGCACTTGTTTATTTCTCTTTTTTAATTTTAATATTAATTATTCCATTCTTTTTATCTAAATTTAACAATTGAATGATGAACCCACTAAAAATTGTGTAAAAAAGTATTAAAATAAAATCAATTCACATATTTTTTCGATGATTATGGCCATGATACGATAGATACCACTTGACAAACTTTTTCAACCCGGTTTGCAAATCGGTTACGGGTTTGTACCCTAATTCCTTCTGGGCCGAGCTGATATTCGCATGAGTGAACGGAACGTCGCCGTTTCCTGGCATGTCCACCATATTCTTCTTAGCCTTCACTTTCAAATGCTTCTCCAATATTTCAACCATCAAGGGCACAGTCACGGGCGAGGTATTACCCAAATTGAAGATCCGATATTGAGCTGGGCCGCGTTTCTTCCCGCCCGACCCAGTACTCCTCTTAGCTGTATCCAGTGAGGCCACGCAACCCTTCACGATGTCATCTATGTAAGTGAAGTCCCGGGCCAAGTCTGCCCGGTCTTTTCCGCGGTAAACTGTGATGGGCTTACCCTGTAAAATGTTGCGGGTGAAAGAGAAATAAGCCATGTCGGGTCTGCCCCACGGCCCGTAAACAGTGAAGAAACGCAACCCGGTTATGGATAACCCGTATATGTGGTTGTATGTATGTGTTATTTCTTCCCCGGCTTTCTTTGTGGCCGCGTATAGCGAAGCGGGTCTGTCGGTGCGATCCGATTCGGAGAACGGCACTTTTTCGTTTAACCCGTATACGGAGCTGGAGCTGGCCCATACAATGGCGGGTTGCGGGTCGGAGTTTTTGCAGGCTTCGAGAAGCGTAACGAGGCCGGCGATGTTGCTGTGTACGTAAGACAGGGGATTCTCCATGGCGTATCGTACACCGGCCTGCGCAGCCAAGTGCATCACGTGGGTGAAGCGTACGATCTCGAAGAGCTTGGCTAACAAGCGAGCGTCGTTGACATCGCCTTCCACGATGAAGATTTTGTGGGAATCGAGGAGGCTTCTTCGGGCCGTTTTCAATGAAGGGTCGTAGTAGTTGTTGAAGTTGTCCAACCCAACGACGCCATCTCCACGTTTCTTCAGGGCAATCGACACGTGGGATCCGACGAATCCGGCGGCGCCGGTGACGAGCACGGTGACCCCGTTCTGCCTTTGGATCTTCGCGGAGGACCTGACCTGATGCTCCCAGTGGGCACCGCCCCACGCGGTGGAGAAGAACCTGCTACCGGAATCGACGAATGATTGGAAACTCAGATAAGCCGCGGTCAACGCCACCAAGAACAGAGCCCATAGGAACATCGTACTCGTCGACGCAAAGCACCGGTGGAACTGTCGGTGCATTGTCCGCGATTTATCCTTGAATTTCCCCGGCGTAGAAGGCAGGAGCAACTCTTCCTCGGCTAGGGACCGTATAATTTTTATTTAATTTTAATTTCTAATAAAAGAAGAAGAAATTCTTCCAACTCCTTCCCGATTGAGAAAAATCCCAGATAACAAATCAAGAAACAGGGCGAAAGCGAAGAAGAGGTAGAATTAAAGAAGAGGAACAGATGCAAAATTGAAAAGTAAAATGCACCTGCCAAAAAATGAAAGGATGGAAGGATGGATATATAATGGGAGAGCACCACAGAAGAGATGAGAACATGGGAGAAGACGCGTTAACGCGTGAAAGGACGGCCAATTCCTACCAAGGAGAGAGAAATGGGATTTACAAAATAAAAAATAGACTGACTCGATACTGAAGAAAAATGTTATTTTTGACTTCCTGTTTCGGAAGACAAGTAATGTAATGGTGGCGCTTGATATCATGCGCTGTGTTTTCGATTTAATACATGTACGGCGCACTTTTCCAATTACAAGGATTCATATCAAAATTTAATTTATCATCCCAAATATATAGACAACCATTTACGTATTTTATGAGATGTTTTCAACAAAATATTTATATTAACAGTATCTATGTTGTGAAACAATCTTCTAAATTTATATGATAAAAAATTTTGTAAGACGGTTTCACGGGTCGTATTTTGTTAAACGGATATCTTATCTGGGTCATCCATGAAAAAGTATTACTTTTTATCGTGAATATCGGTATGATTGACTCGTCTCACATTTTAATATTCGTGAGACCGTCTCATAAGAAACGTATTCCATTTATATTTATAAGAGGAACTGACTTGATCAATATTTAAAATTATATTTTTGATATAAAAATTATTATTATTTTATTAAAATTGTGACCCTTGATGTTGCCTCACAAAACTTTTTGTTTTTATCAATAATATTTTTTTAGTAATATATAGCTAACCATTAAATATATAAGCTAGTCTACACAACTTTTTATATACAATTAAAACACTCACTAAATAATAATAAAAAATTCTTGTTTAATTGACTTTTATAATTTTATTCTTAATTTTGATCTGTACCCATGAATTGAAAGTCAGTACTAACTTGGTAAGTGTTACTTCGTTTCCTCAAAATTATTTGATTAGCGCGTAACAACATATGTGCACAAAATCAACTATAATATTCCAGTCTACTTGTCTATAACTTTCATTCAATTATTTATTACAAAAATTAATGTGATATGATTTGACAGATCAATTTTATGAGACATATATTATATTTAGGTCAAATATGCAAAATTATTACTTTTTTATGTCAAAAATATTATTTTTTATTATAAATATGGATGAAATTGATTCGTCTAATAAATAAATATCAGTGAGATCGTTTGACAATTGACAAATGATTTATGGATGGCACATCACCACTAAACTGCATCATGTGGTTGCTTAAAATTACCATTTTCTACTATATGATAGAAATTTAATGATTAAATTAGTTAGTGTTGAACAATATTATCAGCGAATTCGAAAAATAAACAGATTGATTCATTTATCATGTTCAATTCAACAAATGGCCATTTAAAAAGAGGATAGAGATGTGATAACAAAATAATGAGAAGAGGAGATATTTATTGTTTGTGTTAGATAGAGTACTAAAAAATCATATATTAATAGCAGATCTGAAAGAATTGATATTCAAATATCATATGTTTGTATTATATTTTTATTGATTTGTACTAATTTTCATTAAAAAAATGATGTGGGTCAAAGAAGTTCAAACAAAATTTTTTGATACAGAGAATGAAAGCAATTTTTTTTTTTCCTTGAGGATTTTTGAGCAATTTCCCGTTAAATTAAAATAGTTTATTAAACATATTTTGCAAAGCAAAGGACACAAATTTACTTGGCATACATACGGTACCCCATGAGTCATTGGCTGTATACATATTGTTTATTGAATTTATTAATACACTGTTGATCCTCAATGTAGAAAGCATATTATGTAATAATCTGTTTCACGTGCAATAGATAATTATATAGTAAGGACAATTTTGTAAATTGAACTTTTTATTGATTTGGAACATGCACTCCACCGCTACTAATAGTTAAAACTGGTCCAGCGGTCGCCAGTTGCTGCATGATTGTTCCAGTGGTGGATGACGGCTGGTCCCAGCTAAGCCGTCACATAGAATTATACCTTTTTTTTTAAACTGTACGAATCCGACTCGAAATTGTCGGATACTCGCTAAAAGCTAAAAATATATTCAATAAAAATTGTCATGTCTTTTCAAATACAAAAAATGTAAGGTAAATTAGACTAAAATTCATCTTTCAAAGTTTGTTTTAAAATTCAGTCCCTCTTAAACATAATTTGAGAATTGATATATGACAATAACCAAACTATAGGTTTTACTCCTTACAAAACTCGTTTTACAATTTTATCCTTTGTTATTTACATAAATATATAAATATTGTAACGTCCAAAATTAAAACAACATAATCCAACTGCATGCAAACGTAAGTAAAATGGAAAATAGCTAATTGAATTATTTTAATTGCTTATATTGATTATGTTTGATATGTTTATATGGTCTATAGTACTTTTCTACTTGAATGCTTAATAATTATTTAAAATAAGGTTGATGCTTTATGGTATTTTCGAAAATAAGGAGTTTTTAGGTGATTTTAAAAGTCGAGACGTAATTTTTATCGGTATTCGATTTTCATCGAAGATATCAACTTTTTGACAACTCGGCTAATAATTTCACGAACTTTCCTAAACAAAATAATTTTTAAATGCACTATTGTGCCTAGTACAGCATACTAATAGGCCCAAGCTTACACACAAGTTTTATTTATCAAATAACAAGCCCAAAACCCTACCCCATCTATTTAAAACACATGCCCCTAACTCCTAAACCTCACAAGACTCCTAGGACCCTCTAAACACACGCACACACGCATCAACAAGCAAGGAAGGCATTGGTTTTCTTGAGAAAATTCAGCCAAAGTTTCTCGTTGCCGTTCTTCGCATCGTCAAAGTGTTTTCTTGCGTTATATACGCAAAGCACGCCATAATTCTTCATTTTCTCATCTATCACACCCTAATATGTATTTGATTATGATTTGCATGAAAATATGTTTCCCTTTCCATTACTTTCGTTTTTATGCATAAACATGTGTTTAAAGTATGATTTTTGTATCAAAACTTGCTTTATATTTATATGAAGAGGCTGCCATGATTAGGGATTGTATATGGAACGTTATTACACAAGTCAAGGATCTTATGATGCACGTGATAGGCTGCACATGAATTGAACCAAGCTGGAACCGAAATAACGTGTATTATTGTTAAGGCTCGGTTTTGAGGGAACCACGGTGCATGGCTCTGATTTGGCTCGACCAGGGCTGCGTGGGACGTGTTTGGGTCAGTAGAGGAGTCCTAGCCACGCTAGGACTCAAGCTAGTCGGCTAGGAAAGAGTCCAAGTGAACAAGGAATCTTCCCCAACCTATCCAAGAGAAAACAGCTGCGCAGGAGGGCTCGCGGCTGGGGTCATGGGCCCATGCTAGGTCGGTTAGGGTCTTGAGAAGGTTCACGAGAGGCTGGGATCGGTGGTTGCTCGAGGGAAAAGGGTCCTAGTGGGGTTGAGAAGAGTCCTAGTCTTGTAAGGGTTCTCAGTCGCGGAACTATTCTGGTGTAGGTAGCTTTGGCGCGAGCTAGGGTCGAGTCCTAGGGGTCCAGTGGGTCCATAGAGGTTTTGGGAATAGTTTGTCTCGGGGTGGCTCGGGCATGGCTCGATGGAATCATGACTTGGCTCGAAGGGCATGCTAGGGTTCAAATAAAGGGTTCTACAAGTCTAAGGCTTGAACCGTGGGTCCACGGGGGTGGTTCATGGTTTACAAGGGTAGAATAGGAAATAAAAAATCTATGATTAAATTTTGGGAATTTTATATTAAAATTTGAATTAATTCGGGAATTAAACGCTATACGAATTAATAATTAAGAAATAATTAGAAAGCCTCGAATTTAAACTAAATAAAAATATCAGAAAAATTATTTAAACTTAAATAATTATTTGGGATGGTCTAGAGTCAACGGAAATAAGAAAAAATCAAAATCGTGAAATTTTACGTCTAGGGGTAAAACAGTCATTTTACACATGAAAAAATAGTAAATGTCATGGCAGTGCCCGAGATGCTGTAAAATGTGTTAATATGATTATTTTAAATATTTATGGAATTTTATGTTAAAGTGTTAACGCTAAAAGATATATTGCATGCTTGGTTTAAAAGAAAACGATTATTATATGCATGAATTTTATAAAGTGATGGAAATATTAAATGTTGAAGAAAGTGAAGTAATTATGACTAATACGATTATACAGTGATATGATGATACGATAATATGTAAGACCAAGGCTCGGTTGACGAGTGAGAGTGTCGCTGAGGTCCCCGCTGCCTAGTACTGTGGTTATATGTAGATGGATCCATCGACCTTTAATACAAATAAGAAAGTCACAATTAACGATCTGAATTCAACGAAAAGGAAAACATATACGTATGGAATATATTGATATGAAAATGTTTTGTTTATGAATGTTCATGAAATATATATGTTAAGTAAAAGTATTTTCACCGTTGCATGTGATTGTATACATATTACTTGTTAGAAAGATTATGGTTGGCTGAGTCTTTAGACTCATTAGGTGTGATGAATGCAGTTGAGTATGATATTAATGTTGACGGAGGTCTTGATGGTTGATCTTGCTGGACTGAAGGTGCACATAACCCGAGGACCAGCGCTTGGTTTCCGCATATATGATTAAAAGTTTATGTAGATTTTTACGACTTTTATTATGCTTTTGAGTGGTTTTTGAGAGGATGTTAGAGTTAGCTTTATTTTGAAGTATTGTTAAATTTAGGTTTGGAAAAACGTTTGACGATTTTATGTTTGAATTTTTTCCTTTGAATTTTCAAATATAGTTGGTTGTTTTATTTTAAAAATGGTGAAAAGTATTTTAAAGTGTATATATGAAGGATCGTTTGCTGGGCATCTTTGAGATGCTTCAAACAAAATATTCTCCAATGAGCTGCAATAGCTCGTGTTCTAAGAATGTAAATACCGATGAATTAAATCGAGTTTGATTTAAAAACCAAGCGGAAGAAACTCGAAGTAATCCTTCGTGAAGAAGACTGTTATATTAGAAAATATTTTATCTTATGTAAACTGAATAACCGAAAGGGGACAAATTAGTTTTTGCATTCATCAGTTCAGTTATGGTGACAACTGAACTAACGGATACTCTAACTGATCCAAACAGTTTGAAAACAATAGTTAAACAGTTAAATACACAAGATATATTTATGGATGTTCGGAGGCTTCAACTGCTCCTACGTCACCCCTTCTACCGCCTCGAGTAGGATCCACTAGAAGACTTTGATTTATACAACTCTTTGTACAAACCCACTCAGCTAGGACTTACCCACTGCCTAAACTGAATTCCTAGATTAGACTGAAGGCAGCACCTTCCAGTCAACATTTCTTTAATGTCTATGTGAGAAAGACTACATACACAAGTTTAACGTTTTTGTGCAAGACTGTATTTGAGTTAATGAGAGTGTTTGTGTGTGAGAACTGAACAAAGATGATCTCACACACTGAGGGACATAAGCTTCTAATCTAAGCTGATATAACTGTAACGAGTTCCCTCTGGACTGATTGCTTCTGAAAGCTGATGTGCAATGTGCGTGCCCTTTCTTTTCTCTCGTATATTCTTAAAATCTCTTTCACGTCTTATTTTTCTTCTTGTTATTGTGTTATCGTTGTTGTTGAGTCTTCACCGATCTTCTCTTTATATAGGCGGGAAAACTGATCGTACAGTGAGACTCATTAGTTGTATCCGTTGCATCTTGAATTCATTTCTTGGATTTTGTGTCTCGACTTTTTCGATTGCCCATCTGAAACGTTTTATCTTTAATGCTCTGATACAAAGTCCATTATTGTACTTTGACTGGATAATGGCTTTGTACCTTCACGTACAGCTGGATTTCACTTGAGAGAGTTTGTCTTCATCCATAACTGAAAAATTCAAACTGATGCTTCGAACTGGTCAGTTGAACTGATCTTTCAGTTGGGCTGGTGAAATCAGTTGACTCGTCAGTGGAACTGATTTCACTATTGTTCAGTTGGACTGATCAGCTGGGTTTCTTCATCAGTTGAACACTCCTTCTGCTGGCCAGGCTTCTTAGGTTTTCCTGCTGAACCACCTATCAACTGGACAATCAGCTGGACTGCTCAATTGACGTAATCAGTTAGACTGATTCATTTTGTGCGATCAGTAGGGTCTTTAGTTTGCGATGTAAAACATCTCGTGAGAGATCCTAGATGCTGCACACTAAGGTATATTATTAGTAATACAATTAACAAGTTTTGTTATCATCAAAATCAAGATTGCGAACTTGAAAAGTCCCAACAATCTCTCCCTTTTTTATGATTACAAAACCTGAGCAGTTAAGCGCAATATATTCAGTTCGAGGGTTAGTATATTCAAACAAAGAAAAATCCCCCTTTATAACTGAATTTAAGTAATTTTGAAAACAAACAAAAACAAAAAAAATCTTAAGAGAGATGGACAGAATTAAGAGACGATTTTTCAGTTGGTGAACAGATTTTTCTCAACAATTGAATTTTGAAACTGATTGACAATACTTTTAGTTTTGAAGGAAAAGCGAAAACCTCTCCCTTAAAAACTGAATAAAACTCGTATCTAAGAGATATTTATATAGTCATTCGTTCAAAGATTATGATCATTCAAGCAATATAGACAAGAGATTTTGAAAATATCCATTCAGTCATAATGAAACTGAAAGGGGATCGGTTACGGTGCCGGTTGCGCAACGGAAGTTTCAAAAAACGAAAATCATACATTTTCAAGAGCAAGAAAACCGAGCACCCAACAAAGTGTGTAGCAAATACAACACACATTATGTCATACATAGGGTGTTAAGAAAAATATATCTATCAATCACAAAAGATTGATGTTTGGCTCCAACTTAGTTGATAAACAACTAAGCTCTTCAAGGATGACAATCTACAAGCCTCCCTTTGAACACTCCTTGTTCAAAAATTAATCCCACCACCAACTAGGTAGATCTCCTTTTATTTTGCACTATAAAAAAAAAGGATTTTTCAAGGAGAAGTATTTTCTTTCCTCAACTATTAAAGAAGAAAAATGAGAGAAAAATTGAAGGAGAATATCATGCAAATTTCGGCCAAGTGAGGGAGAAAAGAAGGGAAGATCACTTTTCTTGGTTTTGCAAAAAAGTTAAAGTAAGCATGCGCATGCCATGCATAGATTATTGAAAAAGTGCCTCCAACCCTTCACCTCCCTAGCATGCCTTTCTATTTGGGATTGTAACAATTACAAGGCCCATGGACTTTGTTTTAAATGTCTCAAAATATATTTGAGCCCAATTAAACATTACTTGATTTTACTCAAGCCCACTAGTTTAATAATTATTTCTAATTGGGCTCTACAAGGCCCAATGTTGTTTAATTAATCCAACACTTGAATTAATTTAATTATTTGAACTCTACTAGGCCCACTAGTGTTTAATTAATTCAACACTTGAATTAATTTAATTTAGTCCATAATAATGTTTATGAAAATCACAATTTTCAAATACATTATTTATTTGGCCAACTTTTAATTTAGGAACACTTCATCAAATTAGAAGTTACATTCTTCTTATAGAAGTCATACTTCTATTTTTCCTTATGCTTATAAACTCCTTTATAAGTCGTTCAACACATTGAACTATTTTACTTCTCAACGGGATCTAGAAAGCTAGCACTTGTGTGGCCCTCAATGGTTCATTGATACAACTATCTGTGGGTTCACATCTCCAAGTGATTCGGACTAAACATATCCTTATACGAGCATACCCCAATTGCTTCATTCTTAATTATCAACTCCTTGATAATAAGAACGTCAGAACTCAAGTCTGATAGTACCCAACCAATCATGTTAAACACCTAGCAGCATCGCTTACATGATTCCCTAGGTATCAAATGATAGTGCCTGCAAGAACCATTCAATTATGGTTAGCGTACAGTACGGTCCCTTCAACTCATATATCTCGATCGATTCGACAAACATTGGTATATCGAGAGTTGTCAATGAATCGATACTATGTGTCATGTCGTAGTTGCATCGATAATGTAATCTATGAAACCCATTTCATAATTACCACCATACTCTGACCAGAGATTTCATATTACATATACATGAGATCACATAGGATATCCATACCCGAAGGTAAGCGGTGAATCCCCGACTACAATGCATCGACTCCTATATGTTTCGACAAAACACCCAACCTTGCCACCTGATGATCCCATGAGAGTCGGTAAACAAGTCAAAGTGTAATGCTAGCACATAGAGTCTCAATGTTGTCCCGGGTCATAAGGACTAATGGTGTACAACCATAAACTAGGACGTTTCCACTCGATAAGTGAGAACCACTTGGAAAGTCCTTTATGGAGGGTTGTTCAGTGCACTCTACCAGGAGCACTTATCTGCATGCTCGGACATCAGAATGTCCCCTACCAATGAAACATGGAACTCACATCGCATATACTAGTCTCGAACTCGAGCGGCCTATATCCTTCATAGCGGCCGCTGAATCGACTAGGAACTGTTTAGAATATACAGTATTCCAAATATGAGTTTCATGATACTCATGATATGAGCATCTCATATTCTTTCTACTATTTGTATATTCAAGGACTTTATCTATGCAACTAGCATGAGTATACAGATAAAGAAGTGCCAAAACAATAATTTCAAATATTATTAAAATAAAGATTGTTTATACATAGAGTTTAAACATGAACCCTCGGCCAACACTTGGCTCGACGGGCACCTACTCTAACAGAAACATAGCTGAACAAATATGATGTTTATTTAAATAAATTTCCTTGTATTTACATCTGAGTACATACATCAGTAGAACAACAAAAAATACTACAACAGTAGCATATATTAAACAACATCAGATATCAGTTGGTTTATGCGACAGAACTGGATATACCATCAACTAGTTGCTTGACTGCTTGAACTGCTGCATCGGTTATGAGTTCATTTTGCTAGAGAAACGAGTTAAACTGCTTGAACTTGACTTCTTCGCAGACTAATTGGTCGAGCATCTCATATGCTTTCTACTATTTGTATATTCAAGGACTTTATCTATTCAACTAGCATGGGTATACAGATAAAGAAGTGCCAAAACAATAATTTCAAATATTATTAAAATAAAGATTGTTTATACATAGAGTTTAAACATGAACCCTTTGCCAACACTTGGCTCGACGGGCACCTACTCTAACAATCTCCCACTTGCACTAGAGCCAACTACACATATGCTTAAAACCCATCGATTCGCGATGCTTCTCGAATAATGGTCCAAGTAAAGGCTTAGTTAGTGGATCAGCAACATTATCTGCGGAGCCGACTTTGTCAATCGAGACTTCCCCTCTTTCCACAATCTCTCGGAGGATGTGGTACTTTCTCAATACATGTTTGGACTTCTGATGAGACCTTGGCTCCTTTTCTTGAGCAATGGCTCCCGTGTTGTCACAAAACACCGGGACAGAAGCAACTCCATTAGGAATGACGCCCAACTCTTGGACGAAATTCCTTATCCAAACTGCCTCCTTTGCTGCAGCTGATGCAGCAATGTATTCTGCCTCAGTGGTGGAATCCGCTGTACTGTCTTGTTTGGAACTCTTCCAAGAGACAGCAGCACCATTGAGCATGAATATAAACCTAGATGTTGACTTCGAGTCATCGATATCGCTTTGGAAGCTAGAGTCGGTATAACCTTCCAATTTCAGTTCTCCACCCCCATAGACCAAGAACAATTTATTGGTCCTTCTCAAATACTTGAGGATGTCTTTCACAGCTTTCCATTGTGGAAGAACAGGGTTCGATTGATATCTACTCACTACACTTAGTGCGAAAGCCACGTCAGGACGTGTAGATATCATGCCATACATGATGCTACTAATTGCAGATGCATACAGAATGCATGTTATCGCCTCTATCTCTACATCAGTCTTGGGAGACATAGACTTGGATAGGGACACGCCATGACACATTGGTAGATGTCCTCTCTTGGACTCATCCATAGAGAACCTCTTCACGATGGTATCAATGTATGTGGACTGGGTGAGACCAAGCAATCTTCTTGATCTATCTCTATAGATCTATATTCCCAATACAAAAGATGCTTCACCCAAGTCCTGCATCGAGAACTTACTCGCTAACCATATCTTAGTTGATTGCAACATTCCTACATCATTCTCAATGAGTGGAATGTCATCAACATAAAGCACCAGGAATGTCACAGCACTTCCACTGACCTTCTTATACACACAGGGTTCCTCAGGATTCTTAGTAAAACCAAACTCTTTGATTGTACAATCGAATCTAAGGTTCCAACTCCTAGATGCCTGCTTTAGACCATAAATAGATCTCTGAAGTTTGCATACCATATGCTCACTTCCGACAGATGTAAACCCTTCAGGTTGAGACATGTAAATCTCTTCCTTAATATCCCCATTAAGAAAAGCTGTCTTGACATTCATCTGCCATATCTCATAGTCATACCATGGAGCTATGGCTAGCAATAACCTAATAAACTTGAACATTGCAACTGGAGAAAATGTTTTCTCAAAGTCAACTCCTTGTCTTTGAGTATATCCTTTTGCTACCAATCGCGCCTTGAAGGTCAATACCTCCTCATCCACCCCAAGTTTCCTCTTGTAAATCCATTTACACCCTATGGGAACAATTCCCTCGGGTAGATCCACGAGATTTCACACTTTGTTTGAATGCATGGAATTCATCTCAGATTCCATTGCTTCAAGTCACTTGGATGAATCGGCATCAGATAACGCTTCCTTGAAGGTTCTTGGATCACATCCATGGTTAGGTTCATCATTGCCCTCTTCAAGAAGCAGACCATACCTCATAGGTGGTCTCGAGACTCTCTCGAATCTTCTAGGAGCTTGTATCTCCTCTCTTGGCTCTTCGGGTGTGGGTTCTATAAATGTGGGTGTCTCTCGAACCTCTTCGAGTTCTATCATCTCCCCTTTTCTATCCAATAGAAATTCCTTTTCTAAAAAGGTTGCATTCCTAGAAACAAACACCTTTGTTTCTTGGGGATGATAGAAATAGTATTCAACAGAATTCTTTGGATATCCCACAAAGTAACATAAAATGGATTGACTATCCAATTTATCTCCCACTACCTGCTTCACATAAGCAGGGCACCCCCATATTCTAAGATAAGAATACTTGGGAGGCTTACCCATCCATATCTCATATGTTGTCTTATCAACTGGCTTTGAATGGACATTGTTCAACAACAGTGCCGCTGTCTCAAGCGCATATCCCCAAAAGGATGGCGGCAACTCCGTGAACCCCATCATAGACCGAACCATGTCCATCAAAGTCCGGTTACGACGCTCCGAAACACCATTCAACTGTGGTGTAGCAGGCAGAGTCCACTGCGAGAGAATCCCATTCTCCCTAAGATACTCTTGGAACTCCGCACTCAAGTACTCACCACCTCGATCCGATCGAAGTATCTTGATGCTTCGTCCCAACTGTTTCTCTACTTCACTTCTTAATTCTTTGAAACTTTCAAAGGCTTCAGACTTGTATTTCATCAAATACACATACCCATACTGATGAAATATGTAACGCCCAGAAATTTAAAGGTCCACACGAACCACATGTATTTAAATTATTAAATGCTCATGTATTTTAATTAAATGATTTAATTGCATAAATTAATTATGTTTTGCATATTGCATGTTTAAAATATATTTTTCGAGATGGTTGCAAAAATTGTATTTTTAAGAAATATTCAAGTGACGATCGAGGAACGGGGACCGAGGGCTGAAAAACATAAAATGTTCTTATTAAATAATTATTTTTAATTATTTAAAATATGGTTGATGTTTTTTAGTATTTTTGAAAATAAGGGGTTTTTGAGGTGATTTTATACGCCGGGACGTAAATTTTATCGGTGTTGGCTTTTCAACAAAATGCGAGCTTGTTGGCAAACCCGGCTAATAAATTCACAAATTTATTTAATCAAAGCTATGATAATATTTTATTTAATTCTAATTAAAATTAATGGGCTTAAATTTCAAGGCTTAATAGGCCTAAAGCCTAGTTAGTGGTTAATTAGAGTATATAATATATTAAAAATCCCAAAACCCTACACCTTGCAAAGCAATTCACGGCCACCTAGTTTTAAAATTCTGAAAATTCTCTCAAGCACCTCTCCACACCCACGACACTTCACTCGATACTTTGAGGAGCAATTCGTAAGGTTCAAGCACAAGTACAAGCCAAGGTGTCCCTCCGTTCTTCGTCGTCAACGGATATTCGAGCGTATTTAACGCAAAGGCATGCCACATTTCTTTCTTTCAAACATCTATCACATCATAATATTTATTGGAACATGATTTGAAAGAAAACAAGGCACACAACTTAGATATTTTCGTAACTATGCATATATGTGTTCTAAACTCTTGATTTTTCATCCAAAAACATGTTTGTTTTGTTGTCAAAGGTGCTGCCATGATTAGGAATTATTAGGGGATGTTTTTACATGTTTTAAAGAGTCCTAAAACACACCAGAAACGTTGCAATCAGGAAGAACCAAAACTGAAGGCATGAGCAGCAAAGTAGGGGCCGAAGTGTGTTGGGTTGTGCAAGAGTCAAGTGGCTCGTTCTTTGCATGGGCTGTTGGGGCTCGTCCAGGGCTCGTCCAGGGGCAGTAGGGGTCTCGGTCTAGGGCTAGGAAGGGTCCTAGAGTGGCTAGGGTTCGAGTTCTAGGCTTGTGGAAGGAGTCCACCCGAAGTGGGACTCCTCCCATCTTCACGCGCAGGTTCTGTTGAGGCTGAGAAAAAGGGGCTTGCGGCTAGCCTGGGGGTGAGCCTGGTGGGTCCTTTAGGGTCTAAGGATGATGGGCAAGGGCTAGGCCAGGGGCTGGAGTAGCGGTGCTGGCCGCTGGCTCGAGAGGAGAGGGAACCCGTGAGTTGCAAGGGGTAGTAGCGCAGGTTGCTGTCATCTGGTTCAGAGCTTCGCTGCTTGGGTTCAGGGGGCTGGGTCGGTCTGGTCTTGGTCTGGGCGTGGTCCAGGGAAGGTTAGGTTCATGAGGGGTCGAGCGATTCACAGCTAGATGAGTCCTAGTTCAATTAGAAGTCCTATGGCTCAAGGATAACACACGCACACACAGGGGCAGAACTTGGGTCAGTTTCCAGGAAGGTTTTGTGCGGCATAGGGGCTGGTTCTTGGGCGTGGGGCTGGTCAGTAGGGTTCATATATGGTTTGGCTAGGTTTTGGCTCAAGGTGGCTCGGGCGTGGCTCGGGTAAATTAGGAGATGGCTCGGTGTGTTCGATTAGGTGTCAAAAACGAAAATTAAAAGGCTAAAATTTAATCCATGGGTCCACGGGTGTGGCTCATGACTTGGAAGGGTAGAATAAATCTTAAAAATGCTATGTTTAAAATTTGGGATCAAAATAACGAGTTTTGGATTTATTCGAGATTTAATCGCCGCACGAAACGTTAATTAAATAATTAATTGAAACGCCTAGTTTTAAGTTTAATAAAATTATGAAAAATTAGGTTTAAGCTTGAATAATTATTAGAAGTCTAAGTTTTTAATTTGGGAATTTTATATTAAGGTTTGTTTTAATTCGGGATTAAAACGCATTAATACGTCACATTTAAAGATTAATTTAAAAGTTCTCGATTTAAGCTAAACAAAAATATGAGAAAATTCATGTAGGCTTAAATATTTATTTGGGACATGTTAGAGTCAATGAATTCAAGAAAATGTCAAAAAGGGAAGTTTTACGTCTAGGGGTTAAACGATCTTTTTACACTTAAAAATTAATAAACGTCATGACAGTGCCCTGAATGTTGTTTTATGTGCTAATATGATTATTTTTTTTATAGTTATGGATGTTTGTGGAATTTTTATGTTAAAAGGATATTTTAAATGTTTATGAGATTTTATATGTTAAAATGATATTTTAAATGTTTAAGGAATTTTAGATGGTTATGATTTAATATGTAAAAATGTTATTTTAAATGTTTTGAGGATTAAAATGTCATTTGAAATGTTTATGAAATGTTCATGATTAAATTATGATTTTTAAATGTCTATTTGATTTTTTATGATTGAGAGAAGACAATTAAAATATATGTTGAATGCTTGGTTTCAAAATGAAAAATGCAAATATTATTCATGATTTTTCTAAAGTGATGGGAATGAAAAATGTTGAAGGAAGTGAAGTGATTGTGACTAATTCGTTAATGATGGCGATGTCGTGAGGGTGATGGTCCCAATGGGAGCCCGACGATCGTGTTTCCATTATTGCGAATATGAGGTTATGAGGATATGAGGTTTGAGGTAAGAATGGGAATATCGTGAGGGAGGAGGCTCCAGAGGGAGCCCATTTATGGGAGAAGGCCCCATAGGGAGCCCCGACGATCGTATTTCTATTCGATCATGATAGGCCAAGGCTCAGTTGACCGGTGAGAGTGTCGCTGATGTCCCCGCCGCCCAGTACTGTGGTTACATGTAGATGGATCCATCGACTTTTGAGGTTTGAGGAAAGTCACAATTAACGATCTGAATTCAACAAAGGAAAAAGAAAAGGAAAAGGAAAAATTTTTATGATAATGAAAAAATGTTTTATGTTTTGTCATGTTGAGGAAAAAAAAAGGAAAAGATTAAGGTTTATGTGATGCCTGTCATGAAAATGTTTATGCTTAAAGTTGATGCATTATATGAAAATATTTCTATTTAAAGTTCATGCATCATAAAAGGTTCACGAAAATGTTCATGTTTGAAGTTTATGCATCTTCATGAAAACGATATTTTAAGTACAAATATTTTTCACTGTTATATGTTGACTGTATTACGTATTACTTGCTATAAAGATGATGGTGTGTTGAGTCTTTAGACTCACTAGGTGTAATGGATGCAGGTGAGTTTGAGGGAGGACTTGACGGGTGATTTGACTGGACTGAAGGCGCACACAACCCGAGGACCAGCGCTTCTACTTTTTCCGTATTATGATTTATGACTCATGATTTATGTTAAAGATTTTAAGACCATTTATTTATGCTTTTTGGAGATATTTTTGAGAGGTTTATTATGGGCTATACTTTTCAAACTTATTGCTTTATTTAGGTTGGGTAAAACATGTGACGATTTCATTTTATGACTATTGCACTTAATTTTTAAAATGCTAGTTGGTTGAGATTTTATTTTAAAGGGAAAAATATTTTCATGTGTTATTTGTCATGGCCAAAAATTGAGTGTTAAAGAAAAAAAAATTTCTAGTACTTTTAAAGCAATAAAAAGGGCAGACGTTTCAAAATAGGCATGTCCATGCTTAGTGGTGATGCTAAGCGGACCGCACACATCGGTATGGATAAAATCCAATAACCCTTTGGCTCGCTCCACATGGCCCTTAAAGGGAATTTTGGTCATCTTTCCTTTTAGACAGGATTCACAAGTCGTGAGAGCATTAATATCAGACATATCAAACATGCCCACTCCCCCTAACTTGTTCATCCTTCTGAGGGAAATATGTCCTAATCGAGCATGCCACAATTGTGCCGAATTTAGAGTATCTTGTTTTCGCTTGTTTGTTGTTGTTATTGCTTGGACATTGTTTAGTGGAATATCTTTCAATTTTAAGGTGTAGAGATCGTTTTCAAGTTCTCCAGTACCAACTAAACATTCATTCTTGTAAATGTTGCAAACACCTTTGCTAAATAAACAAGAAAATCCATCTTTATCAAGCATAAAAATGGAAATAATGTTTTTCACCAAATCTGGTACAAACAAAATATCTCTCAAAATTAACTTAAAATCATTGTTCAAAAGCAAGTAAACATCTCCAATAGCCTTGGCAGCAACTCTTGCTCCATTGCCCATCCTCAAGAAGGTCTCACCTTTCCTAAGCCTTCTACTTCTTCCCATAACCTGCAATCATTACAGAGATGTGATCCACATCCGGTATCCAATAATCAAGAAGTAGAGTTAATTGAAATGTTTACTTCAATATAGAACATACCATTTCCAGAACTCTTCTGGGCAAGATATTCCCTACAATTACGCCTCCAATGTCGAGGCTTCTGGTAGTGATGACAAATATCAGCAGTCTTGTCAGCCTTCACTGGTCTGGCTGTCACAGCGGGAATCAAAGTCTGCCTCTTCAAGGGCACGTTCTTCTTGGGACGTTGGAAAGAACGCTTCTTTCCCTTCCCACGTGGATCGGTCTTCGTACCAGATGAAGAACCCACATAAAGAACCGGATTCTCTTTCTTGATGGTGGACTCAAAGGTCACAAGCATGTTCACCAACTCCTCAAGGGTCAGCTCCATCTTGTTCATATTGAAATTCACCACAAAAGGATCAAATGAGCTAGGCAGTGACAAAAGCAACACGTCGGTGGTCAACTCCGAAGGCAACACCAAATCCATGCCAACGAGCTTGTCCACGAGCCCAATCATCTTCAGGCCATGCTCATGGACCGAGGCCCCATCTCGCATACGCAAAGTGATCAGCTCATGGACGGTAGCATGCCTAAGAGGCCGCGTCTGCTCACCAAAGAGCTCCTTGAGATGCAAATGAATGTCAGCAGCACTCTTTGCATCCTCAAAACGCCTTTGCAGCTCATCGTTCATAGAAGCCTGCATATAACACCTGACTTTCAAGTCATGGTCACACCATTCCTTGTAAGTCCGCAATTCCTCAGGAGTGCAGTCAGTCGGAGCCTCAACAGGGGGCGACTCAGTCAGTGTATATGCTATCCTTTCCGAATTCAAGACGATCTTTAGGTTTCTTAGCCAAGTGAGGTAATTAGGTCCGGTTAAAATGTGTTTTTTGAGTATAGCAGATAACGGATTGCGAATCGAAGACAATGTCAAATTTGTACTGAAAAGTAAAACAGATAAATGTTAATGACTATTTTAAAATATTTAATAAGATATAAAGTATGGACTTTTACTTTATAAATGTTTACTCCCACTGTTTTGACATCTTTTACTACCCTCTAGTGAAAACGAGAAATTCCTTTCCTCAGTAGGTACGCAAGGTCCATTTAGCGAATTATGATCCCGAATAATATCAGCCAATCATAATTCCTAAAAGGTAGTTTCCAATTGCATCACTATACAATCCTCTACGTAAACTTTTGTCTCACGTTTGATTAGGACCCAATAATATGACGTCGTTCATGTTTACATGTCAAGCCTCACCCATCGATGTTGAACCTTAATGGACGGTCGCCATGAGTTCCCTCAATAATATGAGCCTAAATCATTGGAGTTCCACGTAGTTCACATCACCATGTCAATGGATGTCACAGCTTTCCGGCACCCAGGGCCCCCCCAATAATATGAGCCGAGCCCCGAGCACGGGTAGCGTTCATCATGCAACCATTGTCGATGGAAGACATGGAAATTATAAACAACTTTATAATTCCTATTTTCGGGCTTGATATTAATTTTGAATCATATTCAAAATGAGGGTTTTTAATTTTGAAAGGTCTCATCATTAATTTTATTTAAAAACTCGCCATGTTTGATCGTTTGTTTGCCGGATTCATGCAACTTTGTTATTATCATATAATAACGCACATACTCATTATTTATAACATATCATGCATATATTATAAACAGTAAATAAAACAAGGATGATCAATCGCCCCAAAACTAATGGCCCGTGTGAGTTAAGCACGGGCCTAGGTCCAATCCTAGGAAAATGCAAGGGATGCAAATACAACTATTACATAAGCTTTCAATATTTACATGTCTTCGATCTTCATAATCATCAAGGCCACCATCTTTCAATCTTGATCTTCCACTATTCTAATATTTACAAATAAATATCCATGGCAAATAGGAATACATCTCATGGGGTGGGAACGGGCCATAAACCAAGCCCACTTTATAAATTGATAATTATTACAATCATTCAACACAAAATATCATAGCATACACCTAGCAAATTGGGCTTGGGTTTTTGATCATCCTTCATGCATAATATCACATATCATACACCATCAATTAATTATCACAATAATTAATTGATCCAATATTATATATCTTGATCCAATCACTAACCGCCACGATTATAAACTAAATTAACAAAGTATACAAACTCCTTTGTCTACTTTCTAATTAATTTATTTATAACCGAATTTCTTGTAAATCACAATTTACTATAAATAATTAAAGTCCAACTTCAATTATTTATTTCATGAGATAATATGTACAACTTTTGTGGATTTAAACTTAAGGGCCCAAAAACTCATTTTTCACCAAAAATATTTTGGCCCATTTTAATTCACAAATTGTATTAGCCATCTAATGGCCCAACAACTTCAAGGCCCATGACACTTTGATATTCCAAAACACTTTTGGAAACCCTAGTAGTCATCACCGTCGCCGGAGCTTCGTCGTCGGATTCCGGCCAACAAAATTTTTTTTTATTTAAAAATCAAGGGGCTTTTGGAAACCTTGCTGCCCGTTTCGGGCGGGCTGCCCGAAATGTGCAGCAACATGCTGCCCAAAACCGCCCCAAAAATCGGCCTTCGAAAAGTTGTTTTGATTGTCTCATACGGTCAGAAATGAACCTCAACATAATATCATGTATTTGCTACACTAAAATTGTAACCTTAGCTCATGATACCACTTGAAAGGGGATCGGTTACGGTGCCGGTTGCGCAATGGAAGTTTCAAAAAACGAAAATCGTACATTTTGAAGAGCAAGAAAATTGAGCACCCAACAAAGTGTGTAGCAAATACAAAACACATTATGTCATACATAGGGGGTTAAGAAAAATATACCTATCAATCACAAAGGATTGATGCTTGGCTCCAACTTAGTTGATAAACAACTAAGCTCTTCAAGGATGATAATCTACAAGCCTCCCTTTGAACACTCCTTGTTCAAAAATTAAGCCCACCACCAACTAGTTAGATCCCCTTTTATTTTGCACTAGAAAAATAAAATGATTTTTCAAGGAGAAGTATTTTCTTTGCTCAACTATTAAAGAAGAAAAATGAGAGAAAAATTGAAGGAGAATATCATGCAAATTTCGGCCAAGTGAGGGTGAAAAGAAGGGAAGATCACTTTTCTTGGTTTTGCAAAAAAGTTAAAGTAAGCATGTGCATGCCATGCATAGATTATTGAAAAGTGCCTCCAACCCTTCACCTCCCTAGCATGCCTTTCTATTTGGGATGGTAAAAAATACAAGGCCCATGGACTTTGATTTAAATGTCTCAAAATATATTTGAGCCCAATTAAACATTACTTGATTTTACTCAAGCCTACTAGTTTAATAATTATTTCTAATTGGGCTCTACAAGGCCCAATGTTGTTTAATTAATCCAACACTTAAATTATTTTAATTATTTGGACTCTACTATGCCCACTAGTGTTTAATTAATTCAACACTTGAATTAATTTAATTTATTCCATAATAATGTTTATGAAAATCACAATTTTCAAATACATTATTTATTTGACCAACTTTTAATTTAGGAACACTTCCTCAAATTAAAAGTTACATTCTCCTTATAGAAGTCATACTTCTATTTTTCCTTACGCTTATAAACTCCTTTATAAGCCGTTCAACACATTGAACTATTTTACTTCTCAACGGGATCTAGAAAGCTAGCACTTGTGTGGCCCTCAATGGTTCATTGATACAACTAGCCGTGAGTTCACATCTCCAAGTGATTCGGACTAAACATGTCCTTATACGAGCATATCCCAATTGCTCCATTCTTAATTATCAACTCCTTGATAATAAGAACGTCAGAACTCAAGTCTGATAGTACCCAACCAATCATGTTAAACGTCTAGCAGCATCGCTTACATGATTCCCTAGGTATCAAATGATAGTGCCTGCAAGAACCATTCAATTATGGTTAGCGTACAGTACGGTCCCTTCAACTCATATATCCTGACCGATTCGACAACCATTGGTATATCGAGAGTTGTCAATGAATCGATACTATGTGTCATGTCGTAGTTGCATCGATAGTGTAATCTATGAAACCCATTTCATAATTACCACCATACTCTGACCAGAGATTTCATACTACATATACATGAGATCACATATGATATCCATACCCGAAGGTAAGCGGTGAATCCCCGACTACAATGCATCGACTCCTATATGTTTCGACAAACACCCAACCTTGTCACCTGATGACCCCATGAGAGTCGGTAAACAAGTCAAAGTGTAATGCTAGCACATAGAGTCTCAATATTGTCCCGGGTCATAAGTACTAATGGTGTACAACCATAAACCAGGACGTTTCCACTCGATAAGTGAGAACCACTTGGAAAGTTCTTTATGGAGGGTTGTTCAGTGCACTCTACCAGGAGCACTTATCTGCATGCTCGGACATCAGAATGTCCCCTACCAATGAAACATGGTACTCACATCGCATATACTAGTCTCGAACTCGAGCGGCCTATATCCTTCATAACGGCGGCTGAATCGACTAGGAACTGTTTAGAATATACAGTATTCCAAATATGAGTTTCATGATACTCATGATATGAGCATCTCATATTCTTTCTACTATTTGTATATTCAAGGACTTTATCTATGCAACTAGCATGAGTATACAGATAAAGAAGTGTCAAAACAATAATTTCAAATATTATTAAAATAAAGATTGTTTATACATAGAGTTTAAACATGAACCCTCGGTCAACACTTGGCTCGACGGGCACCTACTCTAACAGAAACATAGCTGAACAAATATGATGTTTATTTAAATAAATTTCCTTGTATTTACATCTGAGTACATACATCAGTTGAACAAGAAAAAATACTACAACAGTAGCATATATTAAACAACATCAGATATCAGTTGGTTTATACGACAAAACTGGATATACCATCAACTAGTTGCTTGACCGCTGCATCGGTTATGAGTTCATTTTGCTAGAGAAACGAGTTAAAATGCTTGAACTTGACTTCTTCGCAGACTAACTGGTCGAGCAGACTCTGACTAGGCTCAACTGGAATGCAGCTGGTGATTTAATCATCCAACGTCCCAGAATGAATGAGTTTCGTCTGAAGAACAGCTGACCTGGTAGGCTTGCAACTGAAGACTTGTTCAAGGAGCAATTTAGCTGTTCATCTTTGCAGATGATTCTCAGTCCCCTGCAGGCTGATTAAAACCCCTAAGTAAAGAGTCTAAAGAAGTGGCTACAATATTAGTTGCAGAGCCAATACTCTCAACTCTTTACCAAAGAGCGACATATAAATATTTTCAAATAATTTTGAAAAGAGTATCTTTAAATAGCTTTTAACACTATTTTTAAAGTAAGATTTTAAGACAGTTTTCTTTAAATGTTCTTCTTAGAACAACCCGCTCTGATACCAATTGAAGGATCGTTTGCTGGGCTTCTTTGGGATGCTTCAAACAAAATATTCTCCAATGAGCTGCAATAGCTCGTGTTTTAAGAATATAAACATCGATGAATTAAATCGAGTTTGGTTTAAAAACCAAGCGAAAGAAACTCGAAGTAATCCTTCGTGAAGAAGACTATTATATTAGAAAACATTTTATCTTATGTAAACTGAATAACCGAAAAGGGACCGATTAGTTTTTGCATTCATCAGTTCAGTTATGGCGACAACTGAAATGAAGGATACTCTAATTGATCCAAACAGTTTGAAAACAATAGTTAAACAGTTAAATACACAAGATATGTTTATGGATTCTCGGAGACTTCAACTGCTCCTACGTCACCCCTTCTACCGCCTCGGGTAGGATCCACTAGAAGACTTTGATTTATACAACTCTTTGGACAAACCCACTCAGCTAGGACTTACCCACTACCTAAACTGAACTCCTAGACTAGACTGAAGGCAGCACCTTCCAGTCAACACTTCTTTAATGTCTATTTGAGAAAGACTACATACACAAGTTTAACGTTTTGTGCAAGACTGTATTTGAGTTAATGAGAGTGTTTGTGTGTGAGAAATGAACAAAGATGTTCTCTCACACTGAGGGACATAAGCTTCTAATATAAGCCGATATAACTGTAAAGAGTTCCCTCTGGGCTGATTGCTTCTGAAAGCTGATATGCAATGTGCGTGCCCTTTCTTTGCTCTCGTATATGCTTAAAAGCTTTTTCACTTCTTATTCTTCTTTTTGTTATTGTGTTATTATTTTTGTCAAGTCTTCACTGATCTTCTCTTTATATAGGCGGGAAAACTGATCGTACAGTGAGAATCATTAGTTGTATCCGTTGCATCTTGAATTCATTTCTTGGACTTTGTGTCTCGACTTTTTCGATCGCCCTTTTGAAACATTTTGTTTTTAATGCTCTGATGCAACGTCCATTATTGTCCTTTGATGGGATAATGGCTTTGTACCTTTATGTACAGCTGGATTCCACTTGAGAGAGTTTGTCTTCATCCATAACTGAAAGATTCTGACTGATGCTTCGAACTGGTCAGTTGAACTGATCTTTCAGTTGGGATGGTGAAATCAGTTGAGTCGTCAGTTGAACTGATTTCACTCTTGTTCAGTTGGACTGATCAGCTGGGTTTCTTCATCAGTTGAACACTCCTTCTGTTGGCCAAGATTCTGAGGTTCTCCTGCTGAACCACCTATCAATTGAACAATCAGCTGAACTGCTCAATTGACGTAATCAGATAAACTGATTCATTTTGTACGATCAGTTGGATCTTTAGTTTGCGATGTAAAACATCTCGTGAGTGATCCTAGATGCAGCACACGAAGGTAGATTATTAGTAATACAATTAACAAGTTTTGTTAGTATCAAAATCAAGATTGCGAACTTGAAAAGTCCCAACAATATATATCGGCCGAATTAAATGAAAAGGTAAAAAAAATTTCTAATGTATCTTAAAGTAAACGAGTAGTGGACGTTTCAGTTGGTATCTGAGCTATGTTCCTGTAAAGGGTTGTTCCACCATCAATACCGGGAAGCTCAGTCGTCAAGCCTCAATATGTAAGTTTAATTACATTATATGACTTTTATGATGATACTGCATGATTACACGAATTATATGTTTACGTCACATATTTAATAGCTTTTTGAGAACACATTTTTTATATGCTTAAAATTGCTCAAAAAAGGATTAATATATGTTGCATGATTAGAAAACTTAGATTTAAATACATGTTGGTTACGTTTAGAAATTTGGAAAACGTTCAGATATAATGACTCCTAGACGTGGACCTATTACTGATGGGCAAGCTAAGAATATTGAGGACCCTCAAGATAATGCACCCCCGCCTCCTAATGGGGATGCGGCTATCCATGCACTAGAGGGCATGGCACGCTTTTTCGAGCAGTAGTTTCATCATACTCCTAGAACACAACATGACATTTATGATCAGTTTCGGAGGCTTAGTCCGAGGGAGTTTTCTGGCACTATTGACTCTTTTGCTACTGAAGGTTGGATTCGATCTCTCGAGATCCACTTCCGTTATTTGAATATGGGTGACGCTGACAGAGTTAGGTGTACCACCTACATGTTTAGGGATAATGCTTCCCTTTGGTGGGAAGGTGTGGAGCATGTGATTGATTTGGCGATACTTACATGGTCTCGATTTAAGGAAATTTTTTATGAGAAGTATTTCACTGCTGATGTTCGAGGGCGTTTTAAGAGGGAGTTTATGAGTCTCCGTCAAGGGAACATGATTGTGGCTGAATTTGTGAGGAAGTTTGAGAGGCGTTGTCACTTTGTGGCCCTCATTGCTAGAGATCCTGATGAAAAGATGAGACACTTCATGGATAGACTTCGACCTACCATCCGTCGTGATGTGATGATTATGTTGGTACCACTACTTATGCATTCCAAGCCGAGCAAGCATTGAAAGATATTGATTTTGAAATGCAGCGCAAAAGGCAACAACACCAACAGATCCCACAGCCAAATAAGAAGCCATATACGGGACCTCCTAGACCTCAAGGGCAGCAAAAGCCCCAAGGGCAAGTGAAGAAGCCAGGACCACCGAAACCACCACAACATAGAACACCAAAACCTGCAGAGAGGCTACCATGTAAGGAGGGCAATCACTTACATTATGGAAAGTGCATGTGGGGATCTTTTAGATGCTTCATATGCAAGGAGGAAGGACATAAAACTGCATATTGCCCAAAGAAGAAAGCACCTACAGTGGGACGAGCTTATGTGATGCATGCCGAAGAGGAGCCAGACACGACCCTTATCACCGGTAACCTAGTTATTTAACGTTTTAATATTGCCTTTATCGCACGAAATGTTAAATTGGTTACTAGAATTGATTTGGGATTAAGAATAACCTAGTAGAAAATTAAGGTGCATGCTCTACCTTAAATTGAATTAAGAGATGAAATTGGAAACTATAGATTTGGACTTGAAGTATAAGCCTTAATTGTGTAAGGAAGGTAATTAATTCCAAATGAAAGTTTTATGGCCAAAAATTGAGAAAAATATTAACTTTGGGTATGATAGGGTGTTTTCAAAATTTTGAGGGACTAAATGGAAATTAACCAAAATATAGGGGATAAATTGGGATTTCCAAAAGTTTAAGGACCAAAATGTAATTTCGAAAACATAAGGGACTTAAGGTTAATTTCCGAAAAAATATAAGGACCAAAAATGCAATTTTCGAAATTCAAGGGACCAAAATCATAATTACCAAAAATTTAAAGGGTCAAAAGTGCAATATTCGAAAATTTTGGGGGACAAAAATGCAAATTTCGAAGAATGAAGGGTCAAAATGTAATTAATCGGAAATTATAAGGGGGCATTGTGAATTTTCCTAGAAACAATACGATCCAATCAATCATCTTCTTGAAATTTTGGGAAAATAATGATAGAAATTTAAGCTTCAACACGAATAAATCTAAAAATGTTTTCGCCGCAGGAAGGATATTCATTCTAGGTGTAGCTACCTATGCACTGCAGGATTCGGGAGCTACACACTCTTTCATATCTGAAACTTTCGTTAAGCGATTGAATATTATTCCGGAGGATATGGGATTGGGTTTTAAAGTTTCTATTCCTTTCGGCGACCAAATGATCACGTCTAGTATTGTGAAGAATGTGTAGCTTCGTTTATATAAAGATGTGGTTCGGGCAGATCTTATTGTACTCCCTATGCCTGAATTTGACATCATACTTGGTGTGTATTGGTTATCAGCGAATGGAGCTTCGATAGACTTTCGTCAGAGATCAGTGATTATTCGACCGCCTAGTGGGAAATCTTGTCTTTGAGGCGGTGAGGAACAAGCAAATGGCTCACATTATCTCTTGTATGTATGCGAGGAAACTTATGAGACAAGGTTGCCAAGCTTTTCTAGCATGTGTCACTACAGCGCATGCTCCTATCAGTCAGAAGTTAGAGGATGTTGAGATCGTCAGAGACTTTCCTAGTGTCTTTCCTGAGGACGTTTCTGACATTCCACCCGACCATGAGGTGGAATTTTTTATTGAGTTGATTCCAGGAACCGTAACCATTCCTAAAGCACCTTATCGTCTAGCAATCGCTGAAATGAAAGAATGAAAAGATCAAATCCAAGAATCGCTAGACAAGGGTTTTATTCGCCTTAGTTATTCTTCGTGGGGAGCATCGGTATTGTTTGTGAAGAAGAATGATGGTAGTATGCGACTCTGTATTGATTATCGGGATCTGAATAGAGTCACTATCAAGAATAAGTATCCTCTGCCAAGAATTGAATATTTATTTGATCAATTGCAAGAAGCATCGATATTCTCGAAGATTGATCTTCGTTCCGAATACAATCAGTTGAAAGTAAAAGAGTCCGATGTTCATAAGACAACGTTTATAACTAGATATGGGCACTACGAGTTTATGGTCATGCCTTTGGGTTGACCAATGCACCAGCGATCTTCATGGATCTCATGAATCACATATTTCAGCCGTATCTAGATCAATTCGTTATAGTCTTCATTGATGATATTTTAATCTACTCGAAGAATAAAGAGGAGCATAGTCTGAATTTGAGGATAGCATTGCAACTACTGCAAGATAGGAAGTTGTTTGAAAAATTTAGCAAGTGTGAGTTTTGGCTAGTTAGAGTGACATTCTTAGGCCACATCATTTCTAGTTATGGAGTCTAAGTTGATCCGAGTAAAGTAGAGGCAGTGAGAGAGTGGCCAGTACCGAAGAGTGTAACCGAGATCCGAAGTTTCTTGGACTAGTTGGCTATTAACGAAAGTTTATTCAGGGATTCTCATCTATTGCGGTACCCATGACCGCCTTGACAAAAAAGAATGCAAAGTTTGTATGGGGAGCCGCGTGCCAAGACAGTTTTGACAAGTTGAAGCAAGCCTTGATTTCAGCGCCTGTGTTATCTATGCCATCGGGACAAGGAGAGCATGTTCTTTATACCGATGCTTCTAAACTTTGTTTGGTTGCAGTGCTTATGCAAAATGACCGAGTTATAGCCTATGCATCAAGACAGTTGAAAGTTCACGAGAAAAACTACCCCACTCATGATCTTGAACTTGCAGCGATAGTTTTTGTACTGAAGATTTGGAGACATTACTTATATGAGGAGAAGTGCAAGATTTTCACCGACCATAAAAGTTTAAAATACTTCTTCACCCAAAAAGAGTTGAATATGAGACAACGAAGATGGCTAGAGTTGGTAAAGGACTACGATTATGACATTAGCTACCATCCGGAAAAGCTAATGTAGCAGCAGACGCATTGAGTCGAAAGGCAGCAATTAATACTCAATTATCACTTCAAGGACCACTGTAGTTTGAGATTCAGCGGTTTGAGCTTACAGTATAAGCTAGGGGCAAGGACCCTAATCTTGCCACCTTGACAATACCGTTGACTTTGAGAGATATGATCCGTGAGGGACAGTCTACTGATGAGCAATTGCAAATTTGGAGAGCGAGAGATGAAGCCAAGGGCCGGAAGCTTTATTTTGAGGTGGAAGGTATAGTTCGTTATCGAGATCGTTTATGGGTTCCTAGTAACGAATCTTTGATGGAGCTCATTATGAAGGAAGCTCATGACACACCATATTGCATTCATCCGGGAAGCACGAAGATGTACAAGGATCTTCAGGTGTTATATTGATGGCTGGGCATGAAGCGTGATATCCTGCGTTCTGTGACCGAGTGTTTGACATGTGAAAAAGTAAAAGCAGAGCATCATAGACCAGCGGGAAAACTTATGCCACTTCTCATTTCCGAGTGAAAATGAGAAAGTATTACTATGGATTTTGTTGTGGGATTACCGAAGACTATCAAGGGGTTTAATGCAATATGAGTGATAGTAGATCTCCTTACAAAATCAGCGCATTTTCTACCTATTAAGACGACATTCACCATGACACAGTATGCCGAGTTATATATTCGAGAGATAGTTCGTCTGCATGGGATCCCCGTATCTATTGTTTCTGACAGGGATCCGAGATTTACATCATCTTTCTGTAAGAGTCTACATGCAGCGATGTGGACTAAATTATTATTCAGCACGTCATTCCATCCTCAAACTGATGGTCAGTCAGAGAGAGTTATTCAAATTTTGGAGGATCTACTTCGAGCTTGTGTCATTGATTTTCAAGGGAGTTGGGAACCAAACTTACCTATAGTGGAGTTTACCTATAATAATAGGTATCAATCAACTATAGGGATGGCTCCTTATGAGGCACTATAATGAAGAAAATATAGATCACCCATACATTGGGACGAGATTGGTGAAAGAGGAGAGTTTGGTCCGGACTTGATCAAGCAAACAGCGGAGCTAGTAGTAAAAATTCGAGATAGAATGAAGACTACACAAAGCCAACAAAAGAGCTATGTTGACAAGAAACGAAGAGAGCTAGAGTTTGCAATGGGAGACCACGTTTTTGTGAAAATAGCACCTATGAAGGGTGTTATGCGATTTGGAAAGAAAGACAAACTTAGTCCAAGATTCATAGGTCCATTTGAGACTTTGGAGAGGATTGAAACACTAGCCTATAGAGTGGCGCTGCCACCAATGCTATCTGGAGTACACAATGTGTTTCATATCTCGATGCTGCGAAACTACATGTCGAATCCTTCACATGTACTAAATCATGAACCTCTGCAATCGACTCAAAATATGACTTATGAAGAAAGACCTATACAAATCCTAGGAAGACAAGAAAGAAAACTCCGAAACAAAGTCATTCTAATGGTCAAGGTCAAGTGACTAAATCACTCGGAGGAAGAAGCTACTTGGGAAACCTAGAGGGACGCGAGGAGTCTCTACCCGGAGTTATTCGGTAAGTTCTAATTTCGAGGACACAATTTTATTTAAGGGAGGGAGGAATTGTAAGGTCCAAAATAAAAAGACGTAATCCAACTGCATGCAAATATAGAGAAAATGAGAAATAACTAATTAAATGATTTTAATTGCTTAAATTGATTATGTTTATATATTTATATGGTTTATAGTAGTTTTGTAAGGTCTAGGAATTTAATTCACGTAACCTGACTGCATGCAATCTAAGATTTTTATTTTTAATTATGAGTTAATTAATTTTATGCATTTTATGCATAATTCATGCATGATAGGATTTAATTCATGAAATTTTAAAAGTTCATGCATTAGGGTTACTAGATACATTTCACGCTCGAGCGATGATCGGAGACCAGAGAATTTTCAAAAAAATTATTTTAATTACACGATTTATTTTTATAAATTAATTTAAAGCATTTTTAGGTGTAATTTTCAAAAATAGAAATTATTGGGTATTTTTACCGGCATGATTTTAATATTTAGCGGTACGCTACTTTTATCGAATCAGTGGACTTTTTGAGGGTTCGGCTAATATTTTCAAAATCTTTCCAACACAAATTATTTTTCGGGAGTGCGTTTGGATTTAATGGGCCTACTTTTAAGCTTATTGAGCTTAAAACCCTTTTAGAACTTTTAAAATGCAAATTTTGGCCCATTAACTAATTTTGAATCTATATAATTAAGCCCCTAAGCACCCAATTAACCCTAAACCTAATCTTTTACTCCCCAACCAGCCGACACCCATTCAGAATTCAGTAGCCCCTCGGTTTTATCATTTCCCAGCTGAAGACTCCTCCGGTTGCTCTTGTTCTTTCATAGAAGTCTCCCTCTTCTCGGTTTTGAGCACCAAACTCTTAAGGCACGCATTGTAGTATTCTTTATGCATCATACATGTGATATTTACTGATGTAGATGTTCATGCATCCAAAATCTCGATCCAAACGAGTGTGCGTAAGATTTTACGATTTCATGTGATTATTGCATTCGTTGCTCACGTTCTTCTTATTTATTGCAAGGGGCTGCTGTTGTGGGGACCCGAACGCTAACTCATTCTTCTTAATCATCATTAGGATTAAATGGATCAATTAAATAATCTGGGTCGTAAATTTTTTTTAAATGTTGAACACCTTATAAACAAGTGTACAAATTTCTATAACAAGTAGGTCCCATCTCATTCAAATTACAATATCAAGTTTAAAGTCTACAACATGATCCAAACTACAAGTCTTGTACAAAAGAAAGTCATAACAAACTAATATTCATCCACTACATATCAAGTGATGAAAACCGACTCTACTTCTGGGTCCGAATCTCCACTATAAATTCAATCTCTCATCCTCTTCTCGACCCTGATCCTGTACCACCTGTTGTCATGAACACATACAAACACAACAACAGCCGGATAACTCTGATGAGAAATAGATTCCCAGTATAAACAACGTATACATGCATTTCATATAAACATATATAAAAGCATATAACATATGTAAAACAATATGCATCGTAGTCTATGAAAGCATAAACCGATACAAAGCAATAAATCAAACTCTTTGACTCATAATCTTGACTCGACTCTTATCTAGGGATCCCGGTTCGAATAAGAACGCAACAGTCTCCCACCTACTCTTCTCAGCTATATGTTTGTGCGTTCTTATTCCCAGACTTTGGCCTTCTATATCGAATCTCTACAATAGGAGTCGATCTAGTTCTAAGCAACATCGATATAAACCAAATGTCCAGTGACTTGGCACCTATGCCAAAGACATAGTACATCTGCCAAAGACTCTCTGCATGCTTCGCTATAAATCAATAGACTAAGCATAGCAATCTCATGAATTGCAAACATCAAATCAATTACAATAAAGTATGTGGTTTTGGGAAACTCAAGCTATCTCTTACTCGAGTCGTGTCTTCCCTGTTTAACATTGATTTATACCTTTCTTTTCGTAGATCAATCTGGCTCTGTTCAGTCTTCGAAGCCTTCGATACCAACTCTGGAATAACAGTATCGAGGAGTACAATATCAATATACAACCCAACACAAGAATTCTCAATCTAATCAACTTTCGACGGCATAACGACACAATCTCGATATATTGGCAATACAATATCAATAGATACCAATCTCAACAACTCATAATCAATCGGTAAACACAATTCCAATACCAAATCTGTATATTCTCAATCAATTCAAATCTGGAAAATGATAACAATTTCATACGGTATCCGTTCTTCGATCCGGTTTCGATTATACGATTATCACAATCTTAAGAACACATAATAAAAATCATATCATGATTCCTTCAATATCATATTTTCAAACCATACAGGAACATAATAAAACTTACGTCCCGTTGAAGTCTTTGACGAGAGAAACATAGTACTAAACTCAGATTAAAATTCTGACGGATGGATCTTGCAAAATCACCCTTCTAGTACATGAAGAAACTTAAAGTTTCCCTGGAGCTCTCGTTCTTGTTTCTGAAGATTTGAAGGGAAATGAAAGTGAAACTTATCATTTTATTGCATGGCATGAACAAGTGGCTTATTCATTATCCTGCACGTCTCGCGCATATGCGTGACCATCACCGGCGCACATGCGCGAGACTCTCTGTCTCGGAAATTCTAGATTCATCATCTCACGCATATGCGTGCCCTGTCCCCGCATATATGCGCGAGACCTACTGTCTCGGCAATTCTTCATTTCACATTCTCGCGCATATGCGCGCCTCTTCTCGCGTGCAGCTCGTTGCGTGCATATGCGCGAGACCTTCTGTCCTCGCACAACAGAATATCACATGCTATCTCCAATCGTGCCTCGGAGTGGTCCTTCTATAATCACATAAATTTATCAATTAATAATATCAGATTAACAGGATAAAATCTCGAGCATTACAATTCTCCCCCTCTAAGATCTGATTTCATCCCCGAAATCACAGGCAATCAAATCACATACAAGAAGGAGATATACAGAAGCTAAATAAGAAAACTCACATCAATGAAATAACTCTGGAAATTTCTGTCTCATATCTGATTCAATTTCCCAAGTAGTTTTTTCAATGCCATGACGAATTCACTGGACTTTTACAAGCGAAATAGTCTTCGTTCTGAGTTGCTTTTCTTTACGATCTAGAATCTGGATCGGTTTTTCAAAATAACTCATAGTTTCATCGGGTTCTGCTTCGTCTGGCTGAAGAACATGAGAAGCATCAGGAAGATATTTCCTCAACATAGATACATGAAAGACATCATGTATCCCAGATAGAGAAGGAGGAATAGCGAGTCGATAGGCACGAGTACCTATCTTCTCAAGAATCTCATACGGCCCAATATAACGAGGAGATAATTTTCCTTTCTTGCCGAATCTGACAATGCCTCTGAAAGGAGAAATCTTCAGAAATACTCTGTCTCCCTGTTAAAAATCTAAAGGTCGACGTCGAATATATGTATATTTGGCCTGTCTATCTTGAGCTGTCTTCATGTTCTGCTGAATCAGCTTAACTTTCTCAGTCATATCTCGAATCATATCAGGACCAAGTTCACGTACCTCAGATATCTCATCCCAATAGAGAGGAGATCTACACTTCTTGCCATACAACGCTTCAAACGGAGCCATCTCTATACTCGTCTGATAGCTATTGTTGTAGGAAAATTCATAAAGTGGCAAAGAATCTTGCTAACTAGTGCCAAAGTCTAGCACTACAGCTCTCAGCATATCCCCCAATGTCTGGATAGTCCGTTCTGACTGTCCGTCGGTCTGAGGATGATATGCAGTACTCAAATGCAATTTCGTGCCTAGAGCTTGTTGTAGACTGTGCCAAAAGTATGAAGTTAATCGAGGATCACAATCTGATACAATGGACTTCGGCATACCATGCAATCTGACCACTTCTCTGACATAAATATCTGCCATCTGGTCATGTCTGTATGTCATTCTGTAAGGAATAAAACATGCTGATTTGGTCAATTTGTCAATAACGACCCAAATCGCATCGCAACCTCGGGAGGATTGTGGTAGCTTTGTAACATAATCCATGGAAACATGATCTCATTTACATTCTGGAATAGATAAGCTATGCAACAGACCTCCTGGTTTCTTTCTTTTTGCTTTCACCTGTTGGCAATTCAAATATTTGGATACAAATTCTGCAATGTTTGCTTTCATCTGTTTCCACCAAAACTGTTTCTTCAGATCATTGTACATTTTTCTGCCACCAGGATGAATACTCAAACGACTATAGTGCGCTTCTGTCAAAATCTGCTGTTTCAAATCTGAAATATCTGGCACAACAAGTCGATTATTCACATACAATACATCATCACGAACCTGATATTCTGATTGATGCCCTGATCTGACCATCAATATCGAGTTCTGAACATTCTGATCAAATTTTTTTGCTTCTTTAAATTCTCAAGATAAACTCTGGTTCAACTTGAATGGCATATAGTCTCAAAGGTTGACAATCTGTCTCAAATGCCAATCCAGAAAGACAGCAATCTTCAATCAAATTCGAAACACCGATCGTCGATAAGGATACTTTCGACTCAGTGCATGAGCTGCTGCATTGGATTTTCTCAGATAATATTTGATTTCACAATCAAAATCTTTCAGTAAATCAAGTCATCTACGTTGTTTCATATTCAATTCAGACTGTGAAAATAGATATTTCAAACTCTTGTGATCAGAATAAATTTCAAATTTCTCACCCTATAGATAGTATCGCCAGATCTTCAATGCAAATACGATGGCAGCCAATTCAAGATCATGAATCGGGTAGCGAGTCTCATGTGGTTTCAGTTGTCTCGAGACATAGGCAATAACATGTCCTCGCTGCATCAAAACACAACCCAATCTCTGAGAAGCATCACAATAAACAACAAAATCACCAGTACCTAACGGAATAGTCAACACAGGGGCACTGGTCAATCTTTTCTTCAACTCTAGAAAACTGGATTCATACGCCTCTGACCAAACAAACGGGGCATTCTTCTGAGTCAACTGAGTAATCGGCTTAGCAATACTGGAGAAATATTTAATGAATCGACGATAGTATCCTGCTAAACCCATAAAATTGCGTATCTCTGGCACTGATGTCGGTCTAGGCCAACTGATCACAGCCTCAACTTTGCTAGGATCAACAGAAATACCATCTCCCGATATAATGTGTCCCAAAAATATCACTTGCTTCAACAAAAACTCACATTTAGGCAGCTTTGAATATAATTTCTCAGTTCTTAGAATTCTCAATACAGATCTCAAATGCTCAGCATGATCAATCATATTCTTTGAATAAATCAGAATATCATCAATAAAGATAATCACAAAATCATCAAGATATTTCTGAAATATATGGTTCATCAAACCCATAAATACAGTTGGAGCATTCGTTAAACCAAACGGCATGACTATAAACTCATAGTGGCCATACCTGGTTCTGAAAGCTGTCTTCGATATATCAGAATCTCTGACTCTCAGCTGATGATATCCAGATCTCAGATCGATCTTGGAATAAGCAGAAGAACCCTGCAACTGATCAAATAAATCATCAATACGAGGCAAAGGGTATTTATTCTTTATCGTAGCCTTGTTCAGTTGCCTTTAATCAATGCAAAGTCTCATTGAACCGTCTTTCTTTCTGAAAAACAGTACTGGAGCACCCGAAGGGGAAACACTCGGTCTGATGTAATCCTTGGCCTGTAAATCCTCTAACTGATATTTCAATTCTTTCAATTCAATCGGTGCCATTCTGTATGGAGTTTTTGAAATAGGAACAGTACCTGGTATCAATTCAATACTGAAGTCTATTTCTCGGATTGGAGGCAAACCCGGGATCTCATCTGGAAAGACATCAGCAAACTCACATACCACTGGCAAATCTGCCAATGACGGGCTTGATTTCAGTACATCTACTGAATACACAAGGAATCCCTCTACTCATTTCTGTTATAATCGAGTCATAGACAATACATATATCAAAGGAATTCTAGCTCTAGAACCCTTACCGTAAAATTTCCATTCATCAGCCATCTCAGGTCTGAATCTTACAATTTTCTGGAAACAATCTACGGTAGCTCTGTACTTGGTCAGCATATCAATACCGATAATGCAGTCAAAATAAGACAAACCGAGTACAATACAATCTAACTCAATTTCATTCCCATCATACTGCAGTATACAATGTTTAACAGACTTCGTTGATATAAGACCTCTCCCCAACGGTGAAGAGACATATACTACAGCAGATAATGACTCAACAGGCAAATCATGTATCAATGCAAATCGTTCAGATATAAAAGTATGGGATGCACTCGTATCAATCAATACATAAGCATAGTAAACACAAAGAGAACAGTTACCTGCCACAACATCATCAGGTGCTTCCTGTGCATGTTCTTCAGTCAAAGCAAATACTCTGGCCTGCTGTCTCGGAGGCTGGCTAACAGTCTGGCTTCCTCCTGGCCTCGGCTGTGACTGAGTAGTCGGTGATGGCTGGAAAGAGTGAACAACAGATGATTGTCTATCAGTCTGAGCCACTGATCCAGATGATTCTGCTCCCTGGGATAGTTTAGAACCTCGCTGTGGATAGACTCTGGCAAAATGTCCCTGCTGTCGACAGATATTGCAACTACCAAACACTTCTTGGCACTGCTCGGTGGGATGTCTTCCACCACAAGTTCTGCAATAGACCCCTATATAACTCTGGCTTTGTCGTGAACCACTGGAGCTAGATGAACTGCTACCAGACTTCTTAAACTGTTTCCCTCGGGCTTTCAAACTATCTTTCTTTCCACTGCTGCTACCACTATCAAATCTGGGAGGGGGTTGGTGGAACTGAGTTAAGGAATCTGGGAGGGGGTTGGTGGAACTGAGTTGAGGGTGGTTGCTATTTCGGTGCTGGAGCAACATACGAAGCTCCTTTCTGTCTGATCAGGCCCGCTTCTGCTCCTTTGGCTCTGTTCAAAGCATCAGCAAAGTTATTTGGTCTCTCTGTATTTACCGAAGTAAAAATCTCAGGATTCAGCCCATTAATAAACTGATCAGCAACTACTTCATCATTCTCAGCAATATGAGGAGCAAATCGTAGCAAGGTAGAGAACTTGGCCACATATTCTTCAATATTCCACTGACCCTGTCTCAAATTAGCAAACTCTGCACCCTTGTCTTTTCTGTACGATACTGGAAAAAATCTTTGATAAAATTCAGTCTTAAAGATCTTCCAAGTAATAACTGTACCTCGATGCTCCAAAGCCCTCTTAGTTGTGAGCCACCAATTCTTTGTAACATCATGCAATTGATGCCCAATCAGTCTAACTCTTCGATCATCTGTATAATCAAGTGAGTCAAACAGCATTTCAATATCGTCAAGCCAACTCTCACAATCAATAGAATTCTCGGTGCCCTTCAAAGTCGGCGGTTTAAATGACTGAAATCTCTTCAGTAGGGTTTCCATGGGTGTCGCTGTAACAACCATCGGATTAGTAGAAGTACTGCCCTGTTATGGGATTCTTCGAGGAGGCATATCTGATTATCAAAATGGTTAGTAACCAAATATAACAAATCTGTTTCAGTCCTCCTCTGATCATCATACCTCTGATCAAGAATCGGTTTTGATTCATTTATCAATAATACACGTTTCCAATCAAATAAGATAATCAGGTAAATATGTATTTTCAAAGCAATGCAACATACTAGCATCACAAAAGCAGGAAAAAAACTCAATCTACCCCGCTCACTCGCTTCTATCCTAGTCTAAGGAAAGTACAGCTCTGATACCACCTGTTGTGGGGACCTGGACGCTAATTCATTCTTCTTAATCATCATTAGGATTAAATGGATCAATTAAATATTCTGGGTCGTAAATATTTTTTTTAAATGTTGAACACTTTATAAACAAGTGTACAAATTTCTATAACAAGTAGGTCCCATCTCATTCAAATTACAAGATCAAGTTTAATATCTACAACATGATCCAAAGTACAAGTCTTGTACAAAAGAAAGTCATAACAAACTAATGTTCATCCACTACATATCAAGTGATGAAAACCAACTCTACTTCTGGGTCCGAATCTCCACTCTAAACTCAATCTCCCATCATCTTCTCGACTCTGATCCTGTCCCACATGTTGTCATGCACACATACAAACACAAAAACAGCCGGATAACTCCAGTGAGAAATAGATTCCCAGTATAAACAACATATACATGCATTTTATATAAACATATATAAAAGCATATAAAATATGTAAATCAATATGCATCGTAGTCTACGAAAGCATAAATCGATACAAAGCAATAAATCAAACTCTTTGACTCATAATCTTGACTCGACTCTTATCTAGGGATCCCGGTTCGAATAAGAACGCAACAGTCTCCCACCTACTCTTCTCAGCTAGATGTTTGTGCGTTCTTATTCCCAGACTTTGGCCTTCTATATCGAATCTCTACAATAGGAGTCGATCTAGTTCTAAGCAACATCGATATAAACCAAATGTCCAGTGACTTGGCACCTCTGCCAAAGACATGGCACATCTGCCAAAGACTCTCTGTATGCTTCGCTATAAATCAATAGACTAAGCATAGCAACATCATGAATTGCAAACATCAAAGCAATTACAATAAAGTATGTGGTTTTGGGAAACTCAAGCTATCTCTTACTCGAGTCGTATCTTCCCGGTTTAACATTTATTTATACCTTTCTTTTTGTAGATCAATCTGGCTCTGTTCAGTCTTCGAAGCCTTCGATACCAACTCTGGAATAACAGTATCAAGGAGTACAATATCAATATACAACCCAACACAAGAATTCTCAATCTAATCAACTTTCGACGGTATAACGAAACAATCTCGAGATACCGGCAATACAATATCAATAGATACCAATATGAACAACTCATAATCAATCGATAAACACAATTCCAATACCAAATCTGTATATTCTCAATCAATTCAAATCTGGAAAATGATAACAATTTCATACGGTATCCGTTCTTCGATCCGGTTTTTTTTATACGATTATCACAATCTTAAGAACACATAATAAAAATCATATCATGATTCCTTCAATATCATATTTTCAAACCATACAGGAAAGTAATAAAACTTATGTCCCATTGAAGTCTTTGACGAGAGAAACATAGTACTAAACTCAGATTAAAATTCTGATTGACGGATCTTGCAAAATCATCCTTCTAGTACATGAAGAAACTTAAATTTTCCCTGGAGATCTCGTTCTTGTTTCTGAAGATTTGAAGGGAAATGAGAGTGAAACTTATCATTTTATTGCATGGCAAGAACAAGTGGCTTATTCTTTATCCCGAACGTGTTGCGCATATGCGTGACCATCACCGGCGCATATGCGCGAGCTCTCTTTCTCGACAATTCTAGATTCATCATCTCGCGCATATGCGCGCCCTGTCCCCGCACATATGCGCGAGACCTACTGTCTCGGAACTTCTTCATTTCACATTCTCGCGCATATGCGCGCCTCTTCTCGCGTATATACGCGAGGTCTTCTGCCTCGCTCGCGCTTATGCGATGCTCGTTTCGCGCATATGCGCGAGACCTTCTTTCCTCGCACAACACAATATCACATGCTATCTCCAATCGTGCATTGGAGTTGTCCTTCTATAATCACATCAATTTATTAATTAATAATCTCATATTAACAGGATAAAATCTCGGGCATTACAGCTGTAGTTTTGTTGCTAGAGGACCGAGACTTTTCATGAGATAGGGGTTGTGGTGCTGGAGTCGAGACTTATGGGGTTTGGGTTGTAGATCGGGAGTTGTGGCGAGGAAGGGCTCGGTTGGTGCAGATCGAGAGACAAAGGTGGATCCGATGGCTTGAGGGATGATCCAAGGCTTGAAACAGACCATATGGAGTCTGAGTCATGGTCAAGGAAAGGCCTGAGGGCTGGTGGTACCACCCTTGGTGCAGATCGGTCGCATGAAGGAGTTTATGCCGTGGGTGGCTCATCTTGGGGTTTGGCGATCGAGAGGGAAGGGTGTAGTGCATGGGAGTGCAGTTGTGGGTTCTTTGGGTCCAGGGGAGTCTAGACTAGCCGAGGTCTGATTGGTTGAGTGCTGATTTCGGTGGGGGAAGGCTAGCACGAAAATTTAGAGGGGTGAGTAAGGGTGGACGTGTCTTGTTGGGAGGGCCGAGAGTCCAGTTCCATGCTGGATTATCAGCCCTGAGTTTAAGGGGCTGAGGTTCAAGTTTTAGGAGCTTTATAATGTTTGTAAGGTGGGTTAAAAGGTTGGAAAAAATTTGGTTGTGTCTCGAGTCGATTCGGATTAAAACCGGGACCCCAGTCCATGTTTTAAAAAGAATCGAATAAGTTTGGTGTTGGGCTTGAGTTTACGTCTAGAAATGCTTATAAATATGTTTTTGGACATTTTAAGGAGTTGGATAAGCTTCGGGTCAATTTTAGAGGTCCAGGGGCAAACGGTAATTTTTGGGTTTTCAGGGGCAAAATGGTCATTTTGCACCGTGGTGAGATTTTGGTTTTGGCAGCGCCCTGAGCACAAATATTTGTTATTTTAAATGTTTATGCATCATTTTTACGATTTTACGCAATTATGATAAATATGTTGCATGCTTGGTTGAAAGGAAAAATTACGCATATGCATGTTTTATTAAGTGATGAAAATGATGATATTTTTGAAGGATGAGAATTGGTTGTGACCAACGATGTATATGTATATGATGACATGAGATATGATGAGCTGAGGCCCGGGCTCAGTGAGCGGGTAATGCTGTCGCCGATGTTCCCTACCGTCGGGTACCACGGTTTTATAGATGGATCCATCGATAGAGCTGATACGATAGAGCTGTTACGAAAGTCATAAATAATGAACTGAATTCAATTAAAAGAAAATGTTTAAGTTTATGCTGATTTGATGAGCTGTTTGACACGTACATGATGACATGAGATGACATGATTTGACACGATACGTTTACGTTACGCCTTTAAGTTCATTAAAGTTATGTTGAGTATGATATTTTTCATTGCTGTGTGCTATGTATATGTACTTTTTATTACTTGTACAGGTGTGTTGAGTCTTTAGACTCACTAGGCATGTGTGATGTAGGTGAGCTAGATTCTGAGGAGACCAGAGGTGCTGGACTCTGAGTCAGCGGACCTGGTGGGCGACACGACCTGAGGACCTTATGATTTTTCCGCACATTATGATTTTTGGTTTTGGAGAGGATACGATGAGTTTATACGCTGTTTTATTTTACAGTTGTAGGATTTTACTCGTCTTTACACCAGAATATTTTCTTGGTAATTACTCGTGATGATTTTTAAATGATGTTTTTGAGTAGGAGTGCATGCATGCAATTTTAATTAAATGGTTATTTTCAAAATGAGAGTTATTTCTTTTTAAAAAAATATTTCCGCACTTTTAAAACGAGTAGATGTTTCAGTTTGTATCAGAGCAAGGGTCCTGTATAGGGTTTTGCCGTCGCCAGCTTCTGTAGCTCAATCTTCAAAGCCTCAAGTCTGTAAGCTTTTATGATTTAAATGTTTAAAAAGGATTTATTATTATCACCTGCATACTTTCATGATTTACACATTATGATGATTTACTGCTTATGTTTAACTGTTTTTACGATTTGAGGTCCATTAATTTCAAAACTAGATTAATTGCATGATGGGTTACGTTTTAATTGGACTGTATTTCAGATATGCCTCCCAGATGCGAGCCCATGATGGCCAGAGTGGATGATATCCCTGAGGGTGGCAGGGGCCCTCCACCACCACTACCACCACTACCACCACCACCACCGGAAGACCCCGCTACCCGAGTACTTTAGGGGTTAGCGAGACTCATGGAGCAGGCCCAGCAGGTGCCATGCCAGCAGACAGACGTATTTGAGCAGTTCCATAGACTCAACCCGAATGAGTTCGGGGGTACCACCGATCCATTCCTAGCTGAGGGGTGGATCAGATCTCTGGAGCTTCACTTTGATTACCTTCAGGTGAGGGATGGCGACCGGGCCAGTGTGCCATCTATATGCTGAGAGATGATGCGTCCCTATGGTGGGAGGGAGCCGCGCATGCTGTGGGCTTGGCCGCCCTTACCTGGGCCAGGTTCAAGGAGTTATTCTACCTACGGGAAGTATTTCCCAGCTGACGTCAGGGGCTGCCTAACGAGAGAGTTCATGGGCCTCCGGCAGGGGGATTTCTCTGTGGCAGAGTTCATCCGTAAGTTTGATAGGGGCTGCCACTTTGTTCCCATGATAGCAGGAGATGCCACCCAGAAGCTGAGGCATTTCCTTGATGGACTGAGACCCAATCTTCGGTGGGACGTCATGCTGATGAGGCCGGCGAGTTATGATGAGTCCACTGCCTGCGCTTTTCAGGCAGAGCAGGCATTGCGAGACATTGACTATGAGATGCACAGGAAGAGACAGCAGACTCAGTCCAGTTCTCAGCCACAGAAGAAGCAGTTTATGGGGCCACCGAGGCAGCAAGGGCAGCAGAGGCCCTAGGGACAGCGTAGGAGGCCGCAGCAGCAGCAAAGACCTCCTCAGGCGCCAGATGATAGGCAGCCGTGCCCTCGGTGCAGCAGGTTCCATTTCGGCGAGTGCAGGTGGGGAACCTTCAAGTGCTTTGTATGCGGACAGGAGGGCTACAAAGCAGCGGACTGCCCTAAGAGCAAGGGCCCCACTATCGGCAGGGCATATGTGATGCATGTCAAGGAAGCTGAGGCATCACCAGACTCGACATTGATTACTGGTAATCCTTTTGGTTTAAGATTTTAAATTACTGTACAATTGCATGGATTTTATGATTGTATGAGGACCTAATCGTGAGATTTATAACTTATAAAGATATAGGGTGCATGTTTTACTTGGTCGAGATTAAGAATTTTATCGTTTGATCCGAGAAATTTTAAGGAGCATAATACAATTTTCGAAACTTTAAGGGGTTAATGGGCAATTTGTAATTTATTTGAGGTCAAATTTCGAACTTTTGGGGATTGATATTTGGGTTATTCAGTGATTTTTTGAGGATTTTGGGTTAAATGCCGATGATAAGTTTCTTAAGTTCAACTCTATCAGATTTGATGGTATGTTTCGTCGCAGGGAGGATATATATTGCAGGAGTAGCCACGCATGCATTGCTAGATTCTGGGGCTACACAATCTTTATTATCCGAATCTTTTGTGAAACGACTAGGAATCATACCAGTAGCGATGGATTCATGATTCAGAGTATCGATTCCATCCGGGGATCATATGTTCACTTCCCGAATAGTGAGATGATTGGAGCTCAGATTGAAGCAGAAGGCAGTAAAGGCAGACCTGATAATACTACCACTGCCAGAGTTTGATATCATACTGGGCATGGACTGGCTCTCTTCTCATGGAGCAGTCATAGATTTTCACCATAGGTTAGTATCTGTCAGACCTCGTAGTGGGAAGCCGCTTGTATTTGAGGCAGCTAGACACTAGCAGTTCCCGCACGTCATTTTCTGCTTGTGTGCGAGGAAGCTTATCAAGAGAGGCTGTCAGGCATTCCTAGCCAGCATTGTATCAGTGACAGAGCCAGTCAGTCAGAAGCTGGAGGAAATTGATGTTGTCAGCGAGTTCTCCGGAGTTTTCCCTGACGATGTTGCAGGCTTACCACCAGACAGAGAGGTGGAGTTTTCGATTGAGCTCATGCCAGGGACAGTGCCGATATCTAAGGCACCTTACCGATTAGCGCCTGTAGAGATGAAAGAGCTCAAAGATCAGATTCAGGATCTTCTGGATAAGGGTTTCATTTGCCCTAGTTTTTCGCCATGGGGCGCGCCGGTGCTATTTGTTAAGAAGAAGGATGACAGCATGCGATTGTGCATTGACTACAGAGAGCTGAAAAGAATCACAATGAAGAATAAGTATCCGTTGCCTAGGATCGAGGACTTATTTGATCAGATTCAGGGAGCCTCATTGTTCTCCAAGATAGAGCTTCGATCCGGATACCATCAGCTGAAGCTGAGAGAGTCAGATGTGCATAACACAACTTTCTGGACGCGTTATGGGCATTATGAGTTCTTGGTGATGCCCTTCGGTCTGACGAACGCGCCAGCGATCTTCATGGATCTCATGAATCGTGCATTCCAGCCATTATTGGATCAGTTCGTCATATTTTTTATTGATGATATTCTGATCTATTCGAAGAGCAGGGAGGAGCACAGTTATCATCTAAGGACAGTATTGCAGACTCTACAGGATAGACGACTGTATGCCAAGTTCAGTAAGTGTGAGTTCTGGCTCGACAGGGTGGCATTCTTGGGCCACATTGTATTTCAGGATGGCATAGAGGTCGACCCCAGCAAGGTAGAGGCAGTCAGAGATTGGCCAGTTCCAAAGAGCGTGACAGAGATCCGCAGTTTCTTGGGATTGGCAGGTTATTACAGGAAGTTTATCCAGGGCTTCTCTTCTATTATGGTGCCTATGACCGCTTTGACGAAGAAGAATGCAAAGTTTGTCTGGGGATCTAAGTGTCAGGAGAGCTTTGACAGACTGAAGCAAGCCCTGACCACGGCACCAATGCTAGCTATGCCATCAGGGCAGGGAGAGTTTGTGGTATACACGTATGCGTCTAAGCTTGGGTTGGGCGCAGTTCTGATGCAGCAGGACAGAGTGATAGCCTATGCGTCCAGGCAGCTGAAGGTCCATGAGAAGAATTACCTGACACATGACCTAGAGCTAGTAGCAATGGTATTTTCTCTGAAGATCTGGAGACACTATCTGTATGGGGAGAAGTGCAAGATTTTCACATATCATAAAAGCCTTAAGTACTTCTTCACACAGAAGGAACTGAACTTGCGATAGAGGAGATGACTCGAGCTGGTGAAGGACTATGATTGTGACATTAGCTACCATCCGGGTAAGGCTAATGTAGCTAATGTAGTTGCAGACGCTCTGACCAGGAAGCACACAGTGATTGCCCATCTGTCAATGCAGAGACCGCTACATGCTGAGATTCAGATATTTGAGCTTGCAGTTTATGCCAGGGGCGAGGCCCCGAATCTTGCCACTCTGACAATACATCCGACTCTGAGAGACATAATCTGAGCAGGGCAAACTTCTGATGAGCAGTTACAGAAGTGGAGACGGAGGGACTAGGCTAAAGGCCAGAGATTGTATGCAGTTGTGGACGGCATAGTCAGATATAGGGACCACCTATGGATTCCTGACAGTGATTCCCTTCGAGCAAATATCCTGAATGAGGCCCACAGCACCCCGTAATCCATCCATCCAGGGAGTACGAAAATGTATAAGAATTTACAGACTCTTTACTGGTGGCCAGGCATGAAGAGGGATATTCTGCGGTTTGTCTCCGAGTGTTTGACATGTCAGAATGTCAAGGCAGAGCATCAGAGACCTGCAAGGAAGCTGAGACCACTCCCTATTCCCGAGTGGAAATGAGAGAATATTACAATTGATTTCGTGACAGGGCTTCCGAGGACTACTGGGGGATACAATGCCATTTGGGTTATTGTTGATCGGCTCAATAAGTCGGCTCATTTCTTACCGATCAAGAAGACATTCACCATGACTCAGTACGCAGAGCTGTACATCAGAGAGATAGTCAGGCTACATGGGATCCCAGTGTCCATCGTGTTAGACAGGGATCCAAGATTTACATCTGCATTCTGAAAGAGTCTTCACCAGGAATTGGGTACGAAGCTACGGTTCAGTACCGCTTTCCATCCTCAGACAAACGGTCAGTCAGAGAGGGTGATTCAGATTCTGGAGGACCTACTCCAAGCATGCATGATCGACTTCCAGAGCAGCTGGGAGCTGAAGATACCTCTTGTGGAGTTCACATACAACAACAGTTATCAGGCATCAATAGGTATGGCTCCATACGAGGCACTCTACGGGAGGAAGTGTAGGTCGCCAGTTTACTGGGATGAGGTAGGTGAGCGAGCAGAGTTGGGTCAGGATATTGTTAGACAGACATCAAATCTAGTGGCCAGGATTAGAGACAGGATGAGGACTGCACAGAGCCGTCAGAAGAGTTAAGTTGATCAGAGACGGCGAGATCTTGAGTTCGCAGTAGGGGATCATGTTTTTGTGAAGGTCGCACCTATGAAGGGTGTGATGAGGTTCGAGAAGAAGGGCAAGCTCAGCCCTAGATTCATCGGACCAATTGAGATCCTAGAGAGAGTTGGGACACTTGCTTACAGAGTTGCTTTGCCGTCGAATCTAGCGGGAGATCATAATATGTTCCATGTCTCCATTCTGCGAATGTGCATGTCGAATCCTTCGCATGTGCTTAGCTATGAGCCACTTCTGCTGACACCGCACATATCTTTTGAGGAGAGACCCACGCAGATTTTAGACAGGCAGGAGAAGAGGCTCCAGAATAAAGTGATCCAGATGGTCAAAGTCAAGTGGCTGAATCATTCTGAGGAGGAGGCCACGTGGGAGTGAGAGACCGAGATGAGGAGTCGCTACCCCGAGTTATTCGGTACGTTCTAATTTCGAGGACGGAATTTTGTTTAAGGGGAGAGAGTTGTAAGGTCCAAGAATTTAATTCACGTAACCTGACTGAATGCAATCTAGGATTTTTATTTTTAATTATGAGTTAGTTATTTTTATGCATTTTATGCATAATTTATGCATGATAGGTTTTAATTCATGAAATTTTAAAAGTTCTTGCATTAGGTTACTGGATGCATTTCACGCTCGAGCGAGGATCGGAGATCGGAGAATTTTCAGGAAAATTATTTTAATTACACGATTTATTTTTATAAATTAATTTAAAGCGTTTTTAGGTGTAATTTTTAAAATGGGAATTTTTTGTTATTTTAATTGGCATGATTTTAATTTTTAGCGGTACGCTAATTTTATCGAATCGGAGGATTTTTTGAGGGTTCGACTAATATTTTCAAAATCTTTCCAACACGAATTATTTTTTGGGAGTGCGTTTGGACTTCACTTAATGGGACTACTTTTAATCTTATTGGGCTTAAAACCCTTTTAGAACTTTTAAAATGCAAATTTTGGCCCATTAACTAATTTTTAATCTATATAATTAAGCCCCTAAGCACCCAATTAACCCTAAACCTAATCTTTTACTCCCCAACCAGCCGACATCCATTCAGAATTCAATAGCCCCTTGGTTTTATCATTTCCTAGCTGAAGGCTCCTCCGGTTTCTCTTGTTCTTGCATAGAAGTCTCCCTCTTCTCGGTTTTGAGCACCAAACTCTTAAGGCACGCATTGTAGTATTCTTTATGCATCATACATGTGATATTTACTGATGTAGGTGTTCATTCATCAAAACTCTCGATCCAAACGAGTGTGCGTAAGATTTTATGGTTTCATGTGATTATTGCATTCGTTGCTCACGTTCTTCTGATTTAATGAAAGGGGGCTGTAGTTTCATAGCTAGAGGACCGAGACTTCTCATGAGATAGGAGTTGTGGTGCTGGAGTCGAGACTTATGGGGTTTGTGTTGTAGATCGAGAGTTGTGGCGAGGAAGGGCTCGGTTGGTGCAGATCGAGAGACAAGGGTGGAGCCGATGGATTGAGGGATGATCCGAGGCCTGAACCAGACCATATGGAGTCTGAGTCATGGCTGAGGAAAGGCCTGAGGGCTGCTGGTACCACCCCTGGTGCAGATCGATCGCATGAAGGAGTTTAAGCCGTGGGTGGATCATCTTGGGGTTTGGCGATCGGGAGGGAAGGGTGTAGTACATGAGAGTGTATGCGTGGGTTCTTTGGGTCCAGGGGAGCCTAGACTAGTTGAGGTGTGATTGGTTGAGGGCTGATTTCGGTGGGGGAAGGCTAGCACGAAAATTTAGAGGGGTGAGTAAGGGTGGACGCGTCTTGTTGGGAGGGCCGAGAGATTAGTTTCATGCTGGATTATCAGCCGTGAGTTTAAGGGGCTGAGGTCCAAGTTTTAGGAGCTTTATATTGTTTGTAAGGTGGGTTAACAGGTTGGAAAAAAATTGGTTGTGTCTCGAGTCAATTCGGATTAAAACCGGGAGCTCGGTCCAAGTTTTAAAACGAATCGAATAAGTTTGGTGTTGGGCTTGCGTTTACGTCTAGGTTGGTGTTGGAACATTTTAAGGAGTTGGGTAAGCTTCGGGTCAATTTTAGAGGTCTAGGGGTAAAACGGTAATTTTTGGGTTTTCAGGGGCATAATGGTTATTTTACACCCGAGGTGAAATTTTGGTCTTGGCAGCGCCCTGAGCACAAATATATGATATTTTAAATGTTTATGCATCATTTTTACGATATTTACGCAATTATGATAAATACGTTGCATGATTGGTTGAAAGGAAAAGTTACGCATATGTATGTTTTATCAAGTGATGAAAGTGATGATATTTTTGAAGGATGGGAATTGGTTGTGACTGACGATGTATATGTATACAATGACATGAGATATGATGAGCTGATGCCCGGGCTCGTGGGCGGGTAATGCTGTCGCTGATGTCCCCTGCCGCTGGGTACCACGGTTTTATAGATGGATCCATCGATAAAGCTGATACGATAGAGCTGATACGAAAGTCACAACTAATGAACTGAATTCAGTTAAAAGAAAATGTTTAAGTTTATGCTGATTTGATGAGCTGTTTGACACGTACATGATGACATGAGATGACATGATTTGACACGATATAATTTTCCACGACACGTTTACGTTACGCCTTTAAGTTCATGAAAGTTATGTTGAGTATAATATTTTTCACTGCTGTGTGTTACGTATATGTACTTGTTATTACTGGTACATGTGTGTTGAGTCTTTAGATTCACTAGGCGTGTGTGATGCAGGTGAGCTAGATTCGGAGGAGACTGGAGGTGCTGGACTATGAGTCAGCGGACCTGGTGGGCGATACGACCCGAGGACCTTATGATTTTTCCGCACATTATGATTTTTTGTTTTGGAGAGGATACGATGAGTTTATACGCTGTTTTATTTTACAGTTGTTGTTAGGATTTTACTCGTTTTTACTCCGGAATATTTTATTGATAATTACTCGTGATGATTTTTAAATGATGTTTTTGAGTAAGAGTGCATGCATGCGATTTTAATTTAATGGTTATTTTCAAAATGAGAGTTATTTAAAAAAAAAATATTTCCACACTTTTAAAACGAGTAGATATTTCAAATTTTCTAGTTGAATACTTAAAATTTTATTTTTAAAGGTTATTCGTGATGCGATCTAAAAACGGAGATCGAGGACTAAAAAATGGAAAATATTTTTATTAAATACATGTTTTTATTTATTTAAAATAAAGTTGATGCTTTGTGGTGATATGTTTTAAAATAAGGAGTTTTTATGTGATTTTATACGTCGAGATGTAATTTTTATTGGTATTCGATTTTCATCGAAAATATGAAACATTTGACAACTCGGCTAATAATTTCACGAAATTTCCTAAAAAAAATAATTTTTAAATGCACTATTAGGATTACTGGTCCTAGTATAGCATACTAATGGGCCCAAGCTTGCACACAAGTTTAATTTATCAAATAATAAGCCAAAAACCCTACCCCATCTATTTAAAACACACGCCTCTCACCCATAAGCCTCACAAGACTCCTAGCACCCTCTAAACACACGAACACACGCATCAACAAGCAAGGAAGGCATCGGTTTTCTTTAGGAATGTAATATCCAAGCTTGGTGAACGGTACGGTTTAAGATTTCGTATGTTTATGGACTATTTGGTTAAGCTTAAATATAGTTTAGATGTTAAGAATTTTGATTTATGATTTAAAGTATTGTTGATATAGATGATGTTTGGTTATAGTGTAGCGTCGTTGCGATTTAATTCATGATAATTTGTATGTTGAGCCAACTGGTATGAGGTATATTGGAGTAGTTAGATAAGACATAGAGGTGCAACTTTCATGTTGAGAGTGTTGCCGAATTATGAGGAGAAGCGACGTTGCGATTCGATTTTAGATGCAAAGTTTATTGTTGGCTTCAGGTGACAGTGCACCCGCACTGAAAAAGATACCGCACCCACGGTGATGGGACAGTATGGTTAGTGCACCCGCGGTATAAAACTTAGTGCACCCGCGGTCGGCTAGTGCACCTGCGGTATAAAAGTTAGTGCACCCGCGGTCGACTGTTTTGGATTTTTTGGATGAGGTGCAGTAGGCGTAGCGCACCCGTGGTGTGTGAACAGTATAAGCGTGTTTTGAGATTTTAAGTGATATAATAGAAGTGTTGGCTCTTATTTCTCTCATTTCTCTCCTCACTTCTCGATTCTTCAGCTCCAAGGAGGCTAGGGTTCTCAATTTCTTCCATTTGTGCCTTTTATTTAAGCTTATTGTTGGATTATTGAAGTGAGAACAAGGTTCTTTTGGGGTTCAAGGAACTAAGGTAAGCTTATGGTTTAGTTATTATTTGGATTTTGATGTTGGGGAGAAATCATGGGTTTGTTGATTATTAAGTCATTGATGGTTCAATACATGGTTTATTGTTGTAGGATTTGTACCTAGAGATTAGATTCAAGCTTTCTATTGGTTGTAAGTGGAATTCATTCCTTGTGCTCACATGAAGTATATGTATTGTATTTCAATGGTTTTAACATGCTATTCCCTTTCACTTGGTTCATGTTATGTGTTGATATACTTTGTTGTATATTAGAGGCAATTGTATGTCTCAATTATGTCAAATAGAATAGAAAAGAGAAGAGTCTTCAAAGTGTTTGTTTTAATGCCAAATAGAGAGTTCAAATTGATTTATTGGATTGATAAAGAGATAGTAAGAGATTGCAAGCAATTAGTTGATCAACGGCCATAGGCTTATATCCCAATAGAGTATCGATTTATATCGATGGGATATAGGTACAGAGACAGAGATACTATTTAAATGTCAATCCACCAGAGAAAAGAGAAATACCATCGTTATTGTTATGCTATACCATGTTATTCATGTTTCAAGAGTTGGATGGTATTTAATGATTTCAAAGTCATGTTTTACAGAGTATGATATGTATCCATTGTTATGTAAGAGTTCCACTTGCTGAGTTTTATACTCATTTCAGTTATTCATGTGATGCAGATAAGAGCGACGAGCCAGGACGTTGATTGGAGCCGGGGTCATATGCATACAAGAGATGGAAGGAAGAAGATATTTTGCTAGCATTTTGACATGATCAAAAATGATATTTTGTATTTTGATGCAACACTTGATTGATCATTTATCTACTTTTGATTGTAAGTATTTTATGTCAAGAAAATTTTAAATCCTTCTTACCTCTAAGTAAATTTTTAATTTTCCGCTGTGTTATTTTATAAAATCGGTTAGAGGTGTTACATTTAGTGGTATCAGAGCAACGTTCTTCGGACCAATGTATATGACTTCGTCTACTTTCAACAGTCCGGGTATGTCTTCTTCTACATCTATTTATTGTTATTGGTTGATATGTATTATGTGAGCACATTGTAGGATTTAATGCCTCCTAAGAGAAAGGCTTCAGAGGGTGAGGATAGCTCCTCATCGAGAGTTGTCGACGAGTTTGGAAAATTACTGAAAGAGCAAGCCAAGGTTCACAGTGAACAGATTCAACAGTTGCTCCGTTTGCAAGGTTCAGGTCAAGGTAGAGGCCAAGGGAGAGGCCAAGTGGTTCAAGCGGTTGGGACTGATGGGACCTTTACTGCCTTTAAGAGGATGGATCCGCCTAAGTTTGCAGATGATGGAAATAAGGAAGGTATGCTCGCCAGTGCAGGTACTTCGCTGGTCCTTCATTTTATTTCATGTCTTGAGGCTAAGAAGTTGTTGTGTAGAGGTTGTGATGGGTTTTTGGCTTCGATTGTTGGTATGGATAGAATTGTGAAGTTGAATATTGATGATATTGATGTTGTGAGAGAGTTCCCTGATGTATTTGAGGATGATGTGCCGGGTTTACAGCCGGACAGAGATGTAGAGTTTGTGATAGATTTAGTCCCCAGGACGGTTCCTATTTCTAAGGCTCCGTACAGAATGGCCCCGACAGAGATGAAAGAATTGAAGACGCAGTTGCAGGATCTATTAGATAAAGGTTTTATACGGCCGAATTCTTCGCCTTGGGGAGCTCCGGTTCTTTTCGTCAAGAAGAAAGATGGGTCTTTGTGGCTGTGCATTGACTACAGAGAAATCAACAAAGTGACGATTAAGAATAAATATCCGTTGCCGAGTATAGACGATCTTTTTGATCAGCTGCAGGGAGCTACAGTGTTTTCGAAGATTGATCTGCGATCTGGCTATTATCAATTGAAAGTTAGGGAGTCTGATATCCCTAAGACGGCGTTCTGGACCAGGTATGGTCATTACGAATTTCTTGTGATGTCGTTTGGTTTGACTAATGCTCCTTCAGTCTTCATGGATCTTATGAACCGAGTGTTCAAGCCGTATTTGGATAGCTTTGTCATTGTTTTCATTGATGATATATTGATTTATTCCAAGACCAGAGAGCTTCATACAGAGCACCTCAGAGTTGTTCTTCAGTTGTTGAGAGAGAAGATGTTGTATGCTAAGTTGAAAAAATGTGAGTTCTGGTTGGAGCAGATTTTTTTCTTAGGCCATGTTGTTTTGAAGGATGGTATAGCTGTTGATCCAGTAAAAATCTAGGCGATACAGAAGTGGCCTATACCTACCACTGTATCAGAGGTACGCAGTTTTCTTGGTTTGGCGGGTTATTATCGTCGTTTTATTTCAGATTTTTCCAAGATTGCCCTGCCGTTAACCAATTTGACGAGGAAGACTGTGAAGTTTGAGTGGTCCAATGAATGCCAAAATGGATTTCAAGAGTTGAAAGATAGGTTGACGATAGCTCCGGTACTTGCATTGCCAAGTGGTTCAGAGGAATTTGTTGTTTTTACCGATGCGTCGAAGAAGGGCCTCGGTGCAGTGCTGATGCAACGTGGAAAGGTTATAGCCTATGCTCCTCGTCAGTTGAAGGACTACGAGAAAAATTATCCTACGCACGATCTGGAATTGGCAGCTGTGGTATTCGCCCTGAAAATCTGGAGACACTATTTATATGGCGAAAAGTGTGAAATTTTCACGGACCACAAGAGTTTAAGGTACTTGTTTTCTCAGAAAGAACTCAATATGCGTCAGAGACGGTGGTTAGAGCTTGTCAAAGATTATGATGTGATGATTAGTTACCACCCAGGGAAGGCGAATGTTGTAGCGGATGCATTGCGCCGTAAGTCAAGTTCTTCTTTGAGTTCTATGATCCAGAGACTGTTGTTGTTAATCTTGCAACGAGAAGAGATAACTTTGGTAGAACTGGGAACCATTGCTTGCTTTTCAGCGTTGATCATTCGAGCTACATTGACGGATAGAATCCGTAGAGAGCAGGCCAATGACGTACAGTTGACAGAGATGAGAGCTAGAGCAGAAGAGAGAGGTAATTCAGAGTTTGGGATGAATAAAGATGGTTTGATGATATTCAGAGGCCGTATTTGTATTCCTACTGGTGATGATATTCGACGAGACGTATTGACAGAGGCACATACCGCGCCATATTCGATACATCCAGGTAGTACCAAGATGTATCAGGATCTTCCTAGACTCTATTGGTGGCAAGGTATGAAGAAGGATATTGCTATGTTTATTTCTCAGTGCCTAACTTGTCAGCAGGTGAAAATCGAACACCAGAAACCTACTGGGACATTGCATTCATTGCCGATTCCTCAATGGAAATGGGAGCACATTACAATGGACTTCGTGATTGGTCTTCCTAGAACGCAGAAAGGCTATAACTCTATTTGGGTTATCGTTGATCGGTTGACCAAGTCAGCGCATTTTCTCCCAGTCAAGACAACGTATTCCATGAACAGGTATGCCAAAGAGTACATAGCAGAGATTGTTAGACTTCATGGTGATCCTGTGTTGATCGTGACCCTAGATTTACTTCAGAGTTTTGGAAGAGTTTGCATAGAGCCTTGGGTACACGGTTAGCCTTTAGTACATCATATCACCCTCAGAGCGACGGTCAATCAGAGAGAGTTATTCAAATTTTAGAGGATATGCTCAGAGCTTGTACTATCGACTATCCTGGCAGCTGGGATTCCAAATTGCCTCTTGTTGAGTTCACGTACAATAACAGCTACCAAGCGACAATTGGCATGGCACCGTATGAAGCACTTTATGGCAGAAAATGTAGATCTCCCTTATATTGGGACGAGATTGGTGAGAGGAAGATGTTGGGTCCATAGTTGGTCCAACAGACAGCTGATGTTGTTGCTGTTATTCGAGAGAGGATGAAGACAGCACAGTCGAGAAAGAAGAGTTATGCTGATGTGAGACGAAGGCCGTTGCAGTTTGAGGTTGGCGATCATGTGTTCTTGAAGATTGCACCTCTTAAAGGTGTGATGCGGTTTAAAAAAAAGGGAAAGTTGAGTCCACGGTTTATAGGCCCATTTGAGATATTGAACAGAGTTGGTGATCGAGCTTACAGGTTAGCCATACCACAAGATCTTGATAGAGTTCATAATATTTTTCATGTCTCCATGCTCAGGAAGTATATTGCGAATCCTTCCCATGTTCTTCGTCACGAGCCATTGGATTTGACGTCGAATTTGACGTACCAAGAGATTCCAGTCCAGATTCTGGATCGCAAAGTTAAAGTATTGAGAAACAAAGAGATTGGCTTTGTTAAAGTCCTTTGGAGAAATCAATTGATTGAAGAAGCCATGTGGGAACCAGAGGATGAGATGAAAGGAAAGTATCCTGAGTAGTTTGCGCAGTGACATCAATTTCGGGGACGAAAATTCCTTCAAGTAGGGGAGATAGTAATATCCAAGCTTGGTGAATGGTACGGTTTAAGATTTCGTATGTTTATGGACTACTTGGTTAAGCTTAAATATAGTTTAGATGTTAAGAATTTCGATTTATGATTTATAGTATTGTTGATATAGATGATGTGTGGTTATAGTGTAGCATCGTTGCGATTTAATTCATGATAATTTGTATGTTGAGCCAACTGGTATGAGGTATATTGGAGTAGTTAGATAAGACATAGAGGTGAAACTTTCATGTTGAGAGTGTTGCCGAATTATGAGGAGAAGCGACGTTACGATTCGATTTTAGATGCAAATTTTATTGTGGGCTTCAGGTGACAGTGCACCCGCACTGAAAAAGATACCGCACCCACGGTGATGGGACAGTATGGTTAGTGCACCCGCGGTATAAAACTTAGTGCACCCGCGGTCGGCTAGTGCACCTGCGGTATAAAAGTTAGTGCACCCGCGGTCGACTGTTTTGGATTTTTTGGATGAGGTGCAGTAGGCGTAGCGCACCCGCGGTGTGTGAACAGTATAAGCGTGCTTTGAGATTTTAAGTGATATAATAGAAGTGTTGGCTCTTATTTCTCTCATTTCTCTCCTCACTTCTCGATTCTTCAGCTCCAAGGAGGCTAGGGTTCTCAATTTCTTCCATTTGTGCCTTTGATTTAAGCTTATTGTTGGATTATTGAAGTGAGAACAAGGTTCTTTTAAGGTTCAAGGAACTAAGGTAAGCTTATGGTTTAGTTATTATTTGGATTTTGATGTTGGGGAGAAATCATGGGTTTGTTGATTATTAAGTCATTGATGGTTCAATACATGGTTTATTGTTGTAGGATTTGTACCAAGAGATTAGATTCAAGCTTTCTATTGGTTGTAAGTGGAATTCATTCCTTGTGCTCACATGAAGTATATGTATTGTATTTCAATGGTTTTAACATGCTATTCCCTTTCACTTGGTTCATGTTATGTGTTGATATACTTTGTTGTATATTAGAGGCAATTGTATGTCTCAATTATGTCAAAGGGAATACAAAAGAGAAGAGTCTTCAAATTGTTTGTTTTAATGCCAAAGAGAGAGTTCAAATTGATTTATTGGATTGATAAAGAGATAGTAAGAGATTGCATGCAATTAGTTGATCAACGACCATAGGCTTATATCCCAACAGAGTATCGATTTATATCGATGGGATATAGGTACAGAGACGGAGATACTATTTAAATGTCAATCCACCAGAGAAAAGAGAAATATCATCGTTATTGTTATGCTATACCATGTTATTCATGTTTCAAGAGTTGGATGGTATTTAATGATTTCAAAGTCATGTTTTACAGAGTATGATATGTATCAATTGTTATGTAAGAGTTCCACTTGCTGAGTTTTATACTCATTTCAGTTATTCATTTGATGCAGATAAGAGCGACGAGCCAGGACGTTGATTGGAGCCGAGGTCATATGCATACAAGAGATGGAAGGAAGAAGATATTTTGCTAGCATTTTGACATGATCAAAATGATATTTTGTATTTTGATGCAACACTTGATTGATCATGTATCTACTTTTGATTGTAAATATTTTATGTCAAGAATATTTTAAATCCTTCTTCCCTCTAAGTAAATTTTTAATTTTCCGCTGTGTTATTTTATAAAATCGGTCAGAGGTGTTACAAGGAAATTCAGCCGAGGGTTTCTCGTTGCCGTTCTTCGCATCGTCAAATTGTTTTCGTGCATTATATACGCAAAGACACGCCATAATTCTTTCTTTTCTCATCTATCACAATCTAATATGTATTTGATTATGATTTGCATGAAAACATATTTTCCTTTCCATTAATTATGTTTTTATGCATAAACATGTGTTTAAAGTATGATTTTTGCATCAAAACTTGTTTTATAATTAAATGATGGGGCTGCCATGATTAGGGATTGTATATGGAATGTTTTTACAAGTCAAGGGTACTAGGATGCACGTGATAGGCTGAACATGAATTGAACCAAGCTGGAACCGAAATAATTATTTTTATTGTTAAGGCGCAGTTTTGAGGGAACCACAGTGCATGGCTCGGATTTGGCTCGACCAGGGCTGGGCTGGGACCTGGTTGGGTCAGTTCCTAGCTAGTCGGCTAGGGAAGAGTCCAAGCGAACAATGACTGTTTCCCAAGCTACCCGAGAGATAACAGCTGCGCAGGAGGGCTCGTGGCTGAGTCATGCTCCCAGGCTAGGTCGGTTAGGGTCCATAGAGAGTTCACGAGAGGCTGGGCATGGTGGTGGCTCGAAGGCAAGGGGTCCTAGTGGGGTTGCGAAGAGTCCTAGTCATGTATGGGTTCTCGGCCGCGTCACTCTTTTGGTGTAGGTAGCTTTGGCGTGAGCTAGGGTCAAGTCCTAAGGGTCTATGGGTCCAGTGGGTCCATAGAGGTTCTTGGAAGAGTTTGGCTCGGGGTGGCTCGGGCTTGGCTCGATGGAATCATGACTTGGGTCGAAGGGCATGCTAGGGTTCGAATTAAGGGTTCTACATGTATAAGGCTTGAACCGTGGGCCCACGAGGGTGGTTAAAGGTTCACAAGAGTAGAATATGAAATAAAAAGTCTGTGTTTAAAATTTGGAAATTTTATATTAAAATTTGAATTAATTCGGGAATTAAGCGCTCTACGAATTAATAATTAAGAAATAATTAGAAAACCTCGAATTTAAGCTAAATAAAAATATCACAAAATTTAGTTAAGATTGAATAATTATTTGGGATGGTCTAGAGTCAAACGAAATAAGAAAAAGTCAAAATCGTGAAATTTTACGTCTCGGGGTAAAACGGTCATTTTACACCTGAAAAAAATAGTAAACGTCATGGCAGTGCTCGGGATACTATAAAATGTGTTAATTTGATTATTTTAAATGTTTATGGAATTTTATGATGAAACGTTAACGCTAAAAGATATGTTGCATGCTTGGTTTAAAAGAAAACAATTATTATATGCATGAATTTTATAAAGTGATGGAAATATGAAATGTTGAAGGAAGTGAAGTAATTGTGACTAATACGATGATACGATGATACTTAAAGTCAATGCTCAGTTGATGGGTGAGAGTGTCGTTGATATCCCCGCCGCCCAATACGTGGTTACATGTAGATGAATCTATCGACCTTTAATACGAATAGGAAAGTCACAATTAACGATCTGAATTCAACGAAAAGGAAAACATATACGTATATGATGATATGGAATATGTTGATATGAAAATATTTATGTTTATGCATGTTCATGAAATGTATATGTTTAGTAAAAGTATTTTCTCTATTGCATGTGATTGTATATGTATTACTTGTTAGAAAGATTATGGTTGGCTGAGTCTTTACACTCACTAGGTGTGATGGATGCATGTTAGTATGATATAAATGTTGATGGAGGTCTTGATGGTTGATCATGCTGGACTGAAAGTGCACATAACTCGAGGACCAATACTAGTTTTCCGCATTTATGATTAAAAGTTTATGTTAAAAATTTTTACGACTTTTATTAAGCTTTTGAGAGGTTTTTGAGAGGATGTTAGAGTTAGCTTTATTTTGAAGTATTGCTCAATTTAAGTTTGGTAAAACGTTTGACTATTTTATGTTTGAATTCTTTCCTTTGAATTTTCAAATATAATTGGTTGTTTTATTTTAAAAATGGTACAAAGTGTGTATATATATCGGCTGATTTAAATGAAAAGAAAAAAATATTTCTAGTATATTTTAAAAAAACGAGTAGTGGACTTTTCAAATATATTCTCCTTCAACCAAATCCATCAGCCCAAATAATTTTCTCCTCCCATCAAGAAAATCCATTAGCTCTTACCTAAGCAAATCCTTCCTTCTGGCATGAAAAAAGGTGATTGAAGGTAAAGATCTGTCTCTTATTCTGATTGTGTTTTAGTAATTTTTAAAATAACTTTAAATGAGTATTAAATTCAATTTATAAAAAAAATGATATTATGATTTTTTCCAAATTTATCGTTTTTATCTGTGAGTAATGAATGAGAGAGTGTTGTTGTTCAACCTACCAACTTATTTAGAATTCTTGAGAGATTTGTGTTGAACCTATATGGTCAGGCAAATAGCGGATCTGTGTTTTCATCAATATGAACCTATTGTTGGTCACATGTCATGCATTTCATGTGTTTGATGATTTGTTTTATTTGTAAAAAGAAATTCAGCCGATTGTGTTTTATTGTTATGATTTTGTTTCGAATAAGTACTTATTTTGACCTACAAAATACCTAATTTGAATTTTCAGATATTTGCTTTTGTCATTAGAATACTAAAATATGTATGAAAATAATTGATTTTCGAGTAGTCAACAAAAATCTAATCACGGTTAGCACTAGCGATCAAATTGATTTTATTGACTATGATTTTGTTTTGATATCGATTTAATAAGAACAATCTTGTGCCATTTTTATGCTTCTCACTTTTTTTCGTGACTTCTCTTACCTTTTATCAAACAATTTTGAAAACTGTTGTTGAATTATTAGGATGATTTTGCAGTTAAATTTTTCTAAAATCAATACCGAAATATTTGGATAATTGTGTTAAAATATAATGTGTATAAAAAAGTTTCTGCTTCAATATTGTCTCAGCACATATATAGCGATTTGGTTCTATTGTGATTTTATTTTATGTAATTTAATTATCTCCATTATTTGAGTCATTATAAAAATTTAAAAATTGTAGAAATCATTTTTTTATGTCCATTGTTTTTTAGCCTAAATCGACAATTTTTAATATTTCAGACATTCCACGATCGATTTATTGATGATGTAAGCCGGATCTGGTAGTGCAATTTTTTCGTTTCTTGGAAGTTGTCGCTACATCGATGGTCTTTATTTGATTTCAATTCCTAATGGCGAAACTCTATTAAACATATTTCAGAGTTTAGGACGAAAATGTGCTGCTATTAATCCTGAATTAACGGTATTGCAATACACAACACCCCATGAGAAGATTGCAGTAATCCTGAACGAAGATGATGATGTCCGAAACATGATAAACCTTCATAGTAGTTTGAAATTAAATATAATCAAATTGAGAGCATTTCCAAAAGATCAGAGCCCGCGCAACATAAATGTCGCGAGGTAACTTTTTTTTTGTTTGCATAGTTGTTTTTGTTTGAATGCAAATTTCAGAATTTGCAAAGTTCATAAATTAGTTTGTGCTTTTTTTTTTATTATTGTGCAGTACCTGACTATTATTTTTCATTATTTATTGGGTATATTAAATAATTAATGATATTTAAAATGTGTTATGTTTTATAGTTCAACTTAAATTAGCTAAAAGAATTTTGATATCTTTCCTAATGTATTGTATTAAAATGGTTTTGTTTGATTTCGATGAGAAGTTTGTTCAGACAGAGGCCACGAGCTTGAAGTTGGCACTTTAACCAATTCTATTGACTCTTGGATTCACTACATACGTGGTGTTGGCCAAACATTTAAAGATGCAGCAGAATTCATGATTCCTCTTAAAAATTATGTTATTGCAAGTAGAAGATCTTTTAGTTACAAGAGAAATGATAGTGATTAGATTTTTTTGTTTGCAGCAAAAAGAATTGTGAGTGGAAATTTTATGCCTCCAAACATAAATTGGACAATTCATTCGGCATAAGAAAGTGCAATCTAAGCCATAGTTGTGGGGATGAAAATTTTCGAACTAGAGGTCACCCTAAAGTTGATCCATCTTGGGTAGCTAACGTTGTGAAGGAGAAGTTAACGGGAAAATCATCATATCGCCCATGTACAATGATGAACGACATTGAAAGAGATTATGGAGTAGAATTTGAGTATCATAAAGTTTGGGCAGGTAAAGAGATGACAATGCATGATATTCATTAAACTGATAAGATGTCGTATTGTAACACCCTTCTTCTATACTTGATACGATTAATGATACTTATACTCATAACCAAAATAGGGTTTGATGATATCCTTTATTATGAAGTAATTAAAATAAGAGTATCAATTTGACAGTTTATAAAAATTTTGGCATGATGTCCCCACATTTTGTAAAAACCAGAACTCAAGCAACAACATCGATGCACATATATAAGCATATTTTCATTTACAAATATAACCAATATCATTATACATATAATCATAAACGCCGTTCCAAACCATGACATAAAATTTATCATAATACATATGCGGAAGCTATACAATAAGATGTCCAGGTTCTTGTAGAGGTAAGTCACGTCACAAGCATCCATTGGCGAACCATCCCATGTATCTTCATTACCTGATCATGTAATACATGAGCTACGTGAGTTTATAAAACTCAATAAGTTGGACTTATATACGTATCAATATGAATCGAAGAATTATACATATCAAGTCGTGATCAACAATGAATATTTAAACCATGTAATACCATAGCATATATTCATGTTCATTTTTGTAGTTGAGCCTTATTAGTTGACATGTACTACCGTGCTTGCTTTATTATGTAGCTACTACTATGTTGGATGTCAGGGAGCACATTTGACAACCCCACGCCCCATGGACATATATTGGCCAATAGGTTTGGTGGACTTAAAACCACCCATGATATCAACAAGCTCATATATCATATAAAAATCAGTCATTTTCCTTTTCTTTCATGTTCATGACATAGCACCCATATTCAATATTCATGAATGTCTTTCATATTTAATACATAACAATGGAATATGGTGTTATGTTTTCATAAACAAACATACTAACAATGTACGTATAACAATAATCAATGGGAAGCATTTGAAATACATAATATTACTCGTGTATTTCTTCAAGAACATGCCAACTTACTGTCCAAGCGTAAGAATACTTGTTTGAGACGATGTTTCTCGCTCCTATACTGTCAAATACATCAATAAACCAATCACTATGTCTATACTAGGTGAAAGTCACTCTTTTATTGTCCTCTACATGTATAACAATCAAAAGAGATGAAAACTTACACCCCTAGGATGTTCTTGTGATGGAGAATGCAAGTCTAGCTTCAAAATTAGGAAGAAGAAGAAGAAAGGAGCTTTTGGAGGAAGAGTTCTTCGTTTCTTTCGAGTTTATATTGTTAAAGAAGCTGAGGGATTGATGAAGATGGCTAGAAAATTCGAAGTTTATCACTTTATATGTGTAGCGGCGCTCGGGCGGTAACATATTACCTCTCGAGCGTGGAAATTTTTGCCAAATACTGAATTTGAATTGTACCGGCGCCAAACATCTTACCGCTCGGGCGCCCAACATTCTGCGATTGCGTACAATTTTATCAAAGATCGCTCCAAAGACGACTCTTCCTTTCATAATTTGAAAACATGCTAAACATAAACATTGTAGTCCTATGTCTTGGCTTGCATCTCCAACTGGCTTCATGTCAGTTGGAGGCCTGAGTAAAAAGTTATGCTCAATCTACCAAAATGTGTCATTGTTGGAATGACGATACACACGACACACTTCGGGGCACTTTTGGCTTGTCTTCCATAATGATTTGGACAAAACCCAAAACATGAAAGTTATAACCTTATATCTTAAATTTTTAATAGTTGTGCCCTCACAAAATTTGGATCAATACCCAAATCATTATGCTAAAACCCGTAAGAATTGTCATATTTTTCATCTCATTTCCTGCATTTCCTTACCAACTTTCATTACACTACTTTATCTACACATCTTACTATCACTATTTAGACATCATTCTCAATACAACATGGAAAATATATAAATCATATTCAATCTCATTATCGATACCTCAATCAACACGTGAAACATAATGAGTCAAATAACTACATAATAAATGACATAAACATATCATTAATCATTTGTACGAGTAACCGAGCATTACAATTCTCCCTTCCTTCAAAGAATTTCGTCCTCAAAATTTGATGTACCATATAATTCAGGATATCTCTGTTGGATTTCTTCTTCTCACTCCCAAGTTGTTTCTTCGATTGCATGATTGTGCCATAATAGTTTCACTAAAGGTATCTCCTTGCCTCATAACACTTTGGATTTCCTATTGAGGATTTGGACCAGCCGTTCTTCATACAAGAGATTCGATGCAAGCTACAATGGTTCATAATGAAGAACGTGAGATGGATTGGCCAAATACTTCCGTAGCAAGGAAACGTGAAAAATGTTGTGAACATTTGACAAATTCGGTGGTAAAGCAACTCGGTAGGCTCTCTTTCATATTCTGTCCAAGATTTCAAAATGACCGATATATCTCGGACTTAATTTTTCTTTCTTACCAAAATGCAAAATGCCCTTCAATGGTGATATTTTACAAATACATGGTCAGCAACATGAAATTCTAATGGACGACGTCGCACATTAGCATAAATTTTATGTCGGCTCTGGGCAGTGTGCATTCTTTCTCTGATCTTGGTTATCAATTCTGTTGTCTGTTGCACCAATTCATGGCCTAATAAAATTTTTTTTCCTACTTCATTCCAATGTACTGGAGATCTACATTTTCTACCATATAATGTAGTATATGGTTACATTCAATACTTGACTGATAACTATTGTTATATGTATACTCAGCCAACGGTAGTTTACTGTCTCAACTACCTGGAAAATCAATATTACATGCCCTCAACATGGGTGGAATGCTGTATTAAATGCTAATCGAGTTCCCATAGTATGATGTAAACTTTTCCAAAATGCAGACGTAAATTTTGGATTTCTATAAAATACAATGGACATTGGGACGCCATGAAGCCTCACTATCTCTTTGTTGTATTCTTCAGCATATTGATTCATCGTGTAGGTGGTCTTCACCGGAAGAAAGTGAGCTGATTTTGTGAGCCGATCAACAATAACCCATATAGCATTGAGTCCTCTTTGTGTTCTTGGTAAACCAAAAATGAAATCCATTGTAATATGTTCCAATTTCCATTCAAAAATGGGTAATGGTTTCAAGAGTCCTGCTGGTCTCTGATGTTCAGTCTTGACCTGTTGGCAAGTTAGACATTGTGCAAAAAATTGAGCAATGTCCTTCTTCGTACCTGGCCACCAAAATAATGGTTGTAAATCTTTGTATATTTTCGTGCCTCCTAGATGAATTGAATAGGTTGTATCATGAACATATATAAGAATGTCGGTTCTTATCGTTCCTTGTTTTGGCACAGACAATCTACCTCGATAAGTCCACATTCCTTCTCTATTCAATTCAAAGTTAAAATTTCCTTTTTCCTCATCTCGTTGTCTCAGTTGTTATAATTCATTATCTGCACTTTGTTCGACCTTGATTTAGTCTGCAAGTGTTGGTCAAACCATGAGGGATGATAACCGGATTGCAGCTCCCTTTGGAATAATGTAAATCTGCAAGTTTTGTAAATCCCATAAGATTTTTTCTTTATCTAGCATTGCGGAAATAAAACTGGATTTTTGACTTAACGCATCTGCAACAACCTTGGCTTTACCTGGATGATAATTAATAACACAATCATAATCCTTCACTAATTCCAACCAACGTCGTTGTCGCATATTCAGTTCTTTTTGCGTGAAGAAATATTTCAAACTCTTGTGGTCAGTGTAAATTTCACACCGCTCACCATATAGATAATGGCGCCATATTTTCAACGCAAATACCACTGCTGTCAGTTCTAAATCATGTGTAGGATAGTTCTTTTCATATTCCTTCAATTGTCTTGATGCATAAGCAATCACTTTCCCGTGATGCATTAAGACTGCTCATAGGCCATGTTTTGATGCATCACTGTACACTACAAATCCTCCTGGTACTTCTGGAATCGCAAGAACCTATGCTGATGTCAATTTTGTCTTTAGCTCTAGGAAATTGCGATCACATGCTTCGTTCCATACAAATTTCACATCTTTTCTTGTCAAAGCAGTTAAGGGCAATGATATTTTTTAGAATCCTGCTATAAAACAACGGTAATAACCAGCCATTGCTTGGATCAACTGAAACGCCTTCTTTGGAGATAATATGGCCCAAGAATGCTACTTGTTAAAGCCAAAATTCGCATTTCTTCCATTTGGCATATAAATGTTTATCCTTTAAAGTTTGCAGAACTAGTTTCAGATTTTGTCGATGCTCCTCTACAATTCTTGAGTAGATGAGAATATCATATATAAATACAATCACGAAATAGTCTAAAAATGGCTTGAAAATTATGTTCATCAAATCCATAAAAGCAGCTGTGCATTCGTTAGTCCAAACAGGATTACAAGAAATTCATAATGCCCATACCTGGTTCGAAAGGCAATCTTTGAGATATTGTCTGACTTTACTTTTAGTTGATGATAGCCTGATCGTAAATCAATATTCGAGAAGATAGCAGCTCCTTGTAATTGATCAAAAAAATCATCAATTCTTGGAAGGGGATATCTGTTTTCGATCGTCACTTTGTTCAAATCCCTATAATCAATACATAGACGAAGCATACCGTCTTTTTTCTTCACAAATAAAACATGTGCACCCCACGGTGAAAAGCTTGGTCTAATAAACCCTTTATCAAGTAACTCATGTAACTATTCTTTCAATTCTTTCATCTATGTATGAGCCAATCAATAAGGATCTTTCGAGATCGGATGGGTTCCTGCTATAACAACAATCACAAATTTGGTCTCTCTATCTTGGGGTAAGTCTGTTATATCATCGAAAAATACCTATGGAAATTCACAAACAACATATGTAACTTTTAATTCACGGTGAATGGTTCAGCTCGTACTGGCGCAAACTTGATCATTTTCATGCCACAATCAATCGTAACTCTATACTTCGAGAGCCAATCCATTCTCAATATCACATCAAAATCTCTCATCTTCAGCACTATCAAGTCGGCATACATCTCCCGCGCTTGGACATATATTCGACACCCTCGCACAATCTGATCTGTCTGTAATTCTTTCCCGGAATGTAAAGCTATGTAGAGTTGTGTCTCTGTTGTACTTGCTGTAATGCACAGTCTCCATACAAACGACTTCAAAATAAAGGAATGCGTGGTCCTTGAATATAGTAAAACAATTGCAGTGATACAAGAAATCAAGAACATACGAGTAATCATCGATGCATCCGCATCCACTTTCTCTTTGGTCATCGAGAAGAGGCGTCCTTGTACATTCTTAGAACTCCCTGAACAATTTCTAGTGAGATGCCCTGGCTTTTGCAATGATAACAAACATTGGTACCTTGCATACATTCCCAGCCATGGGTTTGCCACATTTAGGACAAGGTGGTCTGTCCTGTTCCTTACGTGGAGGGGGACCCTTGCCACGGGATTCCTCTGATCGAGTACCTTTTCTATTAGTCTTTTTGTCTTGTCCAGTTCCTTGGCTCTTTTGAAAGTACTGCTTTTTTCGCTGTTGCCTATCTCTGTCAATGTCTTGTTCATCCTGTTCTGCCATAAGTGCTCTTCCACTATCTCCCCGTATGTAGCAACTTTCGACATTTGTACATCTTTTTTAATTTCGGAGCGATGTCCCCGCATGAAGTGTTCGCCCTTACTTGTGTCATCCTATGCAATATATAGTACATATTGTACTATTGCCTCAAATTGTTGTATATATTCAATCATTGACATGGTTCCTTGCTTCACATTAAGGAAATCGCAAGCTTTCTTGGCTCGTACATCTTTGCTAAAATATTTGTTGTAAAACGTGGACTTAAATGTATCCCATGTCAATGGTCTCGCAGGTAATGCCACTTTTGCACTCTCCCACCATATTCTTGCATGTTTTGTTAACAAAAAATGACACAGGTTACTTTGTCAGTATCTTCCATATGGAGGTAGGAGAATATGGACTCCAATGACTTAATCAATTCTTCTGCTACTGCTGGGTCAATGTTTCCCTTGAATTCAGGAGGATTCAGACGTCGAAAGCGATAATACACATCTGTATGAACATGCCCTTGTCTGGATATCATGGCTTGTGCTTGTGCCTGCTCATGAGTGGTTCGTTGCATCTCAATTAATTCTTGTATCTGCATCCCATGAAATTTCGCTTGTTTTTGGAGCAACTGAGCAAAATCGTTTATAGGTCGTGACACACTGCCTTCACCTTCTACTGCTGGGGCCTTGCCCTTAGATGACTCTTCCTCATGCACCTTGCGTTTAGGTGGCATCGTCTTTTATCCTTCATGTAGGTCACGTAGAAGCACATAACTTAGCATAAACTATGGGATACAAAGAAACTTACTTGCCGAGTTCCCATGTATGGATGAAGTGTAGTGTCTTCCCTCTCGAAGAACCCTGGACTCTGATACCATGTAAAGTGTAACACCCTTCTTCTATACTTGACACGATTAATGATACTTATAATCAAAATAGGGTTTAATGATATCTTTTATTTTGAGGTTATTCAAATAAGAGTATCAATTTGACGGTTTATAAAAGTTTTTGCATGATGTCCCACATTTTGTAAAAGACAAAACTCAAGCAACAACATCGATATAAGCATATTTTCATATACAAACATACCCCGTATCGTTATACATATAATCATAAACGTCGTTTCAAAACATGACATAAAATTTATCATAATACATATGCATAAGCTATACAATATGATGTCCAGGTTCTTTTCGAGGTAAGGCACGTCACAAGCATCCATTGGCGAACCGACATCCTATGTATCTTCATTACCTGATCCTATAATACATGAGCTACGTGAGTTTATAAAACTCAAGAAGTTGAAACTTATACGTATCAATATGCATCCAAGAATTATACATATCAAGTCGTGATCAACAATGAATATTTAAACCATGTCATACCATAACATATATTCATCTTCATTTTTGTACTAGAGCCTCATTAGTTGACCTGTACTACCATGCTTGCTTTATTATATAGCTACTATTGTGTTGGATGTCAGGGAGCACCTTTGACAACCCCACGCCCCATGAACATATATTGGCCAATAGGTTTGGTGGACTTAAAACCACCCATGATGCCAACAAGCACATATATCATATAAAAAATAGTCATTTTCCTTATCTTTTATGTTCATGTTCATGACATAGCATACATCTTCAATATTCATGAATGTCTTTCATATTTAATAAATAACAATGGAATATGGTGTTATGGTTTCATCAACATACTAACAATGTACATATAGCAATAATCAATGGGAAGCATTTGAAATAAATAATATTACTCGTGTATTGCTTCAAGAACATGCCAAATTACAGTCTAAGCGTAAGAATACTTGTTTGAGGCGATGTTTCTCGCTCCTATGCTATCAAATACATCAATAAACCAATCACTATGTCTATACTAGGTGAAAGTCACTCCTTTATTGTCCTCTACATTTATAACATTCAAAAGAGATGAAAACTTGCACCCCTAGGATGTTCTTGCGATGGAGAATGCAAGTCTAGCTTCAAAACGAGGAAGAAAAAGAAGAAAAGAGCTTTTGGAGGAAGAGTTCTTGGTTTCATTCAAGTTTATACTGTTAAAGAAGATGAGAGATTGATGAAGATGCCTAGAAAATTCAAAGTTTATCACTTTATATGTGTAGCGGCGCTCGGGTGGTAACATATTACCGCTCAAGAGCGAAAATTTCTGACCAAATTCTGAATTTTTAGTGCACGGGCGCTCTGGGGGTAAGATCTTACCACTCGGGCGCCAAACATTCTGCCTCTGCTTATAGTTTCATCAAGGATTGCTCCAGAAACGTCTCTTACCTTCATAATTTGAAAAATGGTAAACATGAAATTGTAGCCCTATGTCTGGGCTTGCATTTCCAACTGGTTTTATGTCATTTGGAGGCCTGAGTACAAATTTATGCTCAATCTACCAAAATGTGTCATGGTAGGAATGACGATACACATGACACTTCGGGCCACTTTTGACTTGTCTTCCATCATGATTTGGAAAAAATCCAAAACATGAAAGTTGTAATCTTATATCTTAAATTTTTAATGGTTGTGCCCTCAAACAATTTGGATCAATATCCAAATCATTATGATAAAACCCGTAAGAACTGTCATATTTTTCATCTCATTTCCTGCATTTCCCTACCAATTTTCATTACACTACTTTGTCTACACATCTTACTATCACTATTTATACATGTATTAATTCTCAATACACCATGGACAATACATAAATCATATTCAATCTCAATATCGATACCTCAATCAAAACGTGAAATATAATGTGTCAAATAACTACATAATAAATGACATAAACGCATCATTAATCATTTGTATGAGTAACCGAGCATTACACGTATGATAAATTATGATGATATTGTCACGCCGTTAAATTAACAAATCCCATGAGTTTTGTTGAATGTGAAATTGATTTGATGACAAAAAAATTTAGATGGTTATTCATATTTTTTCACGCATGTATTGTTTGTTTTATTAGTGGTTTTTGGCCATTAATATTTTTGGACGGAACTCACATTAGGAACAAGTACAAATGATGTTTATTGGTTGTTGTGGCAAATGATGCGAATGATGTTATTTTTTACACTTGCGTATGCAGTTGTTGATGCAGAAAATTCTGAAAAATCTTTATCTTTCACCCTCTTCTGCTTCATTTTCTCGAGCATCCCAATCACGTTAATCTATACAAATTATAAAAAAAATATCCTTTTGA